>NC_041730.1:30915676-31540676 GCF_004115215.2 Ornithorhynchus anatinus
GTCTCTGTCATTATCACGCCCTCCCTCCAGCCTGGAACTTCCTGCCCTTTCACATCCCACAGATTACTGCTCTCACAGATCACTCTGCTCTTCCCATCTTCAAAGTCTTTCTGAAATGACACCTTCTCTGATTGATTTCTAATCTTCTTGCCTTATATCCCCTAGATGTCATTTCAGGACTTTCGTACCACCTAAGCACTTTCATACTCACAACTCCCAGTTGCATTTCTATACATCTTCTACACTGTATTCTTTCCCATTGCTTATTCCAATGCTCCTTATACAGTAAATGATTAATAGTGTTACTGCTATTACTTCATCCTATCTATAAATTTAGTGTCTGCCTCCGTGAGGGCAGGGATCTTATCTACTAATTCTAATATACTTTCCCAAGCTTGTAATGCAGTGCTCTGCACACAGTAAGTGATCAATAAATGCTGTTGATTGATTCCCTCCCCCCCAGCCCAAAATGTGGGAATGAGTTGCTCCAAGTCATCCACATTCTTAGAGAAGCAGCAGGGCATAGCGGCAAGAGCATGGGCTTGGGAGTTAGAGATCCTGGTTCTAATCCCAGTTTTGCCACTTATCAGCTGTGTGACTTTGGGCAAGTCGCTTGACTGCTCTACGCCTCAGTTACCTCATCTGTAAAATGGGGATTAAGATTGTGAGCCCCACATGGGACAAGCCAATTACCTTGTATCTACCCCAGTGCTTAGAAGAGTGTTTGGCACAGAGTAAGTGCTTAACAAATACCATTATTATTATTATTTCCCAGCCATTGGCTGCAAAGTGACTGGCTGCAGTTAGAGTCATAGTCTGACCATGAATATCTCTGTGGGTATTACTCTGTTGCAATCATCTACTTCTTATGCTCACTTGCCATACAGATCCTTTGAAGTTTTTCCCCACTTGCTTAACCTGTCCACCTTGCAAGATGCCCTAGGTAACTCTTTGATCCAAAGCCTTTACCACTGGTCCCATAGCTCCTGGCTCCCAGCAGACACGTTGCTACTGTTTTGCCTCTGATCAGGGTGAGGCGTGGGACAGCATGAAGATAGCTGGTGATGTTGGTGGCTAAAGTCTTAACAGCTAGAGCTGGCTGTCCTGGCCACCACCTGCTGGTCTATAGGACTAAGGCACTACAACAGCCCTCCAGCGCTCAGCTGAGATTTGTAGAAGCAACGTGGCACAGCGGGTAGAGCATGGGCCTGGGAGTCAGAAGGACAGCGGTTTCAATCCCGGCCCTGCCACTTACCTGCTGGGTGATCTCTGGCAAGTCACTTTACTTCTCTGGGCCTCAGCTACTTCATCTGTAAAATGGGCATTAAGACTGTGAGCCCTATGTGGGACAGGTGCTGTGTCCAACCCGATTAAGTTGTATCTACCCCAGAGCTTAGGACAGTGCTTGACACATAGTAAGTACTTAGCAAATAACCATCATTATTATTATGACACTTAAAATCATTGCGTGCACTTTATAGTGTGCTGCATCCCTGCCTGGCCACTGGCTTGTTGCGTCCATTAGCCCAGCCAGAGCAAAGTTGGCAGGGAGGAGAGAGTGGAAGTGGCCTAACACTAACCCCTGGCATTTGGGCAGGGAACATGGCTACCAACTCTAATGTACTCTCCCAAGTGCTTAATACAGTGCTCTGCACACAGGAAGAGCTCAATAAATACCACTGGTTGATGATAATCTATTTCTTCTAACAGGATTTGGGCCCCCAGGCCTTCCAAAGGCTAGCCTGTCCTCTTCTACCAGGGACTCAATTATCATCACTTATTTAACCAACTAAAGGGGGTTCATGAAACCCTAAGGGTACTTCAAAACACTGGAGAGGGTAAGGCCTTTATGGCAGTCAGCGAAACTGACAAAAGAAGCTCAGTACTCAGTTTAATAACCAGAATTATCTGCTATTGCTCTCTGCTGCATCAGGAGGATCACTTGAAGCTGGTGAGTGGTTGGAATAGACAGAGAAGGGCATGTAATTGAGGGAACCCTCAGTGGGAGAGGGGAATGGAGGTGACAAAGGAATACATGAGGGAACATACTGATATGTGTAGATATGGGGGTGGGAGGCAGTTTAGGGAAAACCCTGTACGGGGGCATTTTCTACAACATATTAAAAACCTCTGCTATAGGTCATTAACATGATTATTCCCTGAAGAGTTTGGGAAAGTGGGCAGGAAAGAAATTGGGGTCCTCGAGCACACATTTCTCTTCCACATTTACAGCTAGCATTTGAGACAATTTACCTTGTTAGCTTCGATCCCAAAAATAAGCAAGACCTTCCTTTTCACTAGGATAGTTCTGGGGACCCTGAGCAGAGATACCCCAGAACAACAGTAAAAACCATCCTTCCTATCTTTTAAGAACAAAAAGATATTCAGGATGTCTTTAGTCAGTGATGCTTTCTTTCATTAACACATTAGTGGGGCAACCA
Organism: Ornithorhynchus anatinus; assembly: GCF_004115215.2. Lineage (NCBI taxonomy): Eukaryota > Metazoa > Chordata > Mammalia > Monotremata > Ornithorhynchidae > Ornithorhynchus > Ornithorhynchus anatinus. Next base: position 30,918,118 of record NC_041730.1, read on the forward strand.
GGCACCTGCAAATGATTCTCACTAAAAGCAGATCTCACTAGGCACAAGGATGGTTTTCTGATACCCCAACATTTTGAACTAATATTTATCTGCTGAGCATGGCAAATCTGCTAGGCATAGGCTTACGTCCACGTCTTTAAAAATTTAGTGCCACAAAGGGGAAATGGGATCATTTCTTTGTAGTAACTGTAAATACAAGGGACTTTGTTGCCTGTCGAAAGTGTTCCCCCCACCCCCAGTCTTCCTCTGAATGGAGACACATCACCCCCTCTGTCTGATTCTCAGTCCCAGAGACTTCCTAATCGGGCTGATTAATCTGTCATTTACTGGAGACTACATCCTTCTCCTCCTCTTTCCCCCCTTCCTTCTCCTTATCTTCATCACCATCATCAATCAATTGTATCTACTGAGCACCTACCATGTGCAAAGCACTGTATTAAAATAAAGGTACAGGATGTAGTCCCTGCCCTCAAGGAGCTTGCATTGTCACTGGGGAGACAAGACAACACATTTATTTACAAATAGATGGGAATAAGAAAAGAAAATAAGAAAAGGAGCAAAAAGACAGCAAGCACTAACAAAGGCATGGAAAGATGAACACACAAATGAATGTGAATAAATAAGTATCATAATTATATATATAACTGCTGTCTCCACTGCTGTTGGACACAGCACCTGTCCCACATAGGGCTCACAGTCTTAATGCCCATTTTACAGATGAAGTAGCTGAGGCCCAGAGAAGTAAAGTGACTTGCCAGAGATCACCCAGCAGGTAAGTGGCAGGGCCGGGATTGAAACCGCTGTCCTTCTGACTCCCAGGCCCATGCTCTACCCGCTGTGCCACGTTGCTTCTACAAATCTCAGCTGAGCGCTGGAGGGCTGTTGTAGTGCCTTAGTCCTATAGACCAGCAGGTGGTGGCCAGGACAGCCAGCTCTAGCTGTTAAGACTTTAGCCACCAACATCACCTGCTATCTTCATGCTGTCCCACGCCTCACCCTGATCAGAGGCAAAACAGTATATATATAACAGTATATATTATCCCCTGATTGAAATATACAGAAGTGTTAAGATTGGCTGGTGGAGCAGCTTGGATGCCTCTCACAAACCCCTTCACTGTCACCACCTCTCTGGCTCTTCCCAGAACTTCACAGGAACAGAGACGCTCTAGGAGGGGAAAAAGAGAAGTACTGAGAAGACCCCAGGGCCCAAAGGAGCGCAAGTTGCTGGCCTCTATGCTGCACTTCAGACTACTTTTCCCAGCTAGTATTCTGGTCCCCAGAAGACTGGGTTTGGAACAGCTTTTCTCTTCAAAGCTGCCACCCAAGGATTTTACATCCGCTTTTGCCTACTGCTCACCCTTTTCTTTATCAGATGGGCGAGGCAGTGGAGACAGCAGGATTTTGTATTTCTGCCCTTCCATCAAGGGTGTGGAGTCACTGAAAAGTGTCTGTCACAAAACCCCTTGTGTCTATGTGTTAATTTCACCCACTGCTTTAGAACATCCCTCTCTGCTTAGCCGAACAAAATTTTTCAGACATTCCACATTAGCAACAGTAACAGTGACCAAAATTTACCTCTAAGATGGACAGTTTTCAATGAGGTACAGATGTGAAGCAAGAGAGGCTGAAAGATCTAAAATCCCCACGGAAACTTTCCTACCAAGGAATGACATTGGGGAAAACTTTATGTGACAGTGGCTTTTTTTTTTTTGACATCTGTGATGCCTTTTAACATCTAAAGTGAATCGGACAACTTCTTCTGCTGTGCTTACTGAGGACTCTACCCCTGCTCTCGCATTTAATCAATATTTCTTTTAGCTCTGCTATTTGTCTCCTGGAAAGAGCACTGCTCTGGGATCAGAAAACCTGGGTCCTTGTCCCGGTTGTATCTGTAGCAGGCTAACCAGGCTGAAAGTGGAGGAAAGTCAGGGATTCGGAGACATACTTTGGAAAGCAGGAGCAGTTCCTGGCAGTTCTCCAGGGAGAATTGGACAGATATGGGGTCCCTGCCTGCAGGCCCGGGAAGATGGAAGAGAACTGCTAGAATGGGAGTTCCTCAGGGATAAGTCAACTCTGTTGTACTGTACTCTTCCAAGCACTTAGTACAGTGTTCTGCACTTCACTTCCCTGTGCCTCAGTTACCTCATCTGTAAAATGGGGATTGAGACTGTGAGCCACTTGTGGGACAGGGACTGGGTCAACCCGACTTCCTTATATCCACCCCAACACTTAAGTACAGTGCCTCACACACAGTAAGCGCTTAACAAACAGCTCAATTATTACAGTAAGTGCTCAATAAATACCCTTGACTGTTTGGTTCATTAAGTATCTCTCCCCTCCCCTTCCCAATGTAAAATGTCAGGGAGGAGGTCCTGGAAATTCAGGGAGAGTTTTCACTCTCTCTGTCACTTATTCTATCTCTCTTTCCTCCCTCTGTCTTTCCCTTGCTTTCTCCCTCTGCCTTTTTCTCTCTTCCTCTTTTTCTTTCTCCTTGCAGCCCAAAGGCCAATGACATTTTGCCCCACTGAATCAATCATACTATCAATAATATTTATTTATTGAGCTCTTACCGTCCATAAAGCACTGTACTAATGGCTTGGGAGAGTACAATAGAACAGAGTTGATAGACCCATTCCCTGCCCACAATTAGCATTTATTTAGGTCTTATCGGGTGCAGAGCATTGTACTAAAGGTTTGGGAGAGTGCAATATAGCAGAGTTAGTGGACATATTCCCTGCTCAGAAGAAACTTATAGTCTAGAGGGGGAGACAGACACTAATATATATGAATAAATTACAGATATATACATAAGTGCTGTGGGCCAGAGGGTGGGGTGAATAAAGGGCAAATCCAAGTACAAGTGTGACAGAGAAGGGAGTGGGAAAAGAGGAAATGAGGGCTAAGTCAGGGAAGGCCTCTTAGGGGAAATGTGATTTTAATAAGGCTCTGAAGATGGGGAGGGTGGTGTCATGTGATCCCTTAATGTAATTACATCATGCACCCCATAGAAACCTCCCAAATTTGATTGGTCCCGGCCCAGCAGGAGTTGGTGCGACCCTGCCTGACCGTGGCAGTGAATATGATCCTTCTCTGGCTGGACACAACTCCCTTACAGCTCCCAGTGGCAGCAGAATCAGCAATATAGGAAAACCCTAGCAGACAAGAGTCAGGAGGTGGGAGAAAAAGGATTTAGTAGGCAATATCATTCATTCAGTCATTCAATCATATTTATTGAGCGCTTCCTGTGCGCTGATCTCTGTCCTAAGTGCTTGGAAAGTACAATTTGGCAACTGATAGAGACAATTCCTGCCCAACAATGGGCTCACAGTCTAGAAGGGGGAGACAGACAACAAAACAAAACAAGTAGACAGGCATCAATACCACCAAAATAGATAAATAGAATTATAGATATATACACATCATTAATGAAATAGAGTAATAAATATGTACAAATATACACAAGTGCTGTAGGGAGGGGGAGGAGGTAGAGCAGGGGGAGGGGGGAGGGTCACTGGGGAGGGGAAGAGGAGCAGAGGAAAAAAGGGGGGGATCAGTCTGGGAAGGCCTCCTGGAGGAGGTGAGCTCTCAGTAGAGGTTTGAAGAGGGGAAGAGAGCTAGTTTGGCAGATGTGAGGAGGGAGGACATTCCAGGCCAGAGGTAGGACGTGGGTGGGGTCGACAGTAGGATAGGCAAGAACGAGGCACAGTGAGGAGGTTAGCGGCAGAGGAGCGGAGTATGCGTGTTGGGCTGTAGATGGAATGAAGGGAGGTGAGGTAGGACCTCTCTTGACCTCTCTTGACCTCTCTGCTGCCTTTGACACTGTCGACAATCCCCTCCTCCTCCATACCTTATCTCACCTTGGCTTCACAGACTCCATCCTCTCCTGGTTCTCCTCTTACCTCTCTGGCCGGTCATTCTCGGTCTCCTTCGCTGGCGCCTCCTCCCCCTCCCATCCTTTAACTGTTGGAGTTCCTCAAGGGTCAGTTCTTGACCCTCTTCTGTTCTCCATTTACACTCACTCCCTTGGTGAACTCACTTGCTCTCACGGCTTTGACTACCATCTCTACGCAGATGACACGCAGATCTACATCTCCGCCCCTGTCCTCTCCCCCTCCCTTCAGGCTCGCATCTCCTCCTGCCTCCAGGATGTCTCCACCTGGATGTCGGCCCGCCACCTAAAACTCAACATGAGCAAGACTGAGCTCCTCATCTTCCCTCCCAAACCCGGTCCTCTCCCAGACTTCCCTATCACCGTGGATGGCACGACCATCCTTCCCGTCTCTCAGGCCCGCAATCTCGGTGTCATCCTTGACTCGTCTCTCTCGTTCACCCCACACATCCGATCTGTTACCAAGACCTGCCGGTTTGACCTTTACAATATCGCCAATATCCACCCTTTCCTCTCCACCCAAACGGCTACCTTACTGCTACGGGCTCTCGTTATATCCCGGCTAGACTACTGTGTCAGCCTTCTCTCTGATCTCCCTTCCTCCTCTCTCGCCCCGCTCCGGTCTATTCTTCACTCCGCTGCCCGGCTCATCTTCCTGCAGAAACGATCTGGGCATGTCACTCCCCTTCTTAAACAACTCCAGTGGTTGCCTATCAACCTCCGCTCCAAACAAAAACTCCTCACTCTAGGCTTCAAGGCTCTCCATCACCTTGCCCCTTCCTACCTCTCCTCCCTTCTCTCTTTCTACCGCCCACCCCGCACGCTCCGCTCCTCTGCCGCCCACCTCCTCACCGTCCCTCGGTCTCGCCTATCCCGCTGTCGACCCCCGGGCCACGTCCTCCCGCGGTCCTGGAACGCCCTCCCTTCTCACCTCCGCCAAACTGGTTCTCTTCCCCTCTTCAAAACCCTACTTAAAACTCACCTCCTCCAAGAGGCCTTCCCAGACTGAGCTCCTCTTCTTCCTCTACTCCCTCTACCACCCCCCCTTCACCTCTCCGCAGCTTAACCCTCTTTTCCCCCCATTTCCCTCTGCTCCTCCCCCTCTCCCTTCCCATCCCCTCAGCACTGTACTCGTCTGCTCAACTGTATATATTTTCATTACCCTATTTATTTTGTTAATGAATTGTACATCGCCTTGATTCTATTTAGTTGCCATTGTTTTTACGAGATGTTCTTCCCCTTGACTCTATTTATTGTCATTGCTCTTGTCTGTCTGTCTCCCCTGATTAGACTGTAAGCCCGTCAAATGGCAGGGACTGTCTCTATCTGTTGCCGACTTGTTCATCCCAAGCGCTTAGTACAGTGCTCTGCACATAGTAAGCGCTCAATAAATACTATTGAATGAATGAATGAAAGGAGGGGGCAATGTGATGGAGAGCTTTGAAGCCAATAGTGAGGAGTTTTTGCTTGATGCGAAGGTTGATAGGCAACCACTGGAGATTTTTGAGGAGGGGAGTGACATGCCCAGAGCGGGGTGAAATATATACAGGGGGTGGTGAAGGTAGTGAGTAGGAAAAGAGATTTTTGGCAGGGGTTGTATAATAATAATAATAATGTTAGTATTTGTTAAGTGCTTACTGTGTGCCAACACTGTTCTAAGTGCTGGGGGAGATACAAGGTAATCAGTTTGTCCCAGGTGGGGCTCACAGTCTTAATCCCCATTTTACAGATGAGGTAACGAGGCCCAAAGAAGTTAAGTGGCTTGCCAAAGATCACACAGGTGACAAGTGGCTGAGGCAGAATTAGAACCCACGACCGCCGACTCCCAAGCCCGGGCTGTTTCCACTGAGCCAGTGATTGAGGTGAGTGGGAAGAATGTGGAAAGGGTGAGGGGATGAGGTGTGAGGGAAGGGGTGGTGGTGTGTGTGTGTGGTGTGTGTGTGTGTGTGTGTGTGTGTGAGAGAGAGAGAGAGAGAGAAATCAGGAGTAAGCAATGTGTTTGGTGGAGGTGAGTATCTGGGCACCTGAAGGGTACCTTCTTGTTTACATATGAGAGGGGGGCATGGTCATGTTGAGATCTTTGGAAGCTAGTAGAAGAGTCTCTGGAGAATGGTCAAAGAGATCTCTGTGGTCAATGAGGAGAGTTGCAATGAAAAGGTACTAAGGTCAGACCTGATTACCAAGGCAATTGCTGGGGTGTATATGGAAGAAAATTCTCTTCTGACGGTAAGCTCATTGTGGACAGGGAAGATGTCTACCAACTCTGTTATATTGTACTCTCATTCATCCATTCATTCAGTCGTTTTATTGAGCCCTTACTTTGTGCAGAGGACTGTATTAACTGATTGGAAAGCAGAATACAGCAGTAAAGAGAGACAATCCCTGCCAACAACAGGCTAGAGGGAGCAAATTGGGTTGAACACAGTCCCTGTCCCACATGGGACTCATAATCAATCCGTATTTTACAAATGAGGTAACTGAGGCACGGAGAAGCTAAGTGACTTGCTCACAGTCATACAGCAGACAAATATCTGGGATTAGAACCCATGACCTTCTGACTCCCAAATCCTTGCTCTATCTACTGTGCCTTGCCACTCTCCCAAGCATTTAGAACAGTGCTCTGCACACAATAAAGCACTCAATAAATATGACTGATTGATTGAATGAAATTCTGAAATGGGTTTAGCAAATAAAGGCTGCACAGGCAGCATTTACTAACTCTACTGTACTCTCCCAAGGATTTAGTACTGGGCTCTGCATAGAGTAAAGCATCAGTGAACTCTACTGATTGATTGATTTGGGGCCCAAACCAAACTGGCTTGGCCTGTCAATCTGATAAACCCTGAAAATCTGGGGTCCTGCCTCCTGATCTCATCAATTTGCAAAAGATTTGCTGCAAGGCAGGGCTTACTCACAGAGAGCCACTACACTTTTAGCTAGTTGTTCCTCAGCTCTGGCTCCCGGAACAGTAGTGCTCACCAGGGAGAGTAAGACATTTTGAAATTTTCTTCTTTGTTCTGGACTCATCTCCTACTATTGCCTGGTCAGGGGGATAAATGAAAGAAGGAGCATGGAAATATGTACCCAGGTTCTGTCTTCTCCCCTCCCCCTAACCACTTAGCCTAGCAATGAGCAGGCAGCGTAAGGAGGGGGAGGCTGTTTAGCTTTCAGGAACTCAGCTGGGCTTGGCTCAGCACCCCTAGCTTCTGGAGCTCAAAAGGGACAGGGACGGGGTTTCCACAGGTGTGGGGTTTACCGGGGGGGTAAAGCCAATGATCTAAAAAGAAGGGGAGAAAAAGGCAGGAAAAGGAAATAGGAGGATATAGAAGCAAAAAGGAAAACAGGAGAAAAGCAGAGAGGGAGCGAAGCAGGCAGAAAGATTCGCAGACCTTCACATCTATTCGAACATAAATATGCATACATAATACCAGCTGTCTTTCCTTGGTGACCGTTGCTGGCTGCCTTAGATCGTATTTCCCTCTGCCTCCACTGTCCCTTTGACCAAAAGTGGGAGTTTTGATGGGCCCATTCACCAGCTTTCAGGTGGTGGAACTGGGGCCAAAATTTGGAATTGTCTCACTTCACATGCGACTCTTGATCTCCTTTTTCTTCTATGGTAAATAACTATATTGTCTTATGATTGTTACTATATAGATTCTACTTAGAATGTGAGTCCCATGTGGGACCTGATTCTCATGTCTACCCCAGCATTTAAAACAGTGCTTGGTACATGGTAGGCAATTAACAAATACCACAATTATTATTAGTAGTGTTATTATTAGTCAGCCAATTATTATTAGTTAGCTCATATTTATCGAGCACTTACTGTGTGCAGAGTGCTGTACTAAGCTCTTGGGAGAGTACAGTATAACAATAAACAAACCAATTCCCTGTCCACTATGCGCTTATAGTCTTTAAGGATATGTACAGATAAGTACAGATAGCTATAGATATCTACCGATATGTACATAAGTGCTGTGGGGCTGGGAGAGGGGACGAGTATAGGGAGCAAGTCAGAGAGATGCAGAAGGGAGTGGGAAAAGAAGAAAGGAGGGGCTAGTCAGGAAAGGACTCCTGGAGAAGATATGCCTTCAATAAGTCTTGGAATGGGCGGAGAGTAATTTTCTGTTGGGTATGAGGAGGGAAGGCATTCCAGGATAGAAGCAGGACACGGGTGAGAGGTCAGTGGCTAGATATATGAGATGGTTATAAAGTGAGAAGGTTAGCATTAGAGGAGTGAAGTGTGTGGGCTGGGTTGTTGTAGGAGAGTAGCGAGGTGAGGTAGGAGGGGGCGAGGTGAGGGGACATTGCTTGAAAGCCAGTGGTGAGGATTTTTTTATTCTTATTGTATTCTGAAGTGTAAAGGGGACAAGGTGCTGAGTTTACGTAGGCTGGAGCTTCCAGAGGGGAAGGCCAGTGACCAAAGAATGGGGTAAGAGAGGAAAAAGGGTAGAAAAGGAGATAAACTGAGTCAGAGAGGCAGAGACAGAGAATCAGGGAGACTGAAAGAGAAAAAAAGAGAGACAGGTAACAGGTAAGGAGAATACATATGCCTACTCACACAGCAACAGAAACACAGAGTAAATGATGTAATGTCTTTGGATTGGGGAAGCCCCCCAAGGCAGTGACAGGTAAGTATGAAGAAATAGCAAGCAAAAAGCCATCACCATTGTCTGAAGTTTCTGCTGCTTTTACTGTGATCACAGGCTACTCCCCAGAGGTTTCTGCCAAAAACTCCTCCAGAGCTCTGTGGAGCAAAACAGCAAAATCATCCAGAACAGCAGCATGACCGTGACCAGGGAGGAGGCTACCACTGACACCTGCTGCAGCTACTGGTGGCTGCCCCTCGTTGAACTCTCTGTGCCCAACCTACCATCCCTACAGTTGAAAGCAAGATTTTGGGTTGGCACTAGCCATCTTTTGGTAGGGTCCTGCTTAAGTTGGATCTGCCGAGCCAATCCCTTGGTGTCCCCCTGTGCCACCCAGGGCCCATGCCCTCAACACGCTCTGAGAGTGCCAAACCATGGGGGTTTAACTGCAGCTGAAAACCCTCAATGTTCCCCAACAACCAGACAGCTATGTTGCCGCCCTGGGAACCAGCCCCACCTCTCGTCTGAGTCATTAGTGAGCTTCCAGCCCATCCTTCCTTCTGCCATCCAGGGGAGAAAAAGAAAAATACTCTCAGTAGGGAACCTCCACAAAACATTGTTCTTATTATGGCCACAAGCGTGCCTTAGACTCTGAGCCACAAGCATCCCGATATTCTGCTCCTCTAGCCATTGCACCATACTGATTTTGTCATTTTGTGTATTTGTTCTTGTCTGTATGCTTTTCTAGTGTTTTATTGTTTCATTGTTCCTTATGTGTCTGTTGCCAGGCCTCTCTTCTCCCGTATATAATCGATCAATCAGTGGTATTTATTGAGCACTTACTACAGGCAGAGACCACTGTTCTAAGTGCTTGGGAGAGTACAGTGCAACAGAATTAGTGATCACATTCCCTGCCCATAACGAGTTTAGAGTCCGGAGTCTTAGATTGGAAGCCCCTTGAGGGCCAAGGACTGTGTCGAATTCCCAACACTGTACTCTTTCCCAACGCTTAAGTACAGTGCTTTGCACACAAGAAACACTTACTAAATACTACAACTACTACTAAGAGCAGAAGGTGGACACTAGCTTGGTGTATGCTGCCCCAAATTCCTATGCCACTGGGTCTCTGGATTCCCTAGTGGTTTGCCTGGTTCCCTGAGCAACCTCCAGCTTCCAGTGACCATTATGGAACTAAAGCCTTGGAAACATTCAGAACCTTGGGGAGGTTGCTGGGGTTGGAAACTGTTGCCTGGAGAGGCCCCAAGAGAATTGCCTTTCAGTGACTGTTTTGCTACTTACCTAACCTTGTTATTATCTTGGTCTGTTTGCCTGTGTAATTAATTGCTCTTAGTAAGTCATTCTCACTGTTCTTTGTACTTTTCTTTCCCCAATAAGACTGTAAGGATAGGGGCCAACTCATCTGATTATTTTGTCTGTACTGCAAAACTTGTCTCTGTCCTCACACAATAAGCACAATAAACAAATACCATTACTACTATTGGCCACTATAGTATTATTGCTTATATTTGGCCTTTTTATTTTAGAGTAGAAATAGTATTTTATTATTTAGGAAATTGCAGAAGTGGGTCTTTGATATTTGTGTTTCTAAGGACTCCTGATAGAAGGGTTAACTTTTTAGAAGGGCAGTTATTGCTTGCATTTATCTTCTAAGGCTGCTAATCTTATCTGAGAATTGAATATAAGCCCTCTCTTTTCTAATTCCTAAAGTGAAGGCATTTTAAAGACACCTAAGTATGTTATGTAGCATTGATCAGTTGGGATTAAAATTCACTCTCAGGTAGTGATTTATTGAAACTTAAATTATTCACTCTTTCTAAATGGTAAAAAGCTGAGCAATCTACTGCTTGTTAACAGTATTAAAGAAAGATTCAATAGTATTTATTCAATAGTATTTATTGTGCGTTTACCATGTGCAGAGCACTGTACTAAGCGCTTGGAATGCACAATTTGGCAACAGATAGAGACAATCCCTGCCCAATGCTGTATCTAGTGGAGAATTTTTTAAAAATCCTGGATTCTACTCGAACCTAAACATATTTGACTTGTCAGCCAGAGGGCTCCCAGAAAAACCCCATATGTGCTCATTACTCTAGCACTTTTTCTCAAAAAAAGCAGAAAAACAAGTGGTTGAATTTTTGGTAAAGCGACCACAAGATCTATATTCCATGTGATGCCAGCCAAACTGTGATTGTGCATCCCTCTTTTGGCTGGGGAATTGCGGCCATTGTATTAAAGCATTGTTTTGAGAAGTGGAAGAGGTGACAACAGCTGATAAGGGGAAAACACCACTTTGTACTTACTTCCCTGCCTACCATTTATGTGGCACCATGTTCCACTTTCCTTGTCCATAAGGAGCTTACACTCTAGAGGGGAGACAGATATTAATAGAAATAAATAAATTTGTACATAAGTGCTGTAGGGCTGAGGGAGGGGTGAATGTCAAGTGTTTCAAGAGTACAGAGCCAAGTGCATAAGGGAGAAGCCCCTGCGAGGAGATGAGACCTTAATAAGCCTTTGAAGGTGGGGAGAGTGGTGGTCTGTCATAAATTGAGGGGGATGGAGTTCCAGGCCAGTGGGAGGACATGGAAGATAGTCGAGCTCAAGGAATAGTAAATTGGTGTTAGAGGAGTGAAGTGTGTGGGCTGGATTGTAGTAGGAAATCAGTGAAGCAAGGCAGGAGTGGGTTGCTGATTGAGGGTTTTAAGGGTGATGGTAAGGACTTCCTCTTTGGTGTGGAGGTGGATGGGCAACCACTGGAGGTTCTTGAGGAGTGGGGAGACATGGACTGACCTGAAATCTCCAGGGACAAAGTGGTGGCAATGGGAAAAGATGCACTATGACTGCATCTTTTCCTCATTCACTGCTGCCATTTCCATTTTTTGGCACTGCTGACTGTTGGCTGATATATCTTCATCCTAGTGAATAACGATCTAACAGAAAGATTGCATGTGCAAGCCTTTGTGTTTCTGTCACTTCTGTTTGTCAATATTTCCTTCTCAAATTTTCTCTCTCCTCACCGTCACTGTTTAGCGCTCCCTATCTGACATGTGCTTATCTTTAGCTACCTCTGATTTTGGCTTTTTCTGTCCTGCTTTTTGTCTCTGTCTCTCTGTCTCTGTCTCTGCTCTCTCTCTCTCTGCTTTTTCTTCTTTACTGACTCCTTGACCCTACCTGCCATAGGTCATGTTACTGTCTCATTTTATGCTCCAAAAAATGCAGTCTCCATTTAATGCAAGGCTTTTTTTTTGGCCAATAGAAGCATCCTTTTCAACTTGGGGATTGACATGGACTACTGGACTTTGCTGGTATTACTGTATCTGTTTCTCTGTGTTTTGCCACCAGCTTTGTTGGATTCTGGACTCTGGTAACAGTTCCCTGGGTGCTTCCTGCTGTTGAGGGAAGAAAGAAGATCTGGGAAGGAGGGAGGGTTAGGAAAAGTCTGAAATGCAACTGAATGTGACCTGAAATGCTGATGTCAAAATTTCTGGGATTGGGAATAGTGGTACATCAATCAATCATTGGCATATTGAGTGCTTACTATATGCTGAGCACTATACTAACCACCTGGGAGAGTACAACAGAGTTGGTAGACGCAATCCCTGCCGCCCAGCGAGCTTTCAGTCTAGTTAAAATGTTGGTTTTGTCTGTCTGGTGAATCCTGGTGTGATTCTCATGCAAATTTGGTGCTTAACATTAGGTTTGCTTTTGGGCACATTTGGGCCAAAAATTGAATTTTCAAAAGAAAAATTATTTTCCAAAACTACACTTGCAGACATAGCCACTATTTGTTTTTTTTCTTCCAATTGCATATTTAGAAGTAGAGTTGTCTTTCTGTTCAAAGATGACAGCTTGATTAATAATAATGAAGTACAAGGAAGTATCAGCTAGTGGGAAAAGCACTGGCCTTGGAGGTATAAAATTTGCCAAAGTTTTAATAGTAAAAGTAAAAAAAAAAACCACTCCCTTTTCCTTATGGGAATAGGTGAGTACACACACACACACACACACACACACACACACACACACACACAAACACACAAATACCTTTATAAGTGTGAATTTTTAAAATGGTAATTCATTTAATCACTAATCTTATTCATAACCATGGGAAACATGTCAATAGGGATGACAAAAGATCTGGGTTCCACTCAGTACAGAAGGAAGTATTTAATACAGCAAACCTCACCTAGTTACTCCTTAGAAGACTGAATCTCTACACTGTATTATTACAAATCTTTGATCAATGCATTGTGTTAACTTACACATTTTTTCAAGATCTGTAATTCTGGTGGTTCAAGAAGTGGAGTCTAGTCAGTAAGCTCCCCTCTAGCCCATGAGCTTTTGGGGGGCAAAGACCATCTATACCTACTCATTTTTTTAATGTTATTTGTTAGGTGCTTACTATGTACCAGGCACTATACTAAGGGCTGGGGTAAATACAGGCTAATTAGATTGGACATAGTCCATGTCCCAGATGGGGCTCACAGTATTAATCCCCATTTTACAGATGAGGTAACAGAGGCACAGAGAAGTTAAGTGAATTGCCCAAGGTCACATTGCAGACAAGTGGAGGAGTCAGGATTAGAACCCAGGTCCTTCTGACATCCAGGCCTGTGCTCTATCCACCTGGTCATGTTGCTTCTCTATTGTACCATACTCTCCCAAGCGCCTTTCTGTAATTCCACTATTACAAAAGGTGGACTCTAGATAGTAAGCCTTGTTATGTTGTACTCTCCCAAGCAGTTAATACAGAGCTCTGCACACAGAAAGCGCTCAATAAATAACATTGATTGACTGATAGACAAGGACCACATGTACCTTCTTTTTTGCATCATGCTCTTCCAAGCACTTAGTACAGTGCTCCGCACAGAGTTAATGCTTAATAAATACCACTTATTGATCTAATGACTCTTGCCTCCTTTACAGAAATGGTAGCTCACTCTCCTTCTTTCAGGCCCAAAGATGCCAGTAGGGGTGAAATTGACCTATGGGTGCATGTGGAGAAGCAGCGTGGCTTAGTGGAAAGAGCATGGGCTTGGGAGTCAGAGGTTGTGGGTTCTATTTCATTCATTCAGTAGTATTTATTGAGCGCTTACTATGTGCAGAGCACTGTACTAAGCACTTGGAATGTACAATTCAGCAACAGATAGAGACAATCCCTGCCCATCGACGGGCTTACAGTCTAATCCTGACTCCACCACCTATCAGCTTTGTGACTTTGGGCAAGTCACTTCACTTGTCTGTGCCTCAGTGACCTCAGCTGTAAAATGGGGATTAAGACTATGAGTCCCACGTGGAATGACCTGATTACCTTGTATCTAACAGTGCTTTGCACATAGTAAGTGCTTAACAAATATCATTATTATTAATTTTATTATATGCATCTGAAAGACCAGTGCAGAATCCACAGTTCCAACCATATTGCACACAAAGATCACCTCTTTTTGGGCTGATATGTTTGTTATTTACAGTTTCACTTTGTTCTCTTTGTCTCACAATTCTTATAACACTGCTGTTCAAAAAAGAGTGCTTTCTTGTGTACCATGTGCCATCCTTGCGTATCAGTGGCATTTCTGTATTCTAACAGTCAACAAGCATTGACCAGGCTTCCTTCATGACCTCACCATAAAGAAAAAGAAACTAGAGAATTAGAACTGCCATGGGAAGCAGCATGGCAGAGGGGAAAGAGCACGGGGTGGGTTGTCAGGAAATTTGGAATCTAGCCCTGGCTCTAACACTTGCCTGCTGTGTGTCCTTGGGAATTATCACACATGTAAATTCTCTGTGCCTCAATTTCTGCCACCTTAAAATGGAGACAAAATACCTGTTCTCCTGTTAGATTGCATGCCCCATGTGGACAGGGACTGTCTGACCAGACTCTCTTTTATCTACCCCACAACTTGGCACATAGTATGTGCTGAATAAATATCATTATTACTAAAGTGAGATTCATTTATATTCTCACACATCAAGGCCAAAGGAAGAGATGATTAGCCATGCAAATGCAATAGGCCTTCGAATCCCACTTATTACCCTTGAGAGACTATATTATAAGGAATGAAGATTTGGGGGAAAAATGTTGATAATATTAGAACCCCTGCTCAACCTTCCTCTGCTACCCTGTTTAAATTCAGGGTATGGATACAGTTTGGACCCCATCAACAGAGATGATCCTTAGCAGAGCTTAGGCCGATGCCCAGCCTAAAGCCTCAATCTAACCTGACTTGCAGAGGTAAGAGGGAACAATCATACATGTGTGAGGTGTGCATACACATAAAACTGTTCTGTTTCAGTACTACATGGACTTCCACACACCAGCGAAAGCATCTCATAAAGACCATGGCTCCTCTGGCCTGGGTCGCCTAGCAGGCGACCTGAGGTAGGTCATTCTCCTTAGCCCAAGTCCAGGCCCTAGTCTTTCTTTCCAAGGAATAGCTGGGCCCAAAGTCACAAAGCTGATAGGTGGTGGAGTCAGGATTAGACTGTAAGCCCGTCGATGGGCAGGGATTGTCTCTATCTGTTGCTGAATTGTACATTCCAATATATAGTGTATAGAGTACACTATAGCAATAAACAGACACATTGCCTGCCCTCAATGAACTTACACTCTGGAGGAAGAGTAATAAATGATAAACTTCCAATAATATTTACTTAAAAATAAATTGACAGGCAAAAGATATTGTCTCCATCTGAAAATATATTTCTAAAGGAAACTCTGCCACTAATTGCTGCTTTAAATAAAAAAGTGCTTTATGTTTTTACATATACCACAGGTTCACTTCTCCTAAATAAATTCAGATGTCAGCACCATTTGTAGCCACGTGAAGCATCAATTGGTTATAGAAAAAGGAATAAAGCATCCAAGATGTTCTTTATTTAAACCACTAGAGGGAGATTAAGGGTTGTCTATAAAGAAATTGAGGAAACCAAAAAAAAAGGTCCTCAATGACACACTGTGGTGGTAAATATTCTTCTATTTTTATGATTCCACAGTTCCAAAGTCTTTCAGAAAGCCCCTGAAGGCTTTCAGTTGCCAGGGTGAAATGGTGCCAGAAAAAGGTTTCAGAAAAGCAGCATGGCCTAATGGATATTCATTCATTCAACCGTATTTATTAAGCGCTTACTGTGTGCAAAGAAGTGTACTAAGGGCTTGGGAAAGTACAATACAATGGTAAGCGGTGACACTTTCGGGTGGCTTCCCGCCCCCCACAGAACTCCCTGTTGATACTGGCCGGATTGTCCCAAATGATTCTCCACTCAGTGGTCGTCCCACCTTGGGATAAACCATGGGCCTGGGAGTCAGAAGGAAATAAAGAACATCTTGGATGCTTCGTTACTATTTTTTTTTTTAACACACTGACGCTTCATGTGGCTACAAATAGTGCTGACATCTGAATTTATTTAGAAGAAGTGAACCTGTGGTGTATGTAAGAATATAAAACACTTCTTTTATTTAAGGCAGTAATTAGCTGGGCCACATCCTCCCGCGGTCCTGGAACGCCCTCCCTCCTCACCTCTGCCAAACAAATTCTCTTCCCCTCTTCAAAACCCTACTTAAAACTCACCTCCTCCAAGAGGCCTTCCCAGACTGAGCTCCCCTTCTCCCTCTACTCCCTCTACCACCCCCCCCTTCACCTCTCCGCAGCTTAACCCTCTTTTCCCCCCATTTCCCTCTGCTCCTCCCCCTCTCCCTTCCCATCCCCTCAGCACTGTACTCGTCTGCTCAACTGTATATATTTTCATTACCCTATTTATTTTGTTAATGAATTGTACATCGCCTTGATTCTATTTAGTTGCCATTGATTTTACGAGATGTTCTTCCCCTCGACTCTATTTATCGCCATTGTTCTTGTCTGTCCGTCTCCCCCGATTAGATCGAAAGCCTGTCAAACAGCAGGGACTGTCTCTATCTGTTGCCGACTTGTTCATTCCAAGCGCTTAGTACAGTGCTCTGCACATAGTAAGCGCTCAATAAATACTATTGATTGATAGTTACTTCTGACCTGGGTTCTAATCACCAAATCCTGTTGGTTCTACCTTTCATTCATTCTTTCAATAGTATTTATTGAGCGTTTACTATGTGCAGAGCACTGCACTAAGCGCTTGGAATGAACAAGTCGGCAACAGATAGAGACAGTCCCTGCCGTTTGACGGGCTTACAGTCTAATCAGGGGAGACGGACAGACAAGAACAATGGCAATAAATAGAGTCCAGGGGAAGAACATCTCGTAAAAACAATGGCAACTAAATAGAATCACAACATCACTCAACCTGTCCATTTCTCTCCATCTAAACTGCTACTCTGCTCCTCTTTCCACTTATATCCCACCTTGCCTCACTGCATCACTGCCTCCTCGCCGACTTCCCTGCCTCCCGTCTCTCCTCACTCCAGTCTGTACTTCACTCTGCTGTCTAGATAGTCTTTCTAAAGACACATTCAGTACTTATCTCCACACTCCTCAAGGACCTCCAGTAGTTGCCCATCCACTTCTGCATCAAACACAAACTCCTCATCGTCAGCTTTAAAGCACTCAATCAGCTTGTCCTCTCCTATCTTACCTCACTGATTTCCTACTACAACACAGCCTGCACACTTTGTTCATGCAATGCCAACTTATTCACTATACCTCAATCTTGTTTATCTTGCCACCAACCCCTTGCCCACATCCTCCTTTTGGCCTGGAACTATCTCGCCCTCTATATATTACCACATTCTCCATTTTCAAAGCCTAATTAAGGTTACATCTCCTCCAAGAGACCTTCCCCGATTAAGCCCTCTTTCCCTCTACTCCCTCTCGCTTTTGTATTGCCTATGCCGTTGGATCTGCACCCCTTTAAGCACTTCCTATTCACCCCACCCTCAGCCCTCCAACACTTACCTACATATGCGTAATTTATTTATTTATATTAATATCTGTCTCCCCATTTAGACTGTGAGCTTTCTGTGGGCAGGGAATGGGTGTATCAACTCTTTTGTGTTGTACTATCCCAAGTGTTTAATACAGTGTTCTGGACACAGTAAGTGCTGGATAAATACCAGTGAATGATTGATTGATTTACCACATGGCTACAGGCAATAAATTGTACAGGGCTGGCCTAACTTCACAGTACTGCCTTTAGCCATTAATACTGGGGAATGAATCGTAGAGGATGCACTCAATTTTGACATCACCATCCATCTCATCATGGAGCAAACTCAAGATCTTGATTAATTTCTCAAGACTGCCATATTTACTTAGTAATTAGAAACTAGCAGCACAGCTGGCATCAAATATTTTCAAGAGGTTACCTTGCCCCCTCACCTCACCTCACTACTCTCCTACTACAACCCAGCCCACACACTTCACTCCTCTAATGCTAACCTATTCACTGTACCACAATCTCATCTATCTCCCCGCTGGCCTCTCCACCCATGTCCCGCCTCTGGCCTGGAACACCCTCCCTCTTCATATCTGAATTACTCTCCCCACCTTCAAAGCCTTATTGAAGGCACATCTCCTCCAAGAGGCCTTCCTGACTATGCCCCATTTTCCTCTTCTCCCACTCCCTTCTGTGTCGCCCTGAGTCGCTCCCTTTCTTCACCCCCCCCCCCCCAGCCCCAGAGCTCTTATATAAGTATCTGTAATTTTATTTATATTAATGTCTGTCTCCCCCTCTGGACTGTAAGCTCACTGTGGACTGGGAATGTGTCTGTTATATTGCTATATTGTACTCTTCCAAGAGTTTAGTACAGTGCTCTGCACACAACAAGCACTCAATAAATAAAATTGATTAACTTACCGATTGACTGACTGTAAGGTCCATGATACCACGCAGAGGTTTGATGTGGTTCATTTCATTTCTTCTGTGACAGACTCTGGCTAGGATCCAGGCAGCAACAGATAACAGGGAGATGCATTTATCAGTGTGATTAGTATTGGTAAAAATAATATTAATCAGTATTATTTTTGCTACTGTTAATCATCGTTTGTCTTTTTCCTTCTTCTTGGAGATGGACATCGTGGTGGAGTCTTTAATATCTTGGACATCTTTACATATCACTACATATTGGGAAAAAGTACTTATTAAAAGTGAACATAATAATGGTATTTGCTAAGCACTTACTAAAAGCTAAGCATTGTACTAAGCAGTGGGGTCAGTACAAGATAATTAGGTCCTTCATGGGGCTCACAATCTAAGTAGGAGGGAGAGTAGGTGTTGAATCCTCAATTTGCAGATGAGGAAACCAAAATACAGAGAAGTTAAGTGATTTGTCCAAGGTCACACAGTAGTTAACCTGCATTAGAACCCAGGCTCCCTGACTCCCAGGTCTGTGCTCTTTCCATCAGATAGATACTCAAAGGGTGCACCCAGTTTGTTCTTCAAGATCTTGTCAGGCATGTCTTTAGTTCTGGAAGCTTTCCCTTAAATTCTTCATGGCTGTGCCTGTAGTGACCTCAGAAGGTGAAATTAGAGGGCCGTGCCTTTACACGTGCTCAGGATATCGACGATTTTTCGTCCCTCATCTTCAATAAATAGCAAATGATTGTTAAAGACTGTGCTCATCTCGGTAAGATTCCCATCTGGTGTCGGTTGGGATGGAAGCCGTCTGCAGAACATCGAAATAATCGCTGATGCATATTAGTCCTTTATTCGAAAGTGTGATGCCCTCCAGGTGGTGCTGCTGTTTAGTAAACCATGAAAACCTGAATTGTTTTCAAAACAAATCACTCCGAATTCTTGCTCTTAAAACGAGAACATGACACACTCATAGAGTGGCATAGAGTGTGAAATGGGCAGCATGGGGGAGAATAGGGATCAACCGGATGGTATCTAGGCATTGTTTCCTAGCTGCAGTTCTCTCGGCTAGGTTGAAAACTCCTTGAGGATGGGGATTGTGGATAACTTTACTGTATTCTTTCTCTAGTGCTTAGCTAAGTGCTCCGAACGCAGTAAACACTCAATTAGTGCCGTTGATAGATTTGGTAAGTAAAGACAAGTAGTGTGGCTTGTGGATACACCACGGTCCTGGGAGTCAGAAGGACCTGGATTTTAATCCCAACACCACTACTTGTCTGCTCTGTGACCTTGGGTAAGTCACTTCACTTCTCTGGGCCTCTGTCACCTAATCTCGAAAATGGGGATTAAGGCTGTACAATACAACAGAGTTGGTAGACATGTTCCTTTTCCACAAGACTTAAAGGTACATCTTCTATTCTAACCATATTACTTTGGGAGTGGCAGCTCCAAATCTTCACTTTCAATGTCTGGAAATGAATTTGTCATCTAACAAACTCAGATTCCCTTCCTAATGCATCACCTATATACTTGAGTCTGAAGCCCCTAAGCACTTAGGTATTCACCTCACTCCCTCAACACTTATATACCCATCTTTATACTTACTTGCTTCCCCTACCTGTACTTTATTTTAATATTTATCTCCCCTCTATATTGAATAAGCTCTTTGAGGGCAGGGATTGTCTCTACCTACTCTATTGTACTCTTCCAACTGCTTAGTACAGGATTCTGCCCACGATCAGAGCTGGGAAACATTTTCAGGAGGCTTTGGTGATGAAAAGGTGTTATTTTAAAAAGCCTAAAAACAAATTTCTGGATTTTTTTAGAATAGAGGCAATAGAGGCATGTTTGAAGGCAGAGGAGAAGGAGCCATCATAGAATGAACAGTTGAAGATGGCAGTCAGGGAGGGAAGAAGAGTGGGAATAAGTGTTTCTAGGGGTTGAGAAGAGAACCTCTTCAGGTGGAGGGGGTACGTTTTGAAAGCAGGAGATGGATTCCTTCTCCCCTTCTAGAAACAATTGCTTGCAAGATGGGAGTCAGTCATTCAGTCATTGTATTTATTGAGTGTTTCCTGTGTGAAAAACACTGAACTAAGCACTTGAGAGATTACAATGTAACAATAGACACATTCCCTGCCCAAAATGAGTTTACAGTCTGGGTGGGGGGTGAAGAGGGGAGAGAGACATTAATATTAATAAATACAGATGTGTACAGCTAAGGGGCTGGAAGGGAGATTGAATAAAGGGAGTGACAGAGAAGGCCTCTTGCAGGAGTTGTGCCTGCAATAAGGCTTTGAAGGGGGGTGGGGGGTAGAGGTGATCCAGGGCTGGGGATCATGATGTGAGAACCTCTTTTGGATCCCATTGCTTCCTCCAGTTGTCGCTCAGCTTCCTTCTCACATTCCTACCCAAACTCCTCAAAGGCATTATATGCACCCACTGCCTTTATTTCCTCTGCCCTCTTCACTCCACTGAGATTTCTCTCTCTAAGGTCAGTGATGACCTTCTTCTTGCCAAATCCAGTTGACTCATATCTCCCCATGACTTCTCTGCCTGCCTTCAACACTGTGGGCCATTCCCTGCTCCTAGAAACACTGTCTGACCTTGGCTTTACTAAAACAGTTTTTTTTGCTTTTTTTTTTAATGTTATTTGTTAAGCATTTATTATTTACCAGGCATTATACTAAGCACTGGGGTGGATACAAGTTAATCAGGTTGGGCACAGTCCATGTCCCACAGTCCATGTCTTAATCCCCATTTTACAGATGAGGAAACTGAGGCACAGAGGATTTAAGTGACTTGTCCAAGGTCACACAGCAGACCAAGTGGTGCAGTTGGGATTGGAACCCAGGTCCTTCTGACTCCAAGGGCCGTGCTCTATCCAGTAGGCCATGCTGCTTCTCAACAGTTCTCTCCCAGTTTCCTCTTGCATCTCTGACTATTCTTTCTCAGGCTCTTACCAGCTCTTTCTCAGTCTCAGTCCCAATTTGAGGTGTCCCTCAGTGTTCTGTTCTGTTTACCGTTTTCTTCTCACTTTACGCTCATTCCCTACCTCTGGAAGCTCATCCATTCCCATGGCTTCAGCTACCAGTTTCAATTCTTTGTGGTTGATTCCAATCTACGTGGCTCACCCTGACCTCTCTCATTCTCTGCAATCTCACATTTCTTCCTGTCTCCAAGAAATCTCTATCTGGCTGCCCTGCTTGACAAAACTGAAGTTCTCATCTTCCCTCCCAAATCCTCTGCTCTACCTGACGTTCTTTCAGTATCTTAAACCCAAAATCATGGCATTTTTCCAGACTCCTTCCTCTCTTTCAACTTCCATGTTAAATCTGTCCCCAAGTCCTGTTGGTTTTTCCTCCATATCATTTCTAAAATCTGTCCCTTCTATATCCAAATGGCATCTACACTGGTCTTGGCATTTGATATATCAGTCAATAGCATTTATTGAATGCTTACCATATGCAGAGCACTGTACTAAGCACTTGGGAGGGTGTAGTAGAAAATAGTTACTGGACACATGCCCTGCCCACAATGAGCTCACAGTCTTCAGACTCTTTATCCTGGATTAACTAGCTACATTAACCTCCTGGCTTGATCTCCCTGCTTCAACTAGCTCCCCTGTCCAGTAGATATGCCACTCTGCTACCTGGATCATTTTTCTTTAACATCATTCTGAGCACATCTCCCCACTCCTCAAAATCCTCTAATGATTGCCCACCCTGCTCCACATCAAACAGAAACTCCAAACCATTGGACTTCGGTCCCTTTATCAGCTCTCTCCTTCTTGCTTATCCATTCTCTTTTCCTACTCACCCAGTTCACACTTTCCCTCTTCTCAAGCTAACTTTTTCTTGTCTCTCCTGACGCCAACCCCTTGCTCACGCCCTCTCTCCTGCCTGGAACTCCCTCCCCCTTCACTTCCAACAGACCACAGCTTTATCCACCTTCAAAGCCCTGGTGAAATCTCATCTCCTCCAGGACGCCTTCCCCGATAGATTTCTAATCTCCCCACTTTATACATCTCCAACAGCCATTTGAAAACTTCTGAGCTATCTAAGCACAAGAATACTCACAAAAGCCCCTAACACTTATGTTTCTTTCTCATGTATCCACTTCTATCTGAAATTTGCTCTAGTGTTTTATTCCTGGGATAAATTGAAAACTCAGATCTTGCCTATTAATTATAGTGTTCTTGCCCAAGTGCATAGAACGTTGTTCTGCAAACATACTAGGTACTAAATTAATCCTATTGATTGGTTTTGCTTCCTACTTACGTTTGATGATGAGAGAAATGTTCAATACATGCCCTTTTCTTATAAAATTAGGTCAGAATTACTTTACAAAGAACTCTATTTTCCATTTTGAAAGGAAAAAAATTCTAAGACTTCTAAAAATTACAGTTTAAAGTTTATTATTTGTGACATTTAATTTTTTTTATTTTGATTGTTGTTTTCAGATCCATTAACATTTAAGAAGTGAGCATAAAAGCTGATAGAACCTTTTGATGAAAGATAAAACTCCAGTGTTTATCTGACTTCTGTCTAATCTTCAGAATGGTACATTATGCTAAAGGACTTGTTTTTTTTAGCAAATATTTTCTTTTCATGTCTTTTTTTCTTCCATTGTTGAAATATTTCCTTTAATCTTCCATCTTTTAAAATTATATATGAGTTCTAATAAGACTATACTTTCCTCCAAGAATATGGCAGAAAATGAAAGATACATCAAGGAAGATACAAAGATATATCAAGGAAAGTTTTTAGTTATTGCTGTTCACATTTCAGGGGCCAAAGGATCCTTCAGTCTTCTTAAAGTTTTGCCTAGTTTCTAAAAACACAGAATGCTACTTTTGATCTAGTAACTTTTCATGTGCCTTGGGTACCTCAACACAAATGTTATGATTACGATTGAATATTAACAGAGTACTCAGACCAACTCAAAATATACTTTCCGTATTCATGAGTCTACACTGGTAAGTCACATAAAGATAATAACGCTGAATTTAAATGGAAGAGAAAGTGTCTTTCTTTTAAAGCAGGTGTTCAATAATAATAATAATAGTGGTATTTGTTAAGTGCTTATTATGTGCCAAGCACTGTTCTAAGCACTGGGGTAGATCCAAGGTAATCAGGTATGTGGGGCTCACAAGTACGTGGGGCTCACAGTCTCAATCCCCATTTTACAGATGCGGTTACTGAGGCACAGTGAAGTGACTTGCCCCAAGCCACAGAGCTGATAAATGGTGGAGTCGAGATTAGAACCCAAGACCTCTGACTCCCAAGCCCGTGCTCATGCCACCAAGCCATGCTGCTTCTCATTTGTTATAGCGTTTTTATTACAAAGCGCTCTCACATTAATTAGTTCATTTCAAACCCTCACAACACCCCTGTGAGGTAGGGGAAACAAAGCAAGTATTATCACCCCCATTTTACGGATGAAGAAACTGAAGTACAGAGAAGTGAAGTGACTCACCCACGGTCACATGGCAGACTAACAGGATGGGTCGGACTCAAAACCGGGTCCTCCGGCTTCTAGACCAGTGCCCTACTGTTTTGCCACACCGCTTCCCCTGAGAATCCTGAGAATGGGCTGCATGTGCATTTATATTGTACTATACAGAAGTCAATTTTTAAAAAGTTTGAATTACAAATAAATCATTTGTAAAATCAATCAGTGACATCTGAGTGTTCACTGTGTGCAGAGCATTGCATTAAGCACTTGGGGGAGTACGGTAGAGCAAGTAGACACAATCCCTACCCACAAGTGTCTTATAATGATTAGTAATAGAACAGTAATTGGCACATAGTAAGCACTTAACAAATACCATAATTATTATTAATGGTAGGCATTGTATTTTCTGAGTACCCATTGGGTGCACTGCACTATTCCAAGTGTTTTTTTTAAATGGTATTTGTTAAACACTTACTATGGGTCAAGCACTGTTCTATATGTCGGGGAAAGATACAAGTTAATCAAGTTAATCCCATATATGCCTTACAGTCTGTGTAGGAAGGAGTTTGGGTATTGAACCCTTATTTAACATTTGAGGAAAATGAGGCACAAAGAAGTTAAGTAGCTTGTCCAAGGTCAACCAGCAGGCAAGTGGCAGAGCCAGAATTAGAACCAGGTCTTCTGACTCCCAGGCACATGCTCTTTCCACTAGGCCATGATGGTTCTGCTTGAGAAGGTACAACGGAAGCACGAGATGCCTTCCCTGCCCACAAGAAGCTTACATCCCAACTTGTCTTATGGTGTCATGTCATTTCTGACCCATTGTGACTCCATGGACATATCACTCTCAGAACACCCCACTCTCTATTTGCAATCGTTCTAGCAGTGTATCCATAGAATTTGCTTGGTAAAAATATGGAAGTGGTTTTCCATTGCCTCCTTCCGCGCAGTAAACTTGAGTCTCTGCCCTTGACTCTCTCCCATGAAGCTGCTGCACAGCACAGGTGAGTTTTGACTTGTAGCAGATTACCTTCCACTCGCTAGCCACTGTCCAAGCTAAGAAAGGAATGGGTATGTTTCTGCATGACTCTTCCTCCCATTGCCGAGACTGGTAGAGTACTGGAAACTCTCCGGGTGTGATCCTGAGAGGGGGCATCCTAATTAGTTACCTAATAAATGATTATTGAATGGAACTAGAGGAAATAAACTTTCAGCTCTTATTTGCATGTAGAACTGCATTCATTATTTTCTTGCAGATTTATTTTTACCTACCTTTTCTTGCAGACATGCTATTCATGAGTGGGGTCAATGGTCTAAGATTAAGGGACGGAATATGAAAAGGAAAGAAAAAAAGAGACAAAAGCAGATGAAAGGACCATCACAAGAATTTGGGTCATCTTGAACTGTACTAGGAATTTAAAAATCTGTGGAGCAGTGGGGAGGAGAAAGGAGAGGGGAAAGGCGACAGAGGAACAGGAAGAAAGAAGATAGAAATGGTGTTATCCAGTAAGGGAGAGAAAGAATAGGGGAAAAGAGGAAAATGTGGAGGAAGGAGAGGAAGAAGGGAGAAGAAAAGTGGGGAAAAGGAGAGAAAGAGTGAGGATTAATGTCTGTTTCCTCTAGGCTGTAACTCCTCGTTATGGGCAGGGAACACATGCAAATTCTGTTGTACTCTGCCAAGCGCATAGTACGGTGCTCTGTTCATAGTAAGTGCTAAATAAATATGATCGATTGAGTGATCAATTGAGGAAGGTGAGAGAGTAGAGAGAGAAAGGAGAGGAAGAGGAGTGGCTATTTATTATTTTGAACTAATTCATCTTCCGCCCTCATCCCCTGCAGCTGATGCCAATGCCCCTTGGGTTCCCAGTCCAGGATGAGCCAGTTGAGCTAGAGTTAATGCCACTCAGGCAGCCACTGTAGAGGATGGCAGGCCCAGCTTGCAGAACTTCCATAGTCAAACATTTATTGAGCGCTTACTCTGGGCAGAGCACGTTACTAAGCACTTGGGAGAGTACAAAAGAGTTAGGTAACAGGATCCCTGCCTTTAAGGACTTTATAATCTAGCAGGGGACACACATTAAAATAAATTGTAGGTAGGGGGAAGCAACAGAGTTTAAAGTTCTGTACAGAAGATGAAATGGGATAGGGAGATACCTTAAACTTTTTTCAGCTTCCCAGGCCAGGCCCACCGTGCTTGGTTTGTGCAGAGCCCCCTTCAACCTTGATTACTGTATCAGCCATGCCTCCCTGCCTCCTGTCTCTCCCCACTCCAGGCCACAGTTCACTCTGCTTCCCAGATGATTTTTCTATAAAAATGATAAGTCTGCATTTCCCCACTCCTCAAGAACCTCCAGTAGTTGCCCATCCACCTCAGCACCAAATGGAAACTCCTTACCGTCAGCTTTAAAGCACTCAGTCACCTTGCCCAATCCTACCTTTCTTTGCGGCTCTACTATTATTACCCAGCCTGCGCATTTCGCTCCTTTAATGGCAACCTACTCACTGTACCTCGATCTTGTTTCTATCACCACTGACCTCACACCCACATCCTGCCTCTGGACTGGAACGCCCTCCCTATTCACATATCCAA
The DNA here is from genome assembly GCF_004115215.2 of Ornithorhynchus anatinus. Taxonomy (NCBI): domain Eukaryota; kingdom Metazoa; phylum Chordata; class Mammalia; order Monotremata; family Ornithorhynchidae; genus Ornithorhynchus; species Ornithorhynchus anatinus. The sequence continues at coordinate 30,944,438 of NC_041730.1, forward strand.
TGGAAAATGACTCTTCCCATCTTCAAAACCTTACTGAAGGCACATCTCCTCCAAGAGACCTTCCCTGATTAAGCCCTCATTTCCTCTTCTCCCACTCTCTTCTGCATCACTTAGATTTGCATCCTTTATTCACCCCTCCCACAACCCCACAGCACTTATGTTCATATCTATAATTTATTTATTTGCATATATTGTCTGTCTCTCCCTCCAGACTATAAGCTTGTTGAGGGTAGAGAACAAGTCTACCAATTCTGTTATATTGTACTCTCCCAAGCACTTAGTGCAGCATTCTGCACACAGTAAGCACACAATAAATACAATTGATTGATTGATCCAATAGGCACTTCTCCCATCTTCTCCATTCCCTCTTTCCTACTCCTCCTCTCCTATTTGGCAGGTAGGTGCATGGCAACATATGTCCTTGTTACTGTGTAGTCTTCAAAGTGCTTAGTACAATGTTTTGCACATGATAAGCACTCAATAAATACAATTGAATGAATGAATATCTCCCTCCCTATATGACCTTGCCCACCAGATGAGATGCTTTGGCTCTCTGCCAGCATTTTTTTGTTAAAGATCAGTGTCCTGTCAGTTTCAGGCATGCCGGGATATAACTGCATTCCGGAAGACCTAAAGACACTGATGGACAAACCCACAAAATTTGGAATTGTCTCCCAGAATCTGGTATGTCAGGTTCCAATGGTAGGGCATTTTTTTAGATGAGAGAGAGTCAAAAAGATAAAGGCCGAGAAACAGAGATGAATCCAATCAGAAAGGGTTAGAAAAACAGATTGATATAGCGAGACAGAGACAGAGATGCAGATAAGAAACATCCTTTAGACACACAAAATCCTTCAGTCACATCTCTCTCTCTCTGCCAGCATAGATATACGTATTCATCCGTGAGCATACATTCACACATCCACTCATGCTAATGCTCCTCCTCTCAGACCTCAGATGGCAGCAGCAACAATAGCATTAACAGAAGTAAGGTAAAAACTGCTTGTCCCTCCCTCGTTTCCAACCTCTCCAAACAGCTCCACTCATCGCTTTGGGTTTAAGGGGCTGTATCTACCCCTGCTGCCATTGCTCTTCAGGATTTCCAGCGTAGGGGCAGGGAAGTGGAAGGCCTGAGTCTGGAACCCTGCTAATTCTGGAGAGCAACGTCATCATCATCATCATTAGCAGCAGCAGCCCCTTCACCTTAAGGAGCAATAAGAACCCAGGCTTTGTGGAGGCTAAAGGTCACCACTGGGTGTCTTTCTCAATCAATCAATTAACCAATCATATATATTGAGCACTTACTGTATGCAGAGCACTGTACTAAGTGCTTGGGAGAGTGCAAGATAACAGAATTGGACAACATGTTCCCTGCCCACAATGAACTTAACCTCTAGAGGGGGAAACAGGTATTTAAATAAATTAGGGATATGTATGTTAGTGTTGAGGGGCTGAGGGTGGGGTGATTAAAAGGTGCAAATCCAAGTGCAGAGGGAGATGCAAAAGAGAGACGGAGTAAAGGGAATGAGGGGATAATCGGGGAAGGCCTCTTGGAGAAGATGTGATTTCAATAAGTCTTTGAAGGTGGGGAGAGTGATCACCTGTCAGATGAAGTTCCAGGCCAGAGGCAGGACATGGGCAAGGCATTGGTGACAAGAAAGATGACGAGGTCAAGGTACAGCAAGTAGGTTGATGCTAGAGGAGCAAAGTGAATGTGCTGGTCTGAAGAAGGAAATCAGTGAGGTAAGATGGGATGGGGCAAGGAGACTGAGTGCTTTAAATCCAATGGTAAGGAGTTTCTGTTTGTTGGGGAGGTGGATGAACAACCACTAATGCACTGAATTTTTTTTAGAAAAATGATCCAGGCAGTAGAGTTAAGTGTGGATTGGAGTGGGGAGAGACAGGAGGGAAGGAGGTAGGATGATGCAGTAGTCAAGGCGGGATGGGATAAGTGCTTGGGTCAACGTGGAGCACTCTGGATGGAGAAGAAAGGGTGGATTTTAGTGTTGTTTGAAGGTAGAACTGACAAGATTTGGTAAAGATTGAATACTTGGATTGAATGAGATGGATTAGTCATTCATTCATTCAATTGTATTTATTGAGTGCTTACCGTGAGCAGAGCACTGTACTAAGTGCTTGGAAAGTACAATTCAGCAAGAGTTGGGAATAATGCCAAGGAAACAGGCTTGGGAGACAGGGAGGATGGAGGTGCTGTCTACAGTGATGGGCAAGTCTGGGATAGAGCAGGGTTTGGGTGGGAAGATGAGGCGTTTTGCTTCAGAGTTCTGTTCTCCCATTTTCTGGTCCTGCAGGCCACAAGAATGTTACAGCAGGTAGCATGTGGCCCACCTGCTAGCCAAGATTCAACATGCCTGATTTATAGACAAATAGGAGGGTGATTGCTAAGAAAATTGGGTTCTGATTCAGCACCTCTTTATTTCTATATTCAGCACCTTGTTATTTCTATTCACTTTTCTGGGATGCTTTCCCTTGGTTTTTTTAACGATCATCATTGGCTTTTGAATACCATTTAGTCATACAGTGGGTAAAACTAGGTACTATTAGACCTTATAAAATTGAGATCATTTAAACATTCCAAACTACAGGCCCCACTTCTGACATTTCTCATTCATGATTACGCTTCTGTGTCTACTCCGGAAATCTTTAATGTTTAATGTGCATTTGCTACCCTGAAATTTTTCTAAGAGCAATAATTGCATAATATTAAATGAATATAGGAAAAAAATCCATTATATGTTACACCAGGGGGGAGACTTAAGCTTTCAGTGCAATTATACTGGATGGTAATGATCCTGTCACATGCTGATGTATCAAAACAGTACATTTACTTGGTCAAAATGAAGTTCAATCCATTATATAAAATACTGTCCTTTATAAAGTACTTTATCTTTTATGCCCTATAGGGCCATAAGCTAAGGTTTGTGCAAAATTATACTCTCAGTTTTTCAATGTTAAGGGTTTTTTCACTACTATCCATGTATATTTTCCTGAGAATGAAAGTAATTCAATGTTCCATGGCTCACAGACTTGAGCTAAAATTGGTCATGACTGTACAGGGTCAGATTTTTTTTGAACCTGAATCTGCAGGAGGAGAACCTAGCACATACAAGGCAAATATTTTGGGAGCTAAGTTTAGGTGACCAGTGTTTAGGGTGGAGGAGTTTCATAGTGGGGGTGAGACTCAAAAGAGGGCAGAGGAGAGAGAAAAGGAAAAAAAATGGAAAAAGGAGGAAAATGAGAGGGGCAAGAAGGAAGAGGGAAAAGGGGAGAAATCGAAAGGAGAAAGAGGGAGAGGAGGTGAGAGGAAAAAGAATTGGAAGAGTTGGAATGGGGAGAATGACAAGAGGAAGGGGACAAAGTAGAAATGGGCAACAGAAAGAACCCCAGAACTTGCAGCTTTCCCAGGTAACAGCTGTCAGTCAGGCAGACTCATAGGCTAGTCAGCAGTCATCTCAGAGGACACAATTTCATGGGAAAGAAAACCCCTGTTACACAACTTCATCCTAATGTTTTTCACTCTTTCTATGCCAAATTCAGACAAAAAAATCAAGCACCAACTTTACTGCTCATTGGTTTAAAGGCCAGCTTTAATTAGGGCCAGTGGGAAACAGGTGCATGGTCTACTGGAAAGATTACAGGTGCCTGGGAGTTAGCGGAGCTGGGCTCTAATGCTGACTCAGATTTATTTGCTGTGTGATCTTGAGCAAGTCACTTAACTTGTCTGTGCTTCAGATACCTCATCTGTAAAATGGGAAATAAGACTGGGAGCCCCATGTGGAACATGGACTGTGTCCAACCTGAAGAACTTGTATCTATCCCAGCACTTACTACATTTATTGACCCATAGTAAGCACTAACAAATGCCATACAAAAAGCATGTATATTCTGTAATTTCTTTTCAAACCAATGTCATTTGGGCCCTTTGCAATCTTGGCCTCTGAATCATTCTCTGATACATATGAACAGGGGAATGAAGATTTCCTGCAGCTCTCAGACAATACCAAAAAACCTTTTGTCAATTGCACTTTAGGAGGTGACAGATCAACTCATCCACCATGTGAAATTTTCAGTCACAACTGACTTACCTTGGCACTGAATTAAGCCATTCACTCACCTCTGAAGTAGCTCCTGATGTAATTTTGTTCTTTACCTTTCAATATGATTATGTTTTAAACTTTCTAAGGGTACAATTCAGCTCCCAAATTTGACACTTCCTCTATGAAGTATTTGCATCTGGGTGAAGAAAGATAACAAGACCCAATGGGTGTGGTTCTACTCCACCCAATAAAACTATGTAACCCCTTCTACTGCTCTTATCTTTATTCTTACCCTTTTCTTTAAAATGGGAAAGAACAAAGGCAGGAGGTGGGAGCCTGATCTTCCATGATGAAAATAACTCAAATTAATATTTTTACTATGCTCTGGTGCAGGAAAAAATGACATGTGGGAAATAGCCAATGATCAAACTCCATGGCATTAATACATGCCATAAACGGGTTCTGTGGGGGAAAAGAAATACATAATTCTGGAAGGAAACAGGATTTCATCATTAGCGGGAAGATTCAAAGAGTGGGGCAAAAAGCTAGTAGCCTACCAGGAATCACTTTTTCCTTTTCCATGTCACAAGTACTGCAAACTTTGTTCATAATTCACATTAATGATCAATTACGGAATATAAACTTGACAACACCAACCTTCTCCAGCCTACACAAAGGTAATGCCACCGTTGCTCTCTAGTTTGTTTATTGTTTTCATGCTGCAGTGGACCTCAGTTTCATCCAAGAAAGTTAACACTGATTTATTTTGCATTCTGGTTTTGAAACCTTTCTATTAAATCCTTCCAAGGTTTGGCAGTTACTTTTTATATCCACTGAAAGAATTACGAGGTCCTGTGGTTCAGTGGGTTAGATAATGTGTCACCTAGTTTCTTGAACTCTATGGTCTGAATTACATTCCAGGGTACATCCTCCAACTATCACATTCACAACTCGGCACCGAGTAGCCGCAATAAAATACTGTCGATGATGACAGCAGCTCCTACCTCACTTTGAGGTTCTTGTTAAATGTTCTCCATGCGCAAAACACAGAGAAAAATCCAGTCCAAGAGAACATTATTCTAAGCATCACATCCCCTTCAGCGTTTAGAACAGTGCTTGGCACATAGTAAGTGCTTAACAAATACTGTAATTATTATTATTCACTGGTCCCTAAAAATAATTTTCTAGTCTATGCCAGTAAACCCAATTTTTTCTGTTAGCCCTACTTAAATGAAAAATAATTATGACAACAATAATGATAATAATAATGGTTGTGGTGTTTAAGTACTTACTACGTGTCAAGCACTATGCTAAGTGTTGGGTTACATGCTATCAGATCAGACACAGTCTCAGTCTTATTTGGGACTTACAGTCTAAGGAGGAGAAAGAACAGGTATTTAATTCCTATTTTACAGATGAGGAAATTGAGAAACAGAGACATTAAATGACTTTCTGAAGATCAAACAATAGGCCTGATGATGGAGTTAGGATTACCCAGGTCTTCTGATTCCCATTCCTGTGATCTTTCCACTTGACCATTCCATCATGGTTAGTCAAGTTCTTCTGCTTTGTTTGAGTTAAATCATTTGTTATCTGCTGCATATTATTTTTCCCCTTAGATTAATTTTTGGGTTTTTTTGCAGGCATGGTAATTCTCTCAAAATTCATTCAATTGTATTTATTGAGTGCTTACTTTGTGCAGAGCACTGTGCTAAGTGCTTGGGAAAATACCATTCAACAATAACAGTGACATTCCCTGCCCTCAGTGAGCTTACAGTCTAGAGCAGGGGAGACAGCCATCAATACAAATAAATAAAATTACAGATATGTTCTTAAGTGCTGTACGTAAGTGCTGTGGGGCTGGGAAAGGGGGAGAGCAAAGGGAGCAAGTCAGGGCGATGCAGAAGGGAATGGGAGATGAGAAAAGCGGAGCTTATTCTGGGAAGGCCTCTTGGAGGACATGTGCCTTCAATAAAGTTTTGAAGGAGGGGAGAACAATTTCTAGTACTCGTTCACCACCACCCCCTTTTGACAAGTTGGAATATTCAATAAATTTATTTAAAAAAACCACTAAACACACAGAACATGAAACACTTGTTAAAAAAAGAATTTTGTTTAGAGGCAATAAACCTGTGTTCCATAAAAATGAAAAAGGCAACTAAACACAAAACATGTAACATGCTTTGCTTAGGGCTAAACTATTCTTTTAAAATGAATTTTAAATTTGTTAAAAATATCTACTAAAATTGCTTTGAGATAGCCATCACTTTACACTTGGTATTCTGAGAGGATCTGTTTGGTTTTTGCTCTTCATTCTGTACTTCTGTCATTTATTTTGAAATAATCTCAGCTGTAACTCCTACCCTAGTCCCTGAGCTTCAGTCCTGCATTGTCACTCACTTTCCGGTGATGGCTAGGCAGAACGGAGAGCAGAGTGGTTTCTCCAGCCCCATTTGAGAAAAATGTCACATTATCAAATCTATGGAATTCAGTTGATCAGGACCAGATTAGGGATTAGGCAAGTGAGGTAAGCAACTGCCCTCAGGGCCCCGGGCTTGTGAGACTGACAAGATGGCGGAGGCAAGAGCTGTGTGTTCCTCTTCCTCTGGCCAAGTTGGCATCAGAAGAGTTATGTGTCCAGAATTGATGGGGTAGAAGTTGAGGGTTTCTTGAGTTACTCAGGATGCTCAGTGGAGGGGCAGCAGCAAGGGCAGCAGTGAGGTGGCCACAGGGGGGCAGGAGTGGTGACAGAAGCAGGACTGGTGGTGGAAAAGTGCTCTTTGGGTGGGCTTCCAAAAATGTCGTAAAGCTGTCACTGCATTATACTAGGAGCACACGGAGTGGAACATAATGAAAACAAACAAAATGTGAGGGGCTGGCAAATTTTTCCCCATTTCAGGGAGACCAAAAGTCTGAAACTTGGTTTGTCCAACTTGAGAAAAATGTAAGAAGACACCACTGTGATGATGGGCCTGGGCCAGCTTCAGAAAGTTGGCCGCTCTGAAGAGGAGGAAAATTCACTGCCCCAGCTAATCCTCACTGCCCTGGCTAATCCCCTGGATCTGCATGAAATCTGTTCATTCTCCCAAACCTAGGGTGCTTCTATCACCCTGCTTGATCCAGAGTCATTGAATCCCCCTCCCCCCACCCCTCAACAGTGCCTGTTCATACAGGTGCCACTTCCAAAATGGGCTGAGCCATCTCAAGGATGTAACAGCCTCAGCCTCCTGGCAAGGTGCCCTAAAACCAATGTCTCACTCATGTCAGTCAATCAATCAATCAATCTTTCGAGTATTTACTGCATACAGAGCACGGTACTAAGCCTTGGAAAAGTAGAGTGTAAAAGATTTGGTGGATGGGAGATGGTAGAGATGGCTCAGTTAATATGTGAAAGTAGCTTGTTGGCAGCAGTCCAAGGACATGGGTTGCCTTTTTCTTTAAACCATTCCTCTATGTGAGAATGCAATTTGCTTTCACAGCGAAATAAGCCGAGATCACATAGGAAGGTCCTGTTCTGACATCATGCTACTTGCTGAACTACCAGCGGGAGCCCTGTTCATAGGAGGACTGTAGCGTCAGGTAAAAAAGGGTTACAAAATTTCATGGTCTAAGTTGATAACAAACCTCTCAAGAGGAGACGTTACTTTTTGCCCTCAGAGCATTTCTCATGAATATGGCCAAGAATCCATCTATATATAAGGGTTGCAACACAAAATGGTACTTAAGATACTTGATGATATTCTAGAACTGAGTTCCATCCCTTAGAATAATGCTTTTAAATCATCAGATTCCTTTTAAAAAGATGAATTGTTTCTAGAATAGGCAGATGGAAATCATCAGACATTTCAGAATCATCGCGGGCTACAACTTTGAATTACATTTGTGACTTTATGGCGAATTATAGCTCTATTCTGCAAAACATAAGAGAAAGTGACTTCAACTGAGGATGAACTCTAACAATGGCATAAATCTTGGCAAAAGTCTTTACCGGCTCCTTGCTTGTAGTACCCAGTGATTTTTTTCATTTCTGTTACTGTGAAAATAGAAAATTTCTAGGAACTGTGACCATCACCATGCAGTATACAATTTAAACTGAATTGCAGTAGTAATAGTAAATCAACAAACACCGACTGCAATACTCAAGAGGTAATACATTGTGCTAGGTGACTCGGTTTAAATATCAATTGGCTATAATTATGTAGGACAGTCCAAATCATCACTGAGGAAAAAATAAAAATTAGAATTTATATCCTATGGGGTGCATGTGATGCAAATGAAAGATGGGAGATGGATATTATCTTGTGAAACATATGGAAAAGCAAATGGTTTAATGTGGGGAATCTTTTGCTCCCAGATCAAGTCCATCAAAAGCCATGCTTTCTTTCCCAGATTGCTACCACAATTTGACCAAAGAGATTACTCCTCAGTTTCCTGTGCTGCTTTATGCTGGCTATTGTTTTGTTATCTATCACAAGCTGTAAGACCGGCCAACAACTCTGAAGGGTCCTCAAATTATCAACTCATACTATGTTATTATTTTTTAGATACACCATTAAGTTAATGCTATGTACATGCTATTTAGAAAACATTTCCTTCCCAATATGAAATGTTGAGTTCATTCATTCATTCAATAGTATTTATTGAGCGCTTACTATGTGCAGAGCACTGTACTAAGTGCTTGGAATGAACAAGTTGGCAACAGATAGAGACAGTCCCTGCTGTTTGACGGGCTTACAGTCTAATCGGGGGAGACGGACAGACAAGAGCAATGGCAATAAATAGAGTCAAGGGGAAGAACATCTCGTAAAAACAATGGCAACTAAATAGAATCAAGGCAATGTACAATCCATTAACAAAATAAATAGGGTAATGGAAATATATACAGTTGAGCAGACGAGTACAGTGCTGTGGGGATGGGAAGGGAGAGGTGGAGGAGCAGAGGGAAAGGGGGAAAAAGAGGGTTTAGCTGCGGAGAGGTAAAAGGGGGGTGGCAGAGGGAGTAGAAGGAGAAGAGGAGCTCAGTCTGGGAAGGCCTCTTGGAGGAGGTGAGTTTGAAGTAGGGTTTTGAAGAGGGGAAGAGAATCAGTTTGGTGGAGGTGAGGAGGGAGGGCGTTCCAGGACCGCGGGAGGACGTGGTCCAGGGGTCGACGGCGGGATAGGCGAGACCGAGTGACGGTGAGGAGGTGGGCGGCAGAGGAGCGGAGCGTGCGGGGTGGGCGGTAGAAAGAGAGAAGGGAGGAGAGGTAGGAAGGGGCAAGGTGATGGAGAGCCTTGAAGCCTAGAGTGAGGAGTTTTTGTTTGGAGCGGAGGTTGATAGGCAACCACTGGAGTTGTTTAAGAAGGGGAGTGACATGCCCAGATCATTTCTGCAGGAAGATGAGCCGGGCAGCAGAGTGAAGAATAGACTGGAGCGGGGCGAGAGAGGAGGAAGGGAGGTCAAAGAGAAGGCTGACACAGTAGTCTAGCCGGGATATAACGAGAGCCCGTAGCAGTAAGGTAGCCGTTTGGGTGGAGAGGAAAGGGCGGATCTTGGCGATATTGTAGAGGTGAAACTGACAGGTCTTGGTAACAGATCGGATGTGTGGGGTGAACGAGAGAGACGAGTCAAGGATGACACCGAGATTGCGGGCCTGAGAGACGGGAAGGATGGTCGTGCCATCCACGGTGATAGAGAAGTCTGGGAGAGGACCGGGTTTGGGAGGGAAGATGAGGAGCTCAGTCTTGCTCATGTTGAGTTTTAGGTGGCGGGCCAACATCCAGGTGGAGACATCCTGGAGGCAGGAGGAGATGCGAGCCTGAAGGGAGGGGGAGAGGACAGGGACGGAGATGTAGATCTGCGTGTCATCTGCATAGAGATGGTAGTCAAAGCCATGAGAGCGAATGAGTTCACCGAGGGAGTGAGTGTAAATGGAGAACAGAAGAGGGCCAAGAACTGACCCTTGCTCGTTGCCCGTACCCCCTCTAATAATATTAATAATGTTGGTATTTGTTAAGCATTTACTATGTGCAGAGCACTGTTCTAAGCCCTGGGGTAGATACAGGGTAATCAAGTTGTCCCACATGAGACTCACAGTTAGTCCCATTTTACAGATGAGGTAACTGAGGCACAGAGAAGTTGTGACTTGCCCCCAGTCACACAGCTGACAAGTGGCAGAGCCGGGGTTCAAACCCATGACCTCTGACTCCCAAGCCCGTGCTCTTTCAACTGAGCCACGCTGCTTCTCTAGGCTGTAAGCTCGTTGTGGGCAAGGAATGTGTCTATTTTTCTATTTTACTCTCCCAAGTGATTAGTACAGTGCTCTGCACACAGTAAGCTCTCAATAAATACGATTGACTGACTGACTGTAATATCATTCACACTCTCCTCTTAAATGGCACCCAGCGTGGAGTCTATTTTAATGTTCCCCTAAATATTAGGACCTTAGTTTTATTCTCACACCTAATTAAACGTAGAAGTTCCAGCTCTCCTAGACCTCTATTTCCACTTACCTTTTCCTCTCTGACTTCAATTCCCCTCATTTCTTGCAGGCAAAATAGGACCCCAGAATTGAGGCTATGCTAGCTAAGCATTCTCATAGTATATAGAAAAATCCACTCCATGTCTGCTACTGCTCTTTTTTAAAAAAATCTGGCATTATGTACAAATAAATAAATGCAATGGGCCAGCGAAAGCTATCAATCTCTCCCACCCCACAACACACTCCTAAACATGACATATAAAATCAAGGGAGGGAGATATTTAAAGAAATGGGGCCCCTCTAGGTCACTTCAGCCCAGATATGCCCTGCTTGAGTCTGAAAGAAATAACTGAATGTGGAAGTTTGCACCTCAACCTGAGACCTTTCTTGAAAACAGAGCTAAAATTTTAAAAGAAGCAGTGTGGCCTAATGAATAGAGCATGAGTCTGGAAGTCAGAGCACCTGGGTTCTAATCTCAACTCCGCCACTAGTCTGCTGTGTGACTTTGGGAAAGTCACTTAACTTCTCTAGGCCTCACTTATCTCATCTGTAAAATAATAATTATTATGGTATTTGTTACATGCTTACTAGGTGCCAGGCACCATATTAAGCACTGGAGCACCATACTAAGTACTGGATAGGGATTTAGACTATGAGTCCCATGTGGGACATGGACTGTGTCCAATCTGATTAGCTTGTATCTACCCCATTGCCTAGTACAGTGTCTGGTACTTAGGAAGTGCTTAGCAAATACCATTAAAGAAACAAAAAACAAAAAAGAATCACATCTTTGAATTGCCTTCTCCAGCTCCTATTGGTCTGATTTGCATTTACTGCAGAAAATTGTTGGTTCTAGGGAAGAAGAACTATTCCTCTGTATTTTCTGGATAAAATACAGAGTTAGAAAAGTCTCTTTTACTTCAGATAATTCAAGGGAAAACAAATTCTTACTGACCAGTTCTGAGTCCCAAAAATAAAGGAGAGAAGGAAAAGAAAAATGTAAAATATATCTCCCACATACTCTGCAATTGGGTTAAGCAAACATGGGACCAAGTTTTACTCTGCATGCCCCATCTTATAACACCAAACAAATGTTTTGTATAATGGATTGACTATTATTTGTGAGCTATTCAATATCTTGTATCCCAATAGTCCCAAAAGAGTCTGTGACTCTCTCACCCCATATTCTAACCCTCTGTCTTTGACTGGCACTGAAGAATCACAAATGGATTATTTGAAGTGAAGGTGTTTTCTATTGTGTTTCCCCTGAGTCCTCCTGGCAGTGAGAGTTAATTATAAGAACCTGAAGGCTATAATATGTTGGAGCCCAGGGAGCTCTAGTGACTGCTGCTTTGTCCCGTTAATGTTTGATGGCAACATTTTAGAGAGGCCTTTTCCTCTGACCCTAACAGAAGGAGGCATTGCTTGTTCAGAGACCCTGGTCAATAGTGCACTGGAGTCTTGATTAGGATTATAAAATGACAATTTGGAGAGACTCCTGTGGGAGGCTTTGTATGATAGCTCAGAGTGGGATAAAGAAAACAATTTTCACCTTCAGGAATTTCAAAACAAAGCAAAACAAATGTGCAGGTCCAGGGGGAGAAAAACACACAAAACTTTATAATCTTCTAACTGGCAAGAGGGGGAAAACAGGGTACAGGTGAAGGATGTACTTTCCTCATGAGCTGCATATTAGTCACTAAGATAATACAATGACTAGTTGCTTTTTCTGTTGTTTTATCATAGCAGGATGAATAGTTAAATTCTATTAATTGCCGAATGCTATTTTGTTTGACAAATACAGGAAGCAGTTTACATGACTACGCAGTGCTCTGGTTCACAGTCTCTCTGAAACAGTATTATTGTAACGGGATAATAGTGATTAGGGCCAGTTCCCTGAGGAAGGACAGCCCTTTGATGATTTAGTCATTTCCTTTCTGTGCTCTACTTCAATAAGATAGAGCTTCTCTCACCAGAGACACACACCCTTTTGTAGCCATAGAGTCCTCCAGGAGAGAGTTCAAAAGCTTATGCCCTCCACAAAGTGAAGCCTGACTCTGCTTATGGTTCTTGTAGAATGCAGTAAAAGGTATGATTATGGGAGAACTACATCTCTAAACCAGGCACTCTTGGGTTCTGTTATAAAAAACCTGTGAAATGACTATTTACATTTCTTGTGTTTCTAAGACTTGTTTCATCCTGGTTCCTTAAGATCTCTGTCACCAAAATTCATTCCTTAAAACCTACAAAAGGTTTGGAAATGTCAGTTGAAGATTAGATCATCTCACTGAACACAGAAATGCAGGCACTCCCTCAGTGGAGCATATCTGCTGGTCTCTGGTGCAGAGAAACATCAGTCAATCAATCAATCAATCATTTATTTGAGTGGCTTACCATGTGCAGAGCACCAAACTAAGCTCTAGGGAGAATACAGTATAACAGTGTAACAGGGATATTAGACATAAGAGACATGAGTCAGGGATATAGGATAAGAAAGAAAAAGTTATTGAAAAGAGTTAGGGATATTATGCTGGTGGAATGCCTAGAGTTGACTGCTGGAATTCAAGATCCTTGAGCACAGTGATTCTATCTTCTAATTTTTGTGTGACTCATCATAGTGCCATGTCCAGATCCCTGCACACGATGGAAGGTCTCAGGAGCCATGGTGAAACAAGGCAAACATAGTGTCAGGATAAAAATAATTTTCAGCATTTTCATTTGTCTTAACAATCCTACCAATATCTAACTTCTTAACCCATGATGGGGGGATTTATACTGCTGGTATTTTTTGTTTCAATTCAGCATGGGAAGATGAAATTGCACTAGGTTGCGGCCTTGCAGACAGGATTTTTTTTTGCCAAAAGATCACACTCCCTTGGGTCCTCTTCACTGACAGCTGCTGCTTGCAGGATGTGGTGGTAGCTCTGTCCTCCCCTGTGATTGATTGAACTCTGGGTATCAAGCTAAACCCCTCCCCAAGAGGGTAGCCTCAAAGTCAGATGATCTAGGGACTGGAAAAACTCTCTGTTCATCAGGGCTGGGAGTCAAAAGACCCTGGATTCTAATCCCGACTCTGCCACTTGTCTGCTGTGTGACGATGGACAAGTCATTTCACTTCTCAGTGCCTTAGTTACTTCATCTGTAAAGTGTGGATTAAGGCTGTATCCAACTTGATAAATTTGTAGTACCCCAGCACTTTGTTAAGTGCCTGGCAAATAGTAAGCACTTAACAAATACCATTTAAAAAAAGGCCATGTGGATGGGAGGTGTGTGGAGCACTGGGGTTACATGACTCCCCAAACATACAGTACTGGCCTGGGTATTAATGCGGGGCCCAAACCCAAATTTTTATTGCAAAATGCCTTGGAAAAACTAAACCTGTCCATTCTGAGGACTCATCACTCAGTCAGTGAGTCAGTGGTATTACTTGAGCAGTTATAGGTAATGGTTAATGGTATTTATTGAGTGCTTTCTGTGTGCTAAGTGCTTGGGAGAGTACAGTACCACCTAGTTGGTAGATATGTTCCCTGCCCACAACGAGCCTACAACCTAGAGAACATCTGTGACTCAGATAACCTTCATCATCAATACCAGCAACAGCATTTATTGAACACCTATTCTATGCAAAGCACTGCCCAGGGTAATACAGAAGAGCTTACAAATCTTTGGTACAGAGCTATTGCAATATCCTATTGGGCCAAAGCTTTTTTTATTTTTCAGGGTATTCGTTAAGCACTTACTGTGTGCCATGAAGTGTACTAAATGCTGGGGTAGATACGACGTTGGACACAGTCCATGTCCTACATGAGGCTCACATTCTTAATCCCCATTTTACATATGAGGTAACTGAGGCACAGAGAAGTAAATGACTTTGCCCAAGGTCACACAGCAGACAAGTGGTGAAGCCAGGATTAGAACCCAGGTCCTTCTGACTCCTAGGCCTATGCTCTATCTTTCATTCAATAGTATTTATTGAGCGCTTACTATGTGCAGAGCACTGTACTAAGCGCTTCGGATGAACAAGTCGGCAACAGATAGAGACAGTCCCTGCCGTTTGACGGGCTTACAGTCTAATCGGGGGAGACGGACAGACGAGAACAATGGCACTAAACAGCGTCAAGAGGAAGAACATCTCGTAAAAACAATGGCAACTAAATAGAATCAAGGCGATGTACAATTCATTAACAAAATAAATAGGGTAACGAAAATATCTACTAGGCCACACTGCTTCTCCTAGCTTCCGTCCCTCAGTAAGTCAGTTGCAAGTTTGACCTTCCCCTGTTAGAAATGACTTGTCAGAGGGGAGAAAACCAGAGGAAAGGAGGCATCCATGATAGAGGGTTCCCCCAAGGCAGGAGGGGTGATTCTAATGTTCCATGTGTCTGCCCCCTGAAGTACAGCCTTCCAGAGCCTAGAATCAAGGGCAGGGCCTTCCCTGCCCTGACCCCCCCGCTGGTCCCTGAACCCAGTTGCTCTCATGAGAACAGGATTCATCCCCCCCATCAGGACTGCTTTTCAATAACTCTGCCTGAACACTGGATCAACTGGGGAATTTTGTGCAGAGCAATTTCACTGCAAGAGGTCCCGAATGTCTCTTATTTCTCAACTAGAGAGAGAATACAACTCTTTGTGCCTTGAATCTGAGCCATCTTTTTTGACCTATAAAGAGCTTGGGAGTCAGAAGGAACTGGCTTCTATTCCTGACATCACCTGACTCCTTTGTGACCTTGAGCAAGTCACTTAACTTCTCTGGGCCTCAATTACCTCAGCTGTAAAATGGGGGTTCTGACTGTTAGCCCCATGAGGAACAGGGACTATGTCCAACCCGATTAGCTTGTATCTACCCCAGTGTTTAATACAGTGCCTGGCACATAATAAGTGCTTAATAAATACCATAAAAATGATAAATGAATGAAGGGCTAAGCAGAATAAGCAAGATTTTTTTTCATTGTTCTGTCTCCTGAAGAATGTCCACACCTGCTTCAGACCATCTTCTGACCTGTCTTTCTAGCTAGGTTCCAGTGTACCAGCCTTGGAGATCGAAGCTCTCAGAACCTGTAAATGTGATAAGTAAACAGAGGTTAATTCAGTGTTTCTACAAATATGGGGAATGACTGCTTCCCCTTCTCTCTACCCCTTGGCCCTCAATGAGAATGAGACAGTCAATGGAGTGAAGTCCCTCTAGGATAGTGGAAACTAATTTTTAAGCAGAAACTCTTTTCATTCACCTCTCACTGCAAGAAAATAGGCAGAATCTATTGATAATGTGTATTTTACTCTTAACCTCTGGGATTGTGATGATTTGAAAGACTTAACTGAACCAAAACTTCTTATGCTTCTTCTAGACATCCAAGGACCTTTCAGCTGATGGTGATGTGGGAGGCAGTGATGAATCAGCTCAGGCTTTGACTGGTGACTTAGAGGACTTAGATGAATTGGAGATGATTATTTAGTAGTGAGAAACTCTCTGGCCGTTGATTTTCCAGAATACCAAATGCTGAAATGCTACCACATCATTGGAGATGTGACAAAGTTCTTTGTTCAATTTAAGGGTTAATGTTGATTAGCAAACAAATGTCTCTGTTATCACTTAGAGCTAAAACTGGATTCTTTAAAGTGTTTTCTCTTTCGAGGTGCAGTAATTGCTTTAAGATTAGACAGGAAGCTGTACCAGTACTATTGCTCTAAAGGAGCCAGTGTTATCAAAAGACAACACATCAGCGCCTGTCCTCACAGGAAAGGAATTGTGAGTAATCAACAGTCCTTTACTCCAGCCTTTGTGTGGACAGTAGACAGGTCAGGAAAATTTTAGAAATACATGTTCAGGAGCATAAAGATGAAAAAAGGAAAGTTCTCTGATTTTTTTCTGCTCATTCTTTCCTTTGGAATAGCCTATGTTTTCTTTCCACAGAGAGAAGATGAAATGATGTAGGGTAGTATGAATGTGGTTAGGACACAGGGAGAATTTTGGTGGGAGGTTGTATATGATTGATGAGGAGCAACATTGTCTAGTGTAAAGAGCCTGGGCCTGATTCTGAGGACCTGAATTCTAATCCCAGCTCTGCCAGATGCCTGTTTTGTGACCTTGGGCAGGTCATTTCACTTTTCTGTGCCTCAGTTTCCTCATCTGTAAAATGAGGATTCAATTTGCCTTCTCTGTCCTACTTAGACCGTGAGCTACGTGTGACTCACTTGTATCTACTCCAGCACTTAGAACAGTGCTTGAAACATAGTAAGAGCTTAACAAATGCAATCATAAGATTAAGATGGGTTTGGGCAGTTAAGCAATTTTTAGGCAGCTTTTGGTAGAGCAATCAGCATTTGCCTTTGTCAGGTCTGATTATCTAATACTACTTATCAAAGCACTGGGCTGTACATGAAGCCAGTAAGTTCTTAATAATACCAATATTTTATGGTATTTCAATCAATCAATCATTGGTATTTATTGAGCACTTAGCATTATACTAAGTGCTTGGGAGAGTACAATATAATAGAATTAGCAGGCATGATCACTGTCCATTACTGTTAAGTCCTTACAGTGTTCCAGAACTGTACTAAATGCTAGGGTAGGTACAAGCGAATCAAGTTAGATATAGTGCATGTACCACAAGGAGCTCACAAATGTGATCCCCACTTTACAAATAAGGAAACTAAGGCACAGAGAAGTGTTTTGCCCTAGGTCGCACAGCGAAGAAGTAGTAGAGGTAAGATTAGAATCCTGGCCTTTCTGACTCCCAGGCCCATGCGCTATCTATTAGGGTATGCTGCTGCTTATTATTATTCTATCCTAAAAATTGCTATTCTGCCTCCATTTATCCTTCTACATTGTTACTTAAAGGACCACTGTAGCCTCGTGGAAAGTCTACTATTCTAGAACATTTTGCCAATGTGGACTCCTGAACAAATAATAAAAGGGCCTGACGTTTCAGAATTTAGGGCATGTGAGAGAAATAGGATTGTCCACAGTATTCCTGTTTGTCTTTTGTGATGTTACTGGCAGGGCAAAGTGCTCTTCTTTTGGCCATAATTACCTAACTTTTCTTTAGGAAAGAACATTTGAGAGCCAGGATTCTTTGACCCTTGACTTCTGTTGCAGTGATCAGTCAGAGAAAGTGTGGACTTTAGACAAAAATGAGAGTGCCTGAAAACTGAATGCAGCGAGGCCAGCAAATCGCCCACTGTAATAATGTTTCGGTTATTCCTATAGGAGGCTGGATTATACTTGTGATCAAGAGTCAGAGATTTTGTTGTACTTTTCTTCCCTTCATATGGATCCCTGCACTCCTCCATTTCTGCTATTTTATCAGGCTATAGTAGGCTCAGAGTTTATCATTTTTGTCTATTGTCTTTTATTCCCAAAATAATAGGGCTTGAGTTTAGAGAATTGCTCTCTAAAACATCCCAGCTCATCTCAAGGACTTAACATGAATTGTTGTGGGTAAAACTGTTTCAGATTCCTTGCTTTCTAGATAAAGCCCGGTCAATTACAGACTCAAGGAGGTTTGGGTTTGTAATAGGTAGAGTTGAACTTCTTAGCTCAACCAGTGTGGAGGGGGGCAGACTGGTAGATAAATGAGATGGGCCATATGAAAAAGACAGGTTAGATTTGATCTCCCTGATATTCCTTGGGTTACACTTCAAAGGAGGAAAAAATAGTAGAAGCAGATGATCGCCCAAACAACTAAGATCTATTTCCCTTAGAAGTCAACCATGTAAGCCAAAATGAGGGCAAGAGAGAAACAGGAAACAGTCAGTACAAAAGCGTGTCAAACACAAACATCCTTCCCAATTTTCCATGAAGTCCCTGGGTCTTTCAGAAGAAGGAAACTATCAAAGGCCAGCTACTAATGACAGAGATCAGCAGGAAGATTTAGCAAGCACAGTCCTGCCTGGCTTTAGCTTGTGTGGTACAAGGGTCATGCTGTCTTAATTCCTGGCTTCATCAAGTACATTAGTGTGCAGCTGTGTTTAAAAAGAAAGCAGAGCTTTTAATGGATTAAAATGGTGGTCAGTAAATCCTCAGGGTTCTTTCAGACATTTTAATGAATTGAATAGACCCAATGTCTCATTATTAAAACCGCCTTCCAGATAGGTTGAAGAAAAATCTGTCAGCTTGTAAAATTCTTTTTCCAGCCCTTTCCAAAGTACCACTGTCATCACGATGATGCATCTATTGGCATCAGTCACATAAGGAAATGCAGAGCCAGGGCTCTGGGTTTCATTGCCAGTTTTAATTGAAATTTCTACTTGCCTGATTTCAGGAACCTAGTCAGATAGAAGATTTTGAAAAAAATTTCATGACTACATAAATATACAGAACTCTAAGTTGGGGAAACTAGGCACTTTCTGAGGGAAGAGGTGGGAATGAAGAAGTAAGCCTCCCTCTCCTCCTTGATCTAGATGATGGACCTGGGAAGAGCAGTTCCTGTGTTGTGAGGGGGCATAAATGGAATGCTGGTGCTGCCTTGCTGGAGATCCAAAAACTCTCTGGGATTGTTCCTTTGGCAGCAACTGTAGGTAGCTCTTCGATGTTTCTGTTTAAACCCTCCCTTGACCCCACAGCTCCCTCCGTTTCTCACCCCATCTCCTACCATTCCTCTCCAAACTCCTTGAGTGAGTTGTCTACACTCACTGTCTCAGCTTCCTCTCCTCCAATTCTCTCCTGGGCCCCCTCCAATCTGGCTTCTGCCCCCTTCGCTCCACAGAAACTGCTTTCTCAAACATCACCAGTGATTTCCTTGCCAAATCCAACAGCCTCTACTCCATCCTAATCCTCCTTGACCTCTCAGCTGCCTTTGACCCTGTCAGCCACCTTTTTCTCCTGGAAACATCCAACCTTGGCTTCACTTACACTGTCCTCTCTTTGTACTCCTTTTATCTTTTGCAGGCTACTCCTCTGCATCCCACCCCCCTAACTTTGGGAATTCCTAAGGGATCAGTTCTGGGTCTTCTTCTATTCTCCACCCACACCCACTCCTTTGGAGAACTCATTCACTCCCATGGCTTCAACTACCATCTCTGTAATTCTCAAATCTTCTTTTCCAGCCCTGATCTCTCTCCATCTCTGCAATCTCTCATTTCTTCCTTCCTTCGAGACATCTCTTCTTGGATATCCCTCTGACCCCTCAAACTTAACATTTGCAAAACACAACTCCTTATCTTCCCACCCAAAACCTGTCCTCCCTGCAACTTTCCCATCATTGTAGACAGCACCTCCACCCTCCCTTTCTCACAAGACTGTAACCTTGGCACTTTCCTTGACATCTCTCTCTAATTCAAACCACATATTCAATCTATCACCAAATTCTATTAATTCAACCTTCACAACGTCATAGAAATCCACCCTTTCCTCTCCTTCCGAAATGCTACCGCATTAATCCAAGCACTTATTCTATCCTGACTTGATTACTGCATCAGCATCCTCACTGACCTCCCTGCCTCCTGTCCATACTTCAGTCAGCTGCCCAGATTAATTTTCTAAAATACCGTTCAATCCATTTTTCCCCACGCCATAGAACCTCCAATGGTTCTGCATTTCCCTTGCACTTAGATTGTGCTCTTTATTCACCCCTCCCTCAGCCCCAGCATTTATGTACATATCCATAATTTATTTATTTACATTAAGGTCTACCTCCCCATCTAGACTGTAAGCTCCTTGTGGGCAAGGAATGTGTCTTTCCAGTCTGTTACATTGTACTCTCCCAAGTGCTTAATGCAGTGATCTGCACAGAGTAAGTGCTCAATAAATATAATTGATTAACTGACCCCTTTTTCTCTTTGGTCCTTTCAACCACTCCCCCTTCTACCCCTCCCACCCCAATTCCAAAGTGTAGGCATGGTGGAGTGGGGAAGTGACCAGGAACCCTGGCTGTCCCAGGAACTAAGACTTGGGAACTGCTTAGTGGTGTAAATGACTCTGTGGTAGTGTTTTAGGGGAACTATGCCAAAAGATATTAAAATAATGCTAAGTGTTTCAATCTATCAATTAATCATATTTATTGAGTGCTTACTGTTTGCAGAGGTCTGTACTGTTTGGCATGGCCTAGGGAAGCAGCATGGCCTAGTGGATAGAGCATGGGCCCGGAAGTCAGAAAGACCTGAATTCTAATCCCAGCTCCGCCACTTATCTGTTGTATGTCCTTGGGCAGGTCACTTAATTTCTCTCTGCCTCAGTTACCTCATCTGGAAAATGGGGATTAAAGCTGTGAGCCCCATGTGGGACAGGGACTGAGTCCAACCTGATTAGCTTGTATTTACCCCAATGCTTAGAACAGTGCTTGTCACATAGTAAACCCTTAAAAATGCTATTATTATTATTATTATTACTATTATTAATAATAATAATTTTGGTATTTGCTAAGCGCTTACTATGTGCAGAGCACTGTTCTAAGCGCTGGGGTAGATAAAGGCTAATCAGGTTGTCCCACGTGGGGCTCACAGTTAGTCTCCATTTTACAGATGAGGTAACTGAGGCACAGAGAAGTTAAGTGACTTGCCCGCAGTCACACAGCTGAAAAGTGGCAGAGCCGGGAGTCGAACTCATGACCTCTGACTCCGAAGCCCAGGCTCTTTTCCACTGACCCCCGCTGCTTCCCCAGTACAACAGAGCTGGCAGACATGTTTCCTGCTAACTGGGAGCTTACAGTCTAGAGGGGGAGACTCTAAAAAGCAACATGTTTTAACAAACAATGGATGGCCTCCTGTTATTGATTTTTTTGAACAACCTTGTAGGCCAAGCAGAAGGCCAAATCCTCTGTAGGCTAAATTCTGAGGTAGATACAATCATTCTATCAATCCGTGGTATTTATGGAACACTTATTGTGTGCACAGCACTTACTAAGCACTTGGGAGAGTACAGTAGAGAAAGTAGTCACAATCCCTGCCCTCAAGATAATCAGATGTGGCCCAGTTCCTGTCCCATCTTCCATTTCCTGGTAGGCACTAGGCAACAACTTGGGGTCTCAACAGGACCAGGAGAAACCTCACATTGAAAACCATTAAGATGATGAAAATCAATAACTTCCAGCCCAACATTCCTTTCACTGAAAGTGTTTTTTTGGCAAGCTTGCTGCTGTCAGATTGTTTCTCTTGAGTGTCCCTCTATATCTCCAGTCTCCTACCAGAAATGGTTAGTGAATTTTCACCTTACACTGTACTAATTTCACTATTGAAAACAAAAGGAATATTGGACCACCTTTATTCTTGACTTGGATTGGCTATATGGAATCTCAGTGTGTACTTTCTTCTCCTACATGTTGTTCATACTAAAAGACAAAATTATCAGTAATTGTAAGATACTATGTGGAATATAGGGTTTTAACATAGCCATTGGATTCTCTCATATTGATACTGCAGTTATTAATCTGAAGAATTGAAACACCAAGTGTTACTTGATGTTCCTGGACTAAGTATTCTCTTCTCCAGACTTTAAGCTCATTGTAAGCAGGGAATGTGTCTGCTTACTCTGTTTTATTGTACTCTTCCAAGAGCTTATACAGAACTCTGCACATAGTAAGAACTCAATAAATACCATTCATTTAATATTCTTAGTTTCATGGTGATTTTTTAAAGTTTTTCTGCTAAGTTACTTTGTTCATTTTCACTCTACAGCTGAGTGAAATTAATTGGGCAATTAATGACATTTGAATTAGCTGAAAAATCTTTTAAAAAGAAAGGTCAAGATGTGTGTGAATGTGTTAGTGCATGTGAGCATATATGGATTTATGTTTAATAGCAAAATTTATTTCCGCTCTAAAGATAGGTCATGTCAAAACCTAGGGAGTACCCACCCAGTTCTGTTCATGGAACTCCTCTGGGTAAGTCACACCCAATTATTTTGGTTTCCAAAACAACTGAAGGCAGGTCTAAAACCTGAAAGTAGTAATTAATAAAGCATGTCCAGCTGTGGGAACAGGTGTTGTTTGTATTTCAAGGGAAAATGAAATCTTGGGGCAAGTTTCCACATACAGTAAAATACTCAGCATTTGTTCTGGAGGTGGGAATCAGTTTTCATTCAATAACAAAGGATGATGTAAAATAGAATTCATTGACAAATTCTGACATTAAAAAGAGGTGAAACGCCAATCACACTCTACTCTGGAATTTCTCTTTTTTTTCTCTTCATAAAAATAAATAGTTTTTATGTGAGCGAATTTTTAAAACTTTAAGTATTTGAGTTTTAGAGCCGTATCCTAGAAGTCTTTACAGTTACACTAGTGTCTCAGTTGTCTTGGGTTAGTTATCACCAATCAATCAATCAGTAACATTCAATGAGCACTATCTGTGCAAAGTATTGTACTAATTGCTTGGGAGACTGCAATACAGTTAGAAGACACAATCTCTGTCCTCAAGGAATTTACAGTCTAATGGGAGAGACAGACTCTAAAATTATAGGTGGGGGAGGTGATAAAGTATTAAAAATTAACCTAAATCCTATGGAGTGGTGGAGAGTACTCAAGTGTTTAGCTGACATGGAGGAGCTGGGAAACTGGGAAGCAATGTGGCCTAGTAGACTGTGAGCTCATTGAGGGCAGGGAACATGTATACTAACTCTATTATATTATTCTCTCCCAAGCATTTAGTATAGTGCTGTGCACCCAGTAAGCATTAAATAAATATCATTAAATGATTCATGACTGAGTTTTGAAGTGTTGGCACCCTCATGAATTCATCATTCAATCGTATTTATTGAGTGCTTACTCTGTGCAGTGCACTGTAGTAAATGCTTGGAAAGTACAATTCATCAATAAAGAGAGACAATCCCTGCCCACACTGGGCTTACAGTCTAGAAGGGGGGAGACAGACATCAAAAGAAGTAAACAGGCACCAATATAAATAAATAGAATTATAGATATATACACATCAAAACAAGTAAACTAGTATTAATATAAATAAATAGAATTATAGATATGTACATATATACACAAGTGCTGTGGGCCAGGGAGAGGGGAGTAGAGCAAGGGAGTGAATCGGCACAATGCAGGGAGAGGGGAAGCTGAGGAAAAGGGGGTTTAGTCTGGGGAGACCTCTTGGGGGAGGTGAGCCTTCATTAGGGCTTGAATGGGCGGGGATGGAGGGAGGAGGGGTGTAGGTTAAGGAGAAATCCTTTCCTGAGCTTCATGGCCTCTCCCAGTAGTACTTGAGGATAATGAGATATGTGAGTTATGATTTATAAGGGGCTTTGAGATCATTGAGTAGAAGACATTTTGTCTTTCTAACCTGAAGCATTACAATTTCTTTTTCTTCAGGATGTTAGAAAGAAATTCATTTGGGAAGAAATACATATCATAGCTTTCAAAGTGCTCTAAAAATGTCAATGAGCCAAATCTTGTAACACCTCAGTGTTCGAGTAGGCTATAAATTAGCCCCAATATAACTCAGACGACAGCATTGCAAGCATTTGTTTTATAAGGCAGTTCCAAGAGAATTTCAAGCTAAGTTGAGAAGAAGGATGTGTTGTTTTTCTTTGGAAGAATATGCTAGATTGAATTTTCTCATAATAAATATTTCCCAGCCACAATTGTTTCAAGAAAAATGACTGCATAAACAATTTTAATTGATATGGCTCCCAAAATGTGCTGTTTTTGTTAGCCTGCCAAGGTGGCTTTTTACTGGCTAATTATGCCCAGCATTAACTTTCAGCAAAAACAGGAAATAAAGCATCTATTACTCTACTGACAACTTTTCAACAACCCAGCATTTCAACATCCATTGTGTAATTTCCTCTCCTGAGCTCACAGTTATTAGTTAAATGCCTTTGGAAACATACAAGGGTCTGCTTTATCAAGAGTCTGCAGGGCACTTTCTTCAGGCCCATGCTGGAATGATGCTTCTGACTTTAAAATATGTTCCATCTAAATCATCTTAGAACTAATTACATATACATCTAGTAGGTCCCATCAGGGGTGTGGATTTCAGCCCCAAATTGTTTTCTCAGCCAGTGCCTGATGGCAAATTCTACTAGAGACACCTATTGTTATTTATTGAGGACAAAAAGCATTTTGGTACTTTATCAAAGATATGACCCTTTTCCCCAAGAGATTTCAATTGACAGTCAATACCAATTTTCCCCGCACTGACTTCAGGATGCATTATGCTTCTTAGAAAGCACTTTGCCCTCTCTTACTTTTACTGAGTTTAGATACCATCACCTTCAGACAGGAAAAGTAATACTGGCATGTAGGAGGGGAGAGCTTTGAAGTTTTACCATTTAGAGCTTTAGTAAGTGGGTATTACTGGTCAGCCCTAAATCACTGAAGTCCAAGCTATGAATAGTTGTGGAATTTCTATTTATTTCATCGTTAGAATATGTATTCGGATGAGGGCTAATACAGAATATTACTACTATAACCGCTATTACTACTGAAGCAACGTGAACTAGTGGATAGAGGACAGGCCTGGGAATCAGAAGAGTTCTAATCCTTGCTCTGCCACGTGACCTGCTGTATGACCTGGGGCAAGTCACTTCTGTGCCTCAATTATCTCATCTGTAAAAAATGAGGGTTAAGACTGAGGAGCTCCATGTGGGACAGGGACTGTATCCATCTTGACAAACTTGTATCTATCCTAGCATTTAGTACAGTGCCTGGTAGATAGTATGTATTTAACAAATACTATAAAAATACATGTAATTTTTTTCTGTTTGGGCGGGTTTTGAGTTTAACTGCTTTCTTTGATTCCCTCAATTTTCTCTCAGTGTTATAGTAGTAGTATTAGTCATAGTAGCAATACTACTATTCCTAGTAATAGTATTTATTTAGCAGTTACTGTGTGCAGAAGTTCTGGAAGAGAATACACAGGTGGAAATTGGAGACTGTCTCTATCCTTCAGGGGGGCTCACATTCTAAGAGTACAAGAGAGAAGGGACTGGAGACAGACACATCAGGAAAGATGAAACATTAAAATACAGCACCAACAAATACACAAAATAAAAACAGAATCAGTAGAGTGTTGTGACTGAAGGAGTAGAATTTCAGGCTTCTTGGGGCTCAGAATTCAGGGGACACCCACAGCCTCAGAAAGCACCACAGCAGCCATCAGTCTTCCTGGGGTTTTGTGGAAGTCTCAAGCTGTGGGGCCTTTTCTCCTTCCACTGGGTGGTGGAGACAGAACAGGATGGTGTCCCCTGGGTGGTTCAGAGGACAGCTGGTGCCATTTCCCAGAGAGTTTCATGGTTGGCTGTCCGGTACGGGGATGCCAAGAGGACACAGCAGCAGCTTTTATTTCCGGTCTGTGGGGTTAGGAGCAGGTCCAGAGCAGGAACACTTGATGGTGGGAGGGATGGTGCAGTTACCATAGTTGCTTTTTTTGGCTGGGATGAAGGGATTCCAAGAGCACATGGCAGCAGCTTTCGTCCCCAGCCCAACATGCACAGAACATGCTGGGAGCAGGGACTCTTAGTGGCAGGAGGGATTGAGCAGTTACCATGAACGCTGTTCTCAGAGTGTGGCCTTGAAAGGGATGACTGAAAGATCTTAGACATTTTCCCCGTGAGAGTCTTAAGGATTAGATACAGTTACTGTAGACTTACAGAGCTTTGGCAATGGAGTGAAATGGGCATTGTGTTCAGGGCAGCAATTTTGAATTACATTTTCCCGTTATATTCACAATACTTTGTTTTACAGCCAAACACACTATGTATTTAATGAGGAAAATGTACATTTTGAACTTTCAGCTATGATAAACAAGAATCATTTTTGACGTAAGGCATATGCCTTTGAAATGGTCTCTTATAAATAGTTGTCTTTTATACTCAAAGAAGACACTTGCATATTTTTTCTCTGTAAACTCTCGCAACAGAAAACTACAGACTAAAGTTTACACAGGATGCCTGTAATTTGAACCATGATGTCTAGTAGGCCCATTTAGGTACAATGTTCCACTGGTCATGGCAACTGTGTGAGTTCAGGTTTCAGATTTCTGCCCTGACTCACACTTCCTGCTGTAAATTCACCTAAAATAGGCAGGAAGTTTCCTTCTTTCCCTTAACAAATGCAACATGTGGACAAAAAATCCTGATGGTTTATGGTTTGTATACTCTTTTATTGTGCCGCTTCAACCACGTAAATGTTCTAATGAGGGAAAATAGGAATGGAATTAAGGGCCTTTAGGGAATTAAGTGAGACAACGAATTTGTAAATACATGAGAAGTATGGTTGCGTTCATCCTAAGGCACTTTTGTTCTATTCAAACCCCATATTCGCAGTCTTATGTGCCTCAAATAATAGGAGTTATTGTGCGCTTCTAAAAATATATTCTTTTTGAAAACTGAGCAAGTCAAGTACTCCCATTCTTACTGCTTCACTTTGAGTAGCCTGCTTGTTACCAGTTCTCACAACTATTTTTTCTGCCCTGTATTTTTTCCATTAATGATAAGATGATTAAATTAATTATTAAGTGCTGAGTCAGATTCTGGAGAAGTAGTGTGGACTAATGGGTAGAGCACAGACCTGGGAGTCAGAAGGACCTGGATTCTAATCTGGATCCGCGACTTGTCTGCTGTGTGACCTTGAGCAAGTCACTTAATTTCTCTGGGCCACAGTTACCTCATATGTAAAATGGGGATAAGAGAGTGAGCCCCATATGGGACAGGGACTGTGTCTGACCTGATTAACTTGAATACACCCCAGAGCTTAGAACTGTGCTTAGCACATAATAAGCCTTTAACAAGTACTATGATAATAATAATAATAATAATTCTTATTAATTATTATTATTCTGCTCATTGCATCTGGTGATTGTAATTTTCAAAAACACAGCTATTTTTAAGAAAATGGATGTATCTAAGAATTACTTTTTGCATTAGTCTATTGCATAATGTTGTAACAGGGAAACAATTACTCCCTAGGCAAATGGTTGATTCTGAAATGAAAGCAAAAAACTCAAAAGTCAATATAAAGCACAGTTATTCCTTTATGCATTTTATCTATTGGAATGGTGTGAATATTTTCATTGAATACAATGTGGTTGACAGGGCTTTTTTGTGAGAAGAAGGGCAGTTTTATAAACTTTTTTTGCAAGCTACTGGTCTGGTTATTTGCAGGGGGGAACTTATGGAGATGGGCTACAAATTAAAGATAAATAATTCAAAAAATTGAAATAAACTGAGAATCTCAGGGGGTTTTTACCTCCAAAATAGGTCCCTAACTGGTCAACTTTGGAGTGGTGAATCAGGGTTTTGGGGAGAAGCAGGAAGTTGCAGGGTGGAGGGAAGAGAGAGGCATGGTGACTCAGTCACAATTTCCTAGAGACCTCAAGAGTTTGGCTATTAGGCTGTGACTGGACCAAGCTGGCTCTTTAAAAGGTTTCCTCCTTTCAACTTATCTTCTCCTAGCCTAGGTGTGTGATTTCATGCTATGACTGAGACATTTATTTATTGCCTGTTGGGTGTTTTTCACCTCCCCCATAAACCTGAAAAGGCAGGCAATTCCTTAGACTATCCTCAAGAGCCAGAATGCCCTCTATCTGGGTGTCACAAGGAAAGGTCAAGCTAGAAATTCGTATCTGTCATGTTCTGTGTTTTTCCTTGAGATGAATGAAAACTCTTTTTCAATCACCTATAAAACCTTTTGATTTAAACTTCAGAGGTTGTCAGAGACAAGTTGCTAAAATTATTGATTATTTTCTGTCTAAATTAAAGTTTGATGACTTGGAACAGACTCTTCACCATTGGAGTTAATGGAAATAGGTTGAGGTTCGAGAAAAAGTCACAAGAGAAATTATGGCTGTTCAGGAGGTGGGCTTTGGGGGTGAGGGAATTACATAGACAGCAGGTTTTGTGCACTGGGTAGAAGTAAATATGGAAATAAAGAAATAAAGAAGGGGTTTCTTTTAGTGTAATTAAGAGAGGAAGTGCACCCTATTGAACATCTTCTAAACTATCAAAAAAAATGTAAAACTGGGATAATCTTCATTTGCTAAGTGGGTGGGGAAGATAAAAACAGAAAATAAACTCAAAGTCAGTAGGTGAGTCTAAATAAAATTATATGGAAGAGAACAAGTTTGAAGTGGATAAAGAAGAGATGGGGTATCTGGTTTAGAAAAAGTTTCTTCCTGCCAAATCTGTGTTCTGGTCTTAAACTGAATTTTCTCTAAAAGTGCAAGAGACTCAACAGCTGCTGACATTATAAAGCAGAGCTCCTCTCCTCTAAACTGCATAACATAATGGGTAGAGCATGGGCCTGAGCCATGGTCATGGGTTCTAATCCCAGCTCTGCTGCTTATCTGCTGTGTGACCTTGGGCAAGTCACTTTACTTCTCCGTGCCTCAGTTACCTCATCTGTAAAATGAAGATTGAGACTGTGAGCCCCTCGTGGGACAGGGATTGTGTCCAACCTGATTTGCTTGAATCTACCCCAGTGCTTAGTATGGTGCCTCACACATAGTAAGCACTTAACAAATACCATAATTATTATTATTATTCTGCAGCACTGCAAGAACAGAATATCACTCAGGCTACTTTGTGGTGGTGGTACACTAGTAGTAATAATACTATTAGTAATAGCAGCACTACTTACATTTATTGAGCACCCACTGGATACATTTCACTCAACTAATCCCTTGGGAAAGTCCAATAGAACACAGACATATCACCTGCCCTTGGTAGTTTAGGGACTTCTAGTTCTGTTTGCTCTCAAGCAATCAAGTCGTGACAGGGTGGGGCTTTTTCAAAGATGGAAGTGTGGCCTCCATGTCCAGCCTCAATCCTGAATTCTCCAGGAACTGATTATGAATAGGCAGGATGGGAGACTCCATCTGGCCTACTGGAAATAGCATGGGCTTGGGAGTCAGAGAACCTAGGTTCTGATCCCAGCTTTGCCACTTGCCTGCTGGCTGACCTTGGGGAAGTCAATTATCTTTTCTGTGCTTCAGTTTCCTCATCTGCCAAGTAAGGATTCAATGCCTGTTCTCCCTCCCGTTTCATTCATTCATTCAGTAGTATTCATTGAGCACTTGATATTTGCAGAGCACTGTACTAAGCGCTTGGAATGTATAATTCGGCAACAGATAGAGACAATCCCTGCCCAACAACGGGATCACAGTCTAAAAGGGGGAGGTGAACCCAATGAGGTACAAGGACAGGGTCTGACCTGATTATAATTGTATTTACCTCAGTACTTATTACAGTGTTTGGCATAGAAGTAGACACTTAACAAAGACTACAATTATTATTGGACTGGAGACCATGTACTACTCCCTCCAGGCCAGACTGGAAGCTCGTTATAATCAGGGAACATGTCTGCTAATTCTGATGTATGTACTCTCCCAAGCACTTAGTACAGTGCTCTACACATAGTAAGCGATCTGTAAATACCATTGATTGATTGGTTTGTTGGAATTATATCATCATCATCACCAACTGCATTTATTTAGAACTTACTATATATACAGTCAATCAGTAGTATTTATCGAGTCCTTACTGTGTGCATGCAGATCTTTGTACCAAGTGTTTAGGTGGGTACAATACAATAGAGTTGGTAGACACAATCCATACCCTGAGGGAGCTCACACTCTAGCTGTCAAATAGACAGCTCTCCCACAGAGAAGGTTTCAACTACGTGCATTGAGTAGAAATCTGACATGAAATTAGGGAATGTTCTTCTGACAAGAGGCATCCCTCCAGA
The DNA here is from genome assembly GCF_004115215.2 of Ornithorhynchus anatinus. Classification (NCBI taxonomy): domain Eukaryota; kingdom Metazoa; phylum Chordata; class Mammalia; order Monotremata; family Ornithorhynchidae; genus Ornithorhynchus; species Ornithorhynchus anatinus. Next base: position 30,974,576 of record NC_041730.1, read on the forward strand.
TAGAACGTGATGTGGGATCTGAAGAAACAGTTGGGTGTATACATAAAATGTCAGTCAAGGCATGGGTTTGCACAGTTTTCCTTTACATGAGATTTGTCAGGAGTATAAGTCCTGTCTTATAGTAGAACTGACTGTACTAGGTGCCTGGGGGCACATCACTAAAATTAGAAACAGAGACCCTGCCCATGAGGAGCTTACAAGCATAGCTGAATCCTTCCCCATAGAGGTGGTAAATGAAATCATGTGAATGGATGAGCTTCCCAAAGAATGAGTGTAGACTGAGAAGAGCAAAAAACCCAAATAGAGGCTTAAAGCACACTCACATTAAAGAGTGAGGAGAGGAAGAGGACCCTCCTCATTTCTACTTCTGCCCAATTCTAGGCTTGAATGCTATGTGACATAGATTAGAGTACTCCTTTACATTATCCAGTGGGTGACTAGGCTGCATCATAACTGACTTTTTTATGATATTTATTAAACACTGGAGTTAATGGAAATAAAAACAGTGCCAGGCATTGTACTGAAACTGGGGTAGATACATCCATGTCCCATGTGGACCTCACAGTCTTAATCCCCATTTTATAGATAAGGTAACTGAAACACAGAGAAGTTAAGCGATTTGCCCAAGGTCACATAGCAGGCAAGTAGCAGAGCTAGGATTAGAACCGAGGTCCTCTGACTCCCAGGCCTGTGCTCATTCCACTAGACCAGGCTGCTTCTCTAGTCTCAGGTTTGAATTGTGAGGGAGCCTTCCACTAGGCCAGGCTGCTTCTCTAGTCTCAGGTGTGAATTGTGAGGGAGCCCTGAACATGCTAATGTTCAATATTCAAACACGGAGTTCTGGTTTTATGCTTTTTTCCATATTAGGTGAGTTATTAGTGATGTTTTAATTATACAATTGACCGTTAAGCTTTTTTTGAATAGTGTCTGTGATAGACAATGGCAAAAATAATGATAAATTTTCCCTTGAGAGTTCGACCTTTGGACATCAAAGGAAGCAAAGCAGGAAACCTGGCCTTGAACTGGTTTCATGATCAGCAAAGGGTGTGTCCACGAGAAACATCAGAATTCAGATTGGAGGCATGTTACTAGGCAGATGGTCTGAAGTCTGACGGTTTGTGTTAGTAACATTTTTTTTTGTTCCAAAAAGTTCCCATTCATTAGCATCTGTGAGTGATCATGGGACCAGGCCAAACAGCCTTGTCAACCAGAAAGGAAACATTTGAGTGTTTTAAATATATTGGACCAATTAGTGTCTTTTCCATTCAGTGTGAGCTAATTAGTCTCTTGGAAAAAAGAAAAGAGCCATGTTAATAGTGTGAAGGAGGCACACTGGAAAATAGCAAAGAGGAAAGAAGCATGTAGAATGTAGGAAACTCCAAGCTCCAATCTGAAAATGTGGAGCTTAATCACAAGAAAATAGTTTCTTTTCAAGGAAAAGTAAGATTAAAAAATACAAGATTTTTTTCTTATTCCTTTTTTTTTATATTAAAGTGTTTGAAGTTAGACCATGTTTGGGAGAAATTGGTGAACTTAAAAACTAACCACTATCATTGCAAAATAGTAGAAAAATGTGTTTCATTTTTATTTCCCATTGATAAGGAGATTTTAGCTCAACATGCATTGTTTCTTGGACCCTTCTAATTTTTCTTTTAAAGTGCCCTTAAAAGACAGTAGAAGGTTTTTTTTGTTTTTTCTTTATGGCATTTGTTAAGCGCTTACTATGTACCAGTCACGGTTTTAAGCTCTGAGATAGATATAAGCTAATCAGGTTGGACACAGTCCATGTCCCACAAGGGGCTCACAGTCTTATTCCCCATCTTTTACAGATGAGATAACTGAGGCACAGAGAAGTTAAGTGACTTGCCCAAGTTCACATAGCAGACAAGTGGCATTACCCTAGATTCATCTCTCTCATTCCACCTACATATTCCATCTATCACCAAATCCTGTCAGTTCTACCTTCACAACATCGCTAAAATACACCGTTTCCTCTCCATCCAAACTGCTACTATGTTAATCCAAGCACTTAACATATCCCGCCTTGACTACTTTTTCAGCCTCTTTGCTAGCCTCCCTGTCTCCTGTCTCCCCCACCTCCATACTTCACTCCACTCCCCAGATCATTTTTCTAAAAAAGTTCAATCTTTGTCTTGCCACTCCTCAAGAACTTCCAGTCATTGCCCATCCACCTCCTCAACAAACAGTAACTCCCTACCATCGGCTTTAAAGTATTCGATCAATTCCCTCCCTCCTATCTTACCTCACTGATTTCCTACTACAAGCCAGCCCATGAATTTCTCTCTTCTAATACCAACTTACTCACTGTACCTTGATCTCATCTATCTTACCACTAACACTTTACCCACGTCCGCCTAGCAACCTGGAATTCCCTCCCCTTCTGTATCTGTCAGGCTACCTCTATCCCCATCTTCAAATCCTTATTAAAATCACATCTCCTCCAAGAGGCCTTCCCAACTAAGCCCTCTTTTCCCTACTCCCGCTTCCTTCTGCATCGCCTATACACTTGGATCTGTACTCTTTAAGCACTTACTACTCACCGCACCCTCAGCCCCACAACATTTATGTACATATCCAAAATTCATTTATTTACATTAATGTCTGTCTCCTCCTCTTAACTGTAAGCTCCTGGTAGACAGGGAATATGTCTACAAACTCTGTAACACTCTCCCAAACACTTATTGTGGTGTTCTGCCCACAGTAATCACTCAATAAATAGCACTGATTAATTGACTGATCGATTGCTGGATTGTTTGGAACTTTTTGCAGAAGAAATAGAGGACTGGGTGAGTGGCTTTAAGTTAATATGACTGCAGAATCAGTGGAAAGATGCTTGTTTAGGTTTGAGGGCCTTCAATGAACAGGGAAACCAGAGAGTGTTTTGTGGTAAGGCAAGTGATACTGAGTGGTGGAAAAGAATAATATTGATATGGCCCCTCTCCTTTATGGGGGGTATCTAGTTCAGGCTTTAGTAAAACATTCACCTTGAAATTACTTGCCAGTCATTTCTTGAGATGTATCACTTAACTCAAGGCTTCACGATAATTTCCTGCTTAAATTCAGCACTACTTTACTTAACTGGCTAAGGGTCAGGACCCTAATGCTTTGATATTTTCTCAGCAGCTGTTTCTGAGGATTTCCATGTGGATCTTTACAGTGTTCCTTTCGAGCCTTGAGTAAAATCACTTTTTTAAAGTTCACTATACAGTCCTGATGTCTTCCGTTCTTATCACATGACCCGCCCAGTGTGTCAGAGCTGGGACGAGCCCAGCTGCCATGCATGTGGTATGACTTTGCTCTTCAACCTTATTACTGGACATTCTGCCCTGCCATTTGATGTGAGAGTTCGCTGACAGGCATCACGGTTTAAACGTATCCGTCCAGTTTCCTTTCAGAATGCTTTCTAGCAACCGGCGCTGAGAGAACTTTCTAGAGGTGAGTAACTGGATTGGAGTGACTAGATTTAAAGGATTCCGAATATGTACTTTCGGAAAAATTTGGCTAAGAAATTTTCTGAGTGCCACGCGGTCATTGTTATGGTCTCAGAAGCTATCACAGGAAACCATCTGTACAAAGTTAGCCTATGAATGTGCTGTTTGCAGTTGGGTGGGCTGCAGGAAATCGACTAGGCAGGAAATCCAGACTGAAGCATAGGTCACAAGTGCCAGGCCAGCTCTAGTCCCAGGAAGATTTCAATTCTTGGCAGTTTTCTCCTCAATACTGCTCACAAAGGATATGAAATACATTTCCAGTTAAAAATTAGCACCCCTTCAAGGGTATGGAATCTTGGAATTTCTTTACCTGGAGGTCTTTAAATGAGAGATAAAGTCTCATCAGAAATGGGTTGAGAATAGTCCTGCCTGAAGGCGGGGGGATGGCTAGATGCCCTCTCCAGATCCTTGTGGTATTTGTTAAGCACTTGCTATGGGGCCAAGCCCTGGAATAACCTCTGAGTTAGACCAGACACAGTCTCTGTCCCACATGGGGCTCAAGGGAATTTAATTCCCCTTTTATATATGAGGAAATTGAGGCCCAAAGAACTTAAATCATTTGCCCAAGGTAACATAGCAAGCAAGTGGCAGATTCAGGATTAAAACCCAAGTCTCCTGATTCCCAAGCCCTTGTTCTTTTCATTAGAACTTGTTGATTTAAGAGTTCGTGAATACTGTGTTCTTGGTTGTCCTTTGTGATATAGGTTACTGGTAGTTTCCATAGGTGACTTGGAAAGAAAACCATGAATATGGTTCACAGTGAAGGTGTTTCACTATGACAGTGGCTTTTTGATGTCCTTGGAAAACTCAATTGTTGTTTCAGGCTTCTTTTCCAGAGAGAGGCAATTAAAAGAATGATTTCATCCTTACTAGAATGTTTGTTTGCCTATCAACCCTCTCCCCTGGTGTATGAGAAAGACATAATCAATAATAGATATGAAATATACTTTAACTGCAGTTTCTCTGCTGGGGTGGAAGATAGAAATGCCATAAGTGTCTCCCTTTTCCTCATCTCCCCCTCCCTTCCACTTCAGCTAGACTCACTCCCTTTGCTCTTCCCCCCATCCCCTCCCCAGAGCACTGAAGTATATATGTATGTATCTATAATTCTATTTATTTATTTTATGCCTGTTTACTTGTTTTGATGTGTACATATATCTATAATTCTTTTTATTTATACTGATGCCTGTTTATTTGTTTTGATGTCTTTCTTCCCCCTCTAAACTGTAAGCTCAGTGTGGGCAGAGATTTTCTCTATTGCTGAATTGTACTTTCCAAGTGCTTAGTACAGTTTTCTGCACACAGTAAGTGCTCAATAAATACAATTGAATGAATAAGTGCCTTTGCCCATTTAAAATGGGCAAATATGGTACCATATATGCATCAATGATCATGGCTACCATGGTTTAGCAGAATGAGCACTGAAGTTTAAGAGCTACCACCTTCCTAGTTTCCATTGTGGTACTCACCTAGATACCTTTTCCATCTGGGACTGGATTACTTTCTGCTTTCTCAATTTCCCCATCTATGAGAGGAGAGTCCTTAAGTGATGGGTGCATAGTGTTTTATGGATGGGCAGAAAGTTCTGGGCACTGGAATTTGTGATGTCAGTGGGGAGAAAAGTACTACATGTCACTGAAGTAAAAATAGGTAGAGTTATGGAAAATGAACAATGGGTTCAAAGCTTCCTTTGTAATCCAGAAACCTGTTTTTTCAGAGGCCTCATGTAGAGGCTTTGGCAGCATTCATATATAATATAATATAATATAATCAAGAAATTTATAAAATTAAACCTAAAAATGGATCCAATAGAAGAGACAAAATTAATGAGGTAGGACTAAGCAACCACCTTTTCAAAAATAGTAATCCAGAGCCAAGATTTATCGGGGGATCAGATAACCTCAGGATATTAACTGGGTCAGAACCACCCACCTCCTATTGTTGCAATTAATTGTTTGGCTCCTACAGAGGGGTCAGAGAGAATCAGAGGAACTATTATCAAGAGTTATAGCCATTAGGTCACAACTAAAATGGATCAAAACACCTTTGCTCATAGAGAAACAAGTCACAGTTTAGAAAGTTTTCTCAAAGAAAAGTCTTCACTGTTATGCTCATGCCCAAAGATGAATTGTGCTTTCCTGATCTCAAAAATATATACTTCCTGAAATGGAAGAGTTTGATTAATACTCCCTTCTTAGCCTTTTTCTATCAATAATGATGATGATTTCCTCGGACAGTACTATGACAATCAACTTGATTGTTACCACCAATCCACATCTGGATTTGATCCACCAGTCCCAAATGCTTTCTGATTAAAGTAAATGAGCTTGAAAAAGAAACTATAAAATTAATGAGAATCGTTTCAGAATTCTGAGAAGAAACTGAGTAACACTGAGTCTTCTAGTCTATAGTCCATATTAGGAGAAAATGAGAATGGTTTCACCCAAAGTACTAGAGTCTTTAAGCAGTGAGACAGTAAATCTTTACTGAGTCTGTGTCTGTGGTCACTCTTTATTGTCTTATTTCAGGAGGGAATTAAGTGGATTGAGTGGGAGCATGAAAGCCAGGAGCTATAAGTTATGATTCTGACATGCTGGGGACTTACTGGGACTGTGAGCCTTCTCACCTCTCTAAACCTTAATTTTATCAGCTGTGAAATGGGTATGGGAGTTTGATTTTGATTTCTGTCAACTTGCCTGAAGAAGCATTTCAAAACAAAGCTAATAAATTAACAACTCAATGCATGCATCTGTAAAGTCCTGTAAAAATTCCCAGTTCTAATGGTATTAATATGAAGTAGGTGACAATTATGCATTTTAGTTACCTAGCCTAAAGAATTTTAAGCTCACAGAGACAGTACAGCAATGCATATACAAAATAGGTCCGTACTTTCGGTTTCCCTGCTTATTGCTCTTTTTAGGCCTGATAAAAATAGTTTGTGTTTATTGCCTTCTGCCATTTTTCTCTGGTTGTGGGAGCTCAAAACTATACACTCTTCAGGATCAAAATCAATCAATCAGTGGTATTTGTTGAGTGCTTACTATGGGCGGAGAACTTATATGAAGCACAGTACAACGGCATTGGTAGTCAGATTCCCTGTCCACCAAGAGCTTATAGAGACTTTGGGGGCTCTGTAGACAAGGGAGTCTACTTAATTTATTCAAAGTCTCTGAACTCTGTTGGTATTATTTCTATCTGTGCTGATGTTGTCTTGAATCTACTGCATTCTGAAACACCTTTGATTTTGCAAGGGAAAGATTTGAATTCATAATAAACGTAAAAAACTGCCCAAGTGTCCTGTTTGTATAACATTGCATCTCTATATAATAAAGTGGCATATTCAAAAGTTATCATGTTTACACAAAATTAGAGGAAAATTGTTATATATGTCTAACAAATAAAAATGGCTACCACCTGCCTCTGAGGAGCTCAAAATACTTTTTTATTCTTATCTTTTAATCCGAATCATCCTTGAAAAACTTTCTGGAAGTCAGGTAATTAAATAGCCATTTTATAGATGTGAAAGCTGAGGCATGGAGAGATTAGCAGTTTGCTAGGGTAAACTCCAAAGGAACTAGAGAGAGAAGCTTAGGTCTGCAAATTCCCAGGTCAGCACTTTAGCTGGGGAATCAATGTCAGAAAGTTGATGCATGGGGATTTTTCAAGTGCACATTTGCCAGAAACAAGGGTTATATATTTTCTCTTTTCTTCCTCCTCTAAGAAATGTGTGAAAAAGTGACTTGAGTTAGATTCATCCCTCATGTTTCATGCAGGAAAGAAACTATTTTTATGTTACCATAAAAGTAGCCTGTTTTCCTGGCTAATGCTGTGGGAACGATGCCTCTGAGGACAAAGCTAAAAGTAGAACAATTAGTGACTTGATGCTGGGGAGAAATTTAGACTTACATATTCCCTGCCTTTGAAAAATGTCCTTCTTCTGAAGTAATTTACTTTTCAAAAACAATTGACTTAACAGGAAAGTGAGAGCAGAAGAGACTTTACTTAGATAAGATTGGCCTGACTGGTAAATTATAGCACAAGGCAAGAATGGCCTCCGATTGTTTATTTGGAAAATTGGGTGAAGGAGAACTTGTTGGAATCCAGGAAATTGAACAACTCTGGATGGACGGTGATGCCAGCTGAAAATGACGGATAAGCCTTTGTCCTGAAACATCAGGATACTACTCTGAGAAGCAGCGTGGCCTAGAGGAAAGCGTGGGCCTGAGAGTCAGAGGATCTGGGTTGTAATCCTGCTCTGCCACTTGTTTGTTAGGGAAGGCACTTAACTCCTCTTTGCCTCAGGTTCCTCATCTGTAAGAATAGGGTTCAAATACCTGTCCTCCCTTGGTCTTAGCGTGTGAGTCCCATATGGGACAGAAACTATGTCTTACCTGATTATCTTGTATCTACCTATTACTTAGTACAATGCTTGACACATAGTAAGCACTTAACACAATTACTACTCTCATTACTCCTCAAAGTTTTCAATTTGCAGTTTTCTTTAGTAGAGCAAAAACTCCCTTGTACCTCCTCACATCTGCTTGAATGAATGTAAAAACTCCAGAGAGGAAGCAGAAATTGAGACATAAAGCCAATTAGGGTATAAATGAGGAAGGAAACAGTATGTTAAATGACTCCCCGCTCAACCCCCGCCCTACTTCCCCAGCTTGCTCTGCTCTTATCAACAAGCCTCGGACCCTCAGAGTTTATAGTGGAACAATTTGATTGAAGAACCCAAAAAGATTTTGATTATTTCATAAATCTGCTCATATCTATGTGTCCTTTTAAAAATTTAAAGGTAAAGTTATTTTGATTGTAGAATGTTAATGTTTTGTGAAATAGGCTAATCTGAAACTACTTTATAGTTCTTTCCCCTTTTCTTGTCTCTGTGGCAAATATTTCTCAATTTTCTTTCCATTCAGACCCCTCTTTTATACACTTAGAACCTACAGTTTGAATAAGGAGTAATTTTTTTAAAGGGGAAAGTTTCTAATACATGTATATATTAAGTTTTATTACATATTGCCAAATTCTTTTCTCTACTTCAGAAGCATCCTTTATTTTGAGGGTCATAGCTGAGCTAATAATTTCTACAGGAGAGGAAATTCCCTCTTTAAAATATAAAATGTGTGGTTTTTTGTATTTTAGAGGCTCACAAATCAGTTAGTAAGTCAGTCAATCATATTTATTGATTGCTTACTGTGTGCAGAGCACTGAACTAAGCACTTGGGAGAGTATAATATAACAAATATAGCAGTGTAATTACACACACCCTGAAAGAGTCCTAAATGATGCTGTGATTAGAAGGATGCTGGCTTAAGGTCCTGAGTTCCCCTGAAGAAAAAGAACAGAAGAGAGAATGTCTTTCCCAAAGTCAAAGGAAGCTTCTCACCTTCTACTGCCGATCAATCAATCAGTAGAATTTACTGAGTGGTTACTTTATGCAGGGCATTGTGCTAAGTGCTCGGAGGAGTGCAAAATAATTAATAGACATGATCCCTGCCCTCTAGGACCTTAGAATATAGTGGGAAAGACAGACACTAAAATCAATTCCCGGTAGAGGGAAGGAAGAGTTTACAGATACATAGATGAGTGCTGTTGGGATAAGGGATGGGTTGAGTACCTAAGTGCTCAGTGGGTGAGGAATCAAATGTAGAGAAGCAGCATGGCTTAGTGGAAAGAGCCGGGCTAGGGAGTCAGAGGTCATGGGTTCAAATACCGGCTCTGCCACTTGTCAGCTGTGGGTCTGTGTGCTAGTCACTTAACTGCTCTGTGCCTCAGTTATCTCATCTGTAAAATGGGGATTAACTGTGAGCCTAACGTGGGACAACCTGACTACCCTGTATCTACCCCAATGCTTAGAACAGTGCTGAGCACATAGTAAGCACTTAACAAATACCAACATCATTATTATTATTATTATTATTAAATGTGTAGGTGAAGCAGTAATAATAGTAGTAGCATTTGTTAGGTGTCTTTTGTGTGCAAAGCACTGTTCTAAGTGCTGAGATAGGTACAAGATAATCAGGTCCCACATGGGGCTCACAGTTTAAGTAGGAAGGAGAACAGATATTGAATCCCTGTTCTGCAGATGAGAGAACTGAGGCACAGAGAAGTTAAATGACTTTCCTGAGGTCACACAGCAAGTATGCGGCAGAGCTGGGATTAGAACTCAGGTCCCCTCACCCCAAAGCCCATGCAATTTTTGCTAGACCACACTGCTTCCATGTTCATTCAGTTATATTTACTGAGCACTTTCTGTGTGCAAAACACTGTATTAAGTGCTTGGGAGAGTACACTAAAACAATCAACGGACACATTCCCTGCCTACGATGTCCTTATGGTCTTAGAGGGGGAAATAGGAAGATGAAAGACTAGACAGGCTAGGCTTCCTGAAGGAGATGAGATTTTAGAAGGGCTTTCTTAATGGGACAGTAGTGTCTGCTGGATAGGAAAGGTGAGGGAGTTTCAGGCAGGAGGTAGGACACGGGTAAAGGGTGAACAATGAGAGAGATGAGATCAAGGTTCAGTGAACAGTTTGGCATCAGAGAAGCATCGGGTGAGGGTTACATTGTAGGGAGAGAGGAGAGAAGTTAATGGGGAGAGAGATGATTGAATGTCTTAAAGCCAACATGTCTCAAATTGTATCCTGGGGGGAAATCCCACAGATAAAAGAGGAGAGACACGTCTCTAGGGACTGTTTCATGTGGTTGTCTGGGATGGGTATCAGAGTGTTAGGTTGAATAGAGCAATTTAAAAGTCCTTCTAATTTGTCACATATCTAATGCCTGGCAATTTATCCAGGAGGCTAACTGTTGTTATTGATATAAAGAAACTGCGTGTACTTATTCTATTGCAATTTTGGTCCTATAATGGTTCAGGAGAGCGTTTCCTCAGAAATGGCCCGGTTATATACACAAGAGAGAATGGGTGTTTTTTTTTGTTGTTTGTTAGTTTTGTTTTTAAGCCAAAGGAAGTCACTAAACATTGCCTACGGGTAACAAAATGACAAATCAATTCCTGCTTTCAACTCTCGGCATTTGATCCGGTATTTGAAGGCCGTATTTCCTAGCAACACCTTTGGAGAAGAATGTTTTCTACTTGCAGAGGGGTAGGTGCTCTAATGGAGTCAAGAAGGATCACCTCACTTTCACTTTCTTGCTGAGGGTTTATTGAAAGTTACCATAGTTTTCAATAATCTCACAGAATGGGAGTTTTTTTGTAGTGCCAAGAATCCAATATAACAGTAAAAAAGGGAATTTAGATGGGCAATCCAAACTACTCCAGGTGTCTGGGTCCCAAAGGAAGGTAGGAGTGCATGAGAGGGAAAATAATAGGTTATCTCCTTTGGTTCAAGGTAACCCTGGAGAGTTGCATTTGTTCTGAGGAGTTCTAACAGCCTGGAAAAGTCCAGTAATTTGGGTCCGCTTTGGAGAGGGCTCTGGCTGGCCCCAGGAGTTCCAGAACAAAAGTGTTCCTGGTCTTTCCTTAGGACAGACTCAAGTCCTCAAATTGAACTCAACCTGATGTAGTGGGGATATGTTGAATGTGAGGTAGTTCAAGGCTGAACAGGACTCTAGTCCCCTCCCGTTGAACTTGGTGGGAATGAGGATGGTAATTTGTGCTTGTTGGGTGGACAGAATTCACTAAGGCGTTTTTCTTACTTTGGGGTACCAGTCTCCAGGGGCCTATGAAGATTTCATTCCTCCAAGGTGTGGTGGAAACAGAGGTTTAGTTTGATGTGGTTAAGTAAAGTTACCACCACTTCTTCGCTGCCTCTACCCCCAAACCACTCTTCTCTCAGTTCACTACTCCACCTTCCGCTTCCTCCTTTCATCTGACTGTCACTGGTAGTAACACCTTCTCCCTGAGGGTTATGCCTACATACTGAATCTTAAATATGCACCCAGAGAGTTAAAAGCTGCTCTTATCGACCATATACCATTCTAATCTTTCTATAGCAAGGGAAAATGATGATGTCTGACCTCCCTCAGTCCCATAGCAACTGTGTAGCCACCTCAGTAGCCTTAGCAATGATGTTGATAGAAGGCCTACCGTATGCCGAGTATGGTACTGGGCTTTTGGGGAATGCACAAAAGAAGTAAAACAAAAAACAAACAAAAAAAGCATATGATTCTAGGCCTCTAGGTGCTTGCAATCTAATGAAGGAGATGGTAAACTTAAACTGACAAATATATAATAGTTACAAGTGAGAAAATGGATATGAATCATAAACACAAGTGAATGGATATCAAATATATGAGCACTGAGGATATTGCTGGGACCATGATGGTGGAGAGGTTGATGAATCAAAAAATACCTCCTGTAGAAGGTGACTTTTTCAGAGGTAATTGAAGGAAAGAGGCATGGAGGAACTGTCTCGAAAGGAAATGCCAAGCAGTTGGAAAAGGCTTGAGTGTAGCTTCTTGATAGCAGAGTTGAGCTCAAGAGAAGGTGTGAGAATTACTTGAGAGGACTGAAGAGCAGAAGTTGGAGTGTAGCAGAAGAGAACAGATAGGTGAGGGGGAACCAGCTGATGGAAAGCTTTGAAACCAGAATAGACCCTGCTGATGCGATCAGCCTCGCTGCCAGATAAACCGATACTGTGAGTTAGGTTGTGTAATGCCTCTGGTTTACTCCAGCTTCTTTACAGCCTTTCTCAGTAACCAGGAAGCTCCATCATGACCTCAAGGTTCAGAAAGAGTAATAAGAACGAGGCATGAACTTCAGACAGCTAAGCATTTTTTCAGAATGATGTCTTTTGAACAAGAGAAGCAGCATGGTTTAGTGGGAAGAGTACAGGCTTGGGAGTCAGAAATCGTGCGTTCTAATCCCAGCTCTGCCACTTGCCACCTGTGTGACTTTGGACAAGTCACTTAACTTCTGTGTGCCTCAGTTACCTCATCTGGAAAATGGGGATTAAGACTGTGAGCCCCACTTGGGATAACATGATTACCTTAAATCTACCCCAGTGCTTAGAACAGTGCTTGACACGTAGTAAGCACTTAACAAATACTATTATTGTTATTATTATTATTATTATTAATAAGAAAAAGGAGAACATACTCGAAGAGTTTTACTGGAATTGTCTTGCCAGGAGAGACACACACACAAACACACACACACGAGAAAATTGTGTACCGGGGAGAAAGTAGGCACTGGGCTAATTCCCCTCTCCCCCCGACCCCATGGTTTTAATCTTCTGTAGCAGGTCCAGCAGTATCCTTGTTGTCAAGATCTGCAGGACGAGTGATGACTCAACTGTGACAGCCTTCAAATTGGAAGGGTAAAGGGCCCAGGAAATCAACTAGAAAGATGTCTTAGTGCCAACAAGTGTGCTTGTCACAGTGGGAGCACTGTGAAGAAGCTTAAAGGAACTGCGGGGCTGTGTTGCCACATTAAGATGCAATTTGGGCCAGCCATTGGCTTATTAATGCAGTGGGGTAGAGGCAGCTGATAGACAAGGGCATGTGGGGCAGCCAGTCATGGCAGAGAACACAAAGCTTGGCTGGAAGCAGAAGCAACCAAAACCAGGACCTTGAAAGAAAGAAGAGAGAGTTGATTCTGGCCAGGTTTGTGGTGAAGAAGATCCTGTTTTGGCTCTGGTGCTTTCCTTTGGGTGGGGAGCTGCCAACCTAAAGAGATAGGCTGGGTGGGGAGGGGAGGGGAGGGGCGTTGGGGCCATGGGGAGCAGCTGATAGAGATTTTGTGATTTTAACAAAGAGAAGGAGTGTGGCTTAGTGGAAAGAGCATGGGCCTGGGAGTCAGAGGTCCTGGGTTCTAATACCGGCTCTGCCGCTTGTCTGCTGGGTGACCTTGGGGAAGTCACTTAATTTCTCTCAGTTACCTCATCTGTAAAATGGGGATTAAGATTGCGGGCCCCATGTGAGACATGGACAGTTTCTAATCCGATTATCTTGTATCTACCCCAGTGCTTAGTACAGTGTCTAGCACATAGTAAGCAATGAAGAAATACCATTTAAAAAAAACAAACAAAAACAAAACAAAGGAAAATTTCTATTCTTTAGGCTATCCAAGCTTGTGTTTTCAAATTCTAAGCTCTAGAAAGAAATGAGTATATTTTCTGTGGTTTGGTTTGGCATACAAGTATTTGTTAAAATGCTGCTCTAGTACTTAAAGTAGCCTGACCTTAAAAAACCCTCATGCTTGGTGTAAATGATACTCGTAAACCTTCCCCCTCCACAGATAAATGGCAGTTTTACTTGGTTTAGTTGCCCTCATATTACCCAGGATGAAAATGTTGTAGGTTAATTTGGGAAGATAGTGAGCAAAACATGGGACATCTGCCACTCACAAATGAGGGAAAAGGTATTCTTATTTTTCAGGCACCCCAGATGTTCAAACCCTCTCTGCCATTCACAGGGGCATTCCTATTTACTGGCAGAGAGAAGGTAGCACTGACATCAGACACAGGCCCTCCTGAGATGAAACAGGTGGAGCGGAGTGGCAATTAGTGGAGAAGACAGCAGAAAAAGAGGCTGAGATGTGATATGCCCAACTACGCAGATTACATCATCTGCCTGATTTTAGGACTGGATGAATTCTCTGATGAATGGAGCATTTGAATAGCTTTTTTTTTTAAGTAACTAGAAGACAGAGTAGTGAAGTTTCAAAAGTAAAGATTATAGGAGTTGTGGGAGCCTTCAAACTGCAGTGATAGCTATCTTCAGTTTTCAGCTTCTGCTTTACACTCAGAGGAAGTCATGCTATTCATAGGCACTGTAAAGGCAGCTAAGCAATGATTCAGTCGCTTGTGAAGTGTTCTGTTATTGCTAATGTCTACGGTAACTACTAATTTGCCCATCCAATTTGTTCCTCCAAGCCAGCCACAAAGGGAGATTACTCAATTATTTTCATACAAAACCGAGGTGTTTACCATTATCTCCCTGGCAACCTTTTTGCATGACAACAAAATGCAGCACAATCTCAGAGTTACTTCAAGTCACTGGAGTTTTATTCAAGGTCAAGGACGGTCATACAGTGACACTGGTGTCAGTGACAGTGTCAGGCTTGGTGAAAGGATATCTTAGAAAGTTCTGGAGGCCTGAGAGAGGCCTCCGTGATGGGTTTCTGTGGAGGAGGCGGTGGGGGCGTGGGAGATAGAGAGTAAAAAGCAGCAGGGCTGACAGCTCGGCCCCCAGAGAATGACACACCAGGTGTTTGGCGAACAGTGTTAATTGAGATACTAACTAGGAGAGCTCTATCAGTGTATTGAAGGGAAAGTGAGAAGAGTTCAGTTCCCCAAGTCAACTCTTTTTTCCCCTCTGCTGTCATTTTGGTGACAGCTGACCTGTGCTGAGGCTGTGGGGGAGGGGAGGGGTTTTCTCATTTCACTCTCTATCTACTCTTTGGTGTGGGTAGAATGAGACCAGACCCTGAATGGTGGGAGTTAGAAACCTGCTAGGTGGCCCTTGGCGAGTTGTTCAACTCTGTGACTTGGTTTCCTCATCTGTTTATGAGGGGGCCTGCTTTTCAACACATCTAGCACTTCAGTAATAGGGCCTCTTGGATAAACAATCGGTCAGTAAATCAATGGCTTTTATTGAGCGCTAACTGTGGACAGAACCCTGTACTAACCACTTGGGAGAATACAATACAACAGAGTTGGTGGCCATGTTCCCTGGCAGTAGGAAGGCAGGGAGAAAGCCAGTGCTTCCTTGGCCATTATTCTTTTGAAGCCAAACAGAAATGAGTGGGGGAAGGTAAAGCACAGCCAGAAAGAGGCAATTCCAGGGTCATCGATTACCAAAAAATAGAAGCATAAAAAGGTTTTGTTCCTGTTTTGGGAGCTGTGAACTACTGACTACTGACTTCCTATACTACAGTGCTGCTCCTGAAGATAGAATAGAATTATTGACTTTGAAGAGTCTTCCAAAAGCCATTTGGTCCAGCCCACTGCCTCCAGACCTGTAGTTTTACAATCAGTGGTATAAGTTCGACCAGTGGAACTTGGCCCAGGTATCTTGGGTAAAACACTGCAGAGTTTGCTTTACAAAGGAGAGGTGTGTGTAATCATCTTGACTGTGTTCCAGAAGCTATCAATCAATGGTATTTATTGAGCGCTTACTTTGTGCAGAGCACTGTACTAAGCACTTGGAAGAGTACAATAAAAGAGTCGGTAGACATGTTCCCTATCTACACAGAGCTTATAGCCCAGAGGGGAAGGCAGACATTAAATTATGGATAAATACATAATCCTGTGGGGCTGAGAGTGAGTTGAATATTGAATGTTTCAAAGGTAATGCAGTAGGGAGAGGGAGTCGGGAAAATGGGGACTTAGTAGAGGAAGGCATCTTGGAGGAGATGTGATTTTAATAACGTTTTGAAGGTGGGGAGAGTGGTGGTTTACCGGATTTGAAAGGGAAGGGAGTTCCAGGTCAGAGGGAGGACGGGGCAAGGAGTCATTGGTGGGAGAGACGAAGTTGAGGAATGGTGAGCAGATTGGCATTTGAGGAGTGAAGTGAGTGTGCTGGGTTGTAGTAGGAAATCACTGAAGTAAGATAGGAGTGGGGAAAGGTGATTGAGTGTTTTGATTTAAAGCCAATGGTAAGGAGTTTATGTTTGATGTAGAGGTGGATGGGTAACCATTGGAGGTTTTTAAGGCGTGGGAAGATATGGACTGAACGTGATCAGGGAAGCAAAGTGAAGTATGGACTGGTGTGGGGAGAGACAGGAGGCAGGGAGGTCAGCAAGGAGGCTGATGCAGTAATCAAGGCAGGATAATTGCTTGGATCAGCATAGTAGTTGTTTGGATAGAGAGGAAAGGACAGATTTTAGCGAATTTTTGAAGGTAGAACTGATGAGATTTAGTGACAGATTGAATATTTGGGTTGAACAAGAAAGATGAGTCGAGAATAATGCCAAGGTTATGGGCTTGTGAGACGGGGATAGTGGTGCTGTCTTCAGTGGTAGAAAATATATGGGGAGTACAGGGTTTGAATGAGAAGATGAAGAGTTCTGTTTTGGACATGTGTAGTGTGAGGTGTTGGCAGGACATCAACGTAGAGATGTTCTGAAGGCAGGAGGAAATGCAAGACTGCACAGAAGGAGACAGATCAGGTCTGGAGAGGCATATTTGGGAGATGGTGGTTAAGCCATGGGAGTGAATGAGTTCTCCGAGGGAGTGGATGTAGCTGGAGAATAGAAGGGGACACAGAATTAAGCCTTGAGGGACTCCCACAGTTAGAGGGTGGGAGGCAGAGAAGGTCCCTGCGGCAGAGATTAAGGAGTGATCAGAGAAATAGGAGGAGATCCTGGAGAGAACAGTGTCAGTGAAGTCAAGGTTGGATAATGTTTCAAAGAGAAAGGGGTGATCCACAGTGTCGAAGGTAACTGAGAGGAAAAGGAGGATTAAGGTAGAGGCCATTGGATTTGTCCAGAAAGAGGTCATTGGTGTCTAGATACATGAGCATGTTTGAAAACAATGGGTAAGAAGCCACTGGAAAGTGAATGGTTGAAGATGGCAGTCAGGGAGGCAAGAAGGGAGGGAGCAAGTGGTTTGATAAGGTATGAAGGGATGGGGCTAGAGACATAGGTGAAAGGGGTATATTTTGAGAAGAAGTGGGAAATCCTATCTTGAGATACTGTGGGGAAAGTTGGGAGAGTCGAAGGTACAGAAAGAAGAAAGGACTGGAGAGTAGCGGGGATGATTTTAGTATAATCATGCCTGATGGTTTCAATTTTATCAATAAAGTAGCCAGGTCATAAGGAGCAAGAGATTGCCTGGGGGTGGGAAGGGGGGGGGCGGTAGTGGCGCGGGGGGGCGGGCAGGGTGTTTGAGGAGGGAGTTAAACATCTGAAACAGCAGACTCGGGAAATGAGCATAGGAGTTAATAAGGATGGGGTTGGATCTCACTTCACATTAAGGTAATTT
Organism: Ornithorhynchus anatinus; assembly: GCF_004115215.2. Classification (NCBI taxonomy): domain Eukaryota; kingdom Metazoa; phylum Chordata; class Mammalia; order Monotremata; family Ornithorhynchidae; genus Ornithorhynchus; species Ornithorhynchus anatinus. The sequence goes on from NC_041730.1 coordinate 30,991,982, forward strand.
TATTGTTAAATTTTGCTATGCTCCTCTAAGTGCTGCTCTTACTCTTCATTTTAAGTAGATCAAAAACCACGTAGCACTCCAAAACTGTTATTATTATTAAGTGCCGTCGAGTTGTTTCCGATTCATTCCCTGTAAATTCCACTCCTCTGCCGCTAAACTCCTCACTATGCCTTGTTCTCGCTTGTCCTGCCATCGACCCTTTGCCCACATCCTACCACTGACCTGGAATGCCCTCCCTCCTCACATCCTCCAAACTATCTTCTCCTCTTCAAACCCCTACTGAGAGCTGACCTCCTCCAAGAGGCCTTCCCAGACTGAGCCTTCCCTTTATGTCTGCCCCTCCTACCCTCCCCATTTCCCCTACTCTCTCCCTCTGCTCTACCCCCTTCCTCTCCCCACAGCACTTGTGTATAGTTGTATATATTATTTATTACTCTATAAATGATGTGTATATATAAACTTGAGAAGCAGCTTGGCTCAGAAAGAGCACGGGCCTGGGAGTCAGAGGTCATGGGTTCTAATTCCGGCTCCACCACTTGTCAGCTGTGTGATTTTGGGCAAGTCACTTAACTTCTCTATGTCTCAGTTACCTCATCTGTAAAATGGGGATTAAGACTGTGAGCCCCGGGTGGGACAACCTGATTACCTTGTATCCCCCCAGTGTTTAGAACAGTGCTTGGTACATAGTAAGTGCTTAACAAATGCCTTCATTATTATTATTATATCTAAATGATTCTATTTATCTTTGATGGTATTGATGCCTGACTACTTAATAATGTTGGTATTTGTTAAGTGCTTACTATGTGCCGAGCACTGTTCTAAGCGCTGGGGTAGACATAGGGGAATCAGGTTGTCCCACGTGGGGCTCACAATCTTAATCCCCATTTTACAGATGAGGGAACTGAGGCACAGAGAAGTTAAGTGACTTGCCCACAGTCACACAGCCGACAAGTGGCAGAGCTGGGATTCGAACTCATGAGCCCTGACTCCAAAGCCCGTGCTCTTTCCACTGAGCCACTACTTGTTTTGTTTTGCTATCTGTCCCCCTTTTAGACTGTAATCCTGTTGTTGGGCAGGGATTGTCTCTATCTGTTGCCGAATTGTACTTTCCAAGCGCTTAGTACAGTGCTCTGCATACAGTAAATGCTCAATAAATATGATTGAATGAATAGCGACTCCATGAATATACTTTCTCCAGAACGTCTTGTTCTCTGCCATAATCTGCAATCTTTCTAATAGTTCTTCCGTTATCACTATTATGGACTCTATCTAGCTGTTGGCCTGCCTCTTCCATGTTTTCCCTGAACTTTTCCTAGCATTGGTGTCTTCTCCAGATAGTTAGTCCTCCTGATATGTGTGCAAAATTTGCTAATCTAAGTCGAGTCACTTGGCCTTCCAAAGACCACTTTGGTTTAATTTGCTCCAAAATCTGAAACTGTAGGCCCTTTAACTGTTGTTCAAATGCCACCTGAGAGGACTCTAGAACAAACTGGATGAGGTCCCTGCTATGAGGTCCTCTAGACTGTAAGCTCATTGTGGGCAGGGAACATATCTACCAACTCTGTTATATTGTACTCTTCCAACTGCTTAGTACAGTGCTCTGCACACAGAAAGTGCTCAGTAAATATGATTGATTGGTATCATGACCCTAAAAGTGGAACTCAAGTTGGTCTTATGGCCCCAGGTGCTCATAATAAGCTAAATCATTTTGCTTCCCAAGTTCCACTGTGATCCCTGGTGCAATGTAATAGATATCTCAAACTAACTCCACCACTTGTGGGCATTAGCTTTTAGGCTAGCTCTGCAATCCAGGCACAGAAAACATCTGTGGGTTTTCGTGCTATTTTTCTTTGTCTTCTGCTGTTGAGTTACCCCCGACCCATAGCAATACCATGGGCACATCTCTCCCAGATTGCCCCACCTCCACCTGCAATCATTCTGGTAGCATCTCCATAGCGTTTTCTTGGTAAAAATACGGGAGTGGTTTACCATTGCTTCCTTCCACGTGGTAAAGTTGAGTCTCCACCCTCGACTCTCTCCCATGCCACTGCTGCCCAGCACAGGTGAGCTTTAGCAGATTGCCTTCCACTTGTTAGCCACTGCCCAAGTTGGGAATAGAATGGATATGCCTCTGCTTGACTCTCCCTCCCACAGTCGAGACTGGTATAGTACTGGAAACTTCCCAGGTGCAACCCTGAGAGGGGTTATTTTTCTTTAGGTTAGTGTAAAGTTGCTTACACTGGTCATAATGATTGTTGATATTTGTCAATATCAGTACTGCATTTTGTTTTTTGTTTGGGATAGTATAAAATTGCTTACATTAGTCATAATGACCGCTCATATTTGTCAATATCAATACTGCGTTAACTGCCAAATTCCATTGCACTTTGGGAGAAATTCTCTGGGTCAGGTTTACACTCCTTTCAACCCCTATGTTGAGAGGTATAGAACCTTGCCAACTCCCCAGGGCCATCAATTGGCTGCATCAGGTCACCTGCCTGGGTCACTCATTGAGTGACTCAGAACTATCTCCAGACAATGGTGTCCCTCATTTCATTGGAACTTGGGAAGAAGAGCTTTTCTGGAGCCAACTCACCTTTCCTGGGGCATCCTCAAAATGAAGGAAGATGGGTCCAACACAAGTAGAAGAATTGCCCAGTGGCTCATTTGCTCTCATCTGCTGGGGATTTATCCCTCCAGAACAGTCGTATGCTATTTCAGCAGATCATCATGTTCCCATTGAAAGGTGGTGGAATTTGTGTCACCATATTGGAAAGCTGTTTCTGGCAATCAAATAAAGCTCCCATCATCAAAGGCTGAATCTTGGTACTTTAAAGCAAGAAGATCCTTATTGCAGCAGTCACCTGGAATGTAGATCAGATCTGAGGCTCCATGATACTAACTGCATAAAAGCCAAAAGCTGAAAATAGTGGACATCATAAGTGGGAGGACTAGATCTCCTCATGAGATTCCACTTTTGTTTAGGTGGATGACTTGGATACAAATTTTGAGTATAAGGATTATTGAATTTGGGCTCATTCAAAACTTTTATTGAACTACACTATTAGATGAAGAGAAAACTGGGGATTTGGTGCCAAGAAATGACTGCTTTAGTCAAGAGAAAAGTGGCTGTGGCTATAAGGAAAGCTACAGTGTTATCTAGGTCACATTTCTTAAAGATTAGGTTCATAAGCAAAGTTCTAACCAGCCAGGACCTTCCGGCTGCCCTGACCTGTGTTGAGTTTGACTAATGTGTTGAGTCAAATCAGTCGATGGTATTTTAGCACTTTCTTTTCTGGTAAGCACAAAGCAGTGTCCCTGCCGTAGACATAGCAGGGCCCGCAACCTAACTGAGTTAGACAGGCAGATGCCAATTTTGTAAGTATAGCAGGAGCAAGATCAAGAATATAGTGATTAGTGTACCAGTCTACTGGGAAGAAGTGACCAAATGAATAATTGAATAGGTATATAGATTAATACTGAGGGTGGATGGCAAGATCACAGGCTTGGAAGTCAGAGGACGTGGGTTCCAATCCCAATTCTGCCACTTGTCTGCTGTGTGACCTTGGGCAAGTCACTTAACTTCTTCAGTTACCTCATCTGTAAAATGGAGATTAAGACTGTGAGCCCCAAGTGGGACAGGGACTGTGTCCAATCTGATTAATTTATATTTACTCCTGTGCTCAGAACAATGCTTGGCACATCATAGATGCATAACAAATACTATTATTATTATTATTACTATTATTATGAGACTTTTACCTCTGGTGGCTTAGAGCATATACAGTGAGCAATATTTCTGTCCCCAGTGTTCATAATATAGATCCTGAACCCAGAAATCTGGAAATTCTCTGGCCTGTTCTTGCAGAATTTGATGATTACTTTGACTCTTGGGTTGCCAATAATGATGATAAATAATAATGATATTAATAATAACTGTATTTTTAAGCGCTTACTATGTGTCAAATACTGTGCAAGATACTCAGATTCTACACAGTCCCTGTACCACCTGGGACTCACCAGCTAAGAACAGGGATTAAGATTTAATGCCCATTTTGCAGATGAGGAAACTGAGGCCCACAGGAGTCAAGCAGCACAGTCAGTATTAGAACCCAGGTCCTTCTGATTCCCAGGCCTGTACTCTTTCCACTAGGCGACGCTGCTTCTCCAGTGAAAACGTTTGGTGTGTATTAAGTAGAGTTTCTTAGATATAGGCTGGAATATGATTCCCATTTTCTTCAGACTTGTTGCTAGACCACAGTGCTGGACTACATCCATAATGCAATTCATAATCACTTGCACATCTTCCTGTACATGTGTCTCTAGAGCACAGCTCCACCTTTAGCAGTTGCTGAGCCTCCATCTCAAAGACTTTTGATGATGTCCTTAATCTGCTGAGCTGGAAGAGTTTCCCAGGGGATCGGAAGCATATTCTGATGTTAGCTGGCAAATCCCTCATTGAATCCTCTACCATGGAATCATAGAATAGATGGAACAGAATCGAAATTACCATTCAATCCTGCTTCACTCCAACCATGATGGGGAAAGGGTCCTTCAACTCTAACCTGAACAATGATCCCATCATGAAAGAGCCCAAGAATCTTGGTGACTGTCTCAGGTCAGCCAAATTTGTTGAGCAATTTCCAGAACCCTGGTCTGTTGATTTTTTTTAATGGTCTTTGTTAAGCACTTATTATGTGCCAGGCAATGTAGTAAGCACTAGGGAAGATATAAAATAACCAGGTTGGACACCATCTATGTCCCACATGGATCTCACACAGTATTAATCCCCATTTTACAGATGAGATAACTGAGGCACAGAAGTTAATTACCCAGGTTCAAATAGCAGTTGGAAGAGCCAGATTAGAACCCAGATTCTTCTGACTCCCAGGCCATGCTGGTGCTACCTCATATAAATCATCTCAGGTAGGTGGATACCTGGCTTATTCTTGATGATATCCCGGCCTGGCAGCTTTTTTTTAAATGGTTATTGTATCTTGACAGATGGATGGTCAAGGCTGTCAATCACTGAAACTCCCTCCCAACAGGGTCTCTGAATCTAAAGGAAGAGTGGATGTTAATACTGTTGAATGAATGAATGAATGATAAATGAAGTTCCCCCTGTAAGTGTTACTGCCAGAATAAACAGTTCAAGTGGAAAGACATGTTGAAATGCCTCATGGAATCTGACTTTGTCTTAGTGTGTTAATAGTAATTGCTGGTAATTGGGGCATTTGGCAATAATATTCCATTTTCAAAATTCAGCAAGGAATGACTGGAAGCTCCTTGTGGGTGGGGATTGTGTCTATTTCTATTGTACTTCCTCAAGTGCTTAGTACAGTGATTTGCACTCCATAAACCCTCAAAAAATACCATTGATTGATTGGCTAGGATGAAATAGAGTGGAGAGATTGTGTCCTTAAATGTTGTGGGCAGGAAATGAGTCTGTTTATTGTTGTATTGTGCTCTCCCAAGTGCTTAGTACAGTGATCTGTACACAGTAAGCATTCAATAAATATGATTGAATGAATGAATGAATCTATTTATTAATCTGGAACTCCATCTGACTGAAAGTGATACCTGTGGGCTGGCCCTCCCAATAGGGGTACAGCCCCCAGGACAACTAGCTAAAATGAGGCCCCCTCGGTGGTGTAGTGGGGCAGAAGTGTCACCTTCTAAGAGACACCCCATCAATGCTGCGACTGTCTGTCCATCTGTGCTTCCTGATCTCCAGATAGCTCTGGCCCTTGTTATTACCAATGGATGGACTTTGGAGAACTGCCTCACTGTGGGATGAGGGGCAGAAAGGGGGTATCGAGATATCAGCTATTAGAGCACATGACTATTCTCTCCTTTCTCCCCTCACCCCACTGCCCATAGGGCTACAGGTCTCTGATGTTCCACCAACCAGGAAGGGCAGGACCTCTAGGCATAAGACCTGGAACTTGGTTCTACCTTAGGACTGATTCTGACAGTGAGTTACTGGCACTCCCCAACTCCCAAATGCAACCTGTCTGCTGGTCTCTGCGGATCATTAAGGTGTCCAGGCATCCAGTTTTTATATAAAGAAGCATTGTTGTCTAGTGGATAGAGCACAGGCCTGTGAGTTAGCAGGACCTAGATTCTAATCCCAGCTCTACCACTTGCCTGCTCTGTGACCTTGGGCAAGTCATTTGACTTTTCTGGGTCTCAGTTATCTCATCTGGAAAATGGGGATTAAGACTCTGAGCCCTAGGTGGGGCAGGGGCTGTGTCCAACCTTATTAACTTTTATCTACCTCAGCACTCAGTACAGTGCCTGGCACATAGTAAGTGTTTAACAAATGCCATAAAATACCATAAAAAAAGTTTCAGCTGATCTGGCCTTGTCCAATGTAGATTCATCACCAGAAGCCTCTTTATCTGGGGTTTTTTATGGTATTTGTTAAGCACTTACTATGTGTGAAACACTATACTAAGTGCTGGGGTAGATAAAAGTGAATTAGGTTGGACACAGTCTCTGTTCCTCATGGACCTTACAGACTAAGAGGAAGAGCAGGAGAACTGAGGCACAGAGAAGATAACCGACGTGCCCTTGGTCACACACAAGCATTTTGCAGAGCTGGGATTAGAACCCAGTTCCTCTGACTCCCAGGCCCGTGCTTTTTTCAGTCCCAAACCTCCCTCTACTGCCACTTCTGACATCAAGTTCTCAGCCTGGAAGAATCAATTTTATGCAGAGAGAAACATAGGAGCTCTAGAGCAACTGTGAAAGGAGAAGAGGGGGTCAGGGTATATGTACCTATATAAACTCTTTAGGTTTGGACATTATCAGATGGATTTCTGCAAAAATGATGTCTGTATGATGTCGTCACATTTTGCTGTGGGCTGTGGTGATGTCAGGCATGCCTCATGCCCAGTTTTTTTTTTGTGTCATTGTTGGCCCCCTTAGTGACCACGCAGAGGTAGGGATTCAGACCTGGGAACTGGAAAAATCTTCAGGCTAATTTGTTAATCAATCTGATTTGCTAATGTTAAAATTTCTAAAGCAGATTTGGAGTCAGAACCTGGGCATCAAATGGAAATATCAAACATCAAACAGAAACTCCTTACCACTGGCTTAAAGGCATTCAATCAGCTCACCCGCTGCTACCTTACCTCACTCATCTCCTACTATAGTCCAGCCTGCACACTTCACTCTTCTAACACCAACCTACTCACTGTGCTTCAATCTCATCTGTCTTGTCACCATCCCCTTGCAGACATCCTCCTTCTTGCACGGAACTCCCTTCCTCTTCATAGCCCATAAACCACCCCCTCCCAAACTTCAAAATCCTTCTAAAATCATATCTTGTCTAAGACATCTGTCCTGACTAACCCCTCATTTCTCCATCCTATTTGCCCTCCTTAAGTCTGTACCCCTTAAGCATGCTGATACTCCACCCCCTGCCCCAAAACACGTATGTACATATCCTTATATTCTGCCGATTCCCCTATTTGTAATTTATTTTATTGTTGTCTTTGCCTATAGATTATAAACTGCTTATGAACAGGGATTATGTCTACCGACTCTATTGTTTTGTACTCTCCCTCGTGCTTTACAGTGGGCACTCAATAAATACCATTGATTGACTGATTGATTATTGGTCTTTATGTCCTGTCTGCATCGTTCAGTCCCTGTCCTTAACCTGGGGTTTTGCTAGGTATTTTGGATCTAAAAGTGAATTTTCTACAGAAGCATTCTCCTTAAAAGATACTCTGCCTCTTCAAATGCGACCACTGCATCACTTTATGGACAATGCTGAGAGGCTGGATTGTGGTAGAGAAGAAAGATCCATGTTGTCCAGTTAAAATAGTCATGTCTCTGAACACGTCTGCATTTCCATTTCATCTTTTTGTGTCAGTCTCCCCCATTAGAGTGTAAGCTTCTTGGGGGCAGGGAATGTGTCACTTAGTTATTCTGTACTTCCCAAGGCCCTAGTTCAGTTCCCTGCACCAAGTGGGTGCTCAATCAGTGATGATAATATTACTATTAACACTAGTACGGCAATGAGTTAATGTCCTATTTCCCTCATTATTTACTCTGTCTCTTGGTGTCAGTGTATCTGTCTGTCACCGCTCCACTTCCTTCCCACCTCCATGAATTACTATGGCAATAGAGATGTACTATGCATGTACCTCTTTTAATTCATTCATTCAATCGTATTTATTGAGTGCTTACTATGTGCAGAGCACTGTACTAAGTGCTTGGAATGTACAATTCGGTCACAAATAGAGACCATCCCTACCCAATGACAGGCTCACAGTCTAAACAGGGGAGACAGACAGCAAAGCAAAACAGAACAAAAAAAACCACCAAGACAACATCATCAAAATAAATAGAATCAAGGGGATGTACACCTCTTTAACAAAATAAATAGGGTAATAAATAATATATGCAAATGAGCACATTGCTGAGGGGAGGGGAAGGGGGAAGAGCAGAGGGTGGGGGGCTCAGTCTGGGAAGGCCTCTTGGAGGAGGTGAGCTCTCAGTAGCGTTTTGAAGAGGGGAAGAGAGTTAGTTTGACAGATGCGAGGAGGGAGGGCATTCCAGAACAGCGGTAGGACATGGGCCAGGGGTCAACGGCAGGATAGGCGGGAACAGGGGACAGTGAGGAGGTGAGTGGCAGAGGAGCGGAGTGTACAGGGTGAGCAGTAGAAAGAGAGAAGGGAGGTGAGGTAGGAGGGGGCAAGGTGATGGAGAGCTCTGAAGCCAAGAGTGAGATGACACCAGTCCAGTGAAAGACCAGAAGGAGGAAAAATTTGTCTCTGATCTGATGGATGGTTAAACACAGAATACTAATAACAGTAACATTCATGGCATTGATTAAGCTCTTACAGTGCGCAAAGCACTGTACCAAGAGCTGGTGGGAAATACAAGAACATTAATTCAGGCACCATCTCTAGTCCACAGGGATCTCAGGATCTAGTAAACTCATCCTCTAGACTGTAAGCTTGTTATGGTAAGGAACGTGTCTGCTAATTCTGTTGTATTCTACTCTCCCAAGCGCTTAGTACAGTGCTCTTCATATAGTAAGTGCTCAATAAATTTGATTGATTGAGGGGGAAAGGGCAGGAAAAGGATAAAGGGGGAAATTCAGCTAAAACAACAGCATCAAGAATAGTAAGGAGGGACTATTTAGACTCTTTACAATATGGCCAAGATCTGCCCTTTCCTCTCCACCCAAACGGCTACCATACTGCTACAGGCTCTCGTTATATCCCGGCTAGACTACTGTGTCAGCCTTCTCTCTGACCTCCCTTCCTCCTCTCTCGCCCCGCTCCAGTCTATTCTTCACTCCGCTGCCCGGCTCATTTTCCTGCAGAAACGATCTGGGCATGTCACTCCCCTTCTTAAACAACTCCAGTGGTTGGTGGTTGCCTATCAACTTCCGCTTCCAAACAAAAACTCCTCACTCTAGACTTCAAGGCTCTCCATCACCTTGCCCCTTCCTACCTCTCCTCCCTTCTCTCTTTCTACCGCCCACCCCGCACGCTTTGCTCCTCTGCCGCCCACCTCCTCACCGTCCCTCAGTCTCGCCTATCCCACCGTCGACCCCCGGGCCACGTCCTCCCGCGGTCCTGGAACACCCTCCCTCCTCACCTCCGCCAAACTGATTCTCTTCCCTTTTTCAAAACCCTACTTAAAACTCACCTCCTCCAAGAGACCTTCCCAGACTGAGCTCCTCTTCTCCCTCTACTCCCTCTACCACCCCCCCCCTTCATCTCTCCGCAGCTAAACCCTCTTTTTCCCCTTTTCCCTCTGCTCCTCCCCCTCTCCCTTCCCATCCCCTCAGCACTGTACTCGTCTGCTCAACTGTATATAATAATGTTGGTATTTGTTAAGCGCTTACTATGTGCAGAGCACTGTTCTAAGCGCTGGGGGAGACACGGAGGAATCAGGTTGTCCCACATGGGGCTCACAGTCTTAATCCCCATTTTACAGATGAGGTAACTGAGGCCCAGAGAAGTTAAGTGACTTTCCCACACTCACACAGCTGACAAGTGGCAGAGCTGGGATTCTAACTCATGACCTCTGACTCCAAAGCCCATGCTCTTTCCACTGAGCCACGCTGCTTCTCTTAAATATATTTCCATTACCCTATTTATTTTGTTAATGAATTGTACATCGCCTTGATTCTATTTAGTTGCCATTGTTTTTACGAGATATTCTTCCCCTTGACTCTATTTATTGCCATTGTTCTTGTCTGTCCGTCTCCCCCGATTAGACTGTAAGCCCATCAAACGGCAGGGACTGTCTCTATCTGTTGCCGACTTGTTCATTCCAAGCGCTTAGTACAGTGCTCTGCACATAGTAAGCGCTCAATAAATACTATTGAATGAATCTTTACCACTCCAAGCAGTGCAGCCCTTGGTCCAAACTACCAAAACATTTCCAGAGTTCTAACCATTGGGAAGACAAGCTATCATCCTTCAACACCTATTGTCTCTGAGAGGAGTGGGAATGAGCCTACCAACCTTGTTATCTTGTATTCTCCCAAGTACTTAATACAGTCATCTGCACACAGTAAGCACTCAATAAATATGATTGATTGATTGACTGCTGGGTGGGGGTATTGGGGATCCAAAGCCACAGAAGCCCCCTCGCAGCCTGTCTCTAGTAGTATAGGACATGAGCTGCTCTCACCTTTGACCTGTCTTCCACTCCAGCAGAGTAGGACGTAACTCTGGGCAGCAATGATGGTTGCCATGGTGGTGAAGGGTGACCCCGATAGATGAGATCCTAATTCATCGATGTCCAGATTCACCCACTCCCCTGATTCCCTTAGCTGTCTGGAGAATAGTGGGCAGGGAGAACACAGTGTTGATTGGAGGGAGCAGAGAAGACCTAAAAGAAGGGAACTTTTATAGCTTTAAATAGACCGCTCAATTGTAGGATGTCCCACTGAATGCAAACAGCAAAGAGCAGCAAACTGGGAGGAAAAGAATAACTGGAAATATCCCTGACACATTAGGGTAAAATATGTGAAACTATTTTCTGGGCTATTCTTTTGTGTTAGGAGCATTGTTACTTTTACATGAAAAAGCTGAACAGGAAATCTATTTTTTTTGAATCATGAAAAAACCGTTAGAATCCACTTACTGGCTTTAATGGCAAAAGCTCTCCACCCTACCCATTCACTTATTATCAATGACATTCACATGTTATCAGAAAACCCTGTGGGTTATTTTTCCCTAGTTTATCAGGAACTTTGTGGAAACATTTCTCCAACTGGAGATAAACGGTTCTTTTTTTCTTCTTCTTTGCTTTTTAAGAGTAACCCTGACTGAGGGATCGCTACCATTCTTTGCTAATACCTTTTATTTCTATGTTAGCAATTTTAAGAAAGGGTTCATCACTTGACTCTCAGGAGATTTGAAGGTAAAGACTTAGGAGAGTTGGGAAAGGTAAGCGACGTTTTTCTTTCTTGTTATAGATCAAGAATTCGGAGCCCTCCCTTCTCTCCTTTTCCCAAAGCAGGGGGTGTTAAGAGTTAAAAATCTGTTGTGCAGGAAGCCGATTGAACTGGAAAGTTGTTGCCATTGCCACTCTTTTCAACAAAAATGAATGATTGCTAGACCCTTTGAAGAGTCTAGATGGAAATGGTTTCTTAGAGATGCAGGAGGCTGCCTAGAGCAACTAGAACTTTTTAAAGATTCAGGCTATCAGGCAAAAGTTGCAGATGAAAGATATGTCAGATAGAAGAATATGCAGGAAATAGGAATGTAATTTTTTTCCATAGATTTTTCTCCTCAAGATAACCCAAAGCCTGTACAGTGAAAGCCTGTATAGTATGGAAGTGCCAATGGGGACGATTCAAATCTGCTTCTCAGCATATTTTAAAATAAAGGCCTTTAATGATGTCCCAGGAAATCTTCAGTTCCCTGCTGAGGAATCCCCAGAAATGGATTTAAGGGGTTGCAGGGGAATGAGAGCCACAAATTTTGAAGTTTCTAGTTGGGAAAGGCACCCCTAAGTGTCAGCCATAGGCAGTCAGTCTGCCTTTCAAGCCTAAAGAGAAAAAATGCAGAGGTGGTATATGAAATAATTTTTCTTAGATTCACAATTCCGTACAAGTGGATGTGAAGGTTTGTCCTTCCATATGGAAGACAGGGAGACACTTAATTTTGCTGAGATTAGGATGTTCATAGTAAAAGGAATAGTATTTACTAAATGTTTACTATCATTATTATTATTGTACTTGTTACTATTATGGTACTTGATACTATATGCTAAAGCGCTGGAGTAGATACAAGGTTGTGAGGCTGGACACAATCCCTGACTCACACAGAGCCCAGAGTCTATATTATCACCATTTTACAGCTAAGGAAACTGAGGTCCAAAAAGGTTAAGTGACTTGCCCAAGATCACACTGTAGGCCAGTGACAGAGCTGCTGCTCAAATCCAGATATCCAGGCTCCCAATACCATCCTCTTTCCATTAGACCACACTCCCTTCCCTGGTAGGAATAAAGGCACCCGAGTCCCTACCTCATTGATCTATTTTAGAGTGGACTTTTCTTTTCCCCGCATTCACCAAAAATGGTACCTGATGTGAAAGATGTAAGATCATGCTTAATTTAGAATATTAATTTAATATTCTAGTCCAGAATCTTCTACCACTATCCTTGTGGCTTTCCCTCTCTGTGTTAGTTCCTCACTCTGTGCCTTAGTTTCCTGAAATGGCCATAATACCTGGTCACAGGGATTTATTTTTGGCATATGTACAAGTTCTGAGTTTTTGAGAAGAGGTGCTCTTCAAATAACAAGGAGTTATTCGTCTTGGCAGCTGAATGCTGACGTGGCAAATGGCAACTGGAAAAAATGTCTGAGTTCAGCCTTTGGCACTTATTAATAATACAAGTCCACCAATGATAAAAGATTATGCAACTATAGCTGATTTTTGAATTCATCAATATGCACAATTTATGGCCAGCCAGCCAGCCAGTTTAATAATAACTTGACCTCTACCACTGGTTGAACATCATTTAATCCATATGGATTAGATTAAAATGTGGTTATAAAACCAAGATTACAGTAGCCTCTGTCTCATTTCATGTCAATTTATAGAAGGCCTCCATCCAAGTAATAAGAAGCTTTATCTACTGAATTTAAAATTTGCTAAGCTTCACTGAAAAAAATACATGAAAATCAGTCAATCCATGGTATTTGTTGAACTCTTACTGTGTGCAGAGCCCTGAACTAGGCATTTAGGAGAATACAGGACAATGGAGTTGGTAGACATGTTCCCAGTCCACAAGGAACTTACGGTCTAGAGGGAGAGACATACATTAAAGTGAATTATGAATATGTACATAAGTGCTGTGAGACTGAGGGTGGAGTATCAAGTGCTAAAAGGGTACAGGTCCAAATGCATAGGTGATGTAGAAAGGAGAGGGAGTGGGGAAAAAGAGGGCTTAATCAAGGAAGGCTTCTTGGAGGAGATGTGATTTTAATAAGGCTTTGAAGATGGGGAGAGTGGTGGTTTGTCTTATGTGGAGAGAGAGGGAGTTCTAGGTCTCAGGGAGGATGTGGCCTCAGGGTTGGTGGCAAGATAGACAAGACTGAGGTACAATGAGTAAATTGTTAGAAGAGCAGTATGGCCAAATAGAGTATGGACCTGACAGTCAGAAGGACCTGGGTTCTAATCCTAGCTCCAGACACTTGTCTGCTGTGTGAACCTGGACAGGTCATTTCACTTCTCTGTGCTGCAGTTATCTTATCTGTAAAATGAGGATTAAGACTCTGAGCCTCTTGTGAGACAGGGGCTGTGTTCAACCTGATTACCTTGTATCTACCCCAGCACTTAGAACAGTTCCTGGCACACAGTGAGCATTTAACAAATGCCATTTGAAAAAAAAAGAGAAAAGTGTGGGGAGTGGGTTGTAGTAGGAAATCAGCAAGGTACAGTAGGAAGGGGAGAGCTGATAGAGTGCTTTAAAGCCCTTTTGTTTGATGTGGAGGTGGATGGGCAACCCCTGGAGGTTCTTGACAATTGAGGAGATATGGATGGAACTTTTTTTAGATAAATGATCTGGGCAGCAGAGTGAAGCATGGACTGAAGTGGGGAGAGATGGGAGGCAGGGAGGTCAGTGAAGAGGCTGGAGCAGTAACCAAGGCAGGATAGGATAAGTGCTTGGATCAGCGTAATAGCAGTTTGGATGGAGACGAAAGGGGGATTTTTGCGATGTGTGAAGGTGGAACTGACAGGATTTGGTAATTGATGAAATATGTAGGTTGAATGAGAGAAATGAGTCATGGTTAATGCCAATATTATGGGCCTTTGAGATAGGGAAGATGGTGGTGGTGTTGATATGGTTTGTGTGGGAAGATGATGAAACAGTGAAAACAACACAGACTATGGTAGACAATTCATTCATTTGGTTTACCTGAAGGAAACACAGTCGCCAGAATTTCAAGTGACTATCTCAGAGAGAAATTCAGTTCCAATATTTACAATGAGCGTCTGTGACTAATGAAATTCTCCCAGACTGGAGTTGCTGCAGTTGTCGGTGGAAAGGTCTGGGAGTAGTCCTTCCAGGCTAATTCCACACAGCTAGGTAGAAATGCTAGAAAACAGCCTTTTCTCACGTGAATGCCGAAAACCCTCTTGCACTTGTCAACCCGAATAGCTGTCTAGTATTGGTGCTGAAGACAGCATCTGCACATTTCATCTGAGGAGTTGATATTGAACTCTCCACTCACCACCCACGCCTCATCCCTGCCAGCTGCATACTGGTGTGAGCTCACAAGGAACTTGGGTCTGACAAGATCTATTAATTTCCCTTGCTGTGCACATGGAACATAACCATCTCATAGCCTAGCCTACCTGCCACATGGAACCAAACATTACTTCTCTTCTGGTTCATGCAGTCTAATTGAGATGCCATGACAACTCCAATGTTCAATTTGATTAGCCATATTGACACAGATCCACTAAGTATAACGGAATGACATTTATTCTTCAAGATTACAGCCAGATGAAACCTGTTTTTGTCTTTTCTCCGCAAGACCTCCTTGTTTCTTTGTGGAACAATCTCCTCAATATCTGGCTTTTAGTACGATGGTGATTTCCTACTGGAGATCAGGAAAAAAGTGAATTTTAATTCCTGATGAAGAGCCTCAAATGTTCCTTGTTCCCAGATGGAATCACTCACTGAATTTGGCTGGAATCCAGTTCAATGTCTAAACTAAGCCTACAAGTTCAATAATAATTATAGTTTTTGTTAAGTGCTTATTACATGCCAAATCACTCGGCTTACTATATGCCAAGGCACTGAAGGAGATACCAGATAATCAGGTCAGATACAGTCCCTATCCTACACTTGGCTCACAATCTAAGAGATAGGGAAACCGGGTATCTTATTCCCATTTTACCCATGAGAAAACTGAGGCACAGAGGGGTTAAGTGATTTGCCCAAAATCCTAAAGCTTGCCAATTTTTTTTTTATTGGTATTTGTTAAGTACGTTTTTGGTGCCAAACACTATACTAGATATCAAGGAGGATACAAGATAATCAGGTCATACAGAGTCCCTGTCCCATATGGGGCTCACAGTCTAAGAAGGAGGGAGAACAAGTATTGAATCCCCATTATGCTGACAAGAGAATTGAGGCACAGGGAAGTGAAGTGACTTTCCTGAGGTCACACAGCAGGTACATGGCAGAATGGTATTAGAACCCAGGGCCCCTGACTCCAGGCCCTTGCTCTTCCTACTAGCCCAAACTGCTTCCCTACAATACAGTACAAGTTGGTAGACATGATTCTGGCCTCAAGGACTTACGACCTAGCATTTTAATTTATTTTATGTTACAATAAATTACAGTGAGGGGAAGGGCAGAATATAAGGATAGGAACATAAATGCTGTACAGTTGGGATGGGGTAAGTATCCAAGTGCATAAGGAGGATATGGGGCTGGAGATAGGGGGGAGATATTCAAAGTGCTTAAGGGGCACAGAGAAAGTGCATCTCTTTGACTCCTAAGTGTCAAGAGCCACTGCTTTTTGCTGCTACCCTTAATCTTTGTTCTTCTTTCCTTGCCATGAGTGGTCACTGGAGGTGTGTTACTTGAACTGTAATGTTGATGCTCACGATTCTATCACTGTTTCCCAAAGACGAGCTACAATGTACAGTGGGTTATAATAATTTAAAACCGTACACTTGAATATAAAAAATTGATATCACTATAAGGGCCCTCAAAGGTTTTTTTAATGCTACATATATTACATTAGTTCACCTCATCCCAAATTGGATTCTATCAGGGCAGAAGAATTGTGAAATGCTAAAATTAACCGTAAAAATGTTCTCTGAACTAAAATTGTTTTAGCAGTTCTGTTGTGTAACTATACAACAGAACTAAATGTAAATATAAAAGATAGTTTTTCTTTTTTGAATGGAATGATACCAACTTTAAACACTTGACTCCAAAAGATATTCTTTAAAGGGAAAGATAAAATGCCACTTCAGGTATTTTCTCAGGGAGGCTGAATGATGAAGATCCATTTTTTTCGAGGTAATATTAGAAGCCAATCTAAATTTTAATTTCAATATAACATTATTAACAGAAAAACTGTATTTCTTAGATCATTATAGAAGTGGAAAGTGAAAGTGGGAAAATGCCCATTGCAAAAACATCCAACTATAGAAAAAAAATACAAGACTAAATCATCATTAAGATAACTTGCTAAGACTAAATCATCATTAAGTAGTTACGAACACACTCTTGGCCCTTAAACTATAAACATTACTATATTTATGTTGATATTTTTATTTGAGTAAATGATCAAACTGTTCCTTTTTAAGGAATTTAAAATTATTAATTGGGGCCTTCATTTCTCCATAAAATTCAATTTCTGTTCTTTTACATGAAGTCATCAACATTCTCATTTAGCTATGACTAGTATGTCTATGAATTTTAATTTTCACTCCTGATTGTGTAGTTCATGTGTGATATTAAATATTTATCACATAGTTCAGTCCTTCCCAGTAAGTATGGCTCATTGTCTTAAAGGGAGATGTCTTATCATGAAAATAGATCTTTTTATAAAGAAAGAATAAATATACTACGTTTTGTATACAAAATTGCTCTTTAGCTTCAATCCCATATTCAAAATTGCTTTTGACTACACTCATCAGTGGCTGCAGGCTGGAGTCAAGTGGGGAAGAAAGTTTCAGGAATGATAAGAATGAATATTTCATTTTTATTCCTGGAAGATGTGAGGCGAAGTGGTTTGGAAGGTGGGTGTGATTCCTGATTCCGTCACCTACCTGACTTGTACACTGCCTTTGGGCTTCCCATTTGTAGAATAAGAGCAACCATTCTTGAATCCCAACCTGCTTTCCCTGTGAGCTAATCAAGGCTGGTCAGGTAGTGTTTTTAAAGAAGTGTTAACCCTTTGAAGGTCAGATGGCTTATAAATGCCAAGCCCTTTTTACGAAGAGCTGGTTGTTGCTATTAATTGCAAATTGCTCCCTAGTTTGCTCTTCTGCTTTTGGAAATAAATGTAAATGGGTCAAACTGAAGCAGAAAATTAAATAATATAGATGAATACCCTTCTATTTTCAACAGAAGACTGGTTTGGATTTTAACTTTGTTAATGTCTGTCACCCCCTCTAGACTGCAAGCCCTTGGTGGGCAGGGAACGTGTCTGGCAATTCTGTTGTACTGCACTCTCCCAAGTGCTTAGTACAGTTCTCTGCACATACTAAGTGCTCAAATGCCATCGATATTGATGAATGTGTCTATTGTTATACTGTACTCTCCCAAGCTCTTAGTACAGTGTTTTGCATACTGTAAGCTCTCGATAAATATGACCGAATGGAATGGAACGATGATGAATCTTTAGAGTCATCTTTCTGGTAATGGAATTTGTATAGCATTTAAACATCCTCTGCGTAGCTCTTTGGGTTCAAATGGGTTTCATATTAACAAAATGCTTTACAATTATTTATCGATAATTTGCAATGAATATTAATAATAATAATAATAATAGCATTTGTTAAGCGCTTACTATATGTCAAGCACTGAGTCAGTTTAATTCTAAAGTTTTACAGTTTAAGAGGGTGTGGTATAGGAAGCGATCCAACTCGGACAGGCAGATGGGGAGAGGGGTAGGGACCATTTCTGATTTCCTCCTGTGTATTCTTTCCCGGCATATAGTACGATGATCTATCTCCTCCGTGTGCCCAGGTCCTTGCCTCTGGCCTGGAACATCCTCCCCCTTCATATGCGAAAGACAATTATAATCCCCCGCTTCAAAAACTTAGTGAAGGCACATCTCCTCCAAGAGGCCTTCCCAGACTAAGCCCTCTTTTCCTCTTCTCCCACTCTCCTGCATCGCCCTAGCTTGCACCCTTTATTCATCCCCCCTCTCAGCCCCACAGCAATCATGTACATATCAGTAATTTATTTATTGCTATTGTCTGTCTCCCCCTCTGGACAGTACGATCGTTGTGGGCAGGGAATGTGCCAGTTTATTATTATATCGTACACTCCCAAGCGCTTCGTACAGTGCTTTGCACCCAGTAAACGCTCAATAAATATTATTGACGGCTGATTCTCTCTTGCACCCGGATTTGCTCCCTTTATTCACCCCTCCCTCACTTCCACAGCACATAAGTGTGTACCCGTAATTTATTTATATTAATGTCTGCCTCCCCTTCTAGACTGTAAGCTCTCTGTGGGCAGGGAACAGGTTATATTGTTATATTGTACTCTCCCAAGCCCGCAGTAAGTATGCAATAAATATGATTGATTGTTCTATACACAGTAAGCAACTAATTAATTAATATTACTTACTACTACCCTGCCACAGCCCACATTACCGAAGCGCATTTCTATTTTTAGCCTTGCTTCTGGATTAAGAGTTTTATTCCAGAGACTCTATCTAGTTACCATCAATCAACAGATTGATATTTTCTTGATTTTAATTCACCGCTCCTTGAAGTGTTCTAGATGGGGATATACCCCAAGCGGGGGAGAAAGGAAAACTCTATCGAGGGAAACGATCAGCCTTCAATTTCATTTTAGATGCCTCTTCCCTGAACATGAAGAATTTTGTTCACTTTAGGGTTTAAATCGCATCCGACCCACTGCCTCCAATCCCCTAAACGGTCATTCTTAGAGAAGGGCCTGAAGGGTCATTCTTTAAGGACGGTCCTCCATCGCTCCCCCAAGAAGAGGGATGAACTGCCCCAGAACCTCCAGCCCAAGGTCTGGCGCCTTTAAGAAGCGAAATCGGTCGTGATGCTGCTGCTGTTTGGATTGCTAATCCCCAGGAGTCCGGTTTAAAAAAAAAAAACCAAAAAAAACCGGGCAGCTGTCTCTTTAAATGTGATTTCCTTCTATTGTATTTGAATCGTGATCAGGAAAAAGGAAATGAAACCAGAGACAGAAGGAGGCTAAGCTTAAATAGACATTTAAGAGAGGAGGAGGAGGAGGAGGAGAAGGAGAGGAGGAGAAGAGGAGGAGGAACGGGAACGCCCCCCCCCCCAGCCCCCGGTGTGCTCACGCCCAGAGGAGAGGGGTCCGGGGTCTGGTGGGGAGTGGAGCAGCAGTGACAGGAGCGGTCACCCGGCTCACTGACCAGCAGCAGCCGGAGGAGGAGGAGGAGGAGGAGGAGGAAGAAGGAGGGAGGAGGAGGCTCGGGGATCAGGATCCCCGGGATGGAAGGTTAAGTGCGGCCCCTCGCCCAGGCAGCCCCCGGTGGGTCCCGGCCTGATGGCCGCTTTCTGTCTCCGGCGTGGGAAGGAAAGCCCGTGAGGCTCGGCCAGGGCGCCGGGGAAATCCAGCCCGGCAGCCGCGGCCCCGGAGGAGGACGAGGAGCAGGACGAGGAGGAGGAGGAGACCGAGCCCGGACCCCGAGCCCGAGCAGGAGCGGGAGGAGGAGGACGAGCGGAGAGGTCCGGGGCCTCCCCCGCCCCCCATCCCCCGGCGAAGACCCCCCCACCACAAAGGAGCCGGGCCCCGCACTCCCCGCGCCCCCATCGTCCCGGACCAATGTCCTCGGCCATCGAGAGGAAGAGTCTGGACCCCTCCGAGTAAGTGCCCGTGGGCCGGGGGCGGCGGGGGGTTGGGGGGGGAGGGAGGGAGTAGGGGGCGATGGGGTGGCTGGAGGAGCAGGAGGCTGGAAGTGGGCAGGGGGCGGCGGGGGGCTGGAGGGCCAAGGGGCAGGAGGTGGACAGGGGCCGGTGGGGGCTGGAGGAGCAGGGGGATGGAGGTGGGCAGGGGGCAGTGGGGGCTGGAGGAGCAGGGGGATGGAGGTGGGCAGGGGGCAGTGGGGGCTGGAGGAACGGGGCTAGAGGTGGCGGGGGGCATGGGGGGCTGGAGGTGGGCAGGGGGCGATGGGGGACTGGAGGAGCAGGGGGATGGAAGTGGGCAGGGGGCAGTGGGGGCTGGAGGAACAGGGGGCTAGAGGTGGGCGGGGGGGATGGGGGGCTAGAGGTGGGCAGGGGGCGATGGGGGACTGGAGGTAGGCAGGGGGCGATGGGGGGCTGGAGGAACAGGGGGCAGGAGGTGGGCAGGGGGCGGTGGGGGGCTGGAGGTGGGCAGGGGGCGATGGGGGAGCTGGAGGTGGGCAGGGGGCGGTGGGGAACTGGAGATGGGCAGGGGGCGATGGGGGCCTGGAGGAACGGGGGCTAGAGGTGGGCAGGGGGAGATGGGGGGCTGGAGGTGGGCAGGGGGCGATGGGGGAGCTGGAGGTGGGCAGGGGGCGGTGGGGAACTGGAGATGGGCAGGGGGCGGTGGGGAACTGGAGATGGGCAGAGGGCGGTGGAGGACTGGAGGAGCAGGGGACAGGAGGTGGGCAGAGGGCGATGGGGGGCTGGAGGTGGGCAGGGGGCGATGGGGGGTTGGAGGAGCAGGGGGCGATGGGGGGCTGGAGGTGGACATGGGGCGATGGGGGCCTGGAGGAACAGGGGGCTAGAGGTGGGCAGGGGGAGATGGGGGGCTGGAGGTGGGCAGGGGGCGGTGTCTCTTGCCCCTCCAAGCCTCCCCCCCAGGCCCCGGGAAGAGACGGGTCAGATGATGATGGGGGGGAGAGGGCACGGCGGAAACTAGAGAAGCCTTCCAGGCTCCCCCCACACCCCCACCACCTATCAACGGGAGCGATCGGCGGGTAGTGCCCGTCCCGGTCCGGTCCGGTCCGGTCCGGCCGGGTCTGGCCCCCTTGGACCCGCACGGTGCGGGCTGGCCTTGGATTCCTTCCCGGAGCGCCCGGGCATCTTTGGAGGGCGGCCAGCGGGGGCCAGCGGGGGCCAGCGGGGGCCAACGCGCCTGACAGGTGCAGCCCCCGGGGCCGGCCCAACTCTGCCCTCTGCCCCTCCCCACATTCCCTCCCGCTCGTCCTCCGCAGCCCCCGACCCCCAACCCCCACCTCATCCCACCTCGCTCGCCGGCCCAGGGAGCCTCCTGCTCGGGCCCAGGGGCCGCCCTGCCCCGCTCCTGGCACAGCTGCTGGGCTCAGAGGGGTGGGCGAGGTTCGGCAGAGGAGGAGGACAGAGTAGGAAAGAAGTAGCCCCCCATCGCCCCTTGCCCCCTCCAGCTCCCCATCCCCCCTGCCCACCTCCAGCCCCCCATCGCCCCTTGCCCCCTTCTGTCCCCCACCGCCCCCTGCCCACCTCCAGCCCCCCACCGCCCCTTGCCCACCTCTAGCCCCCTGCTCCTCCGGTCCCCCATCGCCCCCTCCCCACCTCCAGCCCCCCATCGCCCCTTGCCCCCTTCTGCCCCCCACCGCCCCCTGCCCACCTCCAGCCCCCCACCGCCCCTTGCCTACCTCTAGCCCCCTGCTCCTCCGGTCCCCCATCGCCCCCTCCCCACCTCCAGCCCCCCATCGCCCCATCCCCACCTCCAGCCCCCCATCGCCCCCTGCCCACCTCCAGCCCCCTGCTCCTCCAGCTCTCCATCGCCCCTTGCTCTCCTCCAGCCCCCCATCGCCCCTTGCCCTCCTCCAGCCCCCTGCTCCTCCAGCCCCCCATCGCCCCTTGCCCACCTCCAGCCCTCTGCTCCTCCAGCTCCTCCATCGCCCCTTGCCCACCTCCAGCCCCCCCCCCCCATCTCCCCCTGCCCACCTCCAGCCCCCTGCTCCTGTTTTAAAGATTTAGCGGGAGGGGAGGCTGCTGTCGTGTTTCTCCTTCTGTAAAATTGGCGCAAAATGATCCCCTTTTCTTGAAACATCACTCATTTCGACGCTTGCTTCCTGGACGACTTCGGGAGATAGAGGTCTCCCATGCCTAATCCGTTGAAACAATTCTACACGCCCACACCAAAGCAGTTAGTTAATGAGGTATCCGTGGGTGCTTCGGCGGGGATTTGTTTCATTATTTTATTTTCCATTGTTAAAGAATTTTCCTGCTGGAAGCAAGTCTTCGCTCCTCGATTTTCTAACGTATTTATTTACCTGGGCTTCGCTCGAGAAGTGGATGTGAAAGCTGTTTATTCCCCAAGGAAGTGCCCAGAATACATTTAGAATAAACACTATTGTTCTGTTTCAAAGGTTAAGACCTCAGTTCTTAAATTAGGTCCCCTTTTGTTTACAAAAGCAACTTCCTCGAACAAAATCCCAGGATAAAGCCCCATGATCTGAATGATTGAAATGCATGCAGGTTATAAATGTGTGAAAATTTATATGTGTGTTCACTGCTAACAAAAAATGTGGGTGCTGAAATCAGGCAGCGTTTAGGCCAGCAATGTCATTAACTAAACCTTTAATATTTATATAGATATATAGAGCTATATATAGACCCTTCTTGACGTTTCCATTTCCTGAAGGATAAACACTAGCTCTTCCTACTTTGGAGACTCAATACTCTGAAAATAGGATGAGCAAGTGGAAAAGAAAACCTAATGTGCCTTATGCCATTCTTCATATGCTCAGATCACTTTCCTCTGGTAAAGACCATTGTAATCTAGCATATCCCAGCTACTTGAAAAAGTGTGAAGGCGCTCTTCATGCTGTGTAGTTATGAACCATAAATTTGAAAATCAAAGAAAAATTCCAGGGCTGCACATTTTCCTAGAAATCCAGGCTGAGTTTCCAGATGGGGAAGGAGGCAAGAGAGACCTAGTTAAGCTAGGCCACTTGAAAAGTAACTTTTCAAAAGAAGGCTCTGAGAAACCTTTAAAGTATTGATCTGGAAGGTGATCCCACTTTCTCTTGCCCTTCATTGTCAGAGAGACGCCTACTAAAGGCATCCAGGGATAATGAGATATTCTTTCTTAAACCATAAATCCTGGATAGATCTATGGAGATAATATCTCCCTCTATCCTAGCTGATCTCTATGCGACTTTCTTATCTGACATTTTATTATCCTGTAGGATAGATTGATAGATTTGTTATCCCCATTTCACAGACAGACACAAGAAAGGCTAAACGACTTACCCAGGCTTACATTAATCATGAAAAGAATGACGACTAGAATTCCTGAATTCCTCATCTCTTTCCATTGTGCCCTGCTGCTTCTCTGA
Source organism: Ornithorhynchus anatinus (assembly GCF_004115215.2). Taxonomy (NCBI): domain Eukaryota; kingdom Metazoa; phylum Chordata; class Mammalia; order Monotremata; family Ornithorhynchidae; genus Ornithorhynchus; species Ornithorhynchus anatinus. Next base: position 31,015,465 of record NC_041730.1, read on the forward strand.
AAGCAATCTGTGGGCATTTCCATTTTCATTCAAGTCAGTCCTGCGCTTCTTTTTCATAGCTGATTGGGCGGCAGTGCTGGCAGCAGTGTATTCAGGGAAGCACAGGTTAGGGAAATGCCATATGCATTTTGAAAATGCAAAGCGAAAGAACAGTTCATAGGAAGAGAAGAGCAGCAACAGACTAGAAGAATGGTAAAACATCTGGAGTATTACCATTTTTCTTTTCAAGAGGGATGGTAAAAATCCCTCTGCACATAGAACGTTTTTTTTCCTCTTAAATAGAAGAGTAGTAATAGTATTAGACTGCAGGTAATCATTCATAAAGCTAAATTACTATTAAGGTTACTTTTAAATGATGAGGATCCCAGCTTATTCTAAAGGAAAATAAATCTTATAATAATAATTCTGGTATATGTTAAAGCACTTTCTATGTGTCAGGCACTGTACTAAGTGCTGGGGTGGATACAAGCAAATTGGGTTGGACATAGTCCCTGTCCCAAGTGGGGCTCACAATCTCAATCCCCATTTTGCAGATGAGGTAACTGAGGCACAGAAAAGTGAAGTGACTCCCTCTTGTGAATATACACGAGTACATGCATACACATTTCCACAGACACTATATGAGCTTTATTTTATGTAGTGTGCTGTAGATTGTGAGTGTGGGATCATTTGTATGCAATGATTATTTGGACCCCTTCAAAGATGTGTCATCTAAAGTTCTCAAACTTCTTAACAGCAGTGATTAACTAGACTCCATCATCCCTTAACGAGAGGGGAAGTGTTAACCAAATTTTCTGGATGGATAAACTGAAACACCAAGTAATGCTTCTTTTACCAGCATTTACCTAATGAATTATTATGCGGAGCAAAACATGAGAGAACTAGGTTCCCATACCAAGGGAAAGGGGGAGAAGTCCCTTTGAGAATTATGGCCCTATCATCCTGATTTTATTTTTAAAACTTAATAGATTTATAAAACATGGTTTAAGCTTTAAGAACTGTTGATTTGAAGGATATTTTGTAGCTGTGTAATATGTAGTGAATTATTTTCTGTCATCCTGTTATTGGGGGGTTTTTTGGTCTTAATCTTTCTTGAATAGATTTATTTTGTTGAATAGAAGGCCTTTCCAATACATCACTAATAGTTTCATATTTTAGAGATGTGGAGGAGGAAAGAAGCTGTATGGGGTGAGCTTTTTAAGTCCAAACAGGTCAGTTAAATAGTCAGGTCTACAAAAACACAGCCATAATGTTCCTGATGAATCCTGTGTTGAGGAAAACTCACATTGTCATTCTCACCCTTTGGCCATTGCCTTTTGCATATGCAAAACTTTTTTTCCCCGACATCACATCTTATTCTATACAGATAGACACATGTTGGAAGAACACTTCTTAGTTCCCCAAAGGCGATCTATCCAAAACACATAGTGAAAACATACAACTTGGGAGAACTGCCTATATTCTACTCATAACACTTTCCATCTTCTGAAATTTCAAAGGACTTTCATTTAGCAGCAATAGAGATCTCGGTAAATTCATTGAGTGAACCTGAAAAAACATTGCATGGTGGGATTTGAGGAGAGGAATCACTGAACAACTTTCACTCCTCTTTTTGGGGCCTGAGAATAAATAAATTTGTTTTAGAGGCTTGTCATCTTCATAAACTTGGGTGGTTAGTCTATACCCAATGTGGTTCAGGATTGTTACTATCATTATTATTATTACTATTATTAATACTAAGGAAGGGCACCAAATTTGTCTTCCTATAAAACAACAGAGGGTACATTTCCCAGTCATCACCCCTCACCCACTTGAAAACAAAACTAGACACTTGATGGCAAAAGATCACCCGTGTTCCCTGGCCTGATCTTGTGCCACCAAAAACACATGTTGTCAGGAAACTGACATATCGTGAATCCTCCACTCGCTTGTTTGGTTTTTCCAGGGAACCAGTGGATGAGGTGCTGCAGATCCCCCCGTCCTTACTGACATGTGGTGGCTGCCAGCAGAACATCGGCGATCGCTACTTCCTCAAAGCCATCGATCAATACTGGCACGAGGACTGTCTCAGCTGTGACCTGTGCGGATGCCGGTTGGGAGAAGTGGGACGTCGTTTATACTATAAATTGGGAAGAAAGCTTTGCAGGAGGGACTATCTCAGGTACAGGTTTTCTGTGGTCAATTCTTTTTTCCTCCCACTAAGACACCCAGAAGGCAACAAGTGTCTTCAATTCCCAGAGCTGCTGCATTCCAGAGTGTTTTTGGTAGCCTCCAGTGGTATGTTTCCCTGCTATCCCCTAGAGATGAATGTTGGTTAATTCTTCACAGTGTTTTGCAAATAACTCAGCACCTTTGACTGCCATCTTCCGACAAACCCCAGTGAAATTCATTTTAGGGAAGTTGACTATCTCCTGTTTTGAAGAAGAGAAACCAAGGCACAGAAGGGTGAAGTGACTGACTACAGGTCCCTACCACCCCCACCCGCCCCCAACACGGGGAAAGCAGTGGAACAGCAGGGAATTGGAAACCACATCAATCAATCAGTCGTATTTATTGAGTACTTACTGTGTGCAGAGCATTGTTTTAAGCACTTAGGAGAGTTTAATACAGTGGAGTTGGTAGATATGATCCCTGCCCACAAGGAGCTTAAAATCTAGAGACCATATCTCTTGACTTCTACCTTGGTTCTGGGTTCTCAAATTGTCCACGCTGTCTTTCAGCTGGTTTAATCTTCTGTTGCCCTGGCCCAGTTGGATCCTACTACGCATTTCTCCTAATATAATGTCCTAGTTATCCCAGGAGGTGGCTCTTTGCCTGCACATAGTAGATAGTGGAAACATCACAACATGAAACCTTAATGCAGTAGGACTTACCTAAGAGTGACAAGTTATTTAGAACCGGAAGTCTTAGGATAGTTCACTCCTGATTCTCAGGACATGTAGTTTGTCTGGAGACTAGGATCCTTGCATATCTGCACTTGGTTTTTTACATTTACAAAACTGCAATAAATTTCGAAGTAGAAATGCTTATCTATTTACCAGTAGAGCCCTAAAACAGGCTTATCTTCTAAAGTTCCCCTGATAAAGGCATTGAAGAGTGGGCTAGTTTTTATTTCATAGGGTTGTTTTCCTGTATAACAATGAACTAGAACTCCTTGGCTCTAGAACCAAACTACTAGGTAGTTTAGTGAAGGGAATGATTTTTCCCGATCACCTCAATTACGTTTCTTAAATCATTTGACTACTGTTAAATGATTTGTGTACTGCCAGAGTTGGAGATCCTGGTTATTTCCCATTTCCTCACTGCATGCGACACTTTAGAGAAAATCCAATTGCACTTGCTAATTTTTTTTTCTTCCTTCTGGGGGAAGAAGAGACTCTAAACATACACCGTTAATGGACTCGATGCCTCAGTGCCCCATGTAAATTCTTTTCAACTCTTTCTCACAACATGATTCATTAAAGTGGTGCTGAACTGAGAAGCAGGAATCAGAAGTCTCTTTTGAGCTTTACCACTGACTGCCTGAAAACAAATCTTTTCTAGCCTCCATTTACTATTTCAGTTATTTTTTAGCAATAAAGGTTGATCTTCAGGATATGACTTTAACTGGGGATCTGTTTGTTTTTAATATATCTAGCAGGAAACGTGGGACAAAACACAATAGAGGAAATAAATGACTTCATGGTCAGGGTGATGGGGCTTCTTCCTTCTCTCGGGACATCATTTCCTATAAGAACGTTCTGTCAACGCCCTCACTGTTTGTACCATTTAAGGTATTGAGCTACAGAACAGTAGTTGTCAGTACAAACGCCGTCACTGTGTGCACCACCTCCTGTTCCTCATTGGCCCAGGACCAGAGGGGAAAGATCTTCTCTCCTCTACATCCTTTGGTCAGACCCCAGCTGATGCTCGGCAATAATCATAGCAATAATAATTGTGGTATTTGTTCAGCACTTACTATGTACCAGGCACTGTTCTAAGCACTGAGGGGGATACTGGCAAATTGGGTTGGGACAGTCCCTGTCCCCCATGGGGCTCACAGTGTTAATCCTCATTTTACAAATGAGGGAACTGAGGCCCAGAGAAGTGAAGTGACTCATTTAAGGTCACAAAACAGACAAGTGGCAGAGTTGGGATTAGAACCCATGTCCTTCTGACTCCTTCACCCGTGCTCTATCTACTGGGCCATGATGCTTCTCTCTTGAGAGTCAGGAAATTGTAGTCTCTTCCTAGCTTTACCACTGAGTCTAAAAAAGGAGCAAGTGTGTTTGAGGGAGATAAAACCTTTGTGAAATATTGTACTCACCATTGTTTTACTCTGGAAAGTCTCAGTGTAATGTCAGCAGTGTGTTAGCATTAGGAAAACCTCGGGCCCTCAGGCTCCTGGACTCAGATGGCTGCAGGACTAGATGAAGGCTAAGAATTAGCTGAGCTGTGACCTTGGAGCATTTTTTTTAAGGAATGTGTTAAGCACTTAGTGTCAAGCACTGTTCTAAGCTCTGGGGCAGATACAAGTCAACAGGTGGGGCACAGTCCCTGTCCCACTTGGGACTAACAGTCCAAGTAGGAGTAAGAACGGGTATTGAATCCCCATTTTACATTTGAGGAACTGAGGCACAGAGAAGTAAAGTGACTTGCCCACGGTTACAGAGCAGGCAATTGGTGGAGCCAGGATTACAACCCAGATCCTCTGACTCCCCGGGCCATGGCCTTTCCACTAGGCAAACCTGCTTCTCGTTAGACAAGGAAAATCACCAGTTTTCCAAGAGGTCACATGTCAATCCTGGCAGCATTGCTTCCCCTTGTTTCCCCTCGCTTCCCCTCTACTCATACTTTTCTATTTTGGCCACTGTTTGGGCTAAAAAATGCCCCAGCAGTGTTGGGGAGGGAAGTGAGCATGCATGCTTTAGGGAGGCGAGGAGAGCAGGTTTCGATCCAGGAGACTCGACCCAGGAGACTCCCTGGCTACTATTGGCTCGGGTTCATTAGAACTCTTGAGACAGATTTCATCATGGCCTTGACCTGGACTCGGACACCAGCGCACTTTCCACATCAACTCCAAACAGTTTATACTTCCTCAAGCACCTGGACTTATCTCCCACTCCCCAGCTGAGGCAAGGGAGCTGGTGTCCAGGAAAGCTGGCTAAGGGTGAGTGAGGCAGTGCCGTCCTGCCAGAATCCCCAGGCAGCAGCTGTCAATCAGGTGGTCCCCCAGGCTTGGCAGGTGGCTACAGTCAGTCAATAAATCAATGGTATTTACTAAGCGCTTAGTGTGTGAGGAACACTATACCAAGCACTTGGGACAGCCCAGTGTGGGCCGGGATTGTCTCTCTTTATTGCTGAATTGTACTTGCCAGGCGCTTGGTAGACTGCTCTGCACACAGTAAGCTCTCAATAGATATGATTGAATGAATGAAGTTGGCAGACTTGTTTCTTACCTACCAGGAAACCATCCCCCAGCAAAGCAACCATCTTCTCCCAGAATTCAGTCAAATGCTGTTGAATTTCAAATCTTTGTATCGCAGAATTAAGACCCTCCACAAAGTAATTGTGGTTTTTATTAAGTGCTTACTCAGTGCCAGGTACTATGTTAAGCGCTGTGGTAGTTACAAGCAAATTGGCTTGGACCCAGTCCCTTGTCCCACATGAGGCTCACAGTTTCAATCTCCATTTTACAGATAAGGTAACCGAAGCACAGAGAAGTGACATGCCCAGGGTCACACAGCAGATAAGGGACAGAGCTGGGATTAGAACCCACGACCTTCTGACTCCCATGCTCTATCCACTACGCCATGCTGCTTCAATGAGGCTCCTTCTGCAGTCATTAACCTATGGTCCTATTTAAACCGAACCAGGTTTTCCTGTTTTATTTTCCCTCTCTATCCTCCTTCCCCTCCCCATTTTACAACCAAGTCTTTTTCAGGACTTTAGGTTTTATTTTTGGTTGTTTTTCAGGCTTTTTGGCCAGGATGGTCTCTGTGCCTCCTGTGATAAGCGGATCCGGGCTTATGAGATGACCATGCGAGTGAAAGACAAAGTGTATCACCTGGAATGTTTCAAATGTGCTGTCTGCCAGAAACATTTTTGCGTGGGTGACAGGTACCTCCTCATCAACTCAGACATAGTGTGTGAACAGGACATCTACGAATGGACTAAAAGCAACGGAATGATATAGGCAAGCGTCAATTCGGAGTCTTCAAGAGGTGACACGCAAAGGAAGGCTTGGAGGAGTTACTCCACTTAAGCTGTGAGCTCTGTGTAATGGAGGGAAGACAGGTTTTAGGGACTATGGAGCTCCTTATCAGGCAGCTTGCATAGACTCAAAGTCGCTCGTAGTCAAGCAAGGAGATTGAAACATGACTGATAGGTGGACTCTTTGGGAGAATTTACAGCCAAAGAGTATCAATAATAACTGATACTATTATCTGAGGAGTGGAAAGTTTGGGGACAAATATGTGATGTGATAATGGAATCTCATACCTGCTGATAGTGAATCGTTGTATGAAGAGTTGTTCTGACTTTGACACTTGCAAACTAGGAATGTGCAATTGATTGCTTCTTTTTTTTTCTTCCCAACTGGTAGAGTAACCCTGTCCAGGTCGTTGTCCTCAACATGATTAAGGACAAGGAGAAAGGGCCCATTCATTTTCTTGGCCACCTGCCCAAGCCCTTTAGCTTTGAACATAAGGGAAAGTATTTGCATGGAAACATATTTCAATAGAGAGTGAAACACATATCCTGTAGCCAAACAATTCTTTAAATAAATGCAGACGAATCACTGGATTTAGACACTTCTTTGTCAAGGGGAAGAATTACTTAGATTGTTTCTATACAAATGTAAATCTAAAAAGAGTCGCTCAACTATTTTATTATCCTAGATTATATCATTAAAGTATTTGTTGTGTGTAGTAAAATGAACCCGCAGACTTAATAAAAATGACACAAAAATTGAGATATAGTCTTCCTTTTGATGATTGAGAGTTTGGGGATAATGAGATATTTTACAATTTTGAGGTCATTTCATACGCAATATGTACGAATGAGATTTCCCCTGACTGCTCCTTTGCTAAGTGGGCACAATCAATCAATGATTATATTTGAATACTTACTGGGTGTGCAGAGCACTCTACTAAGCGCTTGGGAGAGTACAGTGCAAAAGCATTGGTAGACATGTACCCTGCCACAAGGAGCTAACAGACTAGATGGGGAGACAGACATGAAAATAAATTCCCGAAGGATAGGTATGTAAGTGCTGTGGGGCTAGGGATGGGGTGACTATCCAAGTGCTTAAGACGTGCAATCCCCAGTGCATAACCAAGTTGATGTCCTTAACGATTCCATAATAGGCCTAAATGTAACTCAAAAAGCTGCTTTAATTATATTTTTTAGTGTTAAATAGATTTGAGCCTAAATGCTGTATAGAACATATATTAAAAAAAAAAAAGCTCTCGACACTGACTTGCACCCTTTTGGTGGAAAGGTGTGGTCGCAATATGAAATAGGACAGAGATGCTGTGAGATTACTTGATTTTCAGGAAAGGGGGCCTAGGATACTTTTAATGACAAGTCGATTGAAAGAGGCGCTTCGTAGATGATTCGCTGTAGAGGGAACAGTGCTTGGCACATTGTAAGGGCTTAACAAATACCATCATTATTATTATAACACCTGCTGTTGTGCTAGTTACCTCGTCTCTAGAATGGGGATGAAGACTGTGAGCCCTATGTGGGACCACCTGATTACCTTGTATCTACCCCAGCGCTCAGAACAGTGCTTAGCACATAGTAAGCACTTACAAATACCAACATCATTATTATTATTATTACTCCTATTTGCAGAGACTTAGGGCCGGGTTCAAGACTGGCTCAGGGACGCCACCTGCTGGTCCTCCCGAATGCCGAAAATTTCCATTGAGTTTTTAATCCAGGGTAATAGATCCAGACTAGGAACCTAGACACCATTCATTCATTCAATCATATTTATTGAGCGTTTACCTCGTGGAGATCATTGTACTAAGCGCTTGGGAAAGTACAATACGACAATAAACAGTGACATCTGCTGCACACAAGCTTACAGTCTAGAGGGACCATGTCACCTTTCCACAGCTTTAAGACAATGTCAGTGCACGTAGAGGCTAAGAAATGAGTGAAGTGTAATTCATTATGAAACTCCTTTTAATTTTCCACAAACAACCTGTTGATTTTTTTTCCCTTTGCTCGATATAGAATAATCACATGGAGCTGACTATTTAATGGCACGACAATAACAGCCCAAAAGGTTTATGGAAGGCGGGCGGCATAAAATAAACCTCATTAATGTGCAATCTTGTTTTCTGTGGGCCTGGCTTAAATGGGGAGACTTCAATGATCACGTTTTCAGCTGCTGAAGTTTATAAATGAAAACTCCATCAAGTTATTACATTGTAAGACTCACTTCATTCATATGCTACTCAAATGACTTTTTTGAGTTGCTTACTGTTCTTCAGAAATTCTTGGAAATAAACTTCTCAATTACTCCTTTGCCAGGAAGACATTAGTAACATTTATCATTTATATGCAGTTTTTACACTTTAAATTGCCTAACACATTACTTGCTGTGGCTCAGATTAAATCTCAAATTTCATGAGTCCTAGTTATTGGTTTTGGATTAGATATATTGCTTCCCTGCATTAAAGAAAAGAGATACAGTGAAAGGCAGCACACTAATCTTAATTCATTACTATTGATGAATCATCCTCCTAAAGCATCTTTGGTTTTTTCTGTGAGATTCACAGAAAAGTGAGGTAGGAGAGAAGATAGTATATAATACCATGTCCCAACATAGTGGAAAGGATGTTCTGGGACTTTCATATGATAAACCTTTCCATTTCATAGGTTTCTTGATTCCTACACATATATTGTCTATTCTGATTTCTAAAATAAATTGTTTTCTTGGTATTTCCCCAATTCCTTTGCAAACTGGGTTAAGAATGAATTATCTTGCCTTGGGAATTATATGTTGGAGTGAAAGGAACCCCTACTTAAATGTGTAATTTGTTGTGATCTAAGAAATAAACCTTTAAAGCAATCAAAAGTTTTGCAGTCTATCTCACCCTCTTCCAATGAATACTCATTAACTCCTGTTGAAAGTCATTACAGCTTCATGTTAATAGGACCCTTGAAGCTAAATTAGGGCAGTTTTCACTGTCACATTAAAATAAAGTGTGACTTTTTTAAACTGTTGGCTTAAATTAGCCTTTGTAGTGCTCAGCTTCTAGCTTGGCTTTGTAGTGTTTTGAAATAGTTCATAACCTAATCCAAAGCAATAGTGTGTCTATAAAGGTTATTTCTAAAGTCACCCCAGAATCAGTTTTAATGATCCATGATCAAATACCTCTAAGTTAAATCCCACAGTGAGCAGGAAAGTTGTCACTTACCTATCTATAACATATGCTTCATTAATTTTTTTGAATAATACATGTTAGGAGAAAGCAAGCACTAGAGGGACTACAACTCCCCAAAGTAATCTAATCGACAAAGAATTGTGCAATGGTTGGAGGCATTTCCTTTCATAACAATGTAGAGGGGAGATATCTTCCCCAAAATCAGGGCATAGGGCTTCCCTCAAAGTTACCACACAGATCAGACTCTCCAAAAGGTTTCTCAGAAAGAAGTTGAAAACCCCCAGGCTAGATGGAGTGTTCTGTTATTGAACACTTATGTAACTGAGGCTTGCTATCTACATTACTTTTTGGATACAACATGGCTGCCAGCTTTATTTTTTATGGCATTTGTTAAGTGCTTACTATGTGCCAGGCACTCTACTAAGTGCTGAGATAGTTACAAGCTAATCAGGTTGGACACAGTCCATGTCCCACATGGCGTTCACAGTCTTAATCCCCATTTTACAGATGAGGGAACTGAGGCACGGAGAAGTTAAGTGACTTCCCCAAGGTCATGTAGCAGACAAGTGGTAGATGAGATGGAGGTGAGATGGAGGGTGTTGGAGGTCTTCACCTTACCCTACAATGTAACCTGAGGGGTTGAAAGGATCAGCTTCATCCCTTACAGTTTGTTGGCCAGGTCAGCGACAGTAGCTGGTACGTCACCACACCCACCCGTGAATGGAGACAATGTGGAAATGAAGCTGCCAAGATGGTGAGTCCACTTTTTAAGTTATTCTCCTGCTGGCAGGCTGGTGAGTACTGCAGGGACTCAAAGGCTTCCTATCATTCCTGGCCAGGGTGGGGTGAGGATCTTTCGGGGGCTCAGGCCTGATCCACTGGTCCTATTGCCTTAGCTGGATTAAAGAATCTGGGGTGAGGCTCTTCACACCCCCAGTTGTTTACCCTTATTAGGGCCTTTTCTGGGCCTCCACTGAGCTTCCAGGCTGGGTCAGAGGCTTTTCATTCTCCCATCGTGATCTGGGGCCAACCGGGGACTCTTCAGACCTCTACTAGAAATTGAGGGTAGGGAGCTGCCTTCCCTTGGAGACCACGTGGAATTCCAGTCCAGCATGCCAAACCTTCTTGAAACCCCACCCCAAGTTTGCCCCACACCTCAATATGAGAAAAACTGAAACCCAAAATCCCATTAAATACACATACACAGATACTTTAGTTTCTCATGGCTTCAGTTCTGAAACAAATTAACTTTTAAAAGATAGTAAATTAAAGAGAATTAATATATGAAATTTTGTGCAGAGAAACATGAGGTATTTCTTGCATTCACATCTCTTTCAAAACTCCTTAGAATTTCCACAGTGCATTCGCTTCTTTTTGGGTTACCTTCCTTTTTGGAAGGCAGACACAGATGAAAAGGATGAAAGGTAAGATCCTTGATTGGGATGGTACCAATATTGGGAAACAGGGGTAACATGAAAACATACCAAGTGAGATAGATCTGGAAGTTTCCGTTGTGACCATCCTGGTCTCTTTCCGGTCCATTATTTCCTATTTAATAATTACAATACCTATCATTAATAACAGTGATCATAGCATTTGTTATGTACTTACTATATGCTAAGCACTGAGGTAGATGCAATATATGCAGAAAGACCACAGTCCCTGTCCCACATGGGGCACACAGTCTAAGAGGGAGAGTGAGCAGATATTTAATCTCCATTTTACAGGTGAGGAAACTGAGGCTTGCAGAGGTTAAGTAATTTAACCTGTTTCATACAGCAGGTAAGTGGCAGTCTCCTGGCTTCCAATGCAATGCTTTTTCCACTTTTTCCCAAGGAAGAACAACTCAGTGTTTTCTCAGTGACAGGGCATTGTGGCATTGGCACTTGAGAAAATATTCATTGGGTCAAGTGAAGACACTGAATCTCTTGGTTTAATATTTGGTATACTGATGGGCACCAATATATAGGTAATCATGTCTATGTAAAAATTAAACATCTTTTCTTTCATTCCCCAAATCAAAAAAAAAATCCAACAAACCTGTTTGCCACCTCATCAATGCCAACCTATTTTTGGGGAGGTAGCATTGTCTACAGATTAGAGACGACAACTTGTTTCCAGTATACATAGGTTCAATTTCTAAGAATGCTACCATGTTTATTCCTTAGTTATCCATAGAATGGTGATAGTGATACAGGCCTCCGGGAGTGATAGAAGAAGAAATGGATAAGAAAAATCCTTAGAATTCTAAGATAAAATCAGTTAAATCTTTGGGAACAGGCCCTCCACAGACCTGAAATACAAACAAAATTATTCACTCAACAAAGACAAGTTAAAAAGGAGAGAAAAAGGAACGGTTGCTATAGTTTGAGGACCTGTGGGACAGGAGTTCATTCAATAGTATTTATTGAGTGTTTACTATGTTCAGAGCTCTGTACTAAGCGCTTGGAATGTGCAAATCGGCAACAGGGGTTAACAGTGAACCTCACCTGCTTCTCCCTTTAAAACATTTCCTTGAGTTTTGTGTGTTTAAATGTCATTGGCATTTTAAAACATGTGAATCTCTTTTAATCTTTTATTTCTCTCTTCCCATTATCCAAAGTAACACTAAAAGAGACGAGTGAATTACCGGCAGCATTACATTATAATTTAGTGCCCTTGAATAAGGCCAGTAGCAACCCAACATAATGGAGTTTTCACAGGAGACAGCAAATGGAGAGCAGTTGTTAGCGCAATATCTTTCATGAATATTGGGTTCAGCAGCTGTCTTTTCCATTGCCTCTCTTAAGGTAATGCCCCGCTTCCCATTGTCGTTGTATCTGAAAATCAAATTATTTGAATTCCAGACACATCGGCGGAAAAGTGACGGGCCCCTGCCAATTTCTGCTGCCTGCTTGGAAAAGAACATCATGAGGCATTACTCATTTATATGACTCCCAGGCAGCTGCTGTAAATTCAGCACACAGGAAAGCCTCAGGGGTTGCACTTCAGCTTGGCTTTCTAATCCTGTACCCTTCCCAAACACAAGAGCAAAACCTTCAGTTCTCAGCATTCCTCCCCTCCTCTGACGGGTGGGGACATGTAGGTTTACAACAACGAGGTAAGAGATTGAAACTGGTCCAAGGCCAGAGCACTGTATGCAGCACTGTGCACTAGATAAACAATACTTCTTATTGTTAGAGAAGCTCAAAGTGTAGTGGAAAGAGCACAGGGCCTGGAGATAGAACACCTGGGTTCTAATCCCCAGCTTTGCCACTTATTCATTCATTCATTCATTCATTCATTCATTCAATAGTATTTTTTGAGTGCTTACTATGTGCAGAACACTGTACTAAGCGCTGGGAAAGTACAATTCAGCAACAAATTGAGACATTCCCTGCCCAACAATAGGCTCACAGTCTAGAAGGGGGGAGACAGGCATCAAAACAAGTAAACAGGCACCAAGAGCATCAATATAAATAGTATTATAGATAATAATAATAATGTTGGTATTTGTTAAGCGCTTACAATGTGCCAAGCACTGTTCTAAGCGCTGGGGTAGATACAAGGTAATCAGGTTGTCCCACACAGGGCTCACAGTCTTCATCCCTCTTTTACAGATGAGGTAACTGAGGCACAGAGAACTTAAGTGACCCATCTGACAAGTGGCAGAGCCGGGATTAGAACCCATGACGTCTGACTCCCAGGCCCGTGTTCTTTCCACTGAGCCACGCTGCTTATCATTAATGGAATAATAAATATGTACATATATACACAAGTGCTCTTGGGCGGGGAAGAGGATAGAGCAGAGGGAGTGAGTCAGGGTGATGGGGAAGAGAGGAGGAAAAGGGAGGCTTAGTCTGGGAAGGCCTCCTGGAGGAGGTGAGCTTTCAGTAGAACTTTGAAGGGGGAAAGTGTGCTAGTTTGGTGGATTTGAGGAGGGAGGGCATTCCAGGCCATAAGTATAAGTATAAGTGGGCCAGGGGTTGATAGTGGGACAGGCGAGAATGAGACCCAGTGAGAAGGTTAGTGGCACCAGAGGAGCTGAGTTTGCGGACTGGGCTGGAGGAAGTGAGAAGGGAGGTGAGGGAGGAAGGGGCAAGGTGATGGAGAGCTTTGAAGCCAATAGTGAGGACTTTTGGCTTCATACGGAGATTGATAGGCAACCACTGGAGATTTTTGAGGAGGGGATGACATGCCCAGGGCATTTCTGTAGAAAGATAATCCGAGCAGCAGAGTGAAGTGTAGACTGAAGTGGGGAGAGTGGGGAGAGACAGGAGGTTGGGAGTTCAAATCTCACCTCATTGGTCTGTGAGCCCTTTATGGGATAGAGATTGTGTCTGACCTGATGGTATTTAATCTTGGCCCATAGTAAGTGCTTAAAAAATACCACAACTATCATTGGACGATAGAATGGAAAATGCTATCCCTTATTAAGGTTTGTAGAATTGCTTTTCACTTGAGGATCCTAAATGCCGTAGAGCAGCAAGTATCACCCTTCAACTTAAAGGACACAAAAAAATGGAAGGTTCCATCCTTGACCCAGACTGCTACAACTTTCCCAGTATTTTAAACGTTGGGAAGACAATCTCCAGTCCCATTGTTATTGCTACTGGCTATTCTCTCTTCTGATGGGGGCTGGGTCTTCTTCCTGGTGATAACATAAGGGCCTTCCACAATGTCCAGAACCCTGAAGACACTCATATCTGGGGACCAGCACTGCACTCGGGCTGGTGGAGGACACACTAATAATAGTCACTGTGATACTGATTTTACCATGTAATACAAGAGATGAGAAGCAGCATGGCGTAGTGAATAGAGCACAGGCTTGGGAGTTGGAAGATCATGGGTTCTAATCCCGGATCTGCCCCTTGTCTGCTGTGTGGCTTAGGGCAATTCACTTCACTTCTCTGTGTCTCAGTTACCTCATCTGTAAAATGGAGATTGAGACTGTGTGTCCCACGTGGGACAGGGCCTGTGTCCACTCCAATTTGCTTGTATCCACCCCAGTGTTTAGTACAGTGGCTGGCACATAGTAGGTGCTTAACAAATACATAATTATTATTATCATTATTATGATATGCTACACTATGTGGTATAGTGCTTACTGTATGCCATGCATGGAGTCGAAACTGCAGATTTTGTTCTGGCTTTGAACCTCCTCTTTTTTTGTGTGGCATCTGTTATGCATTTACTATGAGCCGGCCACTCTACTGAGCACTGGGGAAGATATAAACTAATCAGTTGGACCCAGCCCATGTCCCACATGGGGTTCACAGTCTTAATTCCCATTTTATAGATGAGGTAACTGAGGCCCAGAGACGTTAAGTGACTTGCCCAAGGTCACAAAGAGGACAAGTGGCAGAGCTGGAATTAGAACCCAGGTCCTTCTGACTCCCAGGCCCATGCTCTCTGCACTGCTTCTCTAGCCTTCTGCTCTTACTGAATATCCAGGTGTAGAGTTGCTTAGGTAGACTGGTGACTGAGGGACCATATTTGCCATACCTGGAGGGGTATAAGAGTGCACCTGTACCCTAGTATTAGTAGGAGTGAGCCTTCCTTTGAAATTCTGGGAGGAAGCGTGGGTTCTCTTTTAGCTAATGGGCCTGAGTTGAAAAGGAATGTAGTAAGTTGGGAATGATCCTCACTGCGCTTGCTTTGTTGCCTGCTTCTCCTCTACCAGCTCCACAGCACTTCTGAATATAACCGTAATTTTATTTATTTGAATTGATGTCTGTCTCCCCCTCTCTAGAATGTAAGCTCATTGTGGGCAGGGAATGTCACTGTTTATTATTGTGTTGTACTTTTCCAAGCATTTAGCACAGTGCTCTGCACACAGTAATAGTTCAATTAATACAACTGAATGAATGATGAAATAACTGGAATGTTCCTTCGATTGATGGCAGTGGAGACACTGACAGTTCAGCCCACAAATGCTCCAAGTCGAACTAAGTCAACTGTGGTAGAATTAGAATGGCTGTATAAACCAACATATACATTTTAGTGGTGAAAATTTTATGGACAACCTCAAAATTTTTAAAATAAGTTTTTTAATAATACTAATTATGATACTTAAGTACTTATCATGTGCCGAGCACTGTCTAAGCACTGGAGTAGTTATGAGTTAATCAGGTTGGACACAGTCCCTGTCCCACATGCCCCACAAGACTCACAGTCTTAATCCCCATTTTACAGAGGAGGTAACTGAGGCCCAGAGAAGGGAAGTGACTTGCTCGAAGTCACACAGCAGACCTGGGGCAGAGCTAGGATTAGAACCCAGGTCCTGCTGATTTCCAGGCCCATGCTCTGTCCACTACACCATGTTGCTTCTCTTTTAGCTTGGGGGGTAGAGAAGTTTGGCCCTAATTAAACAATGAAAAGATTTGGACTATAGAAATGGGTGTAAATCGATAAAACCCTAAAAATTCATACCCTATTTGTAGGCACATTTGTGTAGAGGTCCACTAGGGGCCACCATTGGCTTCAAATCTCTCCATCACCTTGCCCCCTTCTTCCTCGCCTCCCTTCTCTCCTTCTACGGCCTACCTGGTACACTCCACTCCTCTGCCACTCACCTCCTTACTGGGCCTCGTACCGGCCTGTCCCTCCGTCGACCCCTGGCCCACGTCCTACCTCTGACCTGGAATGCCCTCCCTCCTCACATCGCCAAACTTACTCTCTTCCCCTCTTCAAAGCCCTCTTGAGAGCTCACCTCCTCCACGAGGCCTTCCCAGACTGAGCCCTCCCTTTTCCTCTGTTCCTCCTCCCCTCCCCACTGCCCCTACTCCCTCCTTCTGCTCTACCGCTTTCCCCTCCCCACAGCATTAGTATATATTTGGACATATTCATCGCTTTATTTTATTAATGATGTGCATTTATCTAAGATTCTATTTATCTATTTTGATGGTAGTGATGCCCGTCTCCTTGTTTGCTTTGTTGTCTGTCTCCCCCTTCTAGACTGTGAGCCTGTTGTTGGGTAGGGATTGTATCTATCCGTTGCTGAATTGTACTTTCCAAGCACTTAGTACAGTGCTCTGCACACAGTAAGTGCTCAACAAATACTATTGAATGAATGAATGAATGAATGAATGAATGAATGAATGAATGAATGAATGAATGAATAAGCTTGCATTCTTACTAGGGCCACTAGAGGGCAGGTTACGTGCACCTTAGAGAACGACCGCATTATGGCTTTCCACTCCCAGCTATGAGCTCCTCTAGTCCACTGCTTTTTTTTTACCTGAACGTACCAAACTGCCATGGAATATTCAGTTTCTCAAGATCCAGTTTATTCTTAGCAAATAGTCTCAGGAGCGAGACTGCTTAAGTTCGAATCTCAGTGCTATTGCCGACTAATTTTGTGCAGAGCTACTGCAGTAATAGGGGAAGTGAGGTAAAGGTCACCCTTGCCCTCTCCTTAGAGATCTGACAGTGGGAGGAGAAGGGGAAAGATTCTGCCCGGTCGAGACAGGGATCACAGTTACCCTGAGTGGCCAGAACTCCTCGTTTCCTGCTGAAATCACTATTTCCCAAAGAGATAGCATTATTAAAAGTAAGCAGTAGGAAAAGGAGTCATAAATGTTGCCTAAAAAACCTAATGTGGGCAGAGGGGCAGACCTTTTAATGTCGGAGCAACCAGAGAAGCAAGCAAACTGGGGATAGAACTGGTGCCAGCCACAGGGAGAAAGTAAGACTGGGGTTGGGAAAACATTATATTAATGCTGCACTTATTTCTGTTTTCCAGTGTGAAGTCTAAAAAAAAAGGCACTTTCAACATGGAGTTTCCAAATAAATTTCCTTTTATCAAGTAAAGAATTTCAGGCAGTGACTTTCAATGCGCTCACATGGGGATATAACAATACGAAGCATTTTATCCCAAGTGAACACGAATCTGCTGAGCACAGAGCTTGTTTCAGTAGAGCAGTTAGCAATATTTCAAAAATTCTGTGTCCCAGTCAGTTGACTGGGAAATGGCTCTTGATGAAGCTGTGTGGATCTATCATGCCACAATCCCTGTATTGCTTTCATGCAGGAATACTTTTCACATAAATTTAGGGGTGGTAGATCAAAAGTTGCAGCACTTGTTATAAATGTGTCTGCTCCACTTTCATTAAGTTGAAAAAAGGATTTCAGAATCTCAGTGCCTGACCCTTTTGACTGATGCATCCAAAAGTTTAAGTTTTGTTATTTCCAGTCATCTGATGGTGTTTGTGTAAAAATGACTGCCTTTCAGTTACTGCCAGGTAAAATATCATTCATTATTGTGAAGTATTAGGAGTTTAGGAATTTAAAAATGATTCTAAGCAAGACTGAGAAGAAAAGCAACAATTCAGGGGTGCCACAAACAGGATTTTTGTAACACTTTCTGAAAACTAAGTTCTTCTTGGGCAGAGGTTGTTTTGTGTTGTACAGGCTGCCCACATTGTGCATAACAAAATTTACACTGTCCTGGAGTCTTTGCCAATTGATGAGGATGGTGTAATAGGAAGAATTCACTCCCATTTCTCTAGACTGTTAGCTGAAAACTAAAGCAGTTTTGTAGATTTCCTGGTGCTGAATTTCAAAAACATTTGGGGCATCACAAAACTCATGGGCTAACTTTCAAACTGACAGTTGAGAGGATTTAAGATTGTTTTCTGATCTAAAATAACTACTTTTCAGTATAGTTATTTGTCCAGAGACACCGAGAATCCTTCTTCAAAGACCCATCATCTGAAATGTGATTTAACTTTGCCAACAGAGAAGCGGCAAAATTTCAGCATGCCATTTTAACACTAAAGCTAAAACTATCTTTGGAAGTATATGGGGGACTCAAAGATTTAGCAGGAAATTAGTTTTCAAAAAAATGAATATGTTTATGTCATATTTAAAGAAGTAGCTTATCTGCAAACTTGAAGAAGGGAAATTAGTTGGTAAGGGTACAGTAAAGCACAACGTTAAATATTTTTGTGTAACAACTACAGCATTTGATCTGTGATGTGCACACTTCAGAGACCAGGGATTTTAGAATGGGTTTGCTAAAAAAGAATTCCAGTACCGTGTAATATTGGCATTTGTATTTGTTAAGCACTTACTATGTGCAGAGCACTGTTCTGAGCACTGGGGTAGATACAGGGTAATCAGGTTGTCCCACATGAGGTTCACAGTCTTAATCCCCATTTTACAGATGAGGTAACTGAGGCACAGAGAAGTTAAGTGATTTGCCCACAGTCACACAGCTGACAAGTGGCAGAGCGGGGAATTGAACTCATGACCTCTGACTCCCAAGCCCGTGCTCTTTCCACTGAGCCACGTTCTGAGAAAACTATTAAGCTTGTATTGCAAATTAAACCTTAGTTACCACACTGTGATGAACGTTTATGCATCACTAAATATGCTGGTGCAAATGAAAGTCCAAATTGAATGAGACAGCTCTTTAGCCATTTCAAAGATCATTGTTCTCAGTCATTTTCAAGTTCCCATTATGTCTCTGTGGAACCAATTGTTCCTACTAGACAGTAAGCTCATTGTGGGCAGGGAACATGTCCACCAACTCACTCTGTCATATTGTAGTCTGCCAAGTGCTTAGTACAGTGCTCTGCTCACAGTAAGTTTGATTGATCGATTGATTGAATTGTTCAGTTGCATTACTCTTTTCAGTAATGATTAAGCCCTTGCTAGTCACCCCACCCTCAACTCTACCACCACCACCATCATCATCATCATCATCATCATCATGAGAAGCAGCATGGTGTAGTGGAGGCACAGGCATGGGCCTGGGAGTCAGGAGGTCATGGTTCTAATCCTGGCTCTGCCACTCGTCTGCTGAGTGACCTTGGGCAAGTCACTTCACTACTTTGTGCCTCAGTTACCTCATCTGGAAAATGGGGATTGAGACTGTGAGTCCAGTGTGGGACAGGGACTGTGTCCAACCCAATTTGCTTGTATCTCCCCCCTCCCCCCGGGGGTTAGTACAGAACCTGGAATATAGTAAGTGCTTAACAGATACCATAATTATTATTATTATCATCATCAATAGTACTCATTAAGCACTTACTGTGTGCAGAGCACTGTATTAAGCATTTGGAAGAGTACAATACAACAGAGTTGGTAAACATGTTCCCTGTACACAGTGAGCTTACAGTCTAGAGGACACAGTACTTATGTACATATCCATAAGGTATTTATTTATGGTAATGTCTATCTCTTCCTCTAGACTGTAAGCTCCTTAGCTACAGGGAATGCGTCTACCAACTCTGTTGTTTTGTACTCTCCCACACACTTAGTAATAGTGCTCTGCATGCAGTAAATGCTCAATTCATTCATTCATTCAATCATATGTACTGAGTGCTTACTGTGTGCAGACCACTGTTCTAAGTGCTTGGAAAGTATAATTCAGCAATAAAGAGAGACAATCAATCCCTGCCCAAACTGGGCCTACATAAATACCATTGATTGATTAGGAATTAGGGAATATTCATTCATTCTCCTGACGACACCCATTTCCCTGGATAGAATGTATTTTGATGGTAGAAGAAAGGTTCTATAGACGTGCATAATAGTGGTCATGGCACATGTGCTATAACATGAGTTTTCTGTTGTATGAGGTTTGTCAAGAACGTAACCCCTGCATTACAGTGTATTCCTATGTGTACTCTAACCTTGAATTTTTCAGCGTCATTTATTCATTCATTCATTCACTCATTCAATAGTAGTTATTGAGTGCTTACTGTGTGCAGAGCACTGTACTAAGCGCTCTGGAAAGTATTATATAACAATAAACAGTGATATTCCCTGCTTGCAGCAAGCTTGCAGTCTGGAGTAGGGGAGACAGACACCAATACAAATAAATGAAATTACAGGTATGTATGTATATAAGTGCTGTAGGGCTGGGCAGGGGAAAGTGCAAAGGGAGCAAGTTGAGGAGATACAGAAAGGAGTGGGTGATGACAAAAAATGGGGATTGGTCTGAAAAGGCCTCTTGAAGGAGATATGCCTTCAAAAAGGCACATCTAAAATGTGCCCTAGAACCTACTTCTGAATTAGTGAGAAAAAGAACTGAAAGAAAAAAATATCCCCCACAGAGGTTCTATAATGTCATAACCTCTGTTTAATGCAGCATGATAAATTATTTGTGCCTGAGTCCAAAGAATCACCCAAAAGATACAGGTTCCTAGGGGTTAGATACTCTCTATTAATAAAATTTGACCATAACAGTTCTTTGTCCTTTGAATGCTATTATAATCACATTCTACTGCTCAGGGCATTTATTGAAAGGCAAGATATTTCAAGTGTATGTCCTTATTGGAAGTTTGATTAGAATTCTACTTGAGAGCCACAATTTTTGTTTTTTTTTTAAAAAAATTGACTTTTTTTACTATGTCTCATTATGCCTAATTAAAGTAAGGTGGCAGAATAAGGTCATAGCAATTGCATGTATCAACTACCTACTGTGTGCAGAGTATTGAATTGAGGACTGGAGGTAAAAACAAATCCATGGGTGAGAATTAGACACGGTCCCTGGCCCTCCCCGAGTTTAACAATATATGAACAAAATGGGGAGGGATTTCGTGACAGACACAATAGGAAAGATGAAATAATTAAAATGGCCCTCCCCAGGCTTACAGTGTAAGAACACAGTGCAGAGGGTTTTGGCAACAGACATGATAGGAAAGATGAAATAATCAAAATACCCAAAAGAACATAGGGGACAAAGCTCAGAGTCCAATAAATGTGGTAGGCTCCAGGAGAAGTCTCAGGAGGCTCTGCCAGTCAGGTCATCCAGAGTCCAGCGACAACCAAAGCCTTTCCAAAGTTTGAAAATCTGTAATGGCCTCTAGCTGTGGCAGTGCAAATCCCAATGAGTCCCTTAGGACCAGGGCCAAGAGGCTCCGGGTGGGGCCAAGGCGGTGGGGGGTGGGTGAGAGAGGGGATGAGGGAAAAAGGGACCCCTCTCTTTAGCAAGCTCTTCCTCCACTTCCTACTCCCAAGCTGTGGGGATCCTTCAAGGCTCTGTCCTGGTTCACTTTCTCCTCTCCCTCTACTCACACTCTCTTGGACATCTCATCTGCTACCACGGCTTCAACTGCCCCCTCTACGAGGGGATTAATGCAATTAGTGAATTAGGAATCTGAAATCAATCAATCCAGGGTATTTATTATACACGTACCATGTGCAGAGCCTTGTTCTAAGGGCTTAATCTGAAAGAGTTGATGTTCCTCCCAAGTGCCTAACTTGTATGGAAAAAATGGGGCTTTGGAAAAGACTGATGGTTTCAAGGAAAACATCTTTGCATTGACAAATGCACTAAAAAGTCATACTATAAATATTCCCACGGGTCAGTTAATAGGTTTCCAAAATGTAACTCTGAAAATCATTCATGTTAATATATTTTAATATTTTTCTATTCACTCAGCCTGTAAGCTCATTGTACACAGGGAACAAGTCTATCAACTCTGTTACGTTGTACTGTCCCAAGGGCTTAATACAGAGCTCTGCACACAGTATGCGCACAATAAATGCCATTGATGGAACCAAAATATGTTGTAGGGTAGAGACCGGGAATATTCTTGGAAGTGCCGATCAATCAATGATAATTATTGAGCACTGATGGGGCGTAGTCATTATTGAGGAGGGTGATGAACTATGTGTCTTCAGGAAGAACAGCTCAGCTCCAGTCCTGATACTTGGGGATGGAGAACCTGAGTGGAGAAAATGATGATAGTGCTAGTGGCCCGTGTTCTTCGCTCACACGCTCATCTTGGTAGTTATGTCCTCACCGAGCATGAGTACAACAAGCAAGTAAGCAGGCTGACAGGGGTGTATATTACCAAGTGTCTCTGTGGTCTTGGCTCACATTTGCCAACTACCAGAAGAGCCCCCAATAGCACCAGGTCCCCTTTTTCCCAGACCTGTGTTGTTTCCCAGGGATCCGCAACGCTTCTTCATAAGAGCAGATAATGGGAGTGATAATGAGTACTCCAGGAGCCCTCAGTAAGAATCAATCAATAAATCAATGGTATTTACTGAGGACAGGTGGTTATAACATGATTTGAAGCTTTCAGGTATTGAGCGGCTGTTTTCTTTTGTCACCTGTTCTGCTCTCTGTTCTGCCTTGCTCTACTGAAATTTCTCTGTGGGTGACAATAGAGATGCATGGGTGAGAAGGAAATGGGCACGAGAGACTTGTGGAGATCAGATGCTGTGGCAGAGAGGAGTCAGGATGAGGTGGAGGACATGAGACGGGACTTCAGAAGGAAACATGTATTGCAATGGATCCTTTAGGGGTAATCTCAAAATCTCAGGGCTAGTCTCTTAAAAAGGCGGAAAAAATGTATCCAGCATGAAGAAAAGTGGTTGAAATAGCATCATTCACCATGCAAAAACTAAAACCAAGTGAAATTCAACCCCAAAGGACCTAATTACCTGTGTAATTGATGGAGTCTAACAATCTACTAAAGACCAGGGCAGCTGAGAAACCACAACATTTGACAACAGCTCTTATGGATTATCCAGGTCAAATGATGGATCTGGGAGAGAAATGAATTTCCCTCCATGCATTCTGGATCAGGAAAGATATTCCGGGAGCAGAGAGGTGTAAACTAAAGCTTTCTGCAAGGTGAGTCTCATTTGGCTGAGCAGACGAAATAATGTGAGTCCAGACTTTCTGCCCAGCACTAGATCCAGTGTTATTTGTAAGATCCTATTTTTCATGAATGTTCAAAACATCATGACAAGCGCTAACTCAGTGGTGTGTGACACTTTGTTGTTGGTTTTCAGCTCTTCTTGCATTACTATGCCTCTTATCAACCTCTTACATTTGCCACCTTTTGGAAACAGATAAGAATAATCAAAAGCCTTTCGTCATGCACACACACTCATAGAGTTTTCCAAGTCAAATAGAAGCCAGCAAAACTCCCCCGAATTGCTGCAAATATTTAAAAATAGCATGTAATTCAATGCTTCTAGTCATTTGCATTAGCTCACAATTGGACATTTTTCAAAGGGAACTACAGTAGGAAAGCAGAAGGAAATGCAGTGAGCCCCAAAAGCTTTACCAGCATGTGAAGGGTGATGTGTAATCCAAGCAATGTAAGTTAAAACCCATATTCTCTTTGTGGCTATACATTGAAATAAATTATTCAAATTTAGAAACTTCCCGAGTGAGTCTCTTGTACAATACATCCAGTTTTCCCATAACATACTGGCTGAATTTTTTGCAAAGGCCTCTTTAAGGAAAACTTGTCCTGTAATATCCATTTCGAAGCCCATGTGCCTGTACAGAATCTGATTTTTCCAACACTGCAAGTTGTTCAGAAAAGCTACAGGTACTGGTTGAATGTTCCCCAACTACTTACTAGGTATTTACCAAGTATTTGTACTAAATACTAGGGTAGATACAAGATGTTCAGATTGGACATAGATTCTGTCTCACAGTGGGGCTCACAATCCCTTACAATATTCCAGCCAAAACATGTTATGGAAGAACTAAGTGTATTCGGAAGAGGTGTGGTGGCCCAAAGATGTTAGGCACACCCCAAATTTGCTACTATATTCTAGTTTAGGGCATGGATCTGAAATTTCCTGTTCAAAATATGGGAAACTTTTGCTCACTGGATGATCTTGAGAAAAGATAAAAACGACATCAAGTATTTATGGAGAGTTTACTTAGCACAAGGCACTATGCACTGGGTGATGTAGGATTACAGAATATTAATTAATATGATCACTGCCTCCAAAAGGGATTTTACTCCAAAATTTTTTTTGGGGGGGTGGCAGGGAAGGGCAAGGGGGTGTCTTTATAAAATGGTCCTCCAGAGGTTAGATTCTATATAAAATGAAATACAAATGGGAAAGATGGCTATCGTATCATCTCCCTTTCAGATGATGTGCTATTTTTAATTTCAGAAGAGAGATATAAACCTCTACAAGAGAGAATCGGATGAACAGAGTGGAAGTAGGAGAAAGTATGGCAGAGGTCACCTGCAATATGTAAGAAGAATGCTCCTTTGTCTAGTTTTGTTTGGACTAAACAACTGTTAAATTTTAATCATGTTACTCCAAGTTCATGGATAATACCACAAAAGACCCGCTCCACCTCTGAAATTACTCAGTGCAATTTATGTTTTCAGATTGCAATAAACTACTGTAAATTATGGCTATAGAGGACTAGGCAGTGAGTATTGACTCACCCTATCATCTGTGGCAAGGAGTTTTGATTTGTTAATGAATCACCAAATCAATAGAATTCTAAACTTCCACAATCCTCAGTTTACGAGCAATAGAAATGTTTTTTGAATTATTAATTTAAAATATTATTTTTGTTCAATTTGTTAATATCCCAAGAGTTCATATTCACTATTAAGTTGCATTGGAGATTATTCTGTTGGCTTAGTTTCCGTGGCTGAAATGTCTGTGTGATGTGATGAAATAATCTCAGTTGTAGTTAGCTAGGATTGCCATTTGTCCCATATTAGAGCAAATGGTCCAGTTTTCAGGTGGCCTGTCCTTTGCACTATTAGGTCATTTTTATGTCCAATACTTTTTTTGTAAGTGCCCCGCCTCCCTCTGTATTTAGCATGGCTCAGTGGAAAGAGCACGGGCTTTGGAGTCAGGGCTCATGAGTTCGAATCCCAGCTCTGCCATTTGTAGGCTGTGTGACTGTGGGCAAGTCACTTAACTTCTCTGTGCCTCAGTTCCCTCATCTGTAAAATGGGGATTAAGACTGTGAGCCCCACGTGGGACAACCTGATTCCCCTATGTCTACCCCAGCGCTTAGAACAGTGCTCGGCACATAGTAAGCGCTTAACAAATACCAACATTATTATTATTATTATTTTAAAATGGTAGGCACTTAATATGTACCAGGCATTGTAACAAAGCACTAGGGTAGATATAAGCTAATCAGGTTGGATGGACATAGTCCATGTCTCACGTGGGGCTCACCGTGTTAATCCCCACTTTACAGCTGAAGATACGGAAGCACAGAAAAGTTAAGGGACTTTCCCAAGGTCAAGCAGCAGATGTGTGGCAGAGCCGGGACTATAACCAGGTCCTCTGATTCCTAGGTATGTGGTTTTTCCATTGGGACACGCTTGCTTCTCTGCATCAGAGGCATGCACTGGCTCTGGAGAGGAGTGTTTGCGTAGGTGGGGTGAGGTGGAGGCATGGGGCCACAGATGATCTAGCTTCTGGCAGACTTTGGCAAAATGGAACCTATGTTGTCATTATATTACCTTGTCTGCCCAGCGTAGCACACAGAATATAGGGTAAATCTGGGTGTCCACTACTTCCAACGTTGTCACTAGCCACCTTCAAGCCAGCTCCATGCACTGGTATGGCAATTCGTTTAAATGCATTGATGATCCTGCTCGATTTACTTTCACTTTAAATATATTTTTTTTTAAAATGGTATTTATTAAATGCTTTCTACGGGTCAGGCAGTGTACTCAGTGCTGGGGTAGATACAAGATATCAGGTTGGACGCACACAATACCTGTCCCACAGAGGGCTCACAGACTTCATCCCCATTTTACAGATGATGAAAGTGAGGCACTGAGAAGTTACATGATGTGCCCAAGATCACAGAGCAGACAAGAGGCTGAGCTGGGATTAGGACCCAGGACCTCTGACTCCCAGGTCTGGGCTCCTTCCACGAGGCCACACTGCTTCTCTAATTTTAAAGTGTAAATTCAAATATTTTAATCCTAAAGTAAATGGTTTTCCAAATGATATTTGTCAAATGCCTTGTACCAAGCACTGTCCTAAGTGCTGAGGACAAGACAATCAGGTTGGATACAGACCCTGTCCCAACATGAGCCTCACAGTCTAAGTATGAGAGAGGATAGGTATTGAATTCCCATTTTACAGAGGAGGAAACTAAACCACAGGGAAGGCAAATGACTTGCCCAAGGTCACAGAGTGGGCAGGTGGTGGAGCTGGGATTAGAACCCAGGTCCTCTGACTCTCCGGCCCGTGCTCTTTCACTTAGACTGGCACTAGACTGGGCTGAGTTTGATTCTGAGAAATAACTGCTCTTTATGTAAATTAGTTTGCATTTAAAAATTAATTTATATTTCACCTCATTGCATGATGACCCCCCCGTTTCCTTGCTATGTGACCTTGGACAAGTCACTTAACTTCTCTGTGCCTCAGTTTCTTCCACTGCAAAATGGGAATTCAATACCCGTTCCCTATCCTACTTGACTGTGAGCCCCATGTAGGCCATGGGATGCTGTCTGGCTTCATTAAGTTGTATCTCCCCCAGGGCTTAGAACAGTTCTTGACGTACAGTAGGCGCTTAACAAATATCCTGAAAAAAAAAATCAGATGGATGAAAAAGAAATCAAACATATGGAAGTTAAAAGAATCGAAAAGTCGGCCCAGTTGCTATCCAGGAGCCGTGTCTGCTGTGACCTGCGGCCCCGTTTCGGTTTTCCCGTCTATAAAGTGGGGATGTACGGGCTCTGGCTCCGCGGAGGTAGCTGAGACGTCTTCAGAGACAATGATGGGGAAACTGTGGGATAACGGAGTGGGCCGGGGACTCCTGGGGAAGGGCCCGGGGGGGCTGAGGGGCTGCGGGCTGGGATCGAGGGGCTGAAAGCTGGGGCCTGAATCTGAGAGGCTGAGGGCCCTGGGTCTAAGGGTCTGAGGGCTGGGGGCTGAGGGTCTGAGGCCTTCAGGGTCTGAGGGGCTGAAGGCTGGGGCCTGAGAGCCCTGGGTCTGAGGGACTGGGGATTGGGGGCTGAGGGGCTGAGGGTTGGGGTCTGAGGGGCTGAAGGCCGGGGTCTGAGGGGCTGAGGGCTGGGCTGTGGGGGGCTGAGGGCTGGGCTCTGAGGGGCTGAAGGCCGGGGCCTGAGAGCACTGGGGATTGGGGTCTGAGGGCTTGAGGGTCCGGGTCTGAGGGGCTGAGGGTCGGGGTCTGAGGGGCTGAGGGTTGGGATCTAAGGGGCCGAGGGCCGGGCTCTGAGGGGCTGAAGGCCAGGGCCTGAGAGCCCTGGGTCTGAGGGGCTGGGGGCTATGGTGTGAGGGGCTGAGGGGCTGGGGGTTGGGGTCTGAGGGACTGAAGGCCAGGTTCTGAGGGTCTTAGGGTCGGGGTCTGAGGGCCGGGGTTGAGGGGCTGAGGTCTGGGCTTTGAGGGGCTGAGGGCTGGGGTCTGAGGGACTGAAGGCCAGGGTCTGACAGTCCAAGGGTCAGGGTCTGAGGGTCTGAGGGCTGGGGTTGAGGGGCAGAAAGCCGGAATCTGAGGGGCTGAGGCCTTCGGGACTGGAGGTCAGGGTCTGAAGGGCTGAGGGCTGGGGTCTGAGAGCCCTGGGTCTGAGGGGCTGGGGGTTGGGGTCAGAGGGCCCTGGGTCTGAGGGGCTAAAGGCCAGGGTCTGAGGGTCTGAGTGAGAGGGTCTGGGGGCTGGGGTCTGAGGGGCAGAAGGCTGGAGTCTGAGGGGCTGAGGCCTTCGGGACTGGGGGTCGGGGGTCTGAGGGTCTGAGGATTGGGGGCTGAGGGTCGGAGTGTCAGGGCCTGAGGGCCGGGCTCTGAGGGGCTGAGGGTTGGGTCTGACGAGCTGAGGTTAGGGGGAGAAGGGCTTGCGGGGGTGGGGGCCGGGGGCGAGGGCCTTAAGACCGAGGTCGAGGGGCTGAGGGCTCTGGATCTGAGGGTGTGGGCCCGGGGAAGGGGGTCGAGGCAGGGCCGGAGGGGGCCCGCAGGTGGGAGGACGGGGCGCGGGGGGCCTCCAGGGCGGCCGCACGGAGAACGAAGCCCCTTGAAGGGCTGCCGCGGGTCGGGTCGGGTCGGGTCGGGTCGGGTCGGGTCGGGTCGGGTCGGGTCGGGTCGGGCCGGGCCGGGCCGGACGGTTTGCTAAGAAGCCGGCGCGAGGAGCGGCAGGGGGCGGGTGGCGACGGCAGAGGCCGGGCGGGCGGCGGGCGGGGCGGCAGCGGGAACAGGCCCGGCAAGATGGCGGCGGCGGCGGCGGCGGCCGAGCCGGAGCTGAGCCTGGGACTGCTGCCCACCGACCCCCTGCTCCTCATCTTCTCCTTCCTGGACTACCGGGACCTGATCAGGTAGCGGGGTGGCGGGGTCCGGCGGACGGCGCCCGGCGGGGGGCCAGAGGGAGCCCGGCGGGGGCTGAGGCCCGGCCCGCAGGACCGGCCCGGCCCGGCCCGGCGGGACCGATTCCCTCCCCGCGGCGGCGTCCCCTTTCCCTCCGCTTGCAGGCCCGCCGGGGAGCCTCGTCGTCCCGGCCTCCGCTGCCTGCGGCGCCTTCGCCCCCAACGGCCCCGGGCCTCGCTCCTCCCCCAACCCCGGCCTGGGCCCGCGGGGGCGGGGGGACGGGAGGGTCCCGGCCCCGGGGCGGGTGCGCCCAAAGTGGGGGGCCGTGTCCCGAGCCGTGCTCGGGGGGTCGGGGGTGCCCGGGGGGACGGAGGGGTCTGGGCATCCCCAGCCAGGTGGAGCCTTTCGCCTTGGCCTTCCAGGGCTTGGAGATCCCGTTCTCGGCTCCCAGACCAACCGCCGTTGGCTCATTCATTCAATAGTATTTATTGAGCGCTTACTCTGGGCAGAGCGCTGCACTGAGCGCTTGGTAATAATGTTATGTGGGAAGCGCTTACTATGTGGCAGAGCGCTCTACTGAGCGCTTGATAATGTTGGTATTTGTTAAGCGCTTACTATGTGGCAGAGCGCCGTATTGAGCGCTTGATGATAATGTTGGTATTTGGGAAGCGCTTACTATGTGCAGAGCGCTGTAATAATAATAATAATGTTGGTATTTGTTAAGCGCTTCGTATGTGCCGAGCACTCTTCTAAGCGCTGGAGTAGATACAGGGTAATCAGGTTGTCCCACATGAGGCTCACAGTTTATCCCCATTTTACAGATGAGGTAACTGAGGCACAGAGTACTGAGCGCTGAATAATGTTGGTATTTGGGAAGCGCTTACTATGTGCAGAGCGCTGCACTGAGCGCTTGATAATGATGTTGATATTTGGGAAGCGCTTTCTATGTGGCAGAGCACTGTGCTGAGTGCTTGATAATAATGTTGGTGTTTGTTAATAATAATGTTGGTATTTATTAAGCGCTTACTATGTGCAGAGCACTCTTCTAAGCGCTGGCGGAGATACAGGATCAAGCGCTTACTGTGTGCAGAGCGCTGTACTGAGGGCTTGATAATAATGTTGGTGTTTGTGAAGCGCTTACTATGTGCAGAGCACTGTACTGAGCGCTTGATAATAATGTTGGGCTAAGTGCTGGGGGTAGATAGAGGATAATCAGGTTGTCCCACGTGAGGGTCCCGGGCTTCATCCCCATTTTACAGATGAGGGAACTGAGGTCCAGAGAAGTGAAGTGACTTGCCCACAGTCACACTGCTGACAAGGGGCAGCACCTGGGATTCGAACCCTTGACCTCTGACTCCCAAGCCCGTGCTCTTTCCACTGAGCCACGCTGCTTCTTTGTAATGTTAAGCGCTCACTATGTGCCGAGCACTGTACTAAGCGCTTGGAATGGTTAATTCGGCAACAGGGAGAGACCATCCCTGACCAGTGACGGGCTCACAGTCTAATCGGGGGAGACAGACGGACAAAAACAATACAACATAATCACGATAAATGGAATCAAGGGGATGTATACCTCATTAACAAAATAAATAGGGTAATAAATAATATATACAAATGAGCACAGTGCTGAGGAGCTGAGGATGGGAAGGGGAGCAGAGGGAAAGGGGGCTCAGCTGAGGGGAGGTGAAGGGGAGCAGACTGTAAGCCCGTCAGAGGACAGGGACTGTCTCTATCTGTTACCGATTTGTACATTCCAAGCGCTTAGTATAGTGCTCTGCACATAGTAAGCGCTCAATAAATACTATTGAATGAATGAAAAGGGGGGAATTCAGTCTGGGAAGGCCTTTTGGAGGAGGTGAGCTCTTCCACTAAGCCACGCTGCGGTGGCACAGCGCAAAACACACCCTCTCCCCTCCCCTCCATTCGACTTAACCCCCGGCCCCCCCATCGCACAACCCCTGCCCCCCAAACGAGGTGGATGAGAAGAGCCCTCCCCAAGAGGCCTGCCTGCGTTTGCGATGGGTTTTGTGGCTTGGATTAAACTGGATGCCATCCCGTGGGTAGCAGTGGTTTGGCGTCTGGTTTTTGGCCCTTGGCAGCGGAGGCAGTGGGTGGAAACTTTGGCAAGTGTGTGTGCGTGCGTGTCTGTGTGTTTGTGTCTATGTGCTCGCCACAGGGTGCCGTGTTTAATTGGTGGGAAGGAGAAACACCCCCTCGGATGAGTAGAGGTGAGCGTGTGTCCATTGGGCAGACGCTTTGGGAGAGCGGTGCATAGCAAACCCCCTGGGAAACCCGAGACCGGTTTGGGAAATAGGGCAACGGTGAAGTAAGCAGCATGTCTTAATTTCAGATCGCCACCCTCACCCATACTCCATGGGAAATGTTTACCCCGCCATCACTGGCCTCTCCTGTTTATTCTGTCACCGTTGTGCAAGTGGGGAGACAGAGCTTCATCCTGACCCCAAAGTAACTTTCCATTCTCGCCGGCGGGATTTCCCTATGGAGTTTTTCCAGCTCTCAACAGCATTTATGAGCAAAGTTTACACTGGATGTCAACAGCCCGGCACGAAACGATTTAAAGACACAGCCCCTTAAACTATATGACCATCTCTGGCCGGATGAAATCAACGTCAAGGGATGAGTGCCTCGTTTGGTATCTAAGTCTTAGTTTCCGCAGTTTTGCTGAGGCTGCAGCAGGAGGTGAAGGGGTTTCTTGAGGTTGGAAAAATCAAGCATAGGCTGTTTTTGTGATGGGTTATTTTCAAATCTGATCTCCTGGTAAAAATCAGTTCAGGAGGACCGATCTACTTTCATTTCAGTAAGGTGTGTCACCCAGGAGAGAAGCTTAGATTGTCTCCTGCCTCTGCCTGGGGGTGTCCTGTCGTAAAAGGATTTTGCTCTCGTTATTTTTGCCCAGGTGATTTCGAAAGACTCTGTGGCTAGGGGATGGGGGTTCTTGTGCTCCAAATTCACCCCGATCTTAAAGAATATTGTTATATTCTAAAATATGTGTCAATAATTTTGATATTAACTCATGGCCTGGCCTGGGCTGCCAGGGGAGGGGAGGGAGGGAAGCATGGCCTATTGGAAAGAGCATCCGTCTGGGAGGAAGGAGATGTGGGCTCTTGCCCTGTCTCTGCCACTCGCCTACTGTGTGATGTTGGACCAACCCTTAACTTTTGTGTGCCTCAGTTTCCTTATCTGTAAAATGGGGATAGGGACCCTGGTCTCCCTCTGCCTTAGACTGTGAGCACCGTATGAGACAGGAGTTGAGTCTGATCTGTTTTTTATTCACCCAATGCTCAGCACAGTGCTTGGCATGTAGTAAGTGCTTAATGCCATTATTAGTATTATTTTGGGTATCAGTGAAATTAAAATTTTACACTTTGGGGATTTGATATAAGCTTTTTCATTATAAGGCCAGTGCTAGAATAGTTTTACCGTTACAATAAATAATACTTTTGCTTTAACTTTTGTTTTTCTTCAAGGTAAAATTAGAGCAGAAACAGTGTGTCTGAAAATTTTTTGTGGCAGACGATAAAACAATCCGAAGATTAGGTCTTCTTTTTCATGAAATTAATGCCTAGCTTAATCAAAAATGAAGAATTGTTGCCTTATTTGTTATCACGTCCAAGGTGTTGATGTTCATAGACATTTGTGTTAAAATGTATGCAGGTTTTTGAGTATAAATATTTGACCTAGCTAAGAGATCTCTACTGTCATAAGTATACTAGTTACCACACATTCAAATTTTTCATGTTCCAAATTTAGTAGATATATATTATTTTGGAAGTATTGTAATCTCAGTATTGGTTTGTGTTTTAGCTGCTGCTATGTTAGTCGAAGATTAAACCAACTATCAAGTCATGATCCACTGTGGAGAAGACACTGCAAGAAATATTGGCTTTTATCTGAGTAAGTAGTTGGGGAAAGTAAATTTAGGATAATTTAGAAAACAAATAAAACTTGAAGTATAAAATTATTTTTCATTTTATCTTGCAGGATTTTAATAACTAATGGCACCTTATATATTTAATGCTACACTATAAGAAATCAATTATTTTTTATGTCTTTGAGACTTTTTTCTCAGTAGAAAAATGCCTTTATTGAAGGAAAAATTCCACCTGTAGAAAGAATCAATTCACAAGAATTGTCAGAAATATCCATATCAAGCAGAAGAACATACCTAAATACATCCTGCCAATTTGCTTTTCAGTGATTATGAAATCATCACTTTTTAGCCTATGTGTTGTACTTCTTACTTGTTCCGTAGGTGCCATCACTGCATATAAAGAAATTAACTTGGAGTCTTTTGTTGAATTGGTGCTTAAATGTTTTTATACTTAGTAAAGCATTATAGCAAAGCATTACAAAAAGAAAGCCATGGACCCTTAAGCAAGATTTTGTATGCATTTATTCTAGATGATAAACTCTCCCAAGTGCTTAGAACAGTGCTCTGCACAGAGTAAGTGCTCAATAAGTACTATTAACGGAGATTTCCAGTGATCCTAATGCTTTTATTCCTGTCTATTCAGGGCAGACAAAACTCAGAAGAACCAGAGTTGGAAATCTCTCTTCATTGATACTTACTCTGATCTGGGAAGATATATTCAACATTATGCTGCTCTTAAAAAAGCTTGGGACGATCTTGAAAGATACTTGGCACAGAGGTGCCCCCGGATGATTTTATCTCTGAAAGGTGATTGGGTTTTTTTGTATTTTGTTAATTGAGGGGAATTCTGAGTTATTTCAAAAGAAGAACACATAAGCCCTTCCCAAATGGAAGGGCACTGGAAGAAGGATAGAATGATATGATGCAGGTCACATCCATTGGTGTCAACTTTTTCATTTTGACCTAATACTAATAACCGTGGTATTTAAGTGCTTACTGTGTGTCAAGCATTATAATAACGCACTGCAGTAGTTACAAGATAATCAGGTGAGACACAGTCCCTGCCCCATCTGGGGTTCACAATTCAAGTAGGAGAGAGAACAGGTATTCAATCCCCACAGATGAGGAGATGGGACATAGGGAAGTGAGGCGACTTGCCCAGAATCACATAGCAGGCAAATGACAGAGCCAAGATGAGAACTCAAGTCCTCTGACTGGCAGGACCGAGCTCTTTCCACTAGGCCGTGGTGCTACTTGGGGCAAAGATATTTTAATGGGGGATGGGGCGGGGCCTGGTTAGGCTTCAAAGAGCCAACAGGACAGAAACCAGCACTTGGGGTTTGGAAACTGTCAGTATAAAGAAATAAATTATGGTTATGAAATAAGCTGTCAGTTGAGAGACCTGGCCTGAGTGAGGCTAGGAATCCAGGTTGAAAAGTCGAGGGGACAGTCGTCCCCATGTGTTGGTACCGCTATGTATATTTGTAAGAAATGATTCCTTTGGTACACTGTACTTGTTAAAATGCAACTAAAATTCTTGTGTTTATGAAGTACATGCATACTAAATTTCCTTACACCGTTTTAAATATATACAGACCTACAGTATTTACAAAGGCAGATGATACTGTTTCATAAATAGGGCTCGTATGTTTGAAAAGGAAGTTAGCCGAAGGAAATATTGATTAGCGTTTGGCATTTAATTATGGTTGCTAAAATTTGGGATGGTTGAGCTGAAATTCCACCATTCACCAGAAGGACCGTCTAGCAGATAGTGGTTGGTTGACTGCGTAACATAAGGGCCAGCGTAGGGTTGTGAGGACCTCTCCTAAGTGATGCATGGACAGAAAATGTTGCAACCATAAAACTGGGAATTCAAGATGGAATTGTAAATACAGCAGTCCTACTGTGGTGGCCCCTCAAGATGATTTATGCTCTTAAATTTATCATTACATCACACAGGAGGAAATTCAGATTGATGGGATTGCTTGAGTTTAAGTGATCTGAATAAAAAGAAGTTTCTCTTGAAACAGCGAGTCTGTTACACTTATTTTTTGAGTTATTTTCCTCCCCTTGCTTTTCCCTCATAAAATGCCACACTGGGTGATGTGAAGAAGAATTTGTGTTGGACATCATAAGATTTGGAAAGCCAATCCCTGGATAAAGGGCTTTAAATTGAATATAAATAAAACTTTGATACACCTGTCCCTGCCCAGTTGCCTCATGTGGCATAACATAGAACTTAGTATTGGTAAGACTGTTTGCCTTTGGGAGAATCCTGAGTACAATTTTTTAAAAAAATAGTATTTAAGTGTTTACTGTGTACCAGGCACTGTACTAAGAGCTGGGATAGTTACAAGCTAATCAGATTGGACACAGTCCCTGTCCCACATGGGGCTAACGGCCTCAATCCCCATTTTCCAGAAGGGTAACTGAGGCACAGTGAAGTGGCTTTCCCACTGTCACACCACAGACAAGTGGCAGAGCCAGGATTAGGACCCAGATTCTTCTGACTCCCAGGCCCATGCTCCATCCACTATGGGGAGTGCTATCCAAATGTTCCCAAGACATGGTTGAACTGTTTGAGTTTTGTGAAGCAGATATGGGGCAATTTTCTCCCTAAGCTTAGAATAAAAAATTCATCCAAAGCAAATGTCTGCTGAAGTGCAGATTTCAGTTTATTGCGGCACATGTATCTCCTAAGAAATTTGATGGTATGAACAAGAACATAAAATGTGCTGGGAAGTGGAAAATAATAATAAGATGACTGGGAGGATAAGGTTTTGAAAAAAGCAGTCATAATTCATATTTTAGCAGCATGAATTTTTAAAAGTAAAATCAGTCTATCGAGTGCTTTCTGGGTGCAGAACATGGTACTAAGTACTTGGGAGAGTACCATATAACAGAACATAGTAAGCACTCAATAAATACTATTGAATGAATGAATGAATTGGTAGACATATTCCCTGCCCTCAAGGAACTTACAGTCTAGAGAGGGAGATAGACATTAATATAAAGAAATAAGTTACAGATATGAAATAAGCTGCAGAGATGAATAAAAAGGCCTAAATAAGATTCATGTGGGGTTTGGGAGGAAAATAATCATTTCAAACGTGTTCAGTGAACAAGAGCATTGGAAAGAGCAATTCTGAAAGCACGCCAGTGGTGATAAAGGAAAGCAAATTGGGTAACAGTTTCCAATATGATAGACATCAAGGAAGAAATGACCATTATTTCAAGTTTAAAATAGTAAACACACAGTGAAACCAAAAAGTATTGCTCTCTCCCAGTGAGACAGTAGTGAGATTCTGCAGATCACATCATGATTGACTACTGGCTCAGGCATTTCAGTAGCTAAAATTGGAGGTCAATTATGAGGAAGTCAGAAATGAGCAGCCTCATAAAAGACTATCCTTTTGGGCACAGAACAGCAGCAGGGAAGGGAATTTATGGTGGAAGTATTCAAAGGTGATCTATTTTTTTCTTTTCTAACATCTATCCCTCAACCTTCCTCTCCTTAAATTATGGTAATGGTCTTGGGGATGGTCTAGCTGAGCTATTGGTAAGCTAAGGCAAATTGTGACAATAGATCCAAGTCTCCCCCAGCCTGCCTCCATTAGGGAGCTGTCAGCAATGTCTGTTCTGTTGCTTGGTTTAGGAAAATTTGCCAGTAAAGAACTAAATCAATCCCTGGACTCACTGCTTCCCACGTTTGGTCTATATGGTAAGGAAAGAGGAAGATTCTGAAGAGCAGAACAACCCTAGCTCACCATCTACCGTGTTTCCTCCCCTTCTGTCCCCCTAGTCAGACCGAGTCTGGAAACGATGCCCTCCTACCGACAACTCAGCTATTTCAAACTATGGATTCCTAGGCAGAGCTTTGCTTATTTCAGAGAGGTATGGGACCTGGGACAGATGAACAGTCTGCACAAATTCTGAGCCCCCTCTCACCTCTCCCCTTGCCTTGTCAGGCCTGGAGTAGCATGGATATGTGTGTCGATGGGAGTCCGTCTCCCCCTCTAGACTGTAAGCTCCTTCTGGGCAGGGATCATGCCTGCCGACTTTGTTGTACTTTCCCAAGTGCTTCGTACAGTGCTGTGGCACAGTAAGTGCTCAATAAATACCACTGATTGATGGGAGTTTCATCTTGAGTGGCAGCCCCTCTTCCCCCGAGGGTGACCAGTGGATGAAAGAGGGCCAGGATTTTGCCCTGGTTTATGAACAACAACTGGAAGGAAGGGTGGGGCATCACTCCAAATGTCTGTGTTCTGGAGGTGGGTCTTTCTCTTTCCCAGTGGCATACTTCCCAGGGCTCTCCACTTCATGGGACAAAGGTTCCAGACCTGGGGATGCTAGAACAGAAGGGTGGTAGGGCCTCAGACAGATGTCTTTGCTGGATGTTGGTTGTACCCAGCAGCTTGGACAGCTGGCCTTAAATGGCAAAAGCCACTTCTATATCTCACAACAGGGAGGAAAGGTTCAAAGCATGCTTAAAGGAAAGAGGAGAGAGACATTTCCTGGTTTTGATCACGATATTTTGGAAAATATAATTGTATATTCATTCAGTCATTTAATAATATTTATTGAGCACTCACTATTTGCGGAGCACTGTACTTGACTAGTACTGTTGCTAATTCTCCTTCAAAGGATAAAATTAATATTAAACTTGTTTAATAATAATGTTGGTATTTGTTAAGCACTTACTATGTGCACAGCACTGTTCTAAGCGCCGGGGTAGATACAGGGTAATCAGATAGTTCCACGTGAGGCTCACAGTCTTAATCCCCATTTTACAGATGAGGGAACGGAGGCACAGAGAAGTGAAGTGACTTGCCCACAGTCACACAGCTGACAAGTGTCAGAGCCAGGATTCGAACTCTTGACCTCTGACTCCCAAGCCCGTGCTCGTTCCACTGAGCCACGCTGCTTCCCTAAGATTTAAGATTATAGGATTCAAGTTTCTTTTAAAAGGAGTATCATAACCATTGACTTTGAGTGGTTCCTTCAGTATTCTGTTTGCCCTTCCTGAAATTCTCTTGCCAGGCAGTATTTTTTTTTCTGGGAATCCTTTTGTGATCTCCTTTGTTCATTGTTTTCCTTTTCCCTCTCTCTCATCATCTCCCAAACTCCTTTCCCACCCAACCTATTTCAACTTGAATCCACTTTGAGTGAGTCTCAAAGTCTTAAAACACGTGGGGGTTTTTTGTTTTGTTTTTTATGTAAGGGCTTTTGAAGAACACCCTCAACCTTCTCTCTTCCTTCTCCTCTTCTGGCACTTCCTCACCCTGGGCGGAATTTTCGTGACTCCAATTTTTGTTAATGTTACCCGGGTTTGTCAAGCTCAATCTATTGGGAAATAGTAACCAGACTCTTGAGCAATAACAATTTAGAAATTATCTGAACATTACTGCAGTTGCTTATTATAAAGTTTTAGATTTAAGAGAATAGGGTTTATTTCTCCTTAAATTGTTCTGTAAAATAATCATTTTTGCTGCTTGCTACCTGATAATTTGAAGAAATTGGCAATGAATATTGGATTTTATTATTACAAAATTTAATGGTTTGATGGTGTTCACCATTTAGAAAATGTCCCAGTATGATAGGCAATTAACCGTAATAAAGAAATTTGGAAACTGACATGTGAAATTACCTGTTTGAGACTGCAAAGTGGCCAGCAAGAGTACACTTTTTTTTTGTAAATTTTGAATTTCCTCTACATCAAGGGTAGGATTTGCCTATTTTGAGATTTTGGAGGCTGTTTTGTGTGAAGTTTGTCCCAATTTAAAATTTAGTCTCTTCATGTGTTTGCAGATAGTGTACAGGAAGAAGACCTAGATGCCGTGGAAGCTCAGATCGGTTGCCAGCTTCCTAATGATTATCGGTGTTCATTTCGAATTCATAATGGACAGAAGCTAGTGGTTCCCGGGTAAGTCGCTCCTTTTTCTAATGCTTTTCCCTGATGTCCTTTTCCATCTGGTTCTCTCCTTCACTCATTTGGCAAATATATTGGGAATGAGGCATGAGGCTGAGCAAGGCATAGAACAAACATAAATTCTATTGACTTCCCTAAGGTATGGGTGGGGAAAGAGTCCTACTACATTCTACTGCAGAAGGAGCCTCCCTATTACCTGGCATATTCCCTTAGGATACACAGGCTAGGCTGTGTCAGAATCACTCCACTCCTGAAAACGTGCTGCTGACATGCCTGGATTAATTCCTTTAGGGAGTTATGGGAAAATCTAAAACAAGGCATGGTTTCAAACCTGTGCTGTTCACAATCAATGAAGACTACATTCTGTGGCAAACCAGGGATCTGTTGCTTGGACTAGGCAGCTGAAAGCATATTTCGATGTTCTTCTGTAGGTCTCTGCCTGAGGTACGTAAAATTGAAGAAACAAGAAATCCATCTCTCCCCCTTTCCAGAAAATAGCTCAGATATGAACAGCATTTTGTCTATTTCCTAGTACCTCAGAAGGAGAGAACACCAAGTGTTGCATCTTAAAATTTACTCAGAAGAATTTAGTATTCTATAGATATCAGACCTGCTTACTTTACATCTTGTTTGCTTATTTTCTCCCTAACTCCTAATCAAGTGACCTTTTTTAGAAATATTGCTGTCAGTGAAATCCTGATATTGGAAGTTTGGGTGGAGTGTGTTGCCCTAAGCAGCCAAGTTTGGCCAGCCTCGTTTCAAATGTGCCAAGATCGTGTCTAGACATTACCTTAGCTATATGTACACAGTGGCAGAGGTCCTCCTGCAAATGTGATTTCATGTCAGTATAGAGTAAAAACTCTCTGGAAATACTTAAAATGTATCCTTGAAGAACTACTATAGTATCCCCCTCGTGTCCTGGATCTAAGCATCTTTGTCAAAGATGTTGGTGTGGTTTATTTTTTGCACCATAACAATGCTGTCTTGCCAAGCAAAGCATTACACAATAACAATTAAATAGATGACATTGATCAGCAAAAAGGCATATCCTTCCCATTGAATGATGTGCTTTTCTTTTTAGCTGTTTTGGCTCAAAGATATGGAGACCTAGTCAGTAGTTCATTGATAAGCAAGGGATGTATTTGCATCCTTGGGCCTGTAGTGTCACTTGTGGAAGGAAAGTAGTTTTTTTTATAAACTGTAGGGTTGGATAGTTGTGGAAGGATTTAATTGTCGAGAATTCAGTGCTAGCCACTTACTAGTCAGTCAAAATCAGTGGTACTTACTGAGTGTATACTGTGTGCTGAGCACTGTACCAAGGGCTTGGGAGAATACAATATAACAGTCGGTAGACACATTCCCTGTGCACAAGGAGCTTGCAGGTTAAAGGGGGAGACAGACATTAAAATAAATTTACAGACATGTAGAAAAGTGCTGTTCTGGGATGGCCGCAGAAACTGGTGGATTGTGTGATGCAAGTGGGACAGCTGCCTCCATCTTCTGAGCCCTTCCCTTGAACTTTACCCATCCTTCCCTCTCCGTCTTTAAGATCTACTGCCATCCCAAGCGGGAGACAGACTATAGAGGTGGTGGGGAGAAGTATGTCAAAGCGATGGGAGGCTTCAGGGGTCAGAAGATGAGAAAATTTGCAAATCATTGGAGAATGATATTTAACTTTCAATGCAGATTGGTTCCTTCTGGGTACCAGAGGTAGAAGGAAAATCACATGGCCAACAGTACTGCAGAGAAAAACCTGTTCCCTCCATTTTATTATTAGGAGAACTTTGGTATGTCCAACAATGGTTCCTAGACATTTATTTCATAAAGGCCAAATAGATAACAGGAACCCTATATGTCAAGCAATCTGTGGTTGCAACGAGACACTTTCACTTATGAACAGATTTTTATGCTGATTGAATGCAATTGATGAAACTTTAATAAAAATTACTGGTATCAGCCTCCTTGTTAGTGTCCTTGCCTCCAGCCTCTCCTCTTTCCAAATCTCTAAATACTACCTGCTGCTTTATAGATTGCCTTCTTGAAGCAATGGTCACCTCACTTCTCCCTGCTCCTCAAACCCTCCACTGGCTTTCCATTTCCATCTGCAGTCAGCAGAATCTCACAATCAGCTTCAAGCCTTTTCGTGAACTCTCTCCATCTTA
Source organism: Ornithorhynchus anatinus (assembly GCF_004115215.2). Classification (NCBI taxonomy): domain Eukaryota; kingdom Metazoa; phylum Chordata; class Mammalia; order Monotremata; family Ornithorhynchidae; genus Ornithorhynchus; species Ornithorhynchus anatinus. The sequence goes on from NC_041730.1 coordinate 31,055,828, forward strand.
CGTATCAGCCCTATTCACCTGCTACTCTTCTGCTCACACTCCTCATTTCTCTCAAGCTAATCTTCTAGCAATACCTTGCTCTGAACTCTTTTCCCTCCATCCCTTCCTCACCATATCCCACTGCCTGGGACTTCCTCCCCCAACCTAATCTGACACGTCACAACTCTCCCTGCCTTCAGGGTCTTCCTAAAATGTCACTTTCTCCAACAAGCCTGCCCAATTTACTCCCAACCCTCTAAGTGACATCAGCTTATCAGCCACTACTAGAACTTAATCATAGTCTTTTGTTTTTTACCCTCCCTCAGCACTTTTATGTAGGTGTGTAATCTTACATGTAGTTATGTAATTGATTGTACCATTTTTTCTGTTTACTCTATTTGGGAAGATTGTTTTGTGTCTGTTCCTCCATTAAAGTGTCTGCTCTTTGTGGAAAGTGTGATTCACACTTCTGTTGTATTTTCTCATGTGCTTAATACAATACATTGCACCCAATCAATGCTCAATTAATACCTTTATTATTACTAGTACTACTTCTACACAGTGTGTATAAAACCTCAATCTGGAGAATTTTATTTTGTCTTGTGAATATAATATTTAGGATAAGTGTAAATAATATTGTTGGTATTTGTTAAGCGCTTACTAAGTGCAGAGCACTGTTCTAAGCGCTGGGGTAGATACAGGGTAATCAGGTGGTTTCACATGAGGCTCACAGTCTTCATCCCCATTTGACAGATGAGGTAACTGAGGCACAGAGAAGTTAAGTGACTTGCCCACAGTCACACAGCTGACAAGTGGCATGTCGTATAACTATCTGTTCAGATTTATTTACTGAAGGCAGCAAAGCAAAATATCTCTAAAGTCAAAGAGTGGAACATTTTACTTATTCTTATTTCTAAGGCTAAACTGTTGCTAATGAACTATATGCATTTCTTTTCTTTGGGTTCCAAGGTTGATGGGGAGCATGGCACTATCCAATCATTATCGTTCAGAAGATTTGTTGGATATTGACACAGCAGCTGGAGGTTTCCAACAGAGGCAGGGGCTAAAACAATGTCTTCCTTTAACTTTTTGCATACACACTGGTCTAAGTCAGTACATGGCCCTGGAAAGTGTGGAAGGACGAAATCAGTATGAGATTTTTTACCAGTGCCCAGTAAGTATACATGTACAATTTAAACGTGTCTTCAGTCAAATTGAATTTCTGTACCAGTGAATGTTCATAGATCATCTTCCTTGAAGACAGGGAATTTATCATGGCTTAGTGACAAGAGCATGGGCTTGGGAGTCAGAGGACGTGAGTTCTAATCCCGGCTCCGCCAGTTGTCTACTGTGTGACCTTGGGCAAGCCACTTAACTTCTCTATGCCTCATTTCATTTGCAAAATGGGGAGTAAGACTGTGAGCCCCATGTGGGACAACCTGGTTACCTTGTATCTACCTCAGCACATAGAACCATGCTTGTCACATAATAAGTGCTTAACAAATACTGTCGTTTTTATTATTATTATTAAAGTGGATTCTGTATACTATACCTAAAGGGCTTATTGTATGGCAAAGCAAAATTAATTCTTCATGGTTTACCTGTAAGATAGAGGAAATTCAGAGGCAATCCCATCAGTAATTGGGAACTTGATGTGCTCTGTTAATAATTCACAAAAGCTGTGCTTCAGTGCAGCAAACTAATACCAGTTTGAGGGGGTTTCTGGATTCCAGGTGTATCTTAATGATGCCAAAAATATCTCAGACAATAACTGTTAACACTAAGAGGCTTTAATACTCTTTTTTTTCTGTTGCATTTCACTATGAGTGCATTCAAGTGTTCAAATAAGCTGGGACAGACCATGAGAATGTGTCCTTGTATGTGCCTACTGACTGGTCTATGAGACTCTGTGACTTCATCTCCCCCAAATGTAATTTTTGCCACTCTCATTTTGAAGCCAACCTACTTCCCTGAGCTCATTATGTTCAGGGAATGTGTCTACCAACTCTGTTATTTTTGTGCTCTCCCAAGCACTTAGTACACTGCTCTGCTCACAGTAAGCACTCATAAGATACGATTGATGAATCCCTAAAGCAAATCCCAGACTGAGCTCCCCTTCTCCCTCTACTCCCTCTACTACCCCCCTTCACCTCTCTGCAGCTAAACCCTCTTTTCCCCCCATTTCCCTCTGCTCCTCCCCCTCTCCCTTCCCATCCTCTCAGCACTGTACTCGTCTGCTCAACTGTATATATTTTCATTACCCAATTTATTTTGTTAATGAAATGTACATCGCCTTGATTCTGTTTATTTACTGTTGTTTTAATGAGATGTTCATCCCCTTGATTCTATTTATTGCCATTGTTCTTGTCTGCCTGTCTCCCCCGATTAGACTGTAAGCCCGTCAAAGGGCAGGGACTGTCTCTATCTGTTACCGATTTGTACATTCCAAGCGCTTAGTACAGTGCTCTGCACATAGTAAGCGCTCAATAAATACTATTGAATGAATGAATAAAGCAGCCAAGGGCTGTAAGGGGACAGGACACGGGGAATGTTAAAAAAAAAAAAAAAACCAAACCCAAAAAACTTGAAATGTAGGTTTGCTAGGTGTTCATCATGTTAAGGGAGTCCTAGGACAGGCTCAGTGGTGAGAATAGTGTCCAGGTCTGGATTACCAGAGAGGTTCACGGGGTCCTCACGTGGCCTCCTGAGTGTCAGTGGAGCACTTGGTGACCCAGCATGACTGCTGATTGAGACATTATGAAGCCAGCACATGCACAGTGTTGGAGGAAGTGGGGAGACATTGGCGGAGGGGGAAGAGGGGTCAGGAGGGACAGATGGCAGTCGTGCATATGCATCTGTCCCTGTCACTTCTCTGTTGCCACACATGTATGGCAGCCATTTGAAATTTTTCAGCTCTGATGAAAGAGAAGGCGACTGATGGAAGGTGGGTTTGAGGGCAATGACAGCCATAGGAGACCACATTCTTTTAATTCAGCTCCAGTGCCAGCCTCTGCTACAGCTCTGCTACCACTACCCCATGTCAATCATTGGGCAGTCAGTGAATGGTATTTACTGAGCGCTTACTATATATGTCTGGGAGAGGACAAAACAACAGAACTAGTGGACACGTTCCCTGCCCGCAGGCTCAGAGACCAGTCATGTGCTCCTCCCTCTTCTCTGCATGTCTGCATGAGTGGCTGTTCAAGGGGACTCAGCCCTGTAAATGGCTCAGCTCCGCCTCAAGGCAGGTGAGGGGATGGGCAGCCTGAGAGAGGAGCCTGCATGCTCTGTACCCAGCAGATGAGGTGTGACTGTGGGATTTCCTCTACCCGGCCCCCACACCCAGAGTCTCTCCCTTGAAGATCAATTGGTGGAGGGTAGCCAGGTCTTGTACCGGTGGGGGATGGGGCAGGGACAGGAAGACTAGGCACAACAGTTTCCAGTTCCGGGTGGATCCAAGTGAAGTGAGACACCCTGGCCTGGGATTAAAGCCTCCTCCCCCATATCACTCAATGGTAATACATGATCATTACCACTGACACTCCTCCCCAGCTGTGTTTGTTCATCCTCAAGCTTGACAGCTGGTTATCTTATTGAATCTTAATTGGAAGTCATTAGTTCTCATTGACCTGCCTCCTCCCTATCTCCTGCAGAGAGTTGAGATTTAGGAATCCACAGAATAACTGAGCAGGGCTTAGGGTAAGAGAGTCCCACTGGAGAGGTGTTGCTTTACGTGAGGAGATCATTATGTCGCACAATGCATGGCGTCATCTACTTCACATGTCACATGAGGGACCAAGCAGGGAGGTCTAGCCTTGTAACTCAATGTCTTTAGTTGATCCAGCTCTGGAATAGTGGTGTGAGGCGTTGAAATCTTGGTCTTCTCTGCTCTGCATGTCAGTGCTAACTGTAGTTGGTGTTGGTCATTCAGTTATGCCTTTTGGATATTTGGGCGAAGATCAAATTTTTTGAAGAGAAGGTATTTATAAAAATTACATCAGCTATGTTCAAACACAGTCAAAGAGAAAATAGTGATTTATAGCAAGACATCTGGGTAAACATGACCAATTCATGGGTGGAAACGTAGTTTGTGGAGGAGAAAAATTAATTATCCACTGTTTTTTATTATTGGATTTTATATAAACGTAAATCAAATTTAAATATTTGGTATGTCAAATATTCAAGTATGTGAGATCATTGAGAAATTAATATTTATGAATATAACAGAAAGCTTGCTAAATATAAAGTGATCATGAAACTTCCTGAAAAAGATAACTGAAATACCCCCAAACCTGAACATTCTCACACTTTGAATTCTTCTCGTAATGGGCTCCATACTTAATATTTCCAGGGCTCGTGGTTCATAAGTTAATAATTTTTTTCCAGAGTTAACTGTCAGGAGGTGTTATTGTTTTTTTACTGGAAAGGAGCCTGTGAGCCTAACCTTAAAAACAAGAGAAGAGAGTAAAAATGTTGATTACTCTTGAAAAGGTTAAAAATACTTTGTCATCAGCCTGACCCAAAACAAGATATAGCATACTGAAACTTCCTAATTGCTTTTGTGAAGAAAAATATTTAGTAAAATATGAAGCAGAGGTAATAAGAGCTTTAGAACAAAGGCTGAATTTGAATGAGCAGGGTTTCATTTTTATGTATGCTTTTCCTTTGTTTTAACACATAAGGTTACTTAATAATGTTGGCCATTCTGAATGTGCTTATTCGTGTTTTCCAAGGAGAGTTCAGCAAGACAGATCTTTAGAATTGGAGTGAACTTGGTTTCCAGATAGAGTGAAAAATTAAAATATAAAGCTCTGTCCTCTTTACAGGTACTTTGTTTTCAGTTGAATGTTCAAATGTTTTCCCCCCCGACCACATTCATGCACTTTTTTCTTATCTAGGACCAGATGGCTCGAAATCCATCTGCTATCGACATGTTTATTACAGGTAGGAGAGACTAATTTATTTTCTCCCCTGGGTTAAAAATTTGGTACTTATTAACCAACATAAACTGTGATTTTATTTTAGTCCCAGGTGTTTTTCAATCCGGTCAAGGTACAGAGGTCTGCATTCAGACTCTCTGTGGGAAATCTCATTTGTTTGGCTTGGTTTTTGTTCGTTTGGAAAGTGAACATGTTCTGTAAATTGCTGTACTCTTCATGAATTTATACAATGTTATATTGAAAGACAAGAAATGGAACATGGGGGTAATTGTTATATATTGATGCCAGTCCATTTCCCTGTGTTTCCCATCTGTTGTATTCAAGTCATTGTTATTTCACAGATTATCTGTTTTGGGGTTGATACTGCTCTGGCAAGCAGTGTAGGACATTCACCTGGCAATATCTACCCCAAACTGGGTAATTCATAAACTCCATTGACACACCCAGTTTATCTTGGCCTTGAAAGGGGAATTTCTAGTGGGTAACTCTTGAACCTCTTCAACTCCTGTGGTAGTACTGTTGTACTATTAGTCCATTTTTCCTCCCATTCAACAAGTGCTCTTAAAAGCTTTCTACCTCTCCAGACTGATTTTTAAATGCATTGTTAGCAAGCTACCATTTTCATAAAACAGAAAGAGAAATAAGCGAAAAGTTCTAATTTAGTACCTATGTCTATCTCCTGATCTGTTGACATAAACTCTTAAGAAAGCAGTACATCTGAGACTCTTCCCTTTTGACCCCTTTCAATGGCCTTGTAATTAAATGGATTTGAATTTTCTCCCAAGTATGTAGACATGTAAGCATTTTTGTGGAGAAAGAAAGCTCTTTAGGGGCCAATAGTCAGGGTTGTCCTGGATAACGACCTCTTGGAAAAGAGAGACCATAGTTTTCAGGTGCTAGACTTTTAGAGATCCTAGAAAAATGTGGAATAATAGTTACCACTCTCATGGGGTTGTATTTTATTTAATTCTGCCCATCATTATCAACATATTTAGCTCCTTGAGGCAGGGATCATATCTCTTATTTCCATTGATTGCTCCCAAGTAATTAGTATAGTGCTGGGCATCCAGTAGATAATAAATGTGTCGGTGGTAGGGAGGATATCCTTATTTTGATTATTAGAATCACCTGGAAGATTCCAACCTAAATGTTTCAGTGAAAATCTTTTCCAAGGGAAAAGAAGGCTGGAATTGGGAGTGAAAATTAACTCAGAAAGGGAGTGCTGGGAATGGCTTCATAAAAACCTTTCTCAGGTTTGGTGATGCATGTTTAAAGTAGTTAAAAATAAACTGATGTGTGTAGCCTTATCTGCTTTTTAAAAACCCTTCATTTTTCCTCTTCCTTTTGGACTACAGGTGCTTCCTATTCTGAATGGTTTACTTCTTACGTCCACAATGTTGTAACAGGTGGTTATCCTATCATAAGAGACCAGATTTTCAGGTATCAAGACTTTTAACCAAAAGGATGAAATTATCAAAAAACTTCTAATTCAAATATTAACTATAGCTGCTGCGAGAATCACTACTTTCTGCCCTGCATAGAAAAATATACACACACTTGAGAAACTAGTACTTTTACTATTCCAGTTATAGTTACCGTAGGATACCAGTCTATTCTGTGTGAGAATACTCACGGCATAAATAATAAATATGTTATTCTGCCAGGCACTCTAAGTGCTGGAGTGGATTCAAGCAAATTGGGTTGGATACAGTCCCTGTCCCACGTGGGGCCCACAGTCTCATGAGGTAGCAAGCCAATAGTTCGATGTGGAACAAGGAGGAAGCAGTGTTAATTTTCTGTGTTTCAAAACATGAAACTACTTGCTACTAACTTCACAATCCTGTTCTGAAAATTTAGGTATTATTGATATTCCCTCCCAGTAGTGTGGAAAAAGAAAATGTTAGGCTTTGTATTATGTGCTGACCCAATTGATAATCCATTCCATTTAGCAACAAAGTATTTTTACAACCAATATTGGTTGAGTTTGATATGTTCTTTTTTCCTTTTTTTTTTTTTAACTTGTTTGTGCCTAGCCTCCAGATAGGTTCAGGTAATCTGATTTCAGAATTATAACAAAAAGTCTGTACTCCCTAAAGGAAGCACATGCTGAACTGTGGAAGCTGAGGCCAGCCCTGTCCAGTTAAAAAAAAATCACTGGATAGTTCCCATTTTCCTGAAAAGCATGCAACCCAGAGTTTTCCTAGTCCTCACATTGCCCAAATCTTTGAATACAAGAATTTATGAATAACTGTAGGACCTGAGGCAAAACTCCATCTTGAGCCCAGCCTCTTTAATAGCTCCATGAAAAGGAGTGAAGGGGAAAGGAGAGAGGGGTTCAGTCTAAATGTTCCTGGGGTTCAGTCTAAAAATAAGAAGTGCCCTTCAATTGAGGGGTATGCCCTGAGCTCAAATAAAGAAGCTCAAGTATTTTAGATTCGGATCTTGGGAACTTATTCCATATAGATCTGGAGGTGAAATTTAGGGATTCAGGGTTCTGAGGTGAGTTCCCAAAGATATGTGTCCAATGCAACTTCATAGTTTATCCTTCGATTTGAATCACTAATATTCATTATATATTTCCCAGTATAATATATTAAGAAAAACCTTCATAAAGGATTAGAGATGAAAGCCATCCTAAGACTTCCGTTTATTAGCCTTTTTTCCCCTGTGAGCTTAAAATATTTAAATCAGACTGATTTGCATTTCTTTGCCCTTAAATCTGGCCCTTTTTTCCAGTGAGCTTAAAATAATATTTAAATCAGAGTGATTCACATTTCTTTGCCCTTAAATCTGTAAAACTTGGATAAATTGTTTCAAAGAAAAGCCTCTTCTTTTCTTGTTGCACAGGTATGTTCACGATAAGGAATGTGTAGCAACCACTGGAGATATTACTGTTTCTGTTTCTACGTCATTTCTACCAGAACTTAGTTCTGTACACCCACCTCACTATTTCTTCACTTACAGAATCAGGTGAGAATGACAGGTGGAGTAACTGTTCCAAACATACAGGTTGGAGTCATGTGGCTTTACTTAATTTTTATTTATCCCTTGAGCCATATGAAAATCTAGTAGAATTTAAGAAATAATGTCTTGCTGCAATTCGGGATCAGGTACTTATTACGATTTTAGCCAGAACACTGTTTACTGTTACCTGGCTTTTAGGATCTTCGTTAAAATTAAAGATACCTTAATATCCTCTGTGGGAGGGTAATGCCATACATTTTACTGGCCGTTAAATTGAGGATGCAGTTGATCATTCCAGTCAGTGTAAGTGAATACTTGTTAGGGCCTGTAGCGCCAGTGTGGAAGTTTCAGAGTCAGGTAATTGCTGGGATCAGACGTTTCATATCTTGCTAGTGTACTGAAGCCTGGGAGGATTATAGGAATTGGGATTTGTTGTCTTTTGCAGTAGTCTAGTCAACAAGACTTCCATTCAAATGACTTCATTAGAAGCCATGACTATCCGTATTAGAGATACAGTCCAGATCCACAGAGAGGTTCTGGATTTACTTTGAAATTTGCTCAAAAATCTTTTGAATGTTCCAAGTCTGGCAGTAATTCTGAAGTTAAAAATAAAATTTTATTCTTTTCCCCTCCCCCTTTCACTAGAATTGAAATGTCAAAGGATGCACTTCCTGAGAAGGCTTGCCAACTAGACAGTCGGTATTGGAGAATAACAAATGCTAAGGGTGATGTAGAAGAAGTTCAAGGACCTGGAGTAGTTGGTATGTAACCAAAAATTTGGAATTCTGCATCAGCAGTTTCTTTTAAATTTCTGGGAAATAATCATTATTATGGTACTTATTAAGCACTTAATGTATGCCAAGCACTCTTCTAAGCACGGGGGTAGATACAAGTTAATCAGTTTGGGCACAGTCTCTGTCCCACATAAGGCTTACATTTCGTGGATGAGTTAACAGTCTCAGAGAAGTGAAGTGACTTGCCCAAGATCATACAGCAGACAAGTGGCGGGGCCAGGATTAGAATCCAGCTCCTTCTGACCCCCAGGCCCATCCTCTGTCCACTAAGCCATGCCGCATCTTAGTGGATGTATAATGTATAATAGAAGGATATGGCTATGATTTGGAGCAAGAGGGGTGAAGACATAAAGACAATAATGTAGATGGGCTCTGAAATAGGATGTTTCTAGGTCTTTGGAGCCCTACCAATTGTTTTTGTTGTCGTTGACTCCCTCATCTAGAAGGTTTCATAATTGAACTAGGTGAAGTTCATTCAACTTTGTGCAGAACTCAATAAATGCCACTGATTGAATGATTGATTGAACTTCACTTAGTGTTTAGAGCATTTCAGCAAATGCTTGAGAGAATACAATACAATAGAGTAGGAAGACCCAATCCCTACCCACAATAAACTGAAAGACTAGCCAGTGAGGCAGATATTAAAAGAAGTTACAAATTGATATCCCCCACCCCCGTGGCAAGACAGTGAAAATCCAAGTGCAAACTCAAGTGCAAAGCTAAAGCAGAAGGGGGACTAACGGGGGGATTCATTGTTATAATACTTTCTTCTTATAAGTATAACTAAATCCTAATTAGTCAAAGTTATCCTAACCTCTTTGTCACTTCTTTTTTCCTCCAAGGGAATTTCACTGCTCACCAGAGTGTGTATGGAAAGGGCATACCAAACTCAAACCAAAGTCATTAGTGATACTAGACATTCTGGAAAAAGGGTGTGGTTAGGGAAAAGCCAGTGTGGATGGATTTGATTGTGGATATCACTTGGTCATTGTCCTGGATAATAGAAAGCCAAATCTCACTTTGTGGTCAGAAGTGACTCTTATTTGGGGATTTATCCAAAAATTAGTCCCATATGAAGATTTCCCAGTTCATGAAGACCCCTTTAATAATGCTGGAGCTCTGAACTAAGTATGCGCATTTCCTCTGATTCTGGGGTTATGTTCCTACTGAAAATTCATGCTATATTGTACTTGGCACCACAAATGTGTGCAACCATTTTTTCCAACATCACATTGCATATTAACCGGTTGAGACCATTTTGGACAGATGTCCCCTAGTTCCATAACAGCGTTCTATTCAAATGCATGGTAAAAACATACGTGTTGGGAGGACTGAGTGAACTTTTCATCTCATGAGCGTACAAAAATAAAAGATGTGAAATGGAAAGTCTCCTGAATTATTGCTCTAATCATATTCACACTCTATGGATTTTACATTTATCTTGTTCTTATCTGGTGATAGATTGTGGGACTAGGATTTTGAAGAAACTGGAATTTCTTCATCCTGTGGTGAATTTACAAATGGCAGCTGCCCTCAGGGATCATACCCACTCCTCCCTTCCCTCCACACCCCAGTTGTTAAAAAAAAAACAAAAACTTCCTTTAATGCCTTTTACACCCTGGCCTGAATCACCATCTCAAGCCACCCCAGAACATACCAACATATTTTGGTAATGTTAGTTTAAATCACTCCTTTTTCTATTTTGACTAGTAATTTTAAACCTACTCCCCTTCTTCCATGACATTGGAGGCTTCAGTCCCAAAGCGATTGAAAGAATATGCTTTATTTTAGTTTTTATTTGCATCAAACCTGGAGTCAAACCCTTATGTGTTGCTTTTGTGATCGCAGGAGAGTTTCCGATAATCAGCCCAGGTAGAGTGTATGAATATACCAGCTGTACCACCTTTTCCACTACTTCAGGGTATATGGAAGGACATTATACCTTCCATTTTCTCTACTACAAGGACAAGATCTTTAATGTCACCATTCCCAGATTCCATATGGTATGTCCAACATTCAAAGTGTCTACAACCCGCATGGTAAGTTTTATCTCTGGTTGTTTTTTTAGAAAATCTTTGGGCAGTGAGTTTCCATAGCTAGATCTGTAATGTATTTCTGCCTCAGGGACATTTCTTACTCATGACTAACTGTACATTTGACAATAGTTCATTAAAACATTTAATTTTAAACAGACTGTGAGCCCCATGTGGGGCAGGAACTGGTTCCCAGCTGATAAACTTATATCTACCCCAGCACTTAGAAAAGTGCTTGATACATTGTAAGTGCTTAACAAATACAATTAATTTTTTAAAAAATGTGCCTATGGCAGGTACTTTAATGTGATATTGGCCCAGTTGGTAGAGCTGTATTTCTTACTGCTGGTGACTAAAAGCTACCAGTAGATGTCAGGCATGCTTAAAGCTAAATGCTTTTCACAACTTCAGCATTAAAAAAAAAGACTACCTTTCATAGTTGAAGACAATTATCTTAAGGAATTTGTATTAATAGATTAGTCCATTTATCAGAATTGTGAATTGTTTTCTTTGAAGAGATTTCAATATAAGGGAACCCTAGTCATAAATGTGTGGGAGTAAGATTCAAAGACAAGTCTAGTCTTGAATATTTGGAGTCACAAAATAGAGAGTTGGGGAGAGAGAAGTCAGGCCACTAGGTTTTAAATTTCAAATTGAGGGGCAAGAATAATGATATGGTTCAGCCAGTAAATGTAAATCTTCACCAGAAAAATCCAACCAGGAGGCCAGTGGAAAGCCTAGGAGCAAAAAGAACAGTTTTCCAAAGTTAAACTTTTAGAAAATCTGATTCTTTGAAGAGAGAGGGGAAAGAAATGCTACAAATTGAAGAATTTTTGGTTTACTCTCTGGGGTGATCTTGAAGCATTAGGAAAAGAAGGATATTGGGACATTCTCAGAAGGAGTCATCCGTTAGAATAGCAAGAGGTAAGTGAGCTTCCTGTCCCATGTTTCAGTATCATCTAAAAGAGGCACAGGCAAGACTGATGATTTCCCAATAGCTTTTTCCCTCCTATGTTTCTACCAGTCCACACTTACAGGGTCAGACCTTTTCCTCCCAATGGTCTTTTTGTGGACCTAATAAAACCCCAGGTAACATTTGTTTTGTAAATGTTTGCCTTCCTGGTTAAACTGATGAATTATCTCCACACTCTCATGTAGCTCTGGCATATTATAATATTAATTGTAATTGTGGTATTTAAATGCTTATTATGCCAAGCACTGTACTAAACGGTTGGAGTATATATAAGATAATCGGGTCTCACATGGGGCTCACAGTCTAACTAATCACAGTCACCTACTGGCCCCCAAGCCCTACCTTCAACTTTTTGAACCATTTTGATCCCTTTTTCACATTCCTTCTCTCTCCATCTCTATATTGATCTTTAGGGATTTCAGTACCCATGTGGATGTTGTTGACGGCCCTTCCCCCACGTGCTTTTTATCACTTCTCATCTCCACTGACCTCCTGCCCCACCCCACCTCACCCACTCACCAACTTGGACACGTACTCAATCTCACTATCTGTAGTCACTGTACTCCCACCAACTCTGAAGTCCCTCTGACTACAAATCCCCTCACCTGCCTTCTCTCCCACAAATCTCCTCCCTGCAAATCTGTCCTATTCCCTCACAGAGACCTCCAGGCTCTTAACCCCATTCAATTTTCTCAAGTCATCATACCCCATTTAGTCTCCCTACCTTTTCTTGATGACCAAATTGATACCGTCAACACCACCATGTCTACTAAACTCGACTCACTCACTTCCCTATCCCTTTGCTGATCTTTTACCACTAAACCACAACCCTCAACCACCAACAGTCTGCTTCCTTTGTTCCCGGACATGAACCGCAGAGGACTTCTGGCAGAAATTCAGATATGAGAGTGAACTTGTCTGCCTCAAGAGATCTTTACTTCCTTTAACTCTGCTATCTCCTCTGCCCAATACCATTATTTCTCCATCCTTATTGACTCCCATGCCCATTGTCCTCGCCGGTTGTTTCAGACATTTTAACTCCTCAAACTCACTGCTCCGTAGCTTCCCCATCTCTTTCCCCTATGACCTGGTTACATAATGTTTTGAGAAAAATGACACCATCAGATATGATCTCCCTAAAATCTCCCCTGCTCCTCTCCAGGCCCTCCCTCCTCCTACCCCTTCTTCAACTCTCCCATCTTTCCCAGAAGGGACTCAAGAGGAGATCTCCTGTATCATCTCAAATTCCACCCCCTCCACCTGTACCTCTGCCTGCATCCCTTCGCACCTTATCAAAGTGCTTCCCTTCTTCCCTCCCCAGCCACCATTTTCAACTGTTTACTCTCTAATAGCTTTTTCCCCACTGCTTCCAAACATTCTTAATCTCCCCCAGCCTAAAAAAAAGAACAAAAACAAAACCCTCACTTGCCCCATCAACCCTCCCTTGCCCCATTTCCCTCCTGCCATTCCTCTCCAAATTCCTTGAGTGGCTTTTCTGAACCCCCAGTCTCCACTTTCTCTCCTTGAACCCTCCAATCTGATTTCCACCCCCTTCACTCCCCAAAAACTAATCTGATTTCCACCCCCTTCACTCCCCAAAAACTGCCCTCTCAAAGGTCACCAAGTATCTCCTTCTTGTCAAATCCAACAGCTTCTACTTCATCCTAACCCTCCTCAACTTCTCAGTTGCCTTTAATAGTCACCCACCACTTTCTCCTGGAAACATCAATCAACCTTGGCTTCACTGACACTATTCTCTACTGGTTCTTCTCCTACATCTCTGGCTGCTCATTCTCAGGCTCTTTTCAATGTTCCTCCTTTACCTTCCACCCCCTAACAGTGGGGGTCCCTCAAGGCTCAGTACCAGATCCCCTTCTATTTTTCCATCTACACCCACTCCCTTGGAGAACTCATTCCCTCCAGGGCTTCAATTTCCACCTTTATGCAGATGATGCCCAAATCTACATCTCCAGTCCTTTTCGCTCTGCTTTTCTGCTTTCTTGCATTTCCTCTTTCTTTCAGGACATTTCTAATTGGATGTCCCTCCAACATCTCAAATCTGACATCCAAAACAGACTCAGACTTTCCCATCATTGTGGACAGCACCTACATCCTCCCTGTCTCACAAGCCTTTAACCGTAGAATTATCCTCAACTCCTCTCTCTTTCAACCCATATATTCAATCTGTCACCAAATCCTCTTGGTTCAACCTTCACAACAGTACTAAAATCTACCTTTTTGTCTCCATCCAAACTGCTGCCATGTTTAAACCAAACACTTATCCAACCTGCCTTGATTACTGCATCAGCCTCCATGCTGACCTTCATGCCTCCTGTCTTTCCCCACTCCAGTCCATATATCACTCTGCTGCCCAGATCATTTTTCTCCAAACCATGCAGTTCATGTTTTCTCCACTCCTCCTGAACCTCCAGGGGTTACCCATCTACCTCCACATTAATCAGAAACTCCCTACTATTGGATTTATTATTATTAGCAATAATAATAATGGTATTTGTTAAGTATTCAATTATGTGCCAGGCACTGAACTAAGCAGTGGGATGGATGCAAGGAAATCGGGTTGGACACAGTCCCTGTCCCATGTGGGGCTCACAGTCTCAATCCCCATTTTACAGATGAGATAACTGAGGCCCAGAGAAGTGAAGTGGCTTGCCCAAGGTCACACAGCAGACAAGTGGCAGAGCTGGGTTTAGAACTCATGACCTTCTCACTCCCAGGCCCTTGCTTTCTCTACTATGCTATGTTGCTTCTCTTTAAGCACTCAATCTCCTTTCCCCCTCCTACCATTCCTCTTTGATTTCCTACTATAACCCAACCTGCATACTTAGCTCCCCTAATGCTAATGTACACACTGTACCTCAGTCTTGTCTATCTCGCCGTTGACCTCTCGCCCACATCCTGCCTCCGGACTGGAATGCCCTCCCTCTTCATATCCAACAGATGGTTACTTTCCCCACTACAAATCTTTATTAGAAGCACATCTCCTCCAAGAAGCATCCCCCGAGTAAGCCCTCATTTTGTCTTCTCCCACTCCCTTCTGTGTTGCCCTTGCATTTGGATTTGCACCCTTTACTCACCCTTCCCTCAGCCTCAAAGCACTTATATACATATCTGTAATTTATTTATGTTAATGTCTTAAAGCTCGCTATGGGAACATAATAATAACAGTAATGGTATTTGTTAAGCGCATACCCTGTGCCAGGCACTGTTCTATGCTCTGGGGTAGATACAAGATAATGGGGTTGGACACGGTCCCTGTCCCACATAGGGCTCACAGTCTTAATAACATATTTACCAACTTTATTATGTCATACTTTCCCAAGTGCTTAATACAGGACTTTGTAAACAGTAAGCACTCCATAAATATGACTGATTGATAGGAGGGAGACCAGGTTTTGAATTCCCCTTCTGTAAATGAGAGCACCGAGGCACAGACAAGTTAAGTGACTTGCCCAAGGCCACACAGCAGGTAAGTGGTGGAGTCGGCATTAGAGCTCAGATCCTCTGCCTCCCAGACCCGTGCTCTTCCCACTAGGCCATGCTGCTTCTTAAGAGTCAAACTGCATGACTATGTTTAGTTCCTTAAAGAATGGGGAACAGGTACCTGACTGTCTCTGCTTTACAATAATAATAATTATGGAATTTATTAAGCACTTACTAAGTGCTGGGATAGTTACAAGGTTGTCCCATGGGGGGCTCACAGTCTTATTCCCCATTTTACAGATGAGGAAACTGAGGCACAAAAGTTAAGTGACTTGCCCAAAATCACACAGCTGATAAGTGGCAGAGCCGGGATTAGAATTTATGACCTCTTACTCCCAAGCCCATGCTCTTTCCACTAAGCCATGCTGCTTCCCCAATGATGGTTTTTGTTAAGCACTTTCTCTGTACCAAGTACTCTTCTAAGCCCTGGGATAGTAGATACAAGGTGATCAGGTTGTCCCACGTGTGGCTCACAGTCTCAATTCCCATTTTACAGATGAGGTAGCTGAAGAACAAAGAATTCATTCATTCAATAGTATTTATTGAGCGCTTACTATGTGCAGAGCACTGTACTAAGCGCTTGGAATGTACAATTCGGCAACAGATAGAGACAATCCCTGCCCACCTGCGCAGAGTCACACAGCAGACAGGTGACAGAGCCGGGAATAGAACCCATGACCTCTGACTCCCAAGCCCATGCTCTTTCCACTACTGACCTCTATGCCCCCTGGTTCCCCTTCCTCAGTTTCTCTTCTAAATTCTCCCTAGCTGGGCTGTATGCTGATTCTGGTTCCTGTGCCTCTTGCCCTTTAACTGTCTTCTGCTTCTGGTGCTTCCTTTGCCAGGAGCATCTGTATGCAGAAAAAGGACCCAGAGCAGCCCACCTGGTGTGGGAGTCAAAGGGGGGTTGAAAAAGCAGAAGTTGTGTCTTAATTCATCTTTCTCTTTTTTTCCCCTCAACTCCTTCCTGCTTCCCCGTGTTGAACATAGATAGGTATTACCTACCTATGGGATTCTGGACAGCCTTAGGCCTCTGCACTAAGGGGGCCCTCCCAGCTCCCCTGACCTCACCCACCTCTCCTGGAGACTAAGTGCTGCCATCCTGTGGGACGGCCAGGGGAGGAGTGGGAGAACTGATGACTCAAGTCATTCCATTCATTCATTCAATAGTATTTATTGAGCGCTTACTATGTGCCGAGCACTGTACTAAGCGCTTGGAATGAACAAGTCGGCAACAGATAGAGACAGTCCCTGCCGTTTGATGGGTTTACAGTCTAATCGGGGGAGACAGACAGACAAGAACAATGGCAATAAATAGAGTCAAGGGGAAGAACATCTCGTAAAAACAATGGCAACTAAATAGAATCAAGGCGATGTACATTTCATTAACAAAATAAATAGGGTAATGGTAAATAGGGGCACTCTACTGCCCCTGCCCTCCCCCAACTGCCCAGCATGGTAATTGGCCTATTAGGGATGGAGGAGCCAGGAATTTGACTCCTGTGTTATCCCCATTTCTGCTTTCTTTCCCTTACCCTTGCTGTATTCAGCATATTCATCTCGTCTTCTCTGACAGCAAGTCCTGATTGCTCTGACCTATCTGTAATGTACAGCCTGCTATTTTGCCTGCAGGAAGTTTAGGATGTACTCTTTCTTCCTTTTCAGACATTAAACAGTCTCTCTTTATAAGCCAGTAATTGGATGCCTCTTATGTACTTTTAAATAGCCAAAATTCAGCCTAATGGAAAGAAGCACAGACCTGGGAACAGGGGACATGACTCCTGTTAAAACATATTGGTTCCATCCCTTGCCTGACTACTGTGCCACAGTTACCTCACCTATAAAATGGGGATTAAGTACCTGTTTTCCTTCCCCCATAGATGGTGAGCCCCATCACTCATTGTTATTTATTGAGTGCTTACTGTGTGCAGAGCACTGTACTAAGTAAGCCCTTGGGAGTGTACCGTATGGCAGAGTTTATAAACATGGTCTCTGCCTACAGGAGTTTACAGTCTGGTGGTGTTGGGGGGAGACAGACATTGATATAAATAAATTACAGTATTTATAATTACAAATTAATAAATTAATTATTGATTAATAATAATATATTAGCATAAGGGATGTGGGGCTGAGGGAGCAGTGATTATCAAAGGCTTCAAGGGTACAGATCCAAGTGCATAGGTAATGCAGAAAAGAGAGGGAGTAGGGAACAAGGCTTAATCTGGAAAAACCTCTTGGAGGAGATAGGATTTTTAAAAGTTTTGAAGTTAGGGAGAGTGATGATTTGTCATATATGGAGAGGGAGGGAGTTCCAGGTAAGAGGAAGATGTGGGCTAGGGGTTGGTGGTGAGATAAATGAGACAGAAGTATAATGAGAAAGTTAGTGTTAGAGACATGAAGAATGCATACAGGGCTGTAGTAGGAAATTAGTGAGGTAAGGTAGGAGGAGACGAGCTGATTGAGTTCTCTTTGTTTTATGTTTGCTTCCCAAAATCTGAGTTTAGACTTGGTGGTGCAGTTTGAATTTGTCTCTATTCTCTTGGACCTTTACATTTATTCACTTTTTGACTTATCCACCCACCCTTCTCCAAAAGTTCCCTGGCTAAAGTTTGCTTCACCCTTGAACTTAATATAGGGGAGACAGATTCTTTGCCCTCTGGAATTCCTAACTTTCAGAATGCAGTACACCTCAATTGTTCATGTATTTATGGTCAGAGAGTTGGAAACATCACAGTCACCAACAGTATGAATTGAATCCTTCCTGAGTGAAGAACACTAGGCTAGTTGTTTGGGGGATGTAAAGGAAGAGTTTAAGATGCCCTTGAGATTTACAATTTAATAGGGAGACATGGAGACCTTGATAAATTGATATGACTACAATAGTTTTAAACAGTAAACAGTTTATTTACAGTAGATGTAAATAAGTACCAGTAGATACATCAATAATACATAAGTAACAAGTAAACAGATCATTACATAGGAGTGATGAGGTGGTTGAAAAAAAGACAATAAATATTTAACTGTATTTTGTGTGTGTGTGTGTGTGTGTGTGTGTGTAAACAACTGTTTAAAAGTGATTGGGTTTGTGGAGCCAAAGTATTTTAAAGTCACAAATCAGTAAGAGATCTGTGGCATACATTTCAGCTACCATTGTTTAAAAACAAACAGTTGTTTGCAAATGTGGTTTTCCAACATTAAAAAAAAGCAACAAAAAAAACTTGAGCTTTTCCATGTGAAGACAGAGAGGCTCATTCCTCTTCAAAACAAAATGATTTTGCCAAATTCTGCCTGGCTGTGGGGTGTAGTCCTGACAACATAAAATGTGGTTGTTAGAACAGAAGCAGCGTGGCTCAGTGGAAAGAGCATGGGCTTTGGAGTCAGAGGTCATGGGTTCAAATTCCAGCTCGGCCATTTGTCAGCTGTGTGACTTTGGGCAAGTCACTTAACTTCTCAGTGCCTCAGTTACCTCATCTGTAAAATGGGGATTAAGAGTGTGAGCCCCACATGGGACAACCTGATTCCCTTGTGTTTACCCCAGCGCTTAGAACAGTGCTCAGCACATAGTAAGCGCTTAACAAATACCAACATTATTATTATTATTAAGACAACATTTTCCCCACCAGCCGTTTTTCATTATTTCAGTGAACATTAATCTCCTTGGGATATTTTTCTGGGTTTGAAAAATTGCTGGCCCCAAGATCCATGACTCCACCTGGAGTAGAAATTCTCAAACTGAGGCAATAGGCATTTTAGAAGAGTCTGAGCCACCTCCCTATAGAAATGACCAAATGGAAAGTGCTATGAAATAAAATAATTTTTTTTAAAAGTGATTATATTTTGTTTCAAGGAAACAAATCACAATGAATATGCAGTGATGGAAGAGGATGAAGATTCCACAGATACTGATGAGTATGAAGATAGGCGGAGAGTCTTAGATATCCCTGCCCCCACTGGCCGCTGCCCACGACATACCTGAGCAAACTTTACAGCTGTTTGTGAAGCATGAGAAAAAGCTGACGTACTAATTAGATTGCTGAATAATTTTGCAGACATAAACTCTGGGTTACAAAGCAGAACAACTAGCCCCAAGCAGATTGCAGTTCTCCTTTCTTTAAGACTGTAATTTTTAAAGATTGCTTTTGGTTGGCTGATCTTATTTTTTGCAAGACAGAGAAAGAAAGCTTTTGTTTTCTTTTTCAGTCCTTTTCCTTTCTCTTCCAACTGAAGTGGGAAATGGCTCTTTAAGGAGCTGCTTATACTGTTACTTTACATCTAGAAGAGTTTCTTGTTTTTTAATATCACAGAATGGTGTGGGGATTGTTTTTAGCCAAGCATTTAAAATGTAATAGCTATAGCTATAAAAAGAGACGGGAAAAATAATCAATCATTTTCTAATTGTGGAATGTTTTCTTTCAGTTGTGAATCATTTGTTTATAAATGCTTAAAAATTGTACTTAGCCATTTAGAGATTCCTCAATATTTTGTTTTAGTGATGGGAAACCATGGTGACCACAGGCAGAGCCCTGTGACTGGTTCACAGAGACAACCTGCCCTTCAAATTGCTGTACTCTTTAACATCGTCATCACAGATAAAGTACAGTGGAATGTAGTGTTAAAGTAAAAGAGTTGAGTACAGCAAAAGCAGTCTTCACGGTGAAAATATAAATTTGTAAATAGTATTTCAGATTTTTTTCTCCTATATGCACTGTATATTGTTTAACTTTGTGAGAAGTGACAGAAACCTTATGTTAAGATTGTCTGTTTTCCCAATACTGACCTGCTTTTTTTTTTTTTTGTAATTCGAATTCACTATTTCAGGGTGAAATTTAACCACATGACTATAATACATATTTTTTAAAATTTTTTTGACTATGTATTTTATTTTTACATTATTTTGAAAGGCCACAGACCAACCCCAAGCTTTCATGCTTTTTCATAACTTGACACTGATTACCTTCTGATTCTTAGAGCAAAACAAATCATCCATGTCACACTTGAAACTCATTGGTTTACTTCAGTCTAGCTTGAGCCATACACGTTAAATATCTGTAATAATGACATAGTATCCAAATTGATCTAGCTGAATCTATTAAAAAGATATCATAATCTATAGGAATTTGAGTGGCCACCATTTGCATAGCACCAAACCAGGAATTTATAAGGCAGCAAATGCTGCAGAAAATAATGGACCTTGAACATGAGGGATTTAAAATCTAGATGGAGAAAAGATATTTGTTAGGGGCTTAAAATTTTCATTATAGCCCATGTATAGTAGAGTAGGCCTTCAAGTTTGAATATGATGCTGCCAATGGTGAAACTGCGTTTCTGAGAGAGAATCACTTGTGTACTTTGTGCATGAAAATTTCAGTCACATGAGACTTGCTCAGACACCAACAGGACAAGCACTGGAGTTGTTTTTGCAGTAGTGGCGATGGCTTGCATTGAGCCATCTACACGCTTCCACCCAGTCCACCTATTCTAAGCAGCATGCATGGTAAGTAAACTGATGGTCTCACAGTGGAATATCTCAGAGACCTAAGATCAGCAGACACCAAAATACCCTCACTACTGAGAATGATATTTAGATGAGCTTAGAAAGGACTGGGAAGGTTCTTTTCTACTTATGAAAACCAGGAGAAAAGCAAAAAAAATAAAAAAGGGAAAATGATCACCTCAACAACAACAAAAAGTACACAGTTGTCATTCACACAACTAGGCTGACTGGATCAGGAACCGCAGGGTAGTGTTATTAGAACACCAGGGACTCCGTTCCCATGAGGTCCCGCCGGCAGCCTCTGTAGGCCGGCCAAGAACCGGGGCCGCACTGTTGTAAGTAGGCTTAGGCTTTATCGCTGCCCTTCAGGGGCACTCTGAAGGCAGTCTCTCAGCTTGACCACCAACAGATGAGAAGTCCCATCTTCCTCCTGTTTCCCCCTGGGGTTGTTAAGAGTAACAGTATATTGCTTCTGTACTTTAGGGTAGTTTATACCTCCGTCATTTCTACTTTTGGGCTGTGGGGGTGGGGATGACACATGTGGAGGTTGGCTCTGGAAGAGCTGTTTTGGTCATTTGTTTTGTCCAGACTTCCCTTGTTTTCAGGAAGGTCTCCGTGTGGGGCTGAGGGACCATACAAATATTCAGGAAAGTTTGGACAGAACTTCAGATCAGCAACTTGGGTTCTGACCACACTACATTCATGTACTAAATTTTGAAACTGAGATTCTGCTCTGCTATGCTACATCATAAATACTAAAGAGCTAATAAATCTGGTTGCCACGAAAATAAGGGCTATTTTCCCACTAGCCCAAGGGGCAGACTTAGAACATTGTTTTTCCACTGTTGGAAGGGAATAGTCGAAATCCTAGGAATTACAGCCACCGCAGGCAAAGGCAGTTAGTGAAGAGCCAGACTAAGAGGGTGGTACGGCAACAGAAACACCTGAATCAGCAGAGGTTGTTATTTGAGCCTTGGCAAATCACAATCTGGAAGTGCCAAATAAAGCCTCCTTGCCCCCCTACTGAATTTAGTAGGCCCTTTTTCAGGCCAAACGAGGATCCTCTGGGATACAACCACCTAATCCCACTATGTAGCTCTGGCCGTATTTAGATCCAGAGCAACCTTCCCCACTCTCAATTTAGTTTCAAGTCCGGTAGGCCCAGGGAGGGGGAGCTGGAATGTGTTTGGGTTTTTTTTTTTAAATGGCAGCGGTGCCTCCCTTCATGAACCGCCTGGATCTTGGGAACCATCCGAGGTGGCCACTCCTTTCTCCGTACATGTCTTTAGGGCGTTTTGAGGGATTATTTCCTCGCTTTCCCTCTCCGCCCACGAAAATCCTGGCGATGGGCGAGCCCGTAGGGCAGTAGAAGCGGGCCTCTGCCGGCCAATAAGCACTGAAGCTGGAAGCAAGGGGCGGGGACGGGGCCGTGATCAGGACCCTCCAACGGTAGCTGCAGCAGCCCCAGACGCCGCCAGACCCAGGAGCGAGGAGTCAGGTGCAGGCGAGCAGAGCAGAGCAGCTCAGGTAAATGCTGGGTGCCAGGCCGGGAGCTCTTGCAGGGAGCGGAAACCTCTGCGCCTCCCACCCTTTGCCGCCGTTAGATGCCCGATCCTGCGGAGGGGATGGGGCCAGCGAAGCCTCCCAAATTCGAGTTTTCTTGCTCCCTGCGGGCGCACCGTCTGCGAAAAAATGGGGACCGGAGGTTGGAGGGGAGGGGGAGCAGCAGGTGGCGGCAGCTGGAGCGGGCGGAATCGGCCGTGGCCGGGTCTGGGGTGCATCGCCCGGCGGCCCTAGAACAGAGTGCGGGGTAGCCCACCCACAGGCGGGCCCTGGGGACCGGTGTTGCATGACCTAGTGGGGAAGGAGCGCGAGGCAAAATTTCCGAGTCCCCCCCCTACAATCAGTCAATCACTGGTATTTATTGAACGCGTACTATGTGCAGAACCTTGTGCTGAGCGCTTGGGAGAGTATGCTGCAAGAGAGTTTGCAGATACGTTCCCCCTGCCCCCCCCAACGAGTTTACAGTCTAGAGGGGTGCCTACCAACCTAAAAGAGGGAGCTTTCCTACTCGCTCTCTCCTCTCCCTTCCCCCGCAAGTAAGGCGTCCTGTCCCTGGAATCAACAGTAACAATGATGATATTCGTTAAGCGTTTACCATGTGCCAAGCACTGTTCTAAACGCTGTTCTAATCCCATAGGATCCCTCCACCGCATAGACCCCTTCCATTTGCCACCTGTAGGTAATCCCCACCGCCACCCATGCTCTTTAAACCGAGATCTCGGTCCTCTTTTTTGCACGGACCCTCGCATAGCCTTCTTGTCCAGCATCCCCGACCCAGGGGAACAGAAACCCTGGCTGGCCACATAGCTGGCCGGAGACCCTGGGCTCAGTAGTGGTGCCGAGGCTCGGCAGCCTCGTTAATCAATCAGTTTATGAGCGCCTACTGGCTGCAGAGCAACGGGGTTGAACGGTTGCCCTCCACCCCAGCATGATCTCTGCCCTTCGGAATTTTATTATTTATCGAGGCAGACACTGATAGCTTACAAATGGGAACACAAAGGGCGTAGGTGCTGGGTAAGACTGGCGTCCAAGCCCAGGAATGGCCCTCAGCATCAGGGATGGGGCAAGTAATCTCCCCGCTAGATTGTAAGCACTCTGCGGGCAGGACTTGTATACGACAGTTACTGTCCCCCTTACACTTCAAAGCCTTATTGAAGACACATCTCCTGCAAGAGGCCTTCCCTGACTAAGTACCCCTTTCCTTTTCTCCCACTCCCTTCTGCGTCGCCCGACTTGCTCCCATTATTAAGAATAATAGTAATTATAGTATTTGTTAAGCATTTACTATGTGCCGGGGACTCTACTAAGCACTGGGGTGGATACAAGCATATCTGGTAGGACACGGTCCCTGTTCCATTTGGTCCCACAGTTTCAATCTCCATCTTACAGATGAGGTAACTGAGGCCCAGTGAAATGACTTGCCCAAGGCCACACAGCAGACCCTGCCCCACAGCACTTGTGCACATGTCTGTTATTTATATGGTTTGTCTCCCCGTTTAGACTGTAAGCTAGCTGTGGGCAAGGAATGTGTTACATTGTACTCTTCCAAGCCTTTAGGCCAGTGTTCTGCACACATTAAGCGCCCAGTGAATAGGATTGACTGTCTACGTATGCTATGGGATTCCTTAGGCCAGATCCCTTGTTTGCTGGGAGATGGAGAGGAGAGAGTGAGGCTCAGTGTATGGATGATGGGAGCAAAATTAGTCGCCACAGGCAGGTCGCACTCTAGACCTCTACGCTCCTTATGGATTGGAAACGTCTCTGTCCATTCTGATGTAGTTTCAAAATCGCTTGGTACAGTGCTCCGCACACAGTGTGCGCTCAATGAATAACCTGAATTGGTTGAAGGGACCCAGGCCCTGTGTCTAGGAGGGGTCCCGAGCCGATCGGTGGGGTCGCTGGCCGGAGCCCCAGCCTTGGTCCAAGGGAGCTGAGGCTTGCGGTGGCCCAGCGGGTTGCAGCCTGAGACCTCGGGATTGCTCTCGGTGGCCTCCTTGACCCTGTGCAAACAGAAACCTCTCCATTGCTGGAGCCAGCAATTGAGGCAGCAACTGAAATGCCGCAGGAAGTGTGTCGGCTCTTTCCAGGAACAGACGTCCAAGATGAAATTATCAAAGCCTTGCTCGAGTGTTCTCCCAAAGGCCGGACAATTCAGTAGAACTTTAAATTCCTATGCCTCCCCTGCTTCCAAACTAAATCCTCCCTGAACTAAACCACGATTTGTGCATGCGGAGTTGGGTTGGGCGGTGCTCCTGGTGGGAGCAGGCCAGGGATTCATCAGGAAACAATTGCCGGAATAGAGGCAGGGGGTGCAGTCCTGGGCTCGGCCAGAGTGGTTTCGTGAGTGCAATTTCAAGATTGTCTACCCTAAACCCCCATTTAGCTGGAACTCTCAGAGACCTGGAGGTCTTTTTGTTTATAAACCTAAAGTGTTTAAAAAAACAACAAACCCCTCCCACTAGATTCTAAAATACTTTCATGTTTACCAACCCTACAGCATTGTATTCTCCCAAGGTCTGAGTACAGTGCGCTACAAAATGGTGGGGAGGGATGTGACAGGGAAGATGCAGTGGGGAGGGGGGAGCATGGCCACAAACAAAAGTGGTGGGCAACTTTCATTCTTTGGTATTTCTGTGGCCCTCGTTGAGCACTTACTATGTGCCAGGCACTATACTAAGCGCTGGGATACATACAAACTAATCAAGTTGGACACAGTCTGTGTGCCACACGGGGCTCACAGTCTTAATCCCCATTTTACAGATGAGAGAACTGAGGCCAAGAGAAATCCAAGTGACTTACCCGTGGTCATACAGCAGACAAGTGGTGGAGTCTGGTTTAGAACCCAGTTCCTTCTGACAACTAGGCTCGTGCTCAATGGTCATGGGTACTAATCCCGGCTCTGTCATTTGTCGGCTGTGTGACCTTGGGCAAGTCACTTGAGTTCTCTGAGCTTCAGTGACCTCATTTGTAAAATGGGGATTGAGACTTTGATCACCAAGTGGGACAGGGACTATGTCCAGCCCAATTTGCTTGTATCCACCCCATTGCTCAGTACATTGCCTGGTACATAGTAAGCACCTAACAGATACCACAATTATTATTAGGCCATGCTACTTTTCTAGTTTGGCATGCCTTCCGAGCAACCCCTGCGGAGGCCCAGCACCATATGGGTGAGTTCACCTGGGCAGGGCTGCCACCCCAGGGCAGAAGCAGAGGTGCTGGCCCATGCTGAGGCTCTGGACAGGAAGAGGGGGAAGAGATTGAGGGATGGAAATTACTCTCTTTTGTGCTGCTTCCACCTTCCTCAGGATAAAAGCTGGGCCCCAAGCCAATTGACTTGTAAGAGAGTAGTGGTAGCCCTGGAAGTGAAGGAACATCTCTGTACCACTGACCAGTGTGACCCACCTGTTATTACCTCCAGGGCACCCTGGAGTTGTGGGAACCTCAGCAATTGTTCTGTCACTGTATTCCTAGGTCTTGCGTAGAAGCAGGGAAGCAGCTTGGTCTAGTGGATAGAGTATAGGCCTAGGAGTCAGAATAAACTGGGTTCTAATTCCCAGCTCTGCCACTTGTCTTTGTGACCATGGGCAAATCACTTAACTTCTCTGGGTGTCAGCGACCTCACCTGTAAAATGGGGATTAATGATGAAGGCATTTGTTAAGCGCTTACTACTTGCAAAGCACTGTTCCAAGCGCTAGAGAGGTTGCAAGGTGATCAGGTTGTCCCACGTGGGGCTCACAGTCTTAATGCCCATTTTACAGATGAGGGAACTGAGGCACAGAGAAGTTAAAGTGACTTGCCCAAAGTCACACAGCTGACCAGCAGTGGAGCCAGGATTTGAACCGATGAACCTCCGACTCCCCAGCCCGTGTTCTTTCCACTGAACCATGCTGCTTCTCAAGACTGATTAAGACTGTGAGCCCTGTGTGGGATATGGAATGTGTCTGACCTGACTACCTTGTATCACCCTAGCACTTAGAACAGTGCCTGGCACATAGTAGGCATTTAAGTACCATAAAATAAGCAATGGAGGAATAGTGGTAGAAGAGTATTTGTTGATCTCCTATCCTTCATCACTTTCCCTTCTTTTCTTTTCTCTTTTTCATCTTCTTCCCCACCTCTGTCCCCTGAGTCCTTTTTCTGGCCCTTAGGAGGCTGTGGGGAATGTGTGTGTTTGGTTTGGGTTTTTTTTTTTCTTAAATGGTATTTGAGTGCTTACTATGTGCCCGGGACTGTACTAAGCACTGGGGTAAATCAGGATAATCAGGTTGGACACAGTCCATGTCCCACCTGGGGCTCACAGTCTTATTCCCCCCGTACAGATGAAGTAACTGAGGTACAGAGAAGTTAAGTGATTTCACAAAGTAGACAAAAGGTGGAGCTGGAATTAGAGCCCATGTCCTTCCGACTCCCAGGCTCGTGCTCTTTCCACTAGGCCATGCTGCTTCTCAGATGTTTTCTGGTCATTTTCTGATCACACAAACCTTCCCTTGTTCCCCACTTCGGAAGCAGCCTTGGTACATTGCTTAAGGCCTTCACTTGACCTGAGATGCTGTCTGAGTCCTCAGCAGCCCTATAACATTAGAGAGAATGCCCACTCCAAGTCACCATATGAAATCTTCATTTTATCGTCATTTTCCCAGCTTTATATTCTACCAGGTTGAGTCTGATTCCTTAATTTAAGGATTAGGAAATTATTTAGGAGAGGTGTTTTAGATCAAAGAAAGTAAGCTGCATTTTGAAAGGAAGTTCCCACGAGTTTATAACCAGTGTAGCTGTACAATTAATGTTTTAAAAATGACTAAAGCTTGGTTACTTTTAATTTTCATAATACTCTACTCTGATGATTCCATTACTAGGACACAGAAGTAATAGTGTAGGCCATCTATCCTTGATATCTTTGGGCATTTCAGCTCTGTACACTTCCCTTGTTATTTTGAAGATCAGATCTAGTGGACATGAAGGTTTCGTAATGTGGAATTTAGGAGAGATGCACTTGTATTTGCGAAACTGTTGCTTCATTACCATCTTCAGGGCTGAATTTCTAGATCTATCAAAATACAGGAGACTTGAGCACAGTGTCTTAACTGGTAGGTGCTAAAATAACACATCTGAGGTGAATCTTCCGAAGTAGGAAAAAAT
The DNA here is from genome assembly GCF_004115215.2 of Ornithorhynchus anatinus. NCBI lineage: Eukaryota > Metazoa > Chordata > Mammalia > Monotremata > Ornithorhynchidae > Ornithorhynchus > Ornithorhynchus anatinus. The sequence continues at coordinate 31,083,212 of NC_041730.1, forward strand.
TAGGAAGCCATTCTGTATGATAGCATGTTTTGTTGTCTGCACATACAGCACAATGTTATGTTGTTATTACAAAGGCCATTTTGAGGAACTCCATCCTAAAGTCTTCCCTCTTGCTTCCCTCTCCCCTTGCTCCAGATCCATTGTATGTCCCTCCAGGTTTCCCTTAACACAGGCACTACTGATGACCTCATAAGAGCAGCGTGGCCTAGTGGAAAGAGCATGGGTCTAGGAGTCAGAGGACCTGACTCAGTTCTGCCATGTGTCTGCTGTGTGACCTTGGAAAACTCACTTAACTTCTTTGTGCCTGAGTAATCTCATCTATAAAATGAGGATTAAGGCTATGAGCTTCGTGTGGGACATTGTGTCCAACCTCATTATCTTTTTAATTAGCCCAGTGCTTAGGACAGTGCCTGGCACATAAGTGCTTAATAAATACAGCCACTCTCTCTGATGGTGCACCCTGTAGCAAATGACTCACTACCATGAGAGTTGGCCCAGGGACTAGTGACATTTCTCCTAAATCCTTGGCTGGGTGGCCCAGCTTCATAATATGCCAGTTAATCGTATTTATTGAGTGCTTACTGTGTGTAGAGCACTGTATTAAGCACTTGGGAGAGTACATTTATCTTGGAGTTGGTAGACACGTTCTCTGCCCACAAACATACCAGTTTGCAAAGTGCAGTTTTTGATTTAGCTCTGCTGAGTCCAGGCCAGCATTGCTCTCTGTACCTCTTAGGTCATTAGTGCTCAGGGCAGATCCTGTACACACACACACACACACACTCACACACACTCTCTCTCCCTCCATTTTAGTGGTTCACTATTAGCAGAGTGCCACCATACCTGCAGTATTTTTCTGGAGCCTCAGAAAAATCCTTGCTCACAGCCAGCCTTGCCTGCGTTTGGAATTCTCTTCATAGCTGAGTAGGAGAGAGAAACCTTTTATTGCATAGGAAGGTCACTCCTCCTGGCACTCTACCTCAGTAGCTCTTCCATCTTCAAGTTTTGCTCTAGGCTATATTTTGTTGTTATTCAATCTGATGTTCGTGGAGTTTCTGATAGAGCACTAAAAATCCTTGCTAGCCAGATTCTATAGCATCACAGATTGTAGTAACAGTGTTTATTAACTGCTTATTGTATGCAGAACATTGTAAAGTGCTGGGAAAGAGAATTTGGGAATTAGAGACTCTGCCCCTTGAGGGGCCCATAGTCCATGAGAGAGATTGAATGGTTCTGTGGACCCCTCTTCCACTGCCCCAGGATCCTTTGAAGCAAAATGGACTTAAAATCGCCCTCATCTTCCATAACTGTTTTGAGCACACAAGGATAAGGCTGGGCCCCAACTAACGAGTTGAAAAGGAGACTGTCTGACTGGGAAATAAAGTGATCACACTGTCAACTTCTCCACTTCTGTTTTATTTATCTCTGCAGATAAGGGAGTGCCCATAGGCATGGGGTAATTTTCATCTCCCCATCCCTCCACTCCACCCTAGAGACCTTGATCCCTTTGCAGTAGTGCGTATCAGGGTTAGGGGCTGATAGCCATGAAGAGTTACCTCATGTGCCCACCTCTACGAGCTCACAATAATAGTTGTCTTATGTAACTACAACTTCTCTTCCATTTCCCCCAGAACTGATGGTTCCCACTTGTTCCCAGGCTCTTATGCTGCCTCAGGAATATTCCTGCATAGGGTCAGCAGGATAACCAAAGTGATCAAGTGCCCAGTATATGACATCCTATAAGTATACAAATGGGGCCCCTCAAGCCTCAGAGACAGCTATCCCACTTGCCATGAAGATAGTTTCACTTGATCCTCCCAGTGCAGAGCTGACTTAAGGAAGTTTTAGGCAGGAGGGAATTCAATGCACACCCCATTGTAAAATCCCTAGACAAAGCTCTGCCACTATCATCATATTTGATGGTATTTATTGAGCACTTATGGGGCCAAGCAATGTACTAAATGTATGGGAAAGTATAGTACCACAAAGTTGGCAGACAGGTTCTCTGTCCACAATGAATTTACAGTCTAAAGGAATTAGTTGCTTTGTTATGAGGCAGATGTGTTTACCAAAGCATAGCTTGGATCCCTGTCATCTTTTATCTCTTCACTTTTGTTTTTTCATGTTTCACCTATGGATAGTGCCTCATTATTCTGTATTTGCCACAGTGGTTAGCACAGTAAGTGCTCAGTTTTAAATACCATTACAATTCAAGCCCGGACAAAGGAATACACCATATATTATGAATCAATTCAAATGTTTGTTTTCTCTTCTAGACTCAAGAAGAAAATATGACAGGAAATGGAGGAAGTTGGGCCCTGCTAAGTGTCTTCCTTGTTTTGGCAGTGTTTTGCAATTATGGTAGGTATTCTAGAATTTGGAAAATTCAGGCAACTTTTGTCCAATGTACAAGCTTCTCTAGGCCCTTCTGAAATTCTCGTGTGTCCCCCTCTCCTCCACATACATCTCCTTTGAGCCAGCAAACAAACAAGGGAAGATTTCCCACTGCTTAGTGTAGAAACCCCTAAAATATGTGACTTGTGGTGCAGTCAGAAATACTCCTTAGAGCCTCTGCACTTTGATAGTTATCTTACCCCAACATCATTTATGTACATATCCTTATACACAGCCATTTCCTTTATCTGTCATTTATTTTAACATGTTTCCCCCTCTAGATTGTAAGTTTCCTGTGGGCGGGGATCATGTCCACCAACTCTGTTGTGTTGTGCTCTTCCAAAGGCTTAGTATAATTTTGTGCACTCAATATTAGCCATATGCTGAATTTTTATTCCTGTTAACCTGAGTAATTGGAAATGCATGTTCTTAAATTGGGATTTAATAGGATTTACCCCTGTTAAAAGTACAAGTAGAAAAAGAATAATTTTTTTTCATAAGAAAGACTGGTAGGGTCTTATTAAGACAGAATATATTGTATTTGATACTTCGGTTTTCAGTAACGACTATGTCTTAAAGAAACTTGGTTAATATTGAAACATTTAATATTCTTATAGGAAAATCCCTAGGTTATCTACCATTTTAATTGTTAAGATAATCCCCAGTAAGTGGTAGGCAGGAAGCAGGAAATGTTTCTTTTGGGGAAGATCCTCTAGAAGGAGTTTGAGTGGTGGCTTTTTAGAAGAAATGTAGGTTGTGTCATTTAAAAGCTGAGTTTTGGACGGTGGCAGGAGAAGAGCTATGATGAGGAGAAATAAGATAACCAGATGCCGTCTCTCAATACCCCTTGCTCATGGATATAGGAGAAAAAGTTCAGAAATGTACTTCAGGGGAATGAGGAAGTGTAGACTCAAGTATATATTCTTTTTCTTTTCCCACTTTGAGTACTGCATCAGCCTCCTCACTGGCCTCCCTGAATCCAATCTCTCCCCTCACCAGTCCATACTCACCAGTCCACCATTCTTCTGAGAAATTGTTCAGTTCGTGTCTCCCGATTCCTCAGAAACCTCCAGTGGTTGCTCATCCACCTCTGGGCCAATCAAAAATTCCTTCCCGTTGGCCTCATCCCCATATCATGTACATACATATCTGTAACATGTTTATATTAATGTCTCTCTCACCCTCTGGACTGTAAGCTCATTGTGGGCAGAAAACATGTATACTGTAGTCTCCCAAATGCTTAGTACAATGCTCTGCACACAGTAGGTGCTCAATAAATACCGTTGATTAAGACACTCTACCACTTCTATCTAACCTCTCTGATTTACTACAGTCTAATGCCAACCAACTCTGTACCTCAATCACATCTATCCTGCTACTGACCAGAAGCAGCAAGGTGCAGTGGCTAGAGCACAGACCTGGGAGGTCATGGGTTCTAATCCCGGCTCTGCCATTTGTCTGCTGTGTGACCTTGGACAACTTTGTTGGGCCTCAGTTCCCTCATATGTAAAATGGGGATTGAAGCTGTGAGTCCCACCTGGGACTGTGTCCAACCCTATTTGCTTTTCTCCACCCCAGCGCTTAGTACAGGGCCTGGTACGCAGTAAGCACTTAAATACCATAAATTCTTCTTCTTATTATTATTATTATCATGCCCACATTCTCCTTTGAGTCTGGAACTCCTTCCCCCTTCACATCTGACAGTCTACCAAACTCCTTCCCCCTTTGTATCCGACAGTCTACCACTCTCCTCACCTTCAAAATCCTCCTAAAATTACATCTCCAAGAGACCTTCTTTGACTGCGTCTGCATTTCCCTTATCTTCCCTACCCTCTGGGTCGACTATGTATCCCTTACACACTTGGATACTCACCTCAGCCCCAAGCACTTATGTAAATATCGTTATACTCTGCCATTCCCAACCTGTAAGTTATTTTGTTGTCTATTTCTTCTGGTAGTCTGTAAGCTCCTTGTGAGCAGGGATCACATCTACCAACTTGATTATATTGAATTTTCCCAAACGCTTAGTACAGTACTCAGCACAAAGAAAGCACCCAGCAAAAAGCATTGATTGATACTGTGTGTCCAGCACTGTACTAAAAGCTTGGGAGAGTACAGTAAAATTAGTGGACATCATCTTTGCCCCCAAATAATTTACATTCTAGTGGCAGAGATGGACCCTTAAATTTATTACAGATGAGAGGAAAAAGAAAACAGGGATTGTATACCTGAATTAGTGATTGAAATAATAGATTGTGCAGTATATGTACACAACTTCTCTGGGCGGTTGAGTACTAAGTGCCTATGAGTTCCAGAAGTGATTAAGTGGCATTTTGGGGGTATAAACTGGGAAGACTAGAAATTAACTGGGGAAAAGATGGGCTTTCAAAATGACTTTTCAAAATCAGAAGAGCTGTGATGTGTTGAATAGGAAATTGGCAGAAGTTTCAGGCAGGGGCAAGGGTGTGAGTAAGGTATTAATAATTGGAGAGACAACAAGGAGCCTGGGAGAGACAACAAGGAGCCTGAGAGGAACAGAGTATGAGCTGGGGTGTAGTGAGACAAGAGTAAAGAGGTAGCAGGTGGAGAGTTAATTGTGTCTTGGTGCCAACTGTCAGGAATTCCCACTTGGTGTGGAGAGGAATGGACAACTTTTGGAGGCTTTTGAAGAGTGGAAAGTTGGATGCTTTAAGAAAATGATCTAGGCCCCAGGACAGATTGGAGAGAGGAAGATATTGGAAGCAAGGAGTTAAGTGAATAGGTTGAGGCCATACTCAAGACAGGATAGTGGATGTTTTGGAGGGAGAAGGAAAATTGTGGCCAACAAATTTTTGGCAAATTTTAGATTCAAAAAGAAAAGCCCAACTAGGGTCATCTGAGCTTCTATAACAATAGTCTCTGAAGATAGATGAACTGGGAAATCAAGCATATGAGAGGAAAGGGTCAAGGTTTCCCCCAGTAGATGATAAGCTCACTGAGAGAAGGAATCCTGGCTACTGAATCTATTGTACTTTCCCAAGTGCTTAGTAGCATGCTTTGTGCATAGTAAGTGCTCCCTAAATACCATTGATTGATTAACATTCCTCCAAGCCTGCTGCATTGGGACATTAAAAAAAAATGTTCTCAGTCAAGACTTTGCTCTGTTCCCATCATGGTTAAAGCAGTGAGGGATTTATCTGGCCCTCACAGGTTTTCTTTTTCTTGGACTCTGCAGCAAATCTTTACTTTCAACGTGCTAATAAATTATTAGTCATAAAAATATGTGTTAGAGAATAATTTAATTGCATGCTCGAGCTAGCTCTGCAGGCAGAAAGAACATCTTGCTAAATCATATGCATCACCAAGGAAACCGTTGGGTCTGAGTAAATCAGGAATTACATTTCCTTCTATGGAAATCCTTTTCTTAAATATACAAGATTATGTAGGTGTAGTAAATTCTATTAAATATAATTACTTCAATATTTTTTTTTTAGTTACAGCAAAGGAAATGAGTAGAAAACAGGAAAAAAAATCTGCTATTTGTTTAACTTGGAGACTATTGGATATTCGATTCAAGCAATATTTTAGTTCAATGTTTGGGGAGTTCTACTCTGTTCAAAAAAATGAAAATAGGAAATGCCTTAAACAAGTGTTTATTGTTTTAACACTTAGGTGGCACATTAAAATGTTATTCCTGTTCTTTGACTCGGTATGGGTGCAACACGAGTATAACCTGCCCATCTGAAAAGAATGCCTGCCTGAAGCTGTCTGTTGGTAAGAGTTTCCGCCAAAGCTCTCTCCCTTTTATTCTTTTCTAAGCTTATAGTGGGTTAAAACAAAATCCACAAAATAATCCTTTTTAGGAATATTAATGAGAGGTCGGACTTGGAGAAGGCAGTTGACTTAGGTTCACAGAAATGTCTTGTCCTATTGCTGCTCAAGTTGCCTGTGTTTCAAAATTTTGTGTGTGTGTGTTGTGTGGCTTTTGTTCAGAAAGCCTTGGCTTTGCAGTGTTATTGTAGAGGCACAGGCTTCCATATAATTGAGAAAGCTTATCTGTATCACAAGTTAGGCTAGAGGGTAGGTAATTATGCTTCGTATTTGAATTTGAGGCTCACTTTTCTGGCTTGATCTCTCTCACTGACCAGCTGAGGTTCAGGCAGTTTTTGAGAGTGTGTAGTGTTGTGGTCTTCCTACACTCTGACCGTCCAGGTCTGCAGCACCCACATGGTTAAGGCATTTAGGAGGTTGAACAGCATCTGGCTCTGGAGATTGCATCCAATATTAGAGTTTCCTCTCCATAATAAAGGGGGGCGGGTGGTGGTGGTGGGGTGTGTGTGTGTGTGTTGGATTGGGTGGGTGGGTGGAACTGCCACCTGGACTGGAGTTTCTGGAGCTGAAGGCATTCTAAAGTAGAAGGGCATCCCAATTATGTCAACAGTAAAATGCAAGAAATGAATTGGAGATGCCTCTTTCCGTGCAGAAGCATCAAGGGAAGAAGGGAATCCTGACTTCTGGGCATCGTTAGTCTGGTTAAGAATCACTGTAGGGTTGGCTGCCACTCAGAGGGTTGGCGTTTAGAGAGAAAAGGCATTAAGTAGAGTTGCCACATATTTTAAAACAGAAAATAGAAGCTAGATGGCCAGCATGACCTTGGTTGAACTTTTAGAAATGCTCTTAATAATAACGGTACTAAATGTACTAAATGCTGAGGTAATACATGCAAATCGAGTTGGACACAGTCCCTGTCCCATGTGGGGCTCACCATCTCAATCCCCTTTTTCCGGATGAGATCACTGAGGCTCAGAGAAGTGAAATGACTTGCCCAAGGTCACAGAGCAGACAAGTGGTGGAGTTGAGATTAGAACCCATGACCTTCTGACTCCCAGGCTCTTGCTCTATCCACTTGGCCATGCTGCTTCTCATAAGGTTTTTGAGGTTGAAAATAGTTTGAAGGCTTGATGATTTGGATCTGATACTTGTCGCTGGGTAGCAATATGCCTCCAGGCACTAATTTATATTAGCAAAATGATTTCAACTGAATTCTACACGGTAAGTAACTGGAATCCTACTCAGAGTAATCCTTGGGATAAATCAGCCAGTGTCTCTATATCTTCTCTATACAAAAAGATAAATTACAAAAGACCAAAAACAATATCGGATAGGCAAAGATATTGAAGTCAAGTTACCTTAGATACGTGGCAGGAAGCAGGTAGGATTAAAGATTAGGAAATCTCCAAAAAGATCAGAACACAAAAAAGGAAGAACCTGGTGCTATTTTTCCTTGGTGGAGATTAGTAGGTTTTTTTTCTTCTAATAATCAAAATGCACATAATATTGGAAACCACTAGGCCACAAGGGTCCATTTGAAGTCTTGCAAGAGAATATATTTGTTTTTTAAATAGGGTGGCTACCATCATGAATTATTGAATGAAATATTTTCTTTTTATGGGGTAGTGAAAAAATAATTCTTTTAAACTTCTGTATCTCATCTTTGATTTTCTTTCTAACATTTGTTGCTTTTTTTTAAGGTGAGACTCATTCTTATGACTGCTACAAATTTCCCCTTTGCGACGATGAAGATATTGAAAAAGAATTTAAGGTCTTCAGCTTTAAATTCAAGTGCTGCCAATGGGACCTGTGTAACAAAGGGGTAGCCAACATGGTCACTAAAACAGCTCTGGTCCCATCCTCACTGATGGCGGTGATCTGGAGCCTCTATTTTTAATCGGGATAAGTAAAGAGCATCGTGTAAAAATCAAATTAACATTTGTGTTTTCCTCTTCCTTGCAAATGAGTGGAGAGTTGAAGTGATCTAGTGTCATTTATATTTCACAAAGTGCATTCTTGGCAGGGAGAGGGGGCACTTGGAGGGGGAGAGCAAAGACAGTTGTATCCAGCCTCTCAACAAAGGCCACTTGCCAACAGTTTCCAGTACAATAGTTAGTTTTTTTCATGAACTGGACAGTGGCGCCATTCTTGTCCTTGTGGAACGCCATTTGGGGGGAAAATTGTGAACTCAGAAATGATGAAAGTACATTTTAATAGTTACAAACTTGTTATTTCTGGAGGTTGTGTGGCAGTCTTGCATTTTTGTGGTTGTTCTCTTTATCCTCTTTATATTAGCTTCATCTCTGGAATCATAAAAGTTCTGTGTCCTTCCTTCCAAGTGTGGGTTCTTAGCCAAGTGGATGCTCCCCTCTCAACTTCTGATTCCCTGACTTTGAATGTTACTCTTTCTTAGGCAGATGCTTTCATCTTTAGGGGAAAGGCAAAGATTTGTAAGCCAAGTATCATTAGCCTCCTCTTTTTTTCTGTTAATTCTCAAATGCAGTATTTCTCATCATGTATAGCTGTTAGCATGCTGACTTTCAAGGAGGATTAGCAGAGCTTTTGTCACTCCGGGTGCAGTGTAATTTAAATGACACCTCAATAGAAAATGTGGTAGTAAGTTAGGGGAAAGGAAGGTGCTATTACAGAGTAAAACAAATGTACTGAAGTCTTTGGAGGTAAATTATCTGACCAGAATGAGTGTTAGAGCTGAAAACTTGAGCATCTTGATAAATTTGAAACCGTAGCTCCCTAAGGAATTCTTTTTGAAGTTGGAACTAAACAAGGGCCATGCACTCTGGGTACACAAACACAGCAAATAACTGTTTTTGGAAAATCTAAGCAGTTTTATTGAAATGAGTGACTTGGGACACTATGCAGCTGTTAGAAATTAGTGACTTACCAAGCATGATTTTCCATATTCATTTTATGTATGTGCTATGTAATGTTGCTAATTGAATACATTATCTATATGCATAGTCAGAGTATATTTGAACAGTGTATTCCATTGCTAACCTCAAGCTTCAAAATGCTAGTAAGATCTACATATCAGCATTATAATTTTGGTGCCCTAACCAATTGCCAAGATTCTGAAATCATTTAATTCCATTTGTTTTACAGCTAATATAGTGTGTGTTGCACAAGAAAATTCTTCTACATGAAAGGGCTATTAGCACATTTCCAAGTGCCATCAATCAATAGTTTTTAAGCACTTACTACGCTCAAACTCTGGGCTAAGTGCTTGGGAGACTACAATAAAATGAATATTTATGATCTCGACCCTCCAGTTTACAATCAGAGGAGGAGAAAACATTAGTGCATTGATTACCTACAAAATGGAGGTAGAAATTGATTCCTTTTCACCCTCCAGTCCTTGACTTTTTTTCTCTTCTGGCTGAGAGTTTGATTTTTTTTTCCCTGTATGAGTTCCTGGCAGTTCTTTCCAGATGGACAGGGTTACCACGAATATTTGTGTTTGAGAAAAATTTTACCAGTTGAATTCAGCTTTGCAAATAGACAGATGAAGGCAGCATTACTGCCCCAGTTAAATATAAGTCCTTTTTTTGATGCCGAATAGTGGAATTTGTTTCATCATTTGAAATGTAACTATGGTCTTTTGTGAAAATAAAGTAGACTTAAATGGATACATTTTTGTGTCATTATTGAAACAACTTGCACCTTGCTAAACATTAGCCTGGAACCTACATTAGTCTGGAACCCCCTTTTCTATTTGACAAGCCAGCCAGCCACTTCAGGGACTTTTCTTTTTTTCAAACCTCCTGTGTTGGTAGAGACTGAGCTGGTTGTTGATCTTGAGTTTCTTCACCTCCTTGGAAAGTTTTTTCTGTAGACTGCCTTGTCCCTACAAGTTTTTTGTCCCGAGGTAAAATTTAGAAATTTGCCATTCAGAGCTGTTTACTAGGAGGAAAATATTTGTAGCCTTGGAGAACTGGGTCTAGGGCAGATAAAGCCTCCCTCCTGCCCGGAACCCCTTCCCTCCTTCATATCTGACAGACCAGAACTCCCCACCTTCAAAACTCTCCTTAGGGAAGCAGCATGCCTAGTGGTTACAGCATGGGTCCGGAAGTCAGATGGTCCTGGCTCTGCCACTTGTCTGCTGGGTGACTTTGGGCAAGTCACTGGGCCTCCAGTTACCTCATTTGTAAAATGGATTAGGATTGTTGAGCCCTATGTGGGATGGGAATTGCATCCCATCCAATTACCTTGTATCTACCCTGACATTGGTGCCTGACATGTAGTAAGTGCTTAACAATTACCACAATTATTATTCCCCATCTAAACTCTTGTTAGTCTCCACCACAACTGTGGGCAACTGAATTATCTTGGAAAGAGTCCCAGGTTCTGAATTGAAGTTAGTTCCAGACCTTGGTTCTATGAGTGACTTAAGTGACTTGTTCAGACTGACCCTGTTAACCTCTCTAGATAAACATATTTTCCCTTCTGCTACTGTCTGTCAAAGGTAAAGAAAGCCAAAGGTATTGTCCCTTCAGATGTGCAAAATTGTGACCCCAAGGACCTCCAGGTACATATCAGGACTCATTGGAAAAAAAATTATCTTCCTGCCAGAATGAGGGTAAGTTTTGTCTGTCCCAACCTAGTAAAGGTGGGGTTCTCCTGCTGGGGAATAATCCCAGTTTGGATAATAGGGAAAGTAGGTAGAAGATCATTCATTCAATCATATTTATTAAGTGCTTACTGTGTGTAGAGCACTGTATTATGTGCTAGGGAAAGTACAATACAACAATAAAGAATGACAATCATCCGGCCAAAACAAGCTCTCAATCTAAAGGCAGTCCAGATCCTTAAGCAACAACCAGAACTGGCTTGTAAATACTTTCAAATACATTTATATACATTAATAGCAAGTAGAAGTAGTCCAAAGGAATCAGCAGCAAGTGCAATTGATGAAAAATGGCACCATCATTCAACAGATACATCAGTTAAAATTGAAATGAGTGTTAGACAAATGTTCAAAGATCATAAATTGGAAATAATCCAACCATATGTGATTATACCTGCATAATTTAAAGATAAGGAAAGTGTGCCATTTATGAATTAAGGAAATGGTGTTGATTTGAGAGATTACAGATGTATTTAGCATAACAGTATTGGAAAGTGTTTGAAGGTACAAGGGAGTTATAATACATGTTAGGATTAAGAAATAGTTATTGTTCTGGTGTGTGTGTACACAGCTGTGTTTTGTTATCAAAGATGATGCCACTGAAAGTTAGATCGTATCTATGCTCGTGAATCAAACTAGCTTTTGTTTAGCACAGGGAAGAGCATAGCCGACTACTATGCTTTACTCATGGGGTGGGGGTAAAAGATGGCTGTGAATTGGCTTAATCCCCGGTAAGGAGGTGCGGTCGTGCCAGTTTACCTTGTCCCAGTAGGCCATGCACTTCCCTCAGAGCATTGGCATATTTCTGGAAGTCCCCGGAGAGGTATTATGTGCCTAGACCCCTAATCCATCTATACTGTGCTACTGCTCAACTCAAACAGCTACATCAAACCAGCTGCAATGTTGGAGACCTGAAGTTTCTCAAACCCCACTCTGGAGAGGACCCGTACCCACTTCAGTGGAGCCCTGGGGCCCAGCCAGAGGAAGATCAGCAGGTTGAGCTGGGCCAGAGAAGCTGCCCTTGGACAGAGAAACCCTAGAATAGTGGACTCCATTGAGATCAGTCATATTTATTGAATGCTTACGGTGTGCAGAGCACTGTTCCAAGGACTTGGGAGAGCACAATGTAACAGAGTTGGTAGACACATTCCCTGCTCAAAATGAGAAGCAATGTGGCCTAGTGCAAAGAGCATAGGTCTGGGAATCAGAAGATCTGGGTTCTAATCTCAGCTCTACCAATTGTCTGCTGTGTGATCTTGGGCAAGTCAGTTCGCTTTTCTGGGCCTCAGCTCATCTGCAAAATGGGGATTAAGACAGTGAGCCCTATGTGGGACATGAACTGTGTCCAACTTGTTTAGCTTGTATCTACCTCAGTTCTCAGTTCAGTGCATGAAACATTCATTCATTCATTCAATAGTATTTATTGAGCGCTTACTATGTGCAGAGCACTGTACTAAGCGCTTGGAATGAACAAGTCGGCAACAGATAGAGACAGTCCCTGCCGTTTGACGGGCTTACAGTCTAATCGGGGGAGACGGACAGACCAGAACAATGGCAATAAATAGAGTCAAGGGGAAGAATATCTCGTAAAAACAATGGCAACTAAATAGAATCAAGGCAATGTACATTAACAAAATAAATAGGGTAATGGAAATATATACAGTTGAGCGGACGAGTACAGTGCTGTGGGGATGGGAAGGGAGAGGTGGAGGAGCAGAGGGAAAGGGGGAAAAGAGGGTTTAGCTGCGGAGAGGTAAAGGGGGGGGTGGTCGAGGGAGTAGAGGGAGAAGAGGAGCTCAGTCTGGGAAGGCCTCTTGGAGGAGGTGAGTTTGAAGTAGGGTTTTGAAGAGGGGAAGAGAATCAGTTTGGCGGAGATGAGGAGGGAGGGCGTTCCAGGACCGCAGGAGGACGCGGCCCAGGGGTCCACGGCGGGATAGGCGAGACTGAGGAACGGTGAGGAGGTGGGCGGCGGAGGAGCGGAGCGTGCGGGGTGGGTGGTAGAAAGAGAGAAGGGAGAAGAGGTAGGAAGGGGCAAGGTGATGTAGAGCCTTGAAGCCTAGAGTGAGGAGTTTTTGTTTGGAGCGGAGGTTGATAGGCAACCACTGGAGTTGTTTAAGAAGGGGAGTGACATGCCCAGATCGTTTCTGCAGGAAGATGAGCCGGGCAGCAGAGTGAAGAATAGACTGGAGCGGGGCGAGAGAGAAGGAAGGGAGGTCAGAGAGAAGGCCGACACAGTAGTCTAGCCGGGATATAATGAGAGCCCATAGCAGTAAGGTAGCCGTTTGGGTGGAGAGGAAAGGGCAGATCTTGGCGATATTGTAAAGGTGAAACCGGCAGGTCTTGGTAACGGATAGGATGTGTGGGGTGAACAAGAGAGACGAGTCAAGGATGACACCGAGATTGTGGGCCCGAGAGACGGGAAGGATGGTCGTGCCATCCACGGTGATAGGGAAGTCTGGGAGAGGACCGGGTTTGGGAGGGAAGATGAGGAGCTCAGTCTTGTTCATGTTGAGTTTTAGGTGGCGGGCTGACATCCAGGTGGAGACGTCCCGGAGGCGGGAGGAGATGCGAGCCTCAAGGGAGGGGGAGAGGACAGGGGCGGAGATGTAGATCTGCGTGTCATCTGCGTAGAGATGGTAGTCAAAGCCGTGAGAGCGAATGAGTTCACCGAGGGAGTGAGTGTAAATGGAGAACAGAAGAGGACCAAGAACTGACCCTTGAGGAACTCCAACAGTTAAATGATGGGAGGGGGAGGAGGCGCCAGCGAAGGAGACTGAGAATGACCAGCCAGAGAGGTAAGAGGAGAACCAGGAGAGGCCGGAGTCCGTGAAGCCAAGGTGAGATAAGGTATGGAGGAGGAGGGGATGGTCGACAGTGTCAAAGGCAGCAGAGAGGTCAAGGAGGATTAGAATGGAGTAGGAGCCATTGGATTTGGCAAGAAGGAGGTCATGGGTGACCTTAGAGAGAGCAGTCTCGGTAGAGTGGAGGGGACGGAAGCCAGATTGGAGGGGGTCTAGGAGAGAATGGGAGTTAAGGAATTCTAAGCATCAATTGTAGACGACTCGTTCTAGGATTTTGGAAAGGAAGGGTAGTAGGGAGATAGGGCGATAACTGGAGGGGGAAGTGGGGTCAAGAGCGGGACAGTAAACACTTAACAAACACCATTCTTTTTTTTTTAAAAAAAGGAACATGCAGTCTAGAGGTCTAGAGATGCCAAAGAAAGAGGCAGTAGTGAATGGGCATCACTGTGGTTGAGTCAGTAATTGGCACCAGTGCAGAGAAAGAGGGAGTGAAGTCGCCTTGGCAGAAGTGTTCATGGGCTTTGTGGGTAGCTGGCAGTGGGTGCCTGCAGTGGTCATCCTTTCTTTGCATGTGAGAACTATTGTTTCAGATGGAGATCGGCTGCTTATGGCTCTGGAGCCATATCTGGATCTGCTTGGAACCAGATGTGGCTCTTGAGCTGGTGTGGGGAGACTGGGGGTGGTGATACAATTAAAACCACTGCCTGGCCCAGTGCTACCTGGAGGAGTGGGCGAGGCAGGGCCAGGGGAGCTAGCAACAGGCAGCCCACCTGGTGGTCCTCTTTCTTAGAGGGTAGGTAGAGGCCGAGCCTCAGAAAGTCACAAACCTGGGCCCAATGGGCAGCCCCTGAAGGATCAAAACCAGCCTCATCGCGTTCCTGCCCCTTTATGGTGACGAATCCTTGCCTACCTTGGAGGCTTAATAATAATGTTCATATTTGTTAAGCGCTTACTATGTGCAGAGCACTGTTCTAAGTGCTGGGGGAGATACAGGGTCATCAGATTGTCCCACATGAGGCTCACAGTCTTTCATCCCCATTTTACAAATGAGGGAACTGAGGCCCAGAGAAGTGAAGTGACTCGCCCACAGTCACACAGCTGACAAGTGGTGGAGCCGGGATTCGAACCCATGACTTCTGACTCCCAAGCCCGTGCTCTTTCCACTGAGCAATGCTGCTTTGACAGAGTGGAGGGAGGGGAGGAGACAGACATGAAGTCTTAGACATCCAACACAAAGAATCGGGAAACCCTCCCTCTGACCTCAAGCTGCAGCAGCCCTGCTGAAACTTGTCACTGGCTCGGGGCGGGAAACGCTGATTTTTTATTCCAAGCCGAGGAGAGAAGACCCCACCTGTGCTGGAGGCCTCCCTCTAGTCCCCATGGGGATCCTGAGGGACTCCTGTTCTCTGCTTGTGGGTCCAGGTGATGTAGGGGAGAGGGCACATCACTGCCATCCTTACACAGCCATTTAGGCACTGCCCTCTGGCATCCCTGAAGCATAGAGCAGAGAGGGAAACAGAAAGATGAGACTAACCTCTGCCAGTGTGGGCTCGTTATACTGCCCTTCTCCCTCCTTTTCTTTCCCTCCCTTCCTCTCCCCTGCCTTTGGCAATGACTGTAGCTATAAACAGCTGTAGCGACAAAGCAGCCTTTTGGTGCAATGAAGGATGTCATCACATTGTACAATGTATAGTCTTGTCTTATGCTGTCACTGTAATGGAATTATATATCAAATGGGATCCCCTAAAAATGAGTAGCTTGAGCCCCCCTACCAAGGGGACTGTTAATCTGGCCTAGCCACCATCAAGCAGATGCTGTGTGGGGGTGGCAGATGAGACATTTAATACCAGTAGATGCACCATGAAGTAAGCTACCATAATGTGTTTAAATTATAGTACTGACACTTTGTGCATCAGCCACTCCAAAGCTTCATTTTGTTTGGCTCTTCTACCCAGAAAGGTTGCTGTCATTCATTCAATAGTATTTATTGAGTGCTTACTGTGTGCAGAGCACTGTACTATGCGTTTGGAATGTACAATTCGGCAACAGAGACAATCCCTGCCTAATGACGGGCTGTTCTAGAAGATTCCCCGGGATTCCCTGAAAAATGCTGGTTTAGAGCCACCGGGAGCAGTTAATTAAGTTTGCAATTAGTCTAAATTCAGAAAATAAAATTCTTTTGATTGCATCAAGAAAAACTAGAAAATCAGATCCTGCCGTCATTATCTGAAGATTGACAAATTGGGGCTTTGTCAGAACAAGATCTTTTTATGGTAAGCGTGCTGCTTCCAGTTTCCCATAGAAATGTAATTCGCAAATGTCCTATTTTCACCTCTGAAAATTACACTTACTGCTAATGGTTTCATTCATGATCTTCCCTACCTTTTCCCTTTCCCCTACACTATTCTTTCAATTCTTCCTTCCCAGAAGAGCTACGTGGAGCCAGGGAGAGATACAAGTGCTAAAGAAGATCCGGTTCTCTAATCCCCAGGTTATTTTAATAATGATGGCATTTATTAAGTGCCCTCTAGGTTCCAAGCATCATACTAAGTACTGGGGTGTATGCAAGATGGGGATCCAGTCCCCATTGCATGGAATCAACTTCTACAAGGGAGGGAGAACAGGTATTTTACTGTTTTGTAAAATTTGTAGCTGAGGAAACAGGAGTGGAAATTTCACACAGCATTTTTGGACCAGGATCTCTGGACAATCAATCAACTACATTTATTGAGTGCTTACTGTGTGCAGAGCACTGTACTAAGCGCTTGGGAGAGCACAGTGTAACAGAGTTGATATAACCCGAATTGGATAACCAATCTCATGTTATTTCCACTAACCACGCTGCTCCCACATATCTAGAACATATCTAGAACAGAGAAACAGCATGGCTTAGTGGATAGAGCATGGGCCTTGACAGTCAGAGGGACCTGGGTTCTAATCCTGACTCTGCTGCTTATCTTCTATGTGATCTTGGGCAAAACATTTTTGTCTGCCTCAGATACCTCATCTGTAAAATGGGGATTAAGATTGTGAGCCCCATGTGGGGCATGGACTGTGTCCAATCTGATTAGCTTGTTTCTAATCTAGTGCTTAGTACACAAAGTGCTTAATAAAATACCAAAAAAAAGCAAACAAACAAACAAAAGACCCCTCCAGGCTTCAGTCCTGTGAGGATCTGTAAAAATCCTTCAACTGGTTATGTAAATTCCATTTCAACATCTATGGGACTCTTACGCTTGATTTTTTCATATTACATCCTAGAAAATACCATAGGCTGTGGGCCAACTAACTCCAGACATGACATCAAGCCCCAGGAGTCATAGCATAACCTGAAGTTTTAGGACTGAGGTAGTCCATTGTTTTCCACCTGAGATTCCACCTTCATTCATTCATTCATTCATTCATTCATTCATTCGTATTTATTGAGCGCTTATTTTGTGCAGAGCGCTATAATCAATTGGTCAGTGAATCAATAGTATTTATTAAGCACTTACTGTGTGCAGAGCATTGTACTACAGGTTTGGAGGTACAATACAGTGGCATTATCTTCCCACCCAAACCCTGTCCTCTGCCTGACTTTCCCATTCCTATAGATGGTACCACCATCCTTCCTCTCATTCAACCCACATATTCAACTCAGCAATAAATCCTGTCAGTTCCACCTTTTCACATCATTAAAATTCACCCTTTCCTTTTCATCCAAGCTGCTGCCATGTTAATCCAATCACTTACTCTATCCTGCCTTGATATCAGCCTCCTTGCTGACCTCCCAGCCTCCTGTCTTTCCCCACTCCAGTCTATACTTAACTCTGCTGCCCGGATCATTTTTCTACAAAAACGTTCAGGACATATTTCCCCATACCTCAAGAACCTCCGGTAGTTGCCCACCCACCTCCGCATCAAACAAAAACCCCTCATGCTTGACTTTAAAGGACTCAATCACCTTCCCCCCTCCTATCTCACCTTGTTACTCTTCTACTACAACCCAGCCCACATACTTCACTCCTCTAAACCTAACCTTCTCACTGTACCTTGGTCCGATCTATCTCAACGCCGATCTCTTGCCCATATCATGCCTCCTTATATCTGACAATTAACTCTCTCTGCCTTCAAAGTCTTACTGAAGGCACATCTCCCCCAAGAGACCTTCCCTGGCTAAGCCCTTCTTTCCTTTCCTCGCACTCCCTTCTGCGTCACCCTGACTTGCTCGCTGTATTCATCCCCCCTCCCAGGCCCACTTATGTACATAGCTGTAATTCATTTATATTAATGTCTGTCTCCCCATCTACACTATAAGCTCATTGTGGGCAGGGAATGTGTCTGTTTATTGCTTTATCGTACTCTCCCAAGTTCTTGGTACAGTGCTCTGCACACAGTAAGCGCTCAATAAATGCGATTGAATAAATGAATGTATTAATGGAGTTGGTGGACATAATCCCTGCCTACAAGGATTTTATAGTCTACTGGAGGAGACAGACATTAAAAAAAATTACAGTTAGGGGAAATGGAAAAGTAAGCTTAGGTCCTATGGAGCTGAGAGTGGGCTGATAATTAAATGCTTAGAGGGCAGGGTATATATCAAGTACTTAGTGGGTACAAATCCAAGTGATGCAGAAAGGAGGGTGAGCAGGGGAAACTAAGGCTTAGAAATGTATTGACGTGAATGTTGGCATGTGTGTATGGCAGAAGCTGACAGAATTTTAAAATCTCTAGATTCCAGTTGTGCATTCTTCTGTGCATCAAAAAAGGAAACTTGATTTTGTCAGCTTTAATCATTAATTGGAACATCCTTGAAAGGCCACAGCCACTTTGAATGTTTATTTTTTACTCCATTTCTGACCTTAAATGTTAACTGAAGTCTTCTCTTGTTGATTTTTTTTTGCACATCATTTAACTCTGAATTGTCTGAAAAGACAGTTTTTGTGGAAAGTCTTCTCTAATGAATAGAGCCTTCCACAGAAGGATACCCTTAATTCCATCTCACAGAGTCTCAGACTGGAACATTTGCTTAATATATGGGTTTAGGTAGAGACATCAGGGAAATGCTCCGTTTTCTTAACATGGAAGACCTTGGGCCTATCCCCTCCGCACCCCCTCCAATTAAGCCCTTGCCTCAACTCATTGGGAAGTTATAGTAGTAGTACCGTGAACCACATGTGGCCAGGGTCATGCTGCCGGAAGCCACCACTGGAAAAGTTAGCTAGCCTGCTCTCCCCACCATTGAGGAGATCCAAGGGAGCAGAGGCTGAGAAATTTGGACAGATCTGGAGTGGAGTAGACAACTAGACCTCAGGTGAACTCTGAAGCCCTCCTCCCCTCCCAAGCAGAACAGGGACAGTAGTAGTAGTAATAATATTTATTAAGTGCAACCATTGTGCAAAGTACTGTACTAAGCTCTGAGAAAGAAAATACATGGGTGAGGTAGAGAAACAGTCCCTGGACCCCAAGGGGCTGACAACTTAATAAAGTGCGTTGGTGACAGACATATAAGGTAGGTTGAACAAAGATACAAAGGACAAGGATGATGATAAACACCAAAGGGACAGCAGGATTTCAGGCTCTTCATAGCCCAGACCAATGGTCACAGAAGTCACGACTGTGGACAGAATGGTGACTGTCTCATGTTCTAAAGGTTGAGGAGACCTCTCTCACAGCACCCCTGTAAGCCCTTTTGCTTTGGAGCCAGGGTTGATGGGAGCCCCTGGAAGTTGGGAGTGAGGGCACAGGTGGATGGCTTACTCGGCTGCTACTGGACAGTGATCCTCAGGGGGTGTGGAGAGAGATTATTGATGGCACAAGATATCTGTGCCAACAGATGGAATAACATTAATAATTATTGTAATAATTGTGGTATTTGTTAAGCACTTATTCTGTGCCAGGCATTATACTAAGTGCTGAGGTGGATACAAACAAATTGGGTTGGACACAGTCCTTGTCCCATATGGGGCTTAGAACCCATGACCTTCTGACTTCCAGGCCCATGTCTTAGGGCTGGGGGCACAGATCCCTTAGGAGGTAGAGTGATTTAATGGAATGAGCACAGGACTAATCGGAGGCTGGGTGCTAATCCCAGCTCTGCCACTAATAATAATTACTAAGCACTTACTATGTGCAAGGCACTATACTAAGCACTGGAGTAGATACAAGCAAATTGGATTGGACAAAGTCCCTGTCCCATGTGGGGCTCATAGTCTCGACCCCCATTTTACAGATGAGGTTAACTGAGGCACAGAGAAGTAAAATGACTTGCCCGAAGTCACATAGCAGACAAGTGGCAGAGCTGGGATTAGAACCCATGACCTTCTGAATCCTAGGCCCATGCTCTATCCGCTGTGCCATGCTGCTTCAGTATTTAGTAGGTGATCTGAGATGAGCAATTTAACCTCTCTGAGCCTCAGTTTCTTCCTTTGTGACTCTTTATTGCTAGGTTTTACCAATAAATGGGTGAAAATCCATTTTAAAATATGAAATTTCAGAGTAAACATCACTATTTATTATGGACGGAAGGACAAAGAGGAGGTGGGCAACAAATACTTCATCTGCTGCTCTGAGGACAAAGATGTTGTTGGAAGAGAGAATTCTTTGGCCAATTTTTGCCCTGAAGTGGGATCCATTCTTCCCACATTTCCCCCCTCATACTTAGAGTCCAACTCTGAACAAATGAGGCTGTGTAGCACTGAGCTTATAATAAACCACTTCACAGTAAGAAAGAAGCATTGTAGTGAATCACTTTTGGGGCCAACCCAGTTTTCTGCTAAGGCTAGTAGTGCTGATGTCAGTTACTGGGCTGTTAATTTATCTCTCTCTTTTAATGCTGTACTGATACAGTCTGATAGAAAACCTTCCAACTCCCCAAGTGCAGAAAATTAGTAACAACCCCTTCCATTTCACAAAGTTTCCAGACCTTTATCTCTTTTTATGACCTGGATTCCTTCCTGAAACAGGAACTGTTTCAAGTATCAATTTTGGAAAGTTCAGTGAGGTGGAATGGGAGTGAGACACAGAAATCTTTTGTCGGGTAGGAGTGGGGAAGTCAAATAGTCTGAATCATTTAAACCGTTGGCCTTGATCAGATAGTTGATTCTATCATCGTTGATTCCTTGTCAATTGCATAAATTCAAAATAAGGACCCCTGCAAACCCAAGGAAAAGGGTACCTCCTTCCCTAGCCCACCGAGGGTGTGGTGAGATAAAACTAACACTGCCGACTGTTCCGGACCTTTAACTCTCTCCTTAGGGCCCCTGTTCCTCCCCCTCCCCCATCTCTCACCCCCAATGATCTGGCCACCTATTTCCTCACGAAAATGAACAAAATCAGGTCTGAGCTCCCCAAAGTCACCCCTCAGCCTCTCCCCTCCCCCCCACCAACCCTCTCCCCTACTTTCCCATCCTTCCCTGCAGTATCCTCAGAGGAGATCTCCTCCCTTCTCGCAAGTGCCACCCCCTCCACCTGTACCTCGGACCCCATTCCCTCTCACCTTATTAAAACCATCGCCCCTGCCCTCCTCCCTTCCTTAACTTCTATTTTTAACCACTCAATCTCCAATGGTTCCTTCCCCTCTGCCTTCAAACATGCACACGTCTCCCCCATCCTAAAAAAACCCGCTCTTGACCCCACTTCCCCCTCCAGTTATCGCCCTATCTCCCTTCCTTTCCAAAATCCTAGAACGAGTCGTCTACAATCGCTGCTTAGAATTCCTTAACTCCCATTCTCTCCTGGACCCCCTCCAATCTGGCTTCCGTCCCCTCCACTCTACCGAGACTGCTCTCTCTAAGGTCACCCGTGACCTCCTTCTTGCCAAATCCAATGGCTCCTACTCCATTCTAATCCTCCTTGACCTCTCTGCTGCCTTTGATACTGTTGACCATCCCCTCCTCCTCCATACCTTATCTCACCTTGGCTTCACAGACTCCGTCCTCTCCCGGTTCTCCTCTTACCTCTCTGGCCGGTCATTCTCAGTCTCCTTCGCTGGCGCCTCCTCCCCCTCTCATCCTTTAACTGTTGGAGTTCCTCAAGGGTCAGTTCTTGGCCCTCTTCTGTTCTCCATCTACACTCACTCCCTTGGTGAACTCATTCGCTCTCATGGCTTTGACTACCATCTCTACGCAGACGACACGCAGATCTACATCTCCGCCCCTGTCCTCTCCCCCTCCCTTCAGGCTCGCATCTCCTCCCGCCTCCGGGACGTCTCCACCTGGATGTCGGCCCGCCACCTAAAACTCAACATGAGCAAGACTGAGCTCCTCATCTTCCCTCCCGAACCCGGTCCTCTCCCAGACTTCCCTATCACCGTGGATGGCACGACCATCCTTCCCGTCTCTCCGGCCCACAATCTCGGTGTCATCCTTGACTCGTCTCTCTCGTTCACCCCACACATCCTATCCGTTACCGAGACCTGCCGGTTTCACCTTTACAATATCGCCAAGATCTGCCCTTTCCTCTCCACCCAAACGGTTACCTTACTGCTACGGGCTCTCGTTATATCCCGGCTAGACTACTGTGTCGGCCTTCTCTCTGACCTCCCTTCCTTCTCTCTCGCCCCGCTCCAGTCTATTCTTCACTCTGCTGCCCGGCTCATCTTCCTGCAGAAACGATCTGGGCATGTCACTCCCCTTCTTAAACAACTCCAGTGGTTGCCTATCAACCTCCGCTCCAAACAAAAACTCCTCACTCAGAGCTTCAAGGCTCTCCATCACCTTGCCCCTTCCTACCTCTCCTCCCTTCTCTCTTTCTACCGCCCACCCCACACGCTCTGCTCCTCCGCCGCCCACCTCCTCACCGTTCCTCGGTCTCGCCTATCCCGCCGTCCACCCCTGGGCCATGTCCTCCCGCGGTCCCGGAACGCCCTCCCTCCTCACCTCCGCCAAACTGATTCTCTTCCCCTCTTCAAAACCCTACTTCAAACTCACCTCCTCCAAGAGGCCTTCCCAGACTGAGCTCCTCTTCCCCCTCTACTCCCTCTGCCATCCCCCCTTTACCTCTCCGCATCTAAAGCCTCATTTTCCCCTTTTCCCTCTGCTCCTCCACCTCTCCCTTCCCATCCCCACAGCACTGTACCCGTCCGCTCAACTATATATATTTTCGTTACCCTATTTATTTTGTTAATGAATTGTACATCGCCTTGATTCTATTTAGTTGCCATTGTTTTTACGAGATGTTCTTCCCCTTGACGCTGTTTAGTGCCATTGTTCTTGTCTGTCCGTCTCCCCCGATTAGACTGTAAGCCCGTCAAACGGCAGGGACTGTCTCTATCTGTTGCCGACTTGTTCATTCCAAGCGCTTAGTACAGTGCTCTGCACATAGTAAGCGCTCAATAAATACTATTGAATGAATGAATGAATAATTATATGGGACACAAGATGGCTTAGTGGAGAGAGCATGGGACTGGAAGTCAGGAGGCCCAGGTTCTGTTCCCAGATCGTCCACTGGTCTGCTGTGTGATTTAGGACAAATTATTCAACCTCTCTGAGCAGTCATTTCCTCATCCATTAAGTGAGGATTACACTATCTTTCCCTTTCATTTTTTTATGGTATTTGTTAAGTGCTTACTATGGGCTGGGCACTTCTGTAAGTGCGGCGCTAGATAGAAAGTAATCAGGTTGGACATAGTCCATGTTCCACATGGGGCTCATAGTCTTAATCCCCATTTTACAGATGAGGTAACTGAGGCACAGAGAAGTGAATTGACTTGCCCAAGATCCCCCAGTAGGAAAGTGACAGAGCTGGGATTAGATGAGGAGGTCCTTCTCACTCCCAGGCCCTTGGTCTATCCACTAAGTCAGGCTGCTTCTACCTCAGAGGTATGTTATGATGATGAAATGAGATAGCTGCTCTTGGGAAAGCCATTTAACTTTTCTGAGCCTCAGTTGCTTCATCTGCAAAATGGGGACTCAGTACCTGTTCTCCCTCCTACCTTTCTGCCCTCATGTGAGCCCCAGTTAGCAGGAATTTGGTCCAACATGATTATCTTGTATTATTATTTCTGAAGTTGGAGGCTTACATATATAAGAAAGCGGACATAATGTACCCCCTCTACTCTCATCTTTGGATCCAACAGAGATAGAGTTAATGAGCTTCTACGTCTATGCATGTTTATGTCACGTAGTAGTCCTCTCCAGTCTTCTTTTTTTCTCCTTTCTGGAGCCTGTGATTTCCCTCCACTTTCCTGATTTTTTTCTTTTTCCATTTACCTCTTTTTCCACAACTGTCTCTTGACCTCTGTCTTTCTCCTTTTTCTTTTCCCTCTCTTATCCCTTTCCCACTTTGCATATCGGTTCAAAATATGAGTTCATAAACATCTATTCCCAGTCAGATCATGGTAAACACATAGACATGTCATGTTTTGGAAAAAATTTTAAGAGATTCCCCCTACCCTATTACTCTGAATATCTCCCTCAAAGAAGGTTTACAAAGTGGGTGAGGGCCTAAGCAGTAATTCTATTGTGTTGAGGCCTCAAAGATATGCTGTTTTATGATCACAGGTGGTATTCATAATGCCTACTTGCACTGAATTCACCCAAGCACTTAGTACAGTGCTCTGCACACAGCTAAGTTCTCAATAAATATGATTAATTCTACCAGTCATTCTGCAGTGTATGCTCTTGGGGAGAACGGGACCAAGGTGAGAGAGTGTGGTTGGCTCTGTGCAACCCATCACTACTGTTGTTGATGATGGGCATGGCTGTTCCCTTCTTAACTACTGGTGAAAGAGAAATGCTCATTGCTAATGGCAAGGAAAGATAAAAGGAGCTGTAGTTTCATAGACAACATGTGCAAATATTTAAGAAATTATTTCTCCAAGATATTCACTCCCCCCGTTACAGTCTCCGTAGTCAAACATTGTTTTTGAACTGAAGAACAACTATGACATGTCCCATTTCATTCATCACCACTTCCTTCTGAAATATGGCCCACTAACGGTCCTACAGAAAGTGGATTATTATTATTATTATTAAGTGCTAATTATGTGTTAAGCACTGTTCTAAAGCACTGAGGTAGATACAAGTTAATCAGGTTGGATACAGTCCCTGTCCCACATGGGGTTCACAGTCCAAGAGAGACAGCAGGTATTTATTTCCCCTTTTACAGTTGAGGAAACTGAGTCACAGAGAAGTTAAGTGACTTGCCCAAGATCACACAGCAAGCAATTATCAGAGCTGGGATTAGAACCCAGGCCCTCTCCCCCTGAACCCTGTGTTCTTTCCGCTAGGCCATATCATTTTTGTTAGTCATAGCTGGTGTGTTTGGCTTCACACTTTAGTTGAGGTTGCTATTTGCTCGCAAGATTGGATTTATCTGTTACTTTTAACTCCAAACTGCCAGAGTCAGTCAGTTGTATTTATTGAGTGCTCACTGTGTGCTTGAGGAAATACAGTGTTACAATAAACAGAATCCCTGCCCACAATGAGTTTACATCTAGAGAAGAACCACCAGCTTTCATTTTCCACTTTCATTTTCCACCTTTAGTACTGTGAGAATTTCATTAGTCCTTTCTGTTCAAATGAGTAACATAATAATAATGGTACTTGTTAAGCGCTTACTATGTACCTAACATTGTTCTAAGCACTGGTGTAGATACAAGGTAATCAGGTTGTCCCAAGTGGGGCTCACAGTCTTAATCCTCATTTTACAGATGAGGTAACAGGCACAGAGAAGTTAAGTAACTTGCCCAAAGTCACACAGGTGACAAGTCACACAGGTGACAGGTGGCAGAGTCAGGATTAGAACTCATGACCTCTGACTTTCCACGAAGCCACATTGCTTCTCAATCTTTTAAATAACAACGGTCAAAGTCATATTATGTAATAAACTAGTTTCCTTTTTGAGAGTGTTAGCTTTGCAAACACCTCCCCTTTCTCCAACATATGGCGTAGCTTAGTGGAAAGAGCACAGGCTTGGGAGTCAGAGGTAATGGGTTCGAATTCCGACTCTGCCACTTGTCAGCTGTGTGACTTGGGACAAGTTACTTCATTTCTCTGGGCCTCAGTTCCCTCATCTGTAAAATGGGAGTGAAGACTGTGAGCCCCACGTGGGACAAGCTAATTATCTTGTCTCTACCCCAGGGCTTAGAACGGTGCTTGGCACATAGTAAGCAGTTTACAAATACCATCATCATCATTATTATTATTATATGGGAAAGAGCACCCTTCTGGGAAATAAGAGTCCTAGATTCTAGTCCTGGCTCTGCCTATAGTAGGCAAATATAGGCAAATGCAAGACCACACCTGCACTTCACATTGTATCAGTCCCCTGTCCTTCTACTTGTTTGTTGCACACCAATGTTCCGTGGCCTAGTGGAAAGAGCAGGAGCCCTGGATTCACTGGACCTGAGTTCTAATTCCTTGCAGAAATCACAACTTCAGTGTGTTTCATTTTCCCCATTTGTTCTCCCTCCAGCTTAGATTTTGGAATAGGAACTGTGTCCAACCATGTCTTGTATCCACTCCAGCACATAGGACAGTGCTTGATACAGTGCGTCCCTAACAAGTACCATAAAAAGGTAATTCTAGTGGGAACAAGACTGGAAGGGACAAGAGAGTGGAGATGACGTGGTGCAAGCCTCGAGCACTACAAGCAACTCCTCTGGTTAGGAAATCGGTCGTGAAGTCTCAGAAATTGGGGTCATTCCTCATTCCTGATGGAAGATTCCATGAGTTACCTCGCCGGCTTCCTTTGCTAGGCCTTTAAGCTGTTAAGCTCTTGCTGCTGCTGCCCCCAAGTGGTAAATACAAGCCTGTGCACGCTCCGGTCCCACAGCCTATCCTGGCTTTAGCCCGAGCAGATTCAAAATATTAAAATTCTTCTTCCACTGTGATATACTGGGATCATTCTCGTGCTGTTAGAGGTAGACTATTGTAAGCTCTCGAGGCATATGATCAATCTAGACCTTTTTCAAGGAAAGAACGTGATGTATGCTGAACTAATCCTGATTGTTCAATTCCATCAATATCACCTTTATCAGCAGCGGAGGTAGAAATGGTATAGTATTAGGGAAGGACCTGGGGAATTTACTCTTACTACCTGGTAGTCAGGCTGTGGTTTTTTTTTTATTCTTTTAAGTTCGATCCATAAACATGTTTATTAGTGAACATGAATTTAAGCTAGGGTAATCCAGCTGGTTATCTAGAGTCAAAAATTCTTTTATAAGTCCCTCATAGTAGGTAAGTATTCCATTATGCAGCTAGTTGAACAACAACAAAAAACTTAATGGGGATCCTTTATTTTCACTGTTTCATAAGAATTGATTTTCAAGGGAGATGTACCCCCTCAATTTAAAGATCGGCAGTCCTCTTCCCAGTTATTTCTTCAGTGTTCTGCAATGCACCCAACATGAAGTGAGGGAAAACACAATGAAACCAAGCAGATATGGTTCCCTGTCCTTGAAGAGCTCACAAGTGACAATTGGGATAAGGGGAAGAGATATTTACACTTAGAATATGTCCAACTTCTAAACAACTTGTCTTATGCGGTTGAGTCATCTCCGACCCAAGGCGATGCCATGGACACATCCCTCTCAGAATGCCCCATCTCCATCTGCAATTGTTCTGGTAATGCATCCGTAGAGTTTTCTTGGTAAAAATATGCAAGTGCTTTACCATTGCCTCCTTTCATGCAGTAAACTTGAGTCTCCACCCTCGACTCTCTTCCATGCTGCTGTTGCCCAGCACGGGTGAGTTTTGACGTGGAGCAAGTTGCCTTCCACTTGCTAGCCACTGCCCAAGCTAGGAATGGAATGGGTATGCCTCTGCTTGACTCTCCCTCTCATAGTCAAGTCTGGTAGAGTACTGGAAATTTTCCAGGTGTGACCCTGAGAGGGAGAAGCAGCGTGGTTCAGTGGAAAGAGCACGGGCTTTGGAATGAGAGGTCATGGGTTCAAACCCCGGCTCTGCCACTTGTCAGCTGTGTGACCTTAGGCAAGTCAGTTGACTTCTCTGTGCCTGTTACCTCATCTGTAAAATGGGGATTAAGACTGTGAGCCTCACGTGGGACAACCTGATTATCCTGTATCTGCCCCGGCGCTTAGAACAGTGCTCTGCACATAGTAAGCGCTTAACAAATACCAACATTATTATTATTATCTAAGCAAGTGCCACAAATATTCTTATTTCAGAGATGTAATTACAAACAACAAAAATAATTAAATCAGTGGTTTCTTAAGGGTCAATTTCACTGCAGACCCCTTTTTCACAACCTTTCTCTGGCCTGGCATTCCCTCCCCCTCCATATTTGCCAGATCACCATTCTCCCCACCTTCAAAGTATTATTAAGGTCACCAGCCTTCTTTTCCCTGCTCCCTCTCCCTTCTTTGGTATCTATACACTTGCATCTGTGATTTCTGGGCACTTAACATTTGCTCTACTATCAACCCTCTGCATTTATATATATATAGCTATAAATTGTATATTGTGTAGTATTTGTTTATATTAATGTCTATCTCCCCCTCTAGACTGGAAGCTCATTGTGAGCAGGGAATGTGCCTACCACATCTATTGTCCTGTACTTTTCCATGTGCTTAGTACAGTGTTCTGCACACAGTAAGCACTCAATAAATACCACTGAAAGGGAAAAGAAAATATAATTATCCAGAGAGCTTCAAAAGTTCAAATTTTTCACAATGTTTTCAACCTTATGGCTGACAGTTCTCCTTACAGATGGGGGCCAAGTTTCACCTTCTAAGTGGTAGTGGAGGATGGTGAGAGCAAGTTCTTACACCTTCACTGATGCCAGCCTGTCTCATTAGAAAGAGCCTAAACAGCAAGTTTGGTTCCTACATGCAGTCACAGCAGCTCTAAGAGAATGTTAGCTAACCATCTAGTTTGCCAGACTAAGTGGAGACAGACTGGATTGCTTCTGGATACTATTTAAATGGAAAAAGAAAAATTAAGGAAACAATAAATAGGTAAGAAGCACATGGCTATATTTATTTGTTGGATTTGTAGGATTTTCCAAATTTGTATTGTGATTTAAAATAGAAGTTAATAGACAAATTGTCAATTGCAGTTGGTTAGATTAGGGACACAATACATATGTTCAGTCTCTGATTTGGGTCTTAGAATACTAGATGCATTAGATAACATAAGCTTATATTATGTTAACATCATTATTGATAATAATAATAAAAATGTAAATAAAATGATGGTGTTTATTAAGCACATGTGCCAAGCACTGGAATTGGTATAATCCAGAGTTTAGAACAGTGCTTGGCACATAGTAAGCACTTAACAAATACCATTATTATTAATATAATCAGATCATATGCAGTCCCTAACTCACAGGATGTACAATCTATTTTATCCCCATCTTACAGATAAGGAAACAAAGGCTCAGAGAGTTTAATAATAATAATAATAATAATAATTGTGGTATTTGTTAAGCACTTAGTGTGTGCCAGGCACTGTACTAAGTGCTGAGATGAATACAAGCAAATTGGGTTGGACACAGTTCCTGTCCCACATGGGGCACAAAGTCTTAATCCTTTGTTACAGATGAGGTAACTGAGGCCCAGAGAAGTGAGTCACTTGCCCATGGTCACTCAGCAGACAAGTGACAGAGCTGAGATTAGAACCTGCAGTCTTCTGACTCCTAGGCCCTTACTCTATCCACTACCCCTAAATGATTTGCTAAAGTGACAAGTGGGCAAGTCACTTCACTTCTCTGTGCCTCAGTTACCTCATCTGGAAAATGGGGATTACCTGTGAGCCCCACGTGGGACATCCTGATTCCCCTCTGTCTACCCCAGCGCTTAGAACAGTGCTCGGCACATAGTAAGCGCTTAACAAATACCAAAATTATTATTATTATTATTAAAGGCTGCATAGCAGGAAACTAATACAGTTCTTTATTTCATTCATATATTCATTAGTATTTAGTGAGTGCTTACTGTATGCAGAGCACTGTACTAAACATTTGGAAAATACAACAATAAACAGACACATTCCCTTCCCACAGTGAGCTTTCAGTCTAATGGTGGGGTGGGAGTTGCCGGGGGGAGGGGGAACTTGGGTCTCCTGACTCCCAGTCCCATGCAAGTTACTTTATAGAGTTAGAGATGTCAACCTTTCTTTATGGAATATGATTTGGGATTAAAATTTTTTCTTAAAAGAATTATGCTGCTTGTTGCATACTGCAGGTTGATGTTTCATTTATGCAAAACAATTCAGTAGCAACCCCTTGATTTATGTAATATGATAATTCTGTCACACTGCCTCAGTTTTATACTCTCAGCATGTATGTTCCATTTCAAGGATGTCTTCATCAAATTAACAAGAAGCCGAATTCTGGGGAACAAAAATATCTACTATTTATAATCCAAAGACTACGGTTGATATGTTTCAACAGGATGCACTTCAAAGCTTCCGGCGGCTTGGAATGGATGGGACCTGACTGCCTCACTACCACTGCTGAGACCACCAACTGGGCTCTTGTTACCCCTGCAACAACATTTTACCAATCCCATTTGACAGAGAACCTAGGGCATGGCAGTTTTCTTGACTTTCGATCACTAGGAAGATTAGTCAAAGAGGCTGGGTCAATTGTAGGCAAGCAGAATTTCAACAAATAATAGGTAGAGTAGGAGGATAATATTGCTTGAATTTGTGCTGCTTCTTTCACTTCCTCCCTGCCTTTGGCCTTGGAGGGATTGGGGATGTGGATGGCTGCTCTTATCCACTTAGCAGATCTCTTTGCCCACTTCTCCCCCAGGTGAATTTTTCGATTCTCTGAAGCTCAACATCTAACTGTACTCTACTCTCAACGTTCCCACCTCTGACTTATCAGAGTCCTCCTAAAAATCTCACCTCCTCCAGGAAGCCCTCTCCAATGAACTTGAGAGGAAGCAGGAGAGAGCACAGGACTGGGAGTCAGAAGACCTGGCTTTTAAGCCTGGCTTCACCATCTGCTTGCTGTGTGACCTTGGGCAAGTTACTTGATTTCTCTCTGCCTCAGTTTGCTCATCGGTAAATTGGGGATTAAATATTTGTTCTCTCTCACCCTTAGAATGTGAATCCCATATGGAACAGAGACTGTGTCTAAACTGATACCTACTCCAGCTTGAGGTTTAGGGGAAACAGCATGGCGTAGTGGATAGAGCATAGGCGGAGGAATCAGGAGGTCATGGCTTCTAATCTCTGCTCTGCCACTTGTCTGCTCTGTAGCCTTGGGCAAGTTACTTAACTTCTCTGTGCCTCAGTTACCTCATCTGTACAATGGGATTAAAACTGTGAGTCCCATGCGAGACAGGGACCATGTCCAATCTGATGTTTGCATCTACCCCAGTGTTTAGCACAGTGCTTTGCCAAGTTTAGCACTGCCATAGTAAGCGCTTAATACCAGAATTATTACTACATAATACACACTCAATAAATACCAGAATTGTTGTGACAACTCCCCAAACTCCCAACCTATCACTCCGAAACCACCTCTATTGCTTAGGATACAAAACTATCCAAGCCGTGGTATTTGAATGCTTGTGTAAAGCACTGTATTAAGCCCTTCATAATAATTGTGATATTAGTTAAGTGCTTACCATGTACCAAACACTGTCTACACAGTAGGGTAGGTAAAATAGATTCAATAAAATCACTTTAGAGTACAATATAAGACATGATCTCGACCCTCAACATTCATTCATTCAATCGTATTTATTGAGCACTTACTATGTGCAGAGCACTGTACTAAGGGCTTGGAAAGTACAATTCGGCAACAGAGACAATCCCTACCCAACTATCTCACAATTTAGCAGAGGAGACAGACAATAAAATAAATTACAAGTAGGGGAAACAATCATTTATGAAGATACGTTAGATTGATTCTATGGGATAGAGATGAGTACCCCTCCTTAGCATTTATTTACATACTACATGTACATATTATGGTATTTTATCCTGATACAGTGTTCCCTATCTGTTGCTGCTTCTTTCTTTTGTGCCTACTATCTGCAAATTAGAGAAGCAGCGTGGCTCAGTGGAAAGAGCGCGGGCTTTGGAGTCAGAGGTCATGAGTTCAAATCCCGGCTCGGCCACTTGTCAGCTGTGTGACTGTGGGCAAGTCACTTAACTTCTCTGGGCCTCAGTTACCTCATCTGTAAAATGGGGATTAAGACTGTGAGCCCCCATGTGGGACAACCTGATTCCCCTATGTCTACCCCAGCGCTTAGAACAGTGCTCGGCACATAGTAAGCACTTAACAAATACCAACATTATTATTATTATTATTAAATTCTCCATATGTCATTTTCTCCCATTAGATCTAAGTCTGAGGACGGGGAATCCACCTTTTGCTTCAGTTGCACTTTGCCAGGCGTTGAGTAAAGTGACTGGCCCCTCAGCAGGCGATGGAGAAATGCCAAGTCAACAGCCGCAGCCCTTCCCCCGGCCTAGCCGGCCACTTGCCTCTTTTTAAACACACACTTTCATTCATTCAATAGTATTTACTGAGCGCTTACTATGTGCAGAGCACTGTACTAAGCACTTGGAATGAACAAGTTGGCAACAGATAGAGACAGTCCCTGCCGTTTGACGGGCTTACAGTCTAAGGCAGACAAAGTTTACGGTGTCAGTCAACAGGGAGGAGCGCCAGTGACCTCAACTGCATGGAAGCCATGCGTATGCCAAAGTCCCGCACCAAGGGGCTTCTTCCATTCAATCGTATTTATTGAGCGCTACTGTGTGCAAAGCCCTGTACTAAGTGCTCCTTCCTCACCCTCCCGGGCCGGGCAGCCACACTTTGGGTCTCTGTAGCTAACAATAATAATAATGATGATGGTATTGCTTAAGCGCTTACTCTATGCCCAGCACAGTTCTAAGCGCTGGGGTAGATACAAGGTCATCAGGTTGTCCCACGTGGGGCTCACAGTCTTCATCCCCATTTTACAGATGAGGTAACGGAGGCACAGAGAAGTGAAGTGACTTGCCCAAGGTCACACAGCTGACAAGTGGGAGAAGTGGGATTAGAACCCACGACCTCTGACTTAGAGAAGCAGCGTGGCTCAGTGGAAAGAGCCTGGGCTTTGGAGTCAGAGCTCATGAGTTCGAATCCCAGCTCTGCCACCTGTCAGCTGTGTGACCGT
Organism: Ornithorhynchus anatinus; assembly: GCF_004115215.2. NCBI lineage: Eukaryota > Metazoa > Chordata > Mammalia > Monotremata > Ornithorhynchidae > Ornithorhynchus > Ornithorhynchus anatinus. The sequence continues at coordinate 31,115,925 of NC_041730.1, forward strand.
GGGCAAGTCACTTAACTTCTCTGTGCCTCAGTTACCTCATCTGTAAAATGAGGATGAAGACTGTGAGCCCCACGAGGGACAACCTGATTCCCCTGTGTCTACCCCAGCGCTTAGAACAGTGCTTTGCACATAGTAAGCGCTTAACAAATACCAACATTATTATTATTATTATTAAGCCCGTGCTCTTTTCATTAAGCCACGCTGCTTAGCCCAAGGGAAACGGCATTCATTCCATCGTATTTATTGGGTGCTTACTGTGTGCAGAGCACTGTACTAAGCGATTGGAAAGCACAATACAGTAATAAGGAGAGACAATCCCTACCCACCACGGCCTTACAGTCTATTCCGCTTCCCTTCCCTTCTCCCTCCTCCTCCTCTCTTCTTTATGCCCTTCGGTCTATTGCCTCCCTACTCCCTTCCCTTCCTCCCCATTCCTTTCATTTGCTTCCTCCGCACTCCTCCCGCTTCCCTTTTCCCTCCTCCCTATTCCTTCCTTCCTATTCCTATTGTGAGCCCGTCACTGGGCAGGGATCGTCTCTCTCTGTTGCCGAATTGTGCATTCCAAGCGCTTAGTACAGTGCTCTGCACATAGTAAGCGCCCAATACCTACTATTGAAGGAATGAATGTATTGAGCGCCTGTTGGGTGCAGAGCAGTATACTGAGCACTTAGGGAGTCACTATAACAATCTAACAGACACCTTCCCTGCCCTTTCCAGTCTGGAGTCATCTAATCCCTCCCTTCCCTTCTTCCTGCTCATTCCCTTCACTTGCCCCTCCCCTCTCTCCTTCAATCAACGGTATTTACTGAGAGCTTACTATCCCTGCCCCTTCCCTTTCCCCTTCCCTTCTCTTCTTCAATCAATCAACGGGATTTATTGAGCGCTTATCTCTGCCCCACCCTTCCCCTCCCCTCCCTTCTCTCTCTCTCCCTGCCTCCCTCTGTCCCTCCCCTCTCTTTCTTTTCCTGCCCCTCCCTTCTCTCTCTCTCTCTCCCTACCGCTCCCTCCCTGCCCGTCCCCTCTCTTCCCATCCTCTCCCTCCTCCTCCTCCCCCCCCTCCCTGCCCCTTCCCTCTCTCTCCCTTCTCTGCTCCTCCTTCTCTCTCCCACCCCCTCTCTTCCTGCCCCTCCCCTCCCTCCCTTTTCCTCCCCGCCCCTTCCCTGTCCCTCCCTCCCTAACCCCTCCCTTCTCCTTCTCTGCCCCTCCTTCTCTCTCCCTGCCCTTCCCCCTCCCCCCATCCCTGCCCCTCCCTCCCTCCCCTCCCTCCCTTTTCCTCCCCGCCCCTCCCTTCTCCTTCTCTGCCCCTCCTTCTCTCTCCCTCCCTGCCCCCTCCGTGTCTCTTCCCCTCCCCTCCCTCCCCTCCGTCTCTCCCTCCCTCCCTCCCTGCCTTCCTCCCCTCCGCCCCTGCCCTCTGGCGGCGCGCTCCCGCTCCCTCCCGCGGCGCTGCCGGCCGTGGGCTGCGCGTGCGCCGGGCGAGCGGGCGGGCGGGGGGGCGGCCAGTCTGTCCCTCTGTCCGTCCTAGCCGTGGAGGCGGCCGTGGGGCGGAAGGGCCCGAGCCCTGAGGATGGGGGCGGGAAGGGGAGGCGGAGCGGGGTTGGAAGGGGCCGGGCCAGGGCAGGGCCAATAGGGCCGCGGGAGGAGGAGCGGGGGGCGGGGGGCGGCCCTTGCGTTTCCGGGGCCGGGCGGAGGAGGCGGGGCCAGCGCACCCGCCCCAGCGCCCAGTCCGGCCGGTCGGCCCTCCCTCCGTCCCTCCCTCCCTCCCTCCGTCCGTCGGTCCGCCCGGGCAAGTGTGGGGCCCGGACGCTTGTCTTTCCTCCTCCGTCCGCAGACCCGCCCTGCCCCGCCCCACCCACTCACTTCCCCCCCCCAGCCATGCGGAGAGGTAGGTGGGGGCCGCTTTCCTGCCGGGTCCGCGCCTCCCCCCCCGTCTGTTGCTAGGAGACGGTGGCCGCTCCCCCAGGGCCCGAGGAGGGCTGCAGGACTGGCCACCGCACCCCAGGCCGCGGCCATCCCGGGGCCCCCGGGCCCCAACCGGAGCCGGACCTGCGCCGCCTTAGGTCGGGGACGAGGGGCGACAGGGTCCGGCCCGGGGCGGGCGGGCTTGCAGACCCTCCATTCCCCTGCCCGGCCTTCGGGGCTCGGGCTAGGAAACCGGGCTACCGAGTGGAAGCGGCCAGTTGGCGGGATCCATCTCGTCCTATTACTTTGAAGCCCTCCCACCCCCGGCAGCCATCAGCCCGTCATTGGGCAGGGATGGTCTCTCTCAGTTGCCGAATTGTCCAGCCCCAACGCTTAGTACAGTGCTGTGCGCCTAGTAAGGGCTCCGTAAATACGACCGAATGAGTGGTGAGCTGGAGCGTCCTCTTCGGGCCCATCCCCTGGTGATGTCTGTTTTCGAGCCCGAGTAGCCGCGGGGTCGCCCCTCACCCCTTTGGGACACCAGTGGCCTGGAGATAATGCCTGGCCGGGGGTAGTTTTTTGGACGGGGAGAGGGAGAAGGGATCTAACTCTCTTCCCCTCTTCAAAGCCCTCCTGAGAGCTCCCCTCCTCCAGGAGGCCTTCCCAGACCGAGTCCCCCCTTCTCCTCTGCTCTCCCTTCCCTCCACTCTCTGCTCTCTCCCCTCAGCACTGTGCTCGTTTGTATTTATTATTTATTACCCTATTTATTTTGTTGATGAGGTTTACATGCTCTTGACTCTATTTAGCTTGATGATGTTGTTTTGTTCTGTTTTACTTTGCTGTCCGTCTCCCCCGTTTAGACTGTTGAGCCCGTCATTGTGCCTCAGTGGAAAGAGCCCGGCTTGGGAGTCAGAGGTCATGGGTTCCAATCCCGGCTCTGCCACTTGTCAGCTGTGTGACTGTGGGCGAGTCACCTAACTTCTCTGTGCCTCAGCGACCTCATCTGTAAAATGAGAATTAACTGGGAGCCTCACATGGGACAACCTGATTACCCTGTATCTCCCCCAGGGCTTAGAACAGTGCTCTGCACATAGTAGGCACTTAACAAATACCAACATTGTTATTATTATTATTCTTGGGCAGGGATGGTCTCTATCTGTTGCCGAATTGTGCAGCCCAAGCGCTTAGTACAATGCTCTGCACATAGTAACTGTTCAATCAGTAGGATTGAATGAATGAATATTTGCACGAACCAGTTATTTCGGGAAGAGAATGGGATCCCCTTGTAAGGTGACAGTCGATGGAAAGGCTAGCCACAGTCCTCTCTTTCCTGTGGGGTTACTGCTTTGAGTCGATCGACCTAGAACTGCTACTGTTTCTTAAGTCGTCAGTATTCGTTGCCATTAGAAGATCCTCGTCCAACTGGAACTGAAATACAGGGCTGTTTATGAGCCGCAAAACCAGCTGAACGTGGTGTTATTCCCTGTGAAGTTGTAAATAGTAGCCGAAAAAGCATTAGTCAAGTCACTTTGGAGAGGCTGAAACATATGTCTCGTGTGAGCCCGTCATTGGACGAGAATTGTCTCTATCTGTTGCTGAATTGTACATTTCAAGCGCTTAGTACAGTGCTCTGCACATAGTAAGCGCTCAATAAATACGATTGAATGAATACATTTTCAGAACAGTGCAGGCAATGGGGATCTGATAGTTTTGCTTCTGATTTTCAAAACGTTGCAGACAACTGAGTCTGATTTTTTTTGTTTCCTTTTTTGCTTGTGGGAGGTGCGTAGCATGACTTTAAAAATGTAAATAGTTTTATCTTGAAAGAATATGAAAGGGCTGATTATGTGAAGAGCTGGGGCCTGGGGGTCAGAAAGACCTGGGTTCTAATCCCGGCTCTTCCAATCGTCTGCTTTGTGATCTTGGGCGAGTCACGTCATTTCTCTGTGGCTCAATTCCTCTCAGCTGTAAAATGGGGATTAAGACTGGGAGCCCCATACGGGACAGGGATTATGTCCAGTGCCTGGCACTTTGTAGTTTACAGTAGAGTACGTGTACAAATTTCATTAAAAAAAAGTCGGATGTAGGATGACTTGGTAAATAGGGCACAATGACATCACATTGTGCTCATACAACTGTGTATATTTTTATGACAATTAGAACCAATACAATATTAATAATTGTCTTTTCAAGTTTAACTTTTTGATATAGTCAGTGATAATACATAGTGACTTGATTTAAACCCCTAGAAAATGTGTTACTACAAAGTGACTGGGAGCCCTTAATAGCATTTTCTCCAAAAAGCAGACCATCTATTTACCATTTTCTTACTACTAAAGTGTGTACGGGCCCTACTAATGTCGCTTTAACAGATATCCCTGAGGCTCAACTCTTCAGAGATTGTGTGGTCTTTTTTTCTCCTTTGTTTTTGATCGCTTATCAAGATATTACAATAGTTCATTTTAATTTTCAGTCACCAGCTCAGACCGAGGTATAAGTTCTTGTGTTCATTCAACCTCTAGGTATTTTACCAGTAAGTCACTGTATTAAGTAATCATTCTTGTTCCAGAGAATGTCAAGATGGTGGGAGGGTGGGAAGAATGGAGGTCATGTGCAGCAAGACTAGTTGCTTTTCCTGTTCTCCGAGCTACGTTTTCTTGGGCTTACCTGACTTGCTGTCTCTTGTATGGGAAGGAGCAAAACTCTTGCCTCACCCTGCTACCATGTACTCTGTGTATTTCTGCGTAGTTAACAGCTCTTTTGTCGTAATAATTTACATGCAATATTGATGTTTTACATTGTTTTTTCGATCTGGAAGATGAGCAGGTAGGTGCACCCTTATTTTGAAGGAGAAAGTAAAGTTCAGGGTATGAGGTGCCATAATAAGACTTCTATGGGAGGAGTATGACACTTCTCACTCTTCCTGTTCACTAGGGAAATGTTCAGTCAGAAAGGAAGCTGTTGCTCCAAGATAATAAAGTGCTTAACACTTTCAACATAGAGGAATGTTATTTGATAAAGGAATGTGCATGAGTGTTTTTCCCAATCATAAGTGGAACCATTGCTAGGGTAGCTGAGACATTCGCTTGAGGGTGTCTGAAATTTAGGGAGAAAGGGACATTGAGACCTTGCTTCCAAATAGTCCTGCCTATGGAAGGCCAGACATTTTGGAGCAACTGTGAATATGAAACAGCTCTGACAATCCCTGGATTTTTATGCTCGGGACTTCACACACACTGAGAATTTGAGGAATTTCCATTGTGCGTCTTTTATGTGTATCTCCAAGTCATTTGCTCCCATCAGTTTTTATGTTTGTTGAGACAGAGAAAGGAGGTGTCATAGCAGTGAGACTTTGTGCCCCCATAACTGAAGTAACAGGTTCAACCCCTTTTCACATTGCTTTGATGACTTTATTCCAAAATGAAGGCTATAGGAAAGGCTATGAAATCAGCAAAGCATAGTCAAAGAGAAGCAGTGTGAGCTAGTGGAAAGAGCTTTAGTTTGGGAGTCAGAAGGACTTGGGTTCTAATCCTGACTCCGTCACTTGTGTGCTCCATCACTTGTGTGATTTCTGTGCCTCAGTTTCCTCATCTGTAAAAGAGATTAAAATTAGGGATTAAGACTGTGAGCCCATGTGGGATGTGGACTGTGTTCAACCTGATTATCTTATATCTACCCCAGTGCCTTGTACCGTGCCCAGCATGTAGTATGAGCTTAACAAATACCATTAAAAAAAAAAGGCATGCCTGTCTTGCAGAGCTCACAGTTCACATCTGGTAGGCATACCCTTACTCTAAACCCTAAGAATTCTTGGAAGTGTAACTCGGTTGAATTGTGAAATTTAGAGCTGAAAAATGGAAATTCTCCCCTCCATGTTTCTTTTGGAATAACAGAAATTTAAAGGTGACTTCTCGTCATGAGAGAGGGTTGTGTGTCTAATTTTCAGAGTAGAAATTTGACCATTGCCGTTTTCAGATTCTAGGTAGCTTCTGTATTTTGGACATTATTTATACTGTATGTTGAAGGCACAGGATACATATTAATATAATGCCTTGTAAAATTACCAGAATTTCTTTTTTATTTTTAAGAAAATGTTCTGCTTTGAACTACTGACATTCTCTATTCTTTCAGACTGTCCTTTGAAGGAGTTTTCTGAGAATCTTCCCAGTAGATTGAATGCATTTTTAAACAGCCTTGAAGAAGCTAGCATTTTGTAGTAGGTTAATCCGGGATAAAAGGGATGAACAGCAAGAGAGTGTAGAATTTTTGAAATAAATTCATCCAGGAGGCAGATAGATTAAAGAGGGCAGGGTAGTGGGTTCTACGGTACATAATTTTAAGGAAATTGGGGCCAACAAAGGATTTTGGTCTTAAGCACTGTTCAGTCATGATAGAATTATAAACGGAATGATGAATTTGTATAGTGAACGAGGTATGGGGGCAAAAGTAAAAGCCTTTCAAAGTAAACAGTTTTTGTGTTTTGACAAAGCGCTTTCTCTATTGGTCTGATAGGTCTTAGACAATATTTACTGAATTAGGACAGTTTTTCTAACCAAGAAATAAAACTAAAAGTAACCCATGGATAAAACTTTTAAATATTGGGTGTTGGAAGAAGGCACCATTAAAATTAAGTTTCACTGATCCTGTAGAAGACGCATCAGCAAGATTGTCACAGAATTACAAATACTGTTGTGTATTTAAAAGAAAAAATAATTCTCCAAGATTCAAAATGAAAATGGTTTTCCCTAAATAAAACTAGGTAATAGCTAAATACATTTAATAAAATATATGACCTAGGGAGTATAAAATGACTTCCAGGGCAGTATGAAAGATGGTGTCATACTTCAGAAAATTCCATTCACACCTGGTAGAAAAGAGCTGCTGCCTTGCTGACCTGCTTTTCTAGTTTTGTGACTTTCATCCATCCAGTTGTCATTTAGAATGACAGTGATGATCCAACCCCTAATAATGCAGTGATTACAGCAGTTACAGATGAGAGTATTTTACAAATGCATGTGTCAGCACAATGAAAAATATCATCTCTTAATTTTGAAAGGTACTACTACTTGTTTGAGGATATAAAAGATAATTTATTCTGACACGATGATCTTTTGACCAAATCCCATGTGCCCTACTAACAAAGCTGCTCTAGATTTAAATACCAAACATAAAATTCAGCTGCAATTTTTTTCCCAGAAGTACCCCTCAAGCTGTCAGATTAGTGAATAGTACGACTACTATAAAAATTTTACGATGGCATTAAGTACTTAACAGGGCACTGTACTAAGCATCAGAGTAATGTCCAAGGACACTATGCAACAGAGTCACAGATCCACAAGGGACTCGATCTAAAAAGTTGGGGGAGTTCAGACACACAGAGAGATAATGCAGTTAACCGATAAGTAACCAGAGCAGCAGAGGCATCTGTCCCTGAGCTTCTCCCTGCTCTAAGCCTGACCATTTGTGACAATTGGCATGGTGAACTTAATAATAATAATAATAATAATAATGTTGGTATTTGTTAAGCGCTTACTATGTGCAGATCACTGTTCTAAGCGCTGGGGTAGATACAGGGTAATCAGGTTGTCCCACGTGAGGCTCACAGTTAATCCCCATTTTACAGATGAGGGAACTGAGGCACAGAGAAGTTAAGTGACTTGCCCACAGTCGCACAGCTGACAAGTGGCAGAGCCGGAAGTCGAACCCATGATCTCTGACTCCGAAGCCCAGGCTTTTTCCACTGAGCCACGCTGCTTCCCTTACCCTTCCCTGAACTTCTGCCCGCAGCCCTCAAGGGGAAGAACCGGTGGAAGGAGAAGCCACTCCTGTCCTCTGGCATGGATCCCTGATGATTGGGGAGTTCTGGGTCATGCGATGGCATGATTCTGCCAGCTTCATTGAGGTACCCAAACCTTCCCTCCCTCCTTGTAAATTTTGGAGCTGATAATAAGGTAAAGGCCCAGATATGGAAATGATGCTTTAGATCTTCCTAGTCAGCAACGCTTATCAGCAAAACCAATTTGACTAGTGACAGATCTGGAGAATTTTAGGAAGAACGATCTCATTCAAGATGGCTCTCCAGTACCCAGGCAGTATGTAGAGGTTAGTTTATGCCCTGGCCATGCTTGGCATTGGGTTGATACGCACCCAGAGACTGTGTCTACTGGGTTTAGGGATCAGGTGGAATGACTCCTTAAATGTTGAGTATTAGGCTTTGAGGTTCTCCTTTACCCAACTGCTATTGCTTATATCGCATCAACTCCTCTCCCCCCTCTTTCTCCCTTTAGCCTTGGTGACATTGTTGGTGAAGCCCCCAGACTCAGTTGAATCTGGGTTAGAGAAATCCAGTCCTCAGTGGGTCACCTTGGGGACTGTAGTTCATTGATCAAAGTGTCTTTTTAAGTAGTCTGGAAAATGCCCGACTTTCACCTCACCAAGCGGTTGTCAACACATGACGACCAAGTTATTTTGGGGAGCATTTACTGGTTGACCTTTTTCTGCCTTGAGATCTGTCTAGAGGCCCCATCTGGTATCCACATGCTCTCTTGTTTTTCGTATTCATCATATTGTGTCAACTCGGTCTCTTTTCCCTCTACTTGCCAATTCGGTCATGGGTTCAGTGTATGGTAGGTATTGCTTGTTAGGAATTGGGTCACTTTAAAGTCCTTAGCATGGGCTTTTGCATTTTTCCATACAAATCCATCTTAAAATAACCTATCTGAAAATTGCAACACTATTCCTAGACTAACTCGTCAGTAATAATTATCAGGGTGCCAGCAGTGATCGACTGACTGAATGAATCATCAGGGTGCATCTGTCCCAAACAGGGAGGTGTGGGCCAGGCCTTCACAGCCCAACACGTCCCTTACTTGAAAGGAATGATAATCAGTGGTATTTATTGAGTGCTTACTAAGTGCAGAGCAATAAGCGCTTGGGAGAGTACAATGCAGCAGAATTAGCAGGCACATTCCCTACCCATAGAGAGTTTACAGTCTAGAGGGGGAGACAGTCATGAATATGAATAATTTATAATATATAGTTTAAAGATATGTATATAAGGGCTCCGGGGTCAGGGATGGAGCGAATATCAAGTGTTCAAAGGTCACAGATCCAAGTGTGTAGATGACGCAGAATGGAGAATAAGCTGGGGAAAAGAGGGCTTAATTGTGCTTTGAAGGTGGAGAGAGTGGTGGTCTGGCGTATACGGAGGAGGAGGAAGTTCCAGGCTAGGGGGAGGATGTAGGAAAGGGGTCGGATGGCGAGATAAAATGAGATCGAGGCACAGTGAGTAAGCTGGTGCCAGAGCAGTAGATTGTATGTGCTGGGCTGTAGTAGGTCATCACTAAGGTGAGGTGGGATAGGGTAAGCTGACTGAGTGCTTTAAACTGATGGTAAGGAGTTTCTGTTGATGTGGAGTTGGATGGGCAGCCATTGGAGGTTCTTGAGGAGTAGGGGGACCCAGACTGAATGTTTTTGTTAATAGATGATCCATGCAATTATGGATTGGATGGGAGAGAGGGCAGGAGGTCAACGAGGAGGCAGACACTGTAGTCAAGGTGGCATAGGATTAACGCTTAGATCAGCATGGTAGCAGTTTGGATGGAGAGGATAGGGTGGATTTTAGCCATGCTGTGAAGGTAGAACCGCAGGATTTAGTGATGGATTGAACATGTGGGTGAAATGAGAGCGATGAGTCAAGAGTAACAGCAAGGTTACGGGTTTGTGAGACTGGGAAGAGAGTGGATTGTTTACAGTGATGAGGAGGAGAAGGTTTGAGGTGGGGAAGATAGGTTGAATTTGAGGTGTCCACAGTCCATCTAAGTAGGTTTTGAAGGCAGAAGGAAATGCAAGATTGCAGTGAAGGAGAGAGGTCAGGGAAGGAGATGCAGATTTGGGAATCATCTGAGATTTTAAGTTTTCCTCTAGAGTTATCAAAGTGTTGTTTAATGTAGAAAAATGTGCACCTTTTATAGCCTGTAGGACATTAAACCACCCAAAATGAGACTCATTCTCAAAGTTTTTGAAAATGCATTCATTCTTGGTAGGTTCATATAGTGAATGCAGTAAGACGATCAGCCAGAGTCATTTAATTAGTGATTAAAGCAAATTTGCTGCTTTGTGTAATGTATAGTACTTAGAAGCCCTGACCATTTTTCTCCTCTTTGAGCAATGAATTGTTAGTGACATCAGAAGGCCTTTTAACTCTGGACTTGTAGGGTTTGGCACCAAATAGAAACAATCTTTACCCAACAATGGGCTCATAGTCTAGAAGGGAGGAGACAGATAACTAAACAAAACAAAACAAGCAGACAGGCATCGATAGATATATTTACATCATTTATAAAATAAATAGAATAATAAATATGTACATGTATACACAAGTGCTGTTGGATGGGGAGGGAGGTGGAGCAAAGGGAGGGAGTCGAGATGGGAAAGGGGAGGAGGAACAGAGGAAAAGGGCGCTCAGTCTGGGAAGGCCTCCTGGAGTAGGTGAACTTTTAGTAAGACTTTGTAGTGGGGAAGTATGCTAGTTTGGCAGGTGTGAGGAGGGAGGGCATTCCAGGCCAGAGGTAGAATGTGGGCAAGGGGTCGACAGTGGGACGGGCGAGAACAAGGCCCAATGAGGAGGTTAACAGTGGCAGAGGAGTGGAATGTGCTGGCTGGGCTGTAAAAGGAGAGAAGGGAGGTGAGGTAGGAGGGGCAAGGTGATGGAGAGCTTTGAAGCCAATAGTGAGGAGTTTTTGCTTTTGCTTCACTTCTCTGGGCCTCAGTTACCTTATCTGTAAAATGGGGATTGAGGTGGTAAGCCTCACATGGGACGGAGACTGTGTCTGATTTGCTTGTATCCACCCCAGTGCTTAGTATAGTACCTGGCACATAGTAAGCGCTTAACAAATACCACAATTATTATTATCATCATTACTAGAGACCTCAATTTCTAGACCCCCTTCCACCCTGCCCAGACCATCATACACCACTTGGACTCCCAACCTAACCTTTCCATATCCATGCCTTCCACCCTGCTCTCTTCCCTGAACTTTTGCCCTCTTACCCCAGGTTCTTCATTGATCTCGCACCACCTACCCCAGATCACCACACAAAATACTCGTGCTGCATAGAACTGTTGGTGGGTATCCCGGCACCAGGCCAACTTCAGCCACTTCACATTGATCCTTGCTTGTTCCAACTCATCTATTTTGCTCAACAACTTATCCCTCACTGACTCCCATGCCCATGGTCCCCACCCATTATTCAGATCCTAAGCTCCTTCCTGAAATTCCCAGTGTCCCTAATGACCTCTCTTACCCTTGATGATCTTGCTACTTTGTTTACAAAATCAAAACCATCAGGTGTGAGGTTCCCAAAGTCTTCTCCTTACCTCTCCAACTCCTTCCCACCTCCTCATCCTTCTCAGCCGTCTCTTGAGAGATCTCCCACTGGTATTCAAGATATACCCAACTTTACCTGTGCCCCTGACCTCATTCCTTTTCACCACTAAAAATACTTGCACCACCTTATTTCTTTCCTCCTGGCCACCATCATTAACTACTCACTTTCTGTTAGTTCCTTACCCTTTAAACCTGCTGACATCTCCCCTAATCTATATTGAAAAAGCCCCTTTTGCTCCCTGCCCTCAAGGAGTTTATAGTTTAGCGGGGAAGACACATGCTAAGACAAATTACTGGCAGGAGGAAATAATAAAGTATCTAAGATATGTCCGTAAATGCTTTGGAGGTGAGGGGAAGTTGTGAGTACTTTCAATTTTTAGTGTCATCAAATTGCAGCTGGGGATACTAGGTGGGGAGATGAGAGGTTAAGAAAGGTGTACTGAAAGAGTCTAGAAGCAGTGTGACTGTGGGCAAGTCACTTAACTTCTCTGTGCCTCAGTTCCGTCATCTGTAAAATGGGGATTAAGACTGTGAGCCCCACGTGGGACAACCTGATTCCCCTGTGTCTACCCCAGTGCTTAGAACAGTGCTCTGCACATAGTAAGCGCTTAACAAATACCAACATTATTATTATTATTATTATTATTAATGGATAGAGCATGGGCCTGGGAGTCAGGGACCTGGGTTCTAATTCCAGCCCCGCCACTTGTCTCCTGTGTGACCTTGGCCAAGTCACTTCACTGGACCTCAATTACCCCATCTGTAAAATGGGGATTAAGACTGTGAGACTCTTATAGGACAGGGACTGTGTCCAACTTGATTATCTTGTATCTACCCCATCACTTAGTACAGTGCCTGGTACATAGTAAGTGATTAACAAATACCATGAGAAAAAAAGTTGTGTTTTCAGAGGACTTTGAAAGTGAGGAGAGCTGTAGTTTGTCCTTACGAAGAGGGCAGGAGCACGAGGTCCTGTTGGACAAGGAAAGACCTAATGAAGACCCAGTTAGAAGCAGGCTGCTATTAATGGGCACCAAACTAGTAGAGTAGACTAGAACTCTGAATAATCAGGCTTCATTTATAACTGTGACATTATAATGAGAGACATGTAGGCTGGTCTGCCCACACCCAGGCCACCCACCTTATCCACAGGAACCTGGCCGTCCTGGTTCCGGTCCATGTCCTGGTAGAGGCTGTTAGGTGAGTCCCTGTGCCAGATGAACAGGTGATCCTCATGCAGCCCCTTGTCCCACATCACCGGTTCCACCTTGAACAGCAGTCTGGTGCTTCTGAGGAGGCCTAAGGGTGAGGAGGGAAAGATGTTGGTGGCTCTGGTCACTAAGACTCAGAGGGGGTTTTCAGTTTGGGCTGCCACCCTTATTCTTCAATGCACTCCTTGCTCTTCTGGCAGCCAAACGTGGGCTGATAGGGCACTGGTGGGGACCTCAAGAGTGGAGGCTATGCTCCCTCCCTCCCAGCTGTGCTCGCTGTGGCCCAGGTGCAGGGGGATGACAAGGTGTCGTTGCCCGCCACCGCCCTCCCCACCCGCCCCCCAAATACACATTTCCTGCAGCTCCACCTTCAGCCTGTCGATCACTGTGTTGGTCCCCAGTGTCTTCTGCCTGGAGCTGCCAGTAGTTGGGTCTGAGGACAGAGACTGTGTCTACCAACTTGCAGTAGTGTACTCTCCCAAGCACTTAATATAATGCTCTGTACATCGTAAGCACTCAATAAATTCCATCAATTGTATTTACCTCTCAGGGTCACTCAGTAAAACTATTCAGGAAGTAGCTTTTCTATTTATCAATTCTCTCTTATCCAGTCGATCAGTTAATGATATTAATTGAGCACTTACTATGTGAAGAGCGTTGTACTAAGAACATGGAGAGTACAATTCAACTAAGTTGGCAGAGCCATTCCCTGTTCACTACAAGCTTACAGTCTAGAGTGGGTCATATGCAATATAAATAAATCATGTATTTATGAATCAACCATTTATTTTGGTATTAAGTGGTAATTCTATGCCAGAGCACTGCGCTGAACCCTGGGGTATATGCAAGATAATCCAAACAGGTGTCTCTATTTCATATGAGGCTCACAATCCAGCTGTGAGTAGTTTTTGGTCCCATTTCAAGTTCTTTCTTCTTGAGATTCAGATATTCTCCAAGACATTTTCTCTTAGCTTGTGGAAAATAGAAAAAGCCACCAACCCAAGTCCTTAAACCAATCTGAATGTCATTTCCAATGGTGCCTTAGTATTGGGGTGAGAGCATTATGGTGTCTGCTATTGCTGAGATCTCAGAGAGATTCTGCTCTGTGACCCCAGACTGCGCTGCACCTCTTCCTCCTACCATTTGTTTTTCAATGAGAAGCAGTGTGGCCTAGTGGATAGAGGACAGGCCTGGGAGTCAGAAGGACCTGGATTCTAATTCTGGCTTCACCACTTGTCTGCTTTGTGACCTTGGGGAAGTCACTTCACTTCTCTGGGTCTCAGTTACCTCATTAGTAAAAAGAGGATTAAGACCGTGAGCCCCGTGTGGGACATAGACTGTGTCCAACCTGACTACCAGAGCTTAGTACAGTTCCTGGCACATAATAAATGCTAATTGAAAAAAAAATGTGTGACCCTAGGCATATGGGCGCTGAGGGTGGAGGAGACTGAGTCTGGATGGCTCAGTGCCTAATATCACCACTGTTGTAGATTCAACCCAAGCAAGAGTCTTGGCTGGGGGCAGGATTTAACTTTCCCTTTGTTACGACTGGTTTCTGAGCAGTGCTCACCCAAATAGCAAGAGTCCAGAAAAGGCACACTACTATATTTTTATAAGCAAGTTTGAAAAAGATTCTCACTGTCAGGAATATCATCTTCAAACCAAAGAACAACTCTGCTATTTGGTGACATTACCTAAAAATAAAATTAAAAGGTGGTTGAAAAGTAAAGCTTCACCACTTATGCTTTGTTTTTGGAAAATCTGGGCTGTCTGTGGGCCTCCTGCTAAATCATTTTGAAAACTTACTAAGACGGGTGAATTTAAGACAGTTCTTACAGTGGGTAGAAAATGACTATGTCCTTGCAAAGCCATTAATGCCTTCATTTTTTTTCTAAAATTGTACTTCATATCTACAGGGTCCTTGATGCCTTAATGAGCATGGCAGATGCAAATGAACAGCTAGCACAAAGTAAAGTGCTAGTAACTCAACTTAAGCAGTTTATCAAAGAGAAAGATGCCGAACTTCATGAGAGAGACCAACAACTAAAGGTATCATTTGTGTATATCAAGATAATGATCGGTAAACTTGGAAAGAGAATTGACCTTCCCAGTTGTGCCTGTTCCTGGGTATTCAGTGTCAGAAAGTTGTGATGACATTTGGCAGATGCCTAGATCCTGCTGAATTATTTTTGCCTTCAAGAATTGAAAACTGCTTCACTCGGGCAGCAAATGTTCCCCAGGAATGAACAGATGCTTTTGATTAGAATAGAAAATGGATGAGTACCATAGAAGGAAGGCTGTATAGAGCCTTGAAGGCCAGGTGTTGGCTCCTGTACTGTTGGTGACATCTCAGAATGGGGGTAGGTGAGTGCTTGGCATTTTACTGATGGTGTTTTCTGTCAAGGTAAAAAAACCCCACCAGATCATCTGGGGAGTCACCGTAGGTTCAGGCTTGTCCCTCGTGGTTGAAGGGGGAGCATGAGTGTGACAATTAACCCTTCCTTAATTCTGCATAATGAACCCATGTTTAGGAGGCTAGAACCAGTTTCCTTTGGGGCAGTGTAATTTTTTTTTCTCATATTATTACTGGTCCTTTTTTTGGGGGTTTCACTGAAATATTTTGGAGCTATCATTGAAACAGATTCTTGCCAGTGAACAGCAAGGACTTTTGTGTCATAATGAATACTCTTTTCTTGACTTTGCATTTTCAATTCATTCTTCATTAAGTGTATTTTAATTTAAGCAGAAGTGTATTCATAAATTCTATTTAGTTCTAGTATAATTTTTTTAGAAACAGTTGCATAGCTTTGATCGCACACTTAATTGTCTTCTGGAATTATTTGGGCAACGAGGCAGAGAAAGCAAAAGTTATGTCTAAACTCATGGGGAAGGTGCTAATAAAATTTCGTAAGGTAAAATGAAAGATAGCAGGGGAGATGACAGAGACATTTGGAAAAATTAGATGCTAATAACTAAAAGGGTATTATCTGGTAGACCAAGTGCCTATAAATTTACCTTATTGCCCTTTCATTGTTGGCCTTACCTGTTTGTTTTTAGTCCATTAAAATATACTAGATCAGTGCCTGAACCATGTATTTATAATTTTTTAAGGAGGAAAGCTTGGCCAGCATCGATAGTAATAGTTAGATATATGGGGAAGTGGAGATTGGTGGAGTTTATAAGGCAGGAAAAAAGGGCATCGAACCAATGAAATCGTTTGTATTTTTTTCCCCCCACATTGATGTTGGTGGAAGTAGGAAAGCTGGGACTGAAAGCAGAAAATATAAGGGTTTTCTTAAGAAGGTGGAGCCAGGAGAGGTGAGGAGAATTAAGTGGGACTAAGAATGGGAATAAAAAGTTGAGTCCCATCCCATAAGGCAGAAAAGTGTTCAGCTGGGAAGATTTAACTAAATGGAATGTGGCAGAAACCTTCATTACTCCTACTCCCTGACTGCTGTTCCCTGCCCATCTACATCTGTCCTTCAAGTGGAGTTGGAATGTTGTTCCTTTGCTTTTTAAAAATTTTAATAATCTTTTGGAATAAATACACTCCATAGATGAAAGCCCTCAAAGTTACCTATTCCTTTTCACTATAGATTTTTTAAAAAAGAAAACTCTTCTTATATGGGAGGGTGGGTTGTGTGTATGTGTGAGCTATGTGTTGCCTTCCACCACTTGAAAAGTCAGGCACTAGAGGTAGTGTCTCTTGGTCTATGAGGGAATCGAATTCCTTACTCTGGCTTACATTTAGGTATTGCCCTACTGTCGTCTTTGTTCTATGGCTCAGGATGCCATCTCTGGCTCCCCTGGGTCACATACCGAGCTTCAAATACGGTAGCGGCCGAATGGGAGCGAGCCATAGGCAGCAAGAAGAAACAAAATCTCTAGGAAGCCGTTAGCCAGGAGGAGGAGCTGAGAAACGGGGAGATCAGGCAGTAGCTTTTATGACCTTGGTAAGCAAACCCTGGAACATGCTAATGGTAGGCGCCATGGAATGGTAAACTGCCAAGCACAATATTTTAAGTCTATGATTGTTCTTTTTGAGGTGATGTTAAAGAATTAAGATGTGGGTATAGATGAAGGCTTTTGTAATTGTTGGCAATATGTCGTGATACACGGGTAGTAAGTTTTTAGACCATATACTTGTACCTATAAAGTATGTTTTCCAGGACAGGTTGGTCCCTTTGAACAGTTTTTGTTGTTACCATTCTTATCAAGCTTGTAAAGTAGTTAATGGGTATCTTAAAAATACACTTAATTGTATTTGAATGATTCTGATGTGCATAGGCAGCAAAAGAAGGTTTTGATTCTAAACTTTCCAAAATAAAACTGGAGAACAAAGCCAAGGTGTTATTGCTGACTACTCAACTGGAGGAACTTAAGAAACAACTACCAGGACCTGCGGGAGCAGAATGGAAAGCTGAAGATGAAAAAGTAAATTTTGTAAGAATAAAAGTGTAATAAATGTCCTTTGGTATAGCTCGTGAACTTAAAAAAAAAACAACAGTGAAAATAATGTCAACATTTGAATACTTTGTTCTGTCTTTCTGCCAGAATTTAGAAGATTTTTAATTTAGCAGTCATGTACCGGCTATTTTAATGAAGCGAGCTTTAAACCAACAGTCTAGCAAATATTTTTTCCAGTGACTAAAGCACTAATTTACAAATGTACTGTAAAGAATAAAGATGAATTAACACGAAGAATTCTCACATTTCAGGCAGATATGCTCGAATCCAGGGCCATTCATTTTACACAGTTGATGTTTCGGAAGGTGTTGATTGTTTCATTTGTTCCAAAGAAAAGGCAAAATTTAGAAGCGTTCCCTTCTCCGTTGCCAAATCAACAGGCAGAAAAAGTACTTATACCGTGAATGGCATTTTGAAAGCATTTGAAAGTTATTAAACCCTTATTATGTGCTAAGCCCTGAGGTAGATACAGGATAATCAGATTGGACATAGTCTGAGGGAAATAGAACAGGCATTTAATCCTCATTTTACAGATGAGGAAACTGAGGAACAGAGAAGTTAAATGACTTGCCCAGGGTCACTCTGCAGGTAAGTGGTGGAGCTAGTTAAAACCAGGGTCTCCTGTCACTCTAATCCTGTCCTCTTTCCACTGGGCCAGAATGTCTTCCCAGTCCAGTTCTCAAAGCCACTGCTGGAGTTACCCACTGAGAAAAGCAGGACTTGAAGTTCATTTCCACATTTTCAGAACTACTAAGCTAAGTAGGATTGTAGTTCTGTTTCTATGGTGACTATACCCTAAGAAGACTCTTTGTAATGAGAAAGGAGTTTTGCTAATTAGAATTGAAAGTTATTTGCAGGAGATGGACATATGCCCATTTTGTTGTAATATTCGAGACATGATTTTTGCATCTGTTTTAAATACTAATTTTAGTAATTACCTTTACTGTGTGGAATATAGAATTAAACCAAACTGAAGCAATTCCTATGCCAGTGTACCACTCACATATTTGCCCACATGAGTTTAATGCTACAATATTCATTCAGTCGTATTTATTGAGTGTTTACTGTATGAAGAGCACTGTACTAAACGCTTGGGAGAGAACAGTATAGCAATAATAATTTCTATTTAGAATAACTTTTCATTTAGATTGGAGGTATACTTCACCGATTTGGTGAAGAGTTTTGGCTAAAACCAAATGATCTTTCCAACCAAGACTTATTTAAATAATTCTAAATAACCATAAGCTTTGAATATATTCAATTCCAAGAAGCTTATTTTCACACATAGTTTTAACATCCTATGCCTCTCTTCACTGTAGTGATCCAGGTCTTCCATTTGAGATATGTAAAGGACCAAACTTTTTGTTATAAATGACTATGTCCCACAATGCAAGCAAGTGTTTTGATAGCTATGTTCCTGATTTACCTTAATTCATAAAGTCCTTTGGGTTTGATGTCATAAGTAATATAATTTATCAAATGCACAATTGAAAACCCATATCTTAGAATGATGAGGTCTAATTTAAACCCTATGAAAGATTAATCTATGGGCTTCATGCTTCCCGTCATATACTTGAACATAACCATTATTTTAGATGGAAACTACTGTTCTGATAAGTGGAAGAGTATCTTGTGCCTCCACTCTAAATGATTTTGGTTTTCCTTCTATTACACTTAAAGAATGATTAAAGTTTAATGCATAGAAAAGGCCTCCCATCTCAACCTGAAAATTATGCCCAGATTCAGCTAGGTTTCCTTGAGGAAAGAAATCCATTAACTTTGATGATAGGGTCAAAAAGAGCTCATCTTTAAATAGAAAAGGTTATTGTGTCATAGTGGAGTCTGAAGACTACTGTTTGTCTATAAGAAACATTCTTGTCTGATTACATTTAGGCATCTAAAAATGGTGGCCATGAAAATGCTGTAAACCGTGCCAAACTCATAGTACTGAAGAAAAAAGTTGAAGCATTGGAATCCCAAAAGCTCCAAATTAATGAAGAGTTACAAAAAAAGGTAGAGGTTATTGTAATGATATACTTTCTATATTTCATCGCTTACTATAGACACTTAAACTGGAGAAGGTGATGGAGAAGATTTGCACTTTAAAGCAGCAGGTGCATTTGCTGTGATTGAAATGCTTTTACCAAGTTCATTCATGGTGTTCTTCCAAGTTGTATTTTTCGATGTGGTGATGGAAGTCTTCAGAGCCTTTCCACCAGAAATTGCCAAGTCGTGGGGCTGGGCTGTTACATCTGATCTCACAGCAAGTATCAGAAGGGAATGTGTTGTTAGGTTTCAGTTCTGGACTGTAGACCATCCAACCATGTGAGATTTTTATTTTAAAAGTGAATCAAGTGATGACATGAGCTTACTGTACTGCGCGCGACACTAGCCAAGTGTAAGTTCCTGTCTGTTTTGCTTGTCTCTGGGTCTGCTCATAATAAGGACCGGCAATCCCTGTGAATATATCTTGGATCAAGGTTGAGGAGTTTGGAGGATTATGCCTCCTTTGCTCTGCCAGAGACAAGGTGTATAAATCTAAGACTGATTGAAAAAGATAGCCTAATCCATCAGTCGTATCGATTGAGTGTTTACTATTTGCACAGCTTGTACTAAGGGTCTGGGAGAGTACGAGAGAGCAAGGAGGCATGATTTCTGCCCTCAGGGAGCTTCCAGTCTAGCTGGGGAGGTGGACCATTAAAATCAATTGCAAGAAATGAGGATAATTGAATATGAAGATGTGTACTATAAGTGCTGTGGGGGTGGGTACCTGAGTGATTAGTGCTATGGATACTAGGGCAGGTATGGACTCAAGTGCAACTTTATTCCCAGATTGCAGACTTGGAAACCCAGCGTCAACGAGGCGTGGACTTGGATTCTATTCTTGCATTAAAGGATAGGAAACTAGCTGAAAAAGAAGCCTACATTGTTGAGTTGCAGTTAGCCTATGGATCAGAAAATTTTGCTAGCTTATTTGCTCCTATTGAAGATTTGAAGGTAAATTTAGGCTGGGCAGAGACACATGGTGAATGTCCATTTTTGCTTACAAATACAGAAGAAAAGGTCACCTCCAAGATTGCGGAAATGGTTCTTCATCGGGGACTTCTGCAGTTGGTGTACAGTTGTGAATATATTACTGCACCTGTTGTGCTGATACTTAATTTAAAGGAGGAAAAAGCACTCTGAGGCCCAGAGAGGTGGGCGGATGTGTTCCAGGCACCTGATGGAATTGCAGTTGTGGATAAGTCATTGCTGCAGCAGTTTCTAGGTTAAAAACACCTCTGATGCTGTTCTGAAGGCCTCAGATGCTTCCTAGGCCTCCTTTCTTGGAGTTGGGGGGGTAGGGGGTGGGATGGGAGAGAAGAGTGGTGGGCGACAGTAAGTGGAAGCATGGGATTCTGAAGGGACCACAGCCCGAAACCAGGAAGCAGCAGCTGAAGTTGCCTGGGATTGGTAAAAGTGACTAAGCTGTGGCCAGGTTGCCTTGATGTGTCACCCTCTGGCATGTGCATCATGTGCTTCTGATACTTCTTTTAAGTTGCTTTCCATCGTGTGGACTTATCCAAACATTTTATGTAAACCTTTAGGCATAAATGACTTTCAACTTTTTATGGGGAACGTCTCAGAATGGGTTCCCTAAATCTAGTTCTAGGCACAGTTGGTTTCTGGTGGGGGGGTTGGGGTGTGTTTTCAATGTGTCTTTGTGTTATTCTGTCTTCCAAAGAGCCAGCTGAATGCGAAGGAGTCGTCTCTGCAGAACTTTGAACAGTTAGTTCATAATCTAACCAAGAAGGTTGAAGAAAATGAAGAGAAGTGCAGTCTCCTTCAGGAAGAAAATGAAGACCTTAAAGGACGTGCTGTTAAAGAAAGAGAACATTTCCAGGAAAGAGAAGCTATGTACAGTGAAAATGTAGGTAATCAAAAAGAGAAGTCAGATTAAAATTTATTACTTTGGTGATGGAGGGGGAAATAGAGTGTCTAGTGGGGAAGGTGGCTTGAGCCTTACAGAGGAGAGAGGTAGCTCAAAGACTTGTTCGGGTCATTTTGGAGAGCTGCTGATGGCCAGTGGATGGGGCAGTATACAAGAATAGAAAAATCTGTGGTGGGAAATCTGCACAAAGTAGATAGTAAATTTTATTATGCTGCTTCTCTAAATAGTAGCTGTTTATTACTGTTTATTATGTCTTGAAGAGATCTTGTAAGCAGTGGATACATATTAAATTATGCATTTAAATGCTGAAACGTCAAACCCCTCTGACAGTGGAGCTGTGTGGCTTAGTGGAAAGAGCTTGGGAGTCAGAGCTTGTGGTTCTAATCCCAGCTCCACCATTTATCAGATGTGTAACTTTGGACAAGTCACTTAACTTCTCTGTGCATCAGTTACTTCATCTGTAAAATGGGGATTAAGTCTTTGAGCCCCACTTGGGATAACCTGATTACCTTGTATCCACCCCAGCACTTAGAACAGTGTTTGGCACACAGTAATCGCTTAACAAATACTCTCATTTGTAAGCGCAGTGTAGGCAGGTATTTTCTCTGTTGCTGAATTTTACTTTCCAAGCGCTTAGAACTATGCTCTGCACACAGTAAACGCTCAATAAATTTGATTGAATGAACGAATGAGTGAATATAAAGATTCTGGTTTTCAGACCCAGCTGCACAGTGCAGGTAGCACTTAGTTTGAAATATACTCAGAACTAGATTAAAAAAAAAAAAGCAGGAAACTGGACTAGAGGGGTCAAGTATTTTAGAAGACCTTGAGTAATGCCCAATTGTCATATGATAGCTGTGTTTTTTCTCTTTTCATTTAATTTCTGAGATAAGAATTTGTTGTTTAGTAAAATAGGGTGTGAAATTTACAAAAAATGTAACTTTTTAGTCAAATCAGTGTTTCCCCCATGGACCTTTGTGAGACCGAAAGAAGAGGAGTTGTAAAATTGTAGCAATTCCTTGTGATGGAGTGTTTTCATATGTCTGCTTTCTGCTTCTCTTTCCTTTTAGATTCGTGTATTTCAAAGTATTATCCAGGAGAAGGAAAAAGAGCTAATGGAACAGGCTCAGAAACATGAGCTTGAACTGTTTAGACTAGCCGCAAAATCAGATGCCAGATCTGATCTAGATCAGGTATGTTCTTTTGCACACTTGACCTTAGTGCACAAAGAATTTAAGTGACTTGCTCAAAACCATCTTTCAGTATGGGGATGGGACAATAATCAAGATTGGGTCTCCTGATCCAGCGCTCCATCAGATCCAGTGCTCTTGAGTCTTAAAGGTTATCACTCCCTCAGTGGTGTTTATTGAGCACTGGACTAAAGTGCTTGGGAAAGCACAATACAACAGAGCTAGCAGACTTGTCCTTCCTCACAACAAACGTACAGCCTAGAGATGATATTTAGGATATAATATTGTATGTCTTGGAGAAGTGACATTTGTATTTCTACTTATGTAAAATGTACCATTTATTGCCCTGCCTTAGTTGCTCAAGGCCCTTAAGCAGAAACTCCATGAGAAAGAAGAAGTGCTTTCGGGGAGGACCCAGGTGATTGTCGTGATGCAAAAGGAGCTAGATGTCAAGGATAAACAACTAAAGGTGAATTTATACATCTATGCATGTTCAATAGCTCATAGTATTTAAGAGGACAGCAAAATTTGGCATGGAGAATTGACATCTTTCAAGTATGCCAGATTTTAAGTTCTTATTTTAATGGGTTAGGATTTCTTTGACTTCTCCCTCTAAGCCCAGAAGAGTTTTCATTTTCTGGGGAACAGATGCCGGGGTGCCTCAAAAGTGCTTCCGAATGTTTTCAACCCCTCTTTAGCTTTGAGTGAAGGACTCTGGTGGCCTGGGTGGCTGGATGAGGATCTTGCTACAGTCCCCAGCCTTGCCACCAGGCTCCTTTACTTCATCCCTGGCCTGTGATCCCATCCTGCCTTGCATGACCATGGTCGGTAGAACACAAACAGCGGCAGGATGCCTGCATAAACATTTGAGTATTGGGTGAGATATGGCTGTTACCATGACAGTGGTTATCACTGTGGCTGTGACTTTTGGACTCTGAGATTCCAAGAGCTCAAACCTCTGCTCCTCTATCCACAGCATTCTACTCACTTTTGCTTTGTTTCTGTTTGTTTTACTCTGTGGGTCTTCATCTTTGTCTTATGGTATCTTAGTGTTTTTATTGCTTCATCTCTCCTATGTGTCTGTGTCACTCCCCTACCCCATCTTTTATTCTTAGATGATGAGCTCTTTGAAGACCAGAGACTGTCTAATTCCCACCCATATGCTCTTGGCCTCTGCTTAGAATAGTGCTTAATGCCCAGTAAACTTGTAATAAATACTATTGCCACTATTAGTAAGACAAGTGTGGGCCAAGTACACCTGGAATTTTTCTCCCAGCTGTCCCAAGTAGCATGGCTTCAGGATAAATCCAGGGTGCCAATGTCTTCAGGATGTGGAAGTCATAGAGAGGTTTCTCTGTAAGTCTTACATTATAGATCTATCCAGGTGTGAAGATCAGTTACTGTGAATAATTGACTTCATCATCAGTGGTACCACCAGTGCTTATTGAGGGTCCACTAGGGTGGCCAGGGACAATGCTCTAAAAAGCTAGATTCCCAAGACGCCCATGTCATCACTCTTGTTGTGCTGGCATGCAGCATAACCTGATGATACACTGATGCTATTTTGTAGCAGTTCACCTGGTTTTGGCTGAATTCAGTCAAAACCAGACCATTTATCTGGGTTATCCTGACTGGCTTCCCCTGCTGGACTTGCTCCAGAACCCCAATGCTTTCCTGGGAATCCACGTCCCTGCTAACTCAGGCAACTGTGTCTAAACCATGGAATTTGGTAGCAGGAGCCACAGAAAAAGTATTTATTGGTGCTAAAAAATAAAAGAGCAGATATAAGGCATTTATGTCTGCATCTGTACTACCCAGGGCACAAACTAGCTGCAAAATGGACTGTCCATTGTCCAACTGGTGACTGGACACCCTAGAGTCTACTGTGTTTATAAGTGGGAAACATTTTCTCTTCCTACTCTTGGATTCTTCTTAGCACTCTCTCCAAAAGAGATTGTGCAGGTTGACTGTCATTTGTTTCCTTTGGATTGTTTGCTACAGAGAGCTTCCAGAATACCATTAGTTACCCCAGGCTCCTAAGGATATAGGTTTGGAATCATCCTTGTCATTTCACCCTGTTAGTAGAAAAAATCACTGGGGCTGACCTTAGACCCTATGTTAATTATGGGGGAAAATGAACAGTGACATTTGAGAGAATTGAGATCATGAGTGCACTTTTTTCCTTATAAACAAAATAGGTTATTTTCTTTTGTATAGGACACTAGTGCAAGCATACGACAGCTGCAGTCAGAGAAAGAAGACTTGGAGTCTAAAATGTTTGCTGACAGGCATATAATGAAAGTCCAGTTAAGAGAACTTTCGGAAAAACATGACCTTGAACTTAAGCAAGTTGCAGAGAAGCATCGTGTTGAACT
Organism: Ornithorhynchus anatinus; assembly: GCF_004115215.2. Taxonomy (NCBI): domain Eukaryota; kingdom Metazoa; phylum Chordata; class Mammalia; order Monotremata; family Ornithorhynchidae; genus Ornithorhynchus; species Ornithorhynchus anatinus. The sequence goes on from NC_041730.1 coordinate 31,140,387, forward strand.
CCACAGTGTAATAGAGAAATATGAAATAGAAATTCAGGAGAAGGATCAAACCCTGCAGCATCTTCAGAAACAAGTGGAAGAATCAAGTAGTAATGGACAAAGAATTACTTTGCAAGGCACAGAAATGGATGGTGTTAATAAAGAAAAAATGAAACAATTAGAAGGTACTATTCAATTACTACTATTCAATCACTGCCTTATTTGTGGCAAGTACTGTACTAAGCACTTTTGGTAGAGAACAATAATGTTAATAGGCATTTAGTTCCCAAATTATCTTCCCTTTACCTGAAAATTTAAATCAAGACCTGTGAATAATCCAAGTAAAATGTCCAAACACACACTCAGATAACAGACTCCGATTAGGTAAGTACTTGAGAGAAAATTTCAATCTTCAAGGTTATCCTTCTTAGTCCAAGTCCAATGTAGTCCAAATAATCAGCTCTCTTCTATAATGAAGTAACTAGTTATTTCTCTAGAAACTTTTAACAGATTGAAATTTTATTAAATGTTTTGTAGATGGAAAATCAAAAAATTGAAGGATCATTGAAGTTTTTGTAGATGTATTATTCATTCAATAGTATTTATGGAGTACTTACTATGTGCAGAGCACTGTACTAAGCGCTTGGAATGTACAGTTGGGCAACAGATAGAGACAATCCCTGCCCAATGACAGGCTCACAGTCTAAATGTTATTATTAACATTGCTATTAAGCTTTGCAATTATTTTTGTTAGCTCAAGTGAACTTGAAAATAGAAGAAGCTAGAAAATCTGAAGAAAGATTGCTTAGAACTAAAGCATGGTCAAAGTCTCGCATAAAGCAGCTGGAAAATGAACTAAAGAAGGTATAACTTTAAATTTATTTTATATCTTTTTTATGACATTATTCAAATAAAAATATGAGTTAGAGGAATTGAGGAAAATTACCTTAAATTATAAAGAATTTACTGATTAAAATATTGTAGAAAAATGAGCAATACTTAATGTGCATGTACTGGAAATAATCAGAAGTTTTAATGGCAACTGTAGGGATTGTGGCTATTTTGAATTTTCCAAAGTTTCTTAGTCTTTAGGTTTGAATCTATTTTTTTTAACCAATTTTGAAAGAAAATCCTGTAACTGATTCATGCTTCCATTTGTAGATGTCACTGAAGAATGATGATAAATCTGCTCTAACCAGCCGGCTGTCAGAATTAGAGGAAAAACTAGAAGTAAAAGCTCAAGCTTTTGTTGACCTCAAAGCACATAATGGTACAAGTATGCCTCATTTGCTAGAGAAAAATTGAATAGCCTGAAAATAAAAAAGTTAGTTCCTTTATAACATCTGGTATAAATCTTAGTATGAAGTTTACCAAGTTCCATTTCATCTGGGCTCAAGCTATTAAATGATGGACAAAAAAATTGTCCAAAGGGAAAGGCAAAATCAAAGTTGTGCCTTTTATTCTTTGATGGCACTTCTTTGAAAAAGCTTAAGTAGCTAGGATTTAGATTGAGAAATTCCACCTTCACATGATTTAGCTATTTAGTGATGCAGACTGATTTGAGTAAAGATTTTTCGGTGAGAAAAACATGAAACTATTTGTTAGCCCACTCAACTCATTTGAATCTTATTCTGGCTATTGTTAACCCCTTTATTATTACTTAACTGACTTTTGACACTAACTCATGTCTTTTTAGAAGAGCTGCTTTCTAAACTGGAGATGTATGAAGAACAGCAGAGAAAGTTGCAGGCAGATCTCGAGCAGGTTACGAAGAGGGCAGCTTCTCAGGTTGAACATGATTTGGATTTTCAAAGTGACAGATCTTTTTTCATCAACCTTTTAATATATTTTGGATGGTGTTAATGAAGATGAGATTTTTTTGTATAGAAATGTGATTTGGTTTTTAATTGCAAACAAATTTAAACACCTTTGAAATGAAAAGAAGTGAGTTTGCACTCTAGAAAGTTTGAAATACATCCATTTGGATTCATTGAAATTAAATATTTGTTTAGCCTATTCCCTTTATATGTTTGAAAGCTCTAGAGATACTAACAATACTTAATAGCTTTTGGGCATTTTGCAGAGAACATGTCTACAAACTCTGTTGTGTTGTAATCTTCCAAGTGCTTAGTACAGTATTCTGCACACAGTAAGCGCTCAAACACCAGTGATTGAGTAGGCACTTGACAGTATTGTCAGTAGTAATCTTGGAAAAGAGGTTTAATATATCTGAGTGATCCTATTGTGTTCATATCATGGCCAGTGAATATATATAATATTAGTGGCTTCGCTTGTCACTTCACTGTGATTTTTTGCCAGAGAACTGGAATGTTTTCTGTTGACCAAATATTGAACATTAGAAGAAATGACCTAAGTTGTTACGAAACCTGTTTTCCTATTGTGAAATAATGTTTTAACTTTTCTTCCAGGCTAGTGAATCGGGTAGTGCTGAGGAATTTCAGTCTCAGCTTTTAGAGTGGCATGAGATGGGACAAAGGTCAGAAGAAGCACGTGACCAAGCCAGAGAGGAAAAATCTTCTCTAGCTATGAGAATCGTTGAGCTAGACCATGATCCTGAAGGTGAAATGATACATTTGAAAATCAAGTTGGAAAATAGTCCGTTAGTCCAAATTCTCCAGTTTTATTGGTCATAAAATTTAGGTAAAATTGGTATGCAACCTCTTTGAGGTGAGGAGTTTTGTGAAGATGAAGTGAAGACCTTTTTTTGATTAATTCAACCATTTGTTGGATATTTGAAGTCTGTTTTTGTAATGGCCATAATTTGATCTTTAAAGTACATTATTATAGCTTGCCTGCTGTATTATTAATTACATTTATTTTACTGTTCACTGTTGAGATACCCTGTATGGGAAAAATTCCATAGTTTTGTAGTTGAAATTGATTTAATTATATTAAAATATGGGGGTTGCATTCTTTCAAAACTCCATGTTAAGGAAACTTTGCCACTTAAAGGCACATAATCACGTCTTTTCGTACTGCAAGGCACAGTATTCAGACAAGTACACAGTACTGGCAAAACATTCCCAAATTCTGTCAGTACACCCTATCCAAAATAATGAAGACGTGTTTTAGCCACCCGAGACTATATTAACTTTTAAGTCCATGTTAGGAGTTAGGGGGTCAACTCATTGATTTTTTTTTTTTTTAAGAAATCATTGGAAATAAGTAGGAATATCTGGGGATTAGGGCATCTCTGATGAAACCAGATATTTTAATTCTTTAAAACACTCTAATAACTTGCTTTGAGTTAAAATAATTAAGGTTGGTAATTATAGCCCTCGTATTATAAAGTTATTCTTTAAATGCACTTCCAGACCTATTGGATTTTAATGCTGATATTACAGAGCTCTCACTTCAAAATAAAGCTAAAAATTTACCTTGGCTTAAGCACATTCCTTACTCACATTTTGAACTATGTTGATTCACTTGAATAAGTGATAATATCTCTTGTTAATTCATTATACCTCTTGTTAATTCAAATTAGATTGTCACCCCTCCTAGACTGTGAGCTCATTATAGGCAGGGAAGGTGTCTACCAACTCCGTTTTACTATGCTCTTCCAAGCGCATCGTACAGTGCTCTGCACACAGTAAGCACTCAAAAAATATGATTGATTAATTGACATCTACTTAGCACAGATAATGCAGGTTTTTTGCTTGCATCACAAGGAACCTTTTTGCTGAATTTGGTTATTCCGATTTCCACGATCTGAAAAAGTTGACTAAAACAATGGGGTAGTTTCCTTCCAGGATACTGCTGCTGATGGGAGATTGTAATATAACTGTATTAAAAAAACCACAATAAATATAACTACACAGTCAAAAAGTAATGTAAAGGTTCAAAATTTATGACTGATTTGTGTACATATGTAAAAACCTTTCAGTGATATCTGTTCAGCTAAGTAGCTTGTGCTAGCAAAATAAAGACTTGTCATTTATTGCTAGTCAGAGAAAACACAGCTATTAAGAAGGGCTTTAATCTTATTCTAGTCAGTCAAAATATTGAAAAGTTTGAGTGGGTATGGAAGGTAGGTGTTTGAGGCAAGATAAATTTTACATATGCTGTGTGAGAGCCCTGTAAAAAATATTGGCATTAAAGTTCAGTAGTACTAAAGCAAAGGACCTTTTAATGGGAGAACTTTAGTTCTGAATTTTATTCAGTTTGATTATATAGTGAAATGGTTTCCCATTTAAGTCTCATAAATTCAGACTAAATTTTAAACTAGACTAAAATTGGTTTTATAACTAACTCAGGTCAGTTGTAATTAGAATAAAATTAAGTGAATAGTTGGACAGCTCTCCCTCCCGCTTTTATCTCAATTACCCACCCAGTTAAGGCAAAATTAAGATTTTTTTTTTTACCTCTTTCTTCTGGGTTAAGCATGACTTTTCCTTTTTTTCCCCCCACTTGCTATTGTACCTGATAAACAGTCAGCATCCTCTCCCCCTCCACTCCTACCCTACACTGCGATTTGGTCAGCCATGAGAACACAGTTTCCCATCAGTTTTGTGCATGCAGGTTCCTTAGAGACATAATAGCATGTAATGTACTGTTAATGATTTCCGCAATGACATTAATCTGGGGAAATCACCAACAGTACATTATGAAAGCTATTGGTGGTGGGTTTTATTTAAGTAATAGGATTGCAATGCTGCTTTCAACTTGCTGTTTCTTTGCATTTCCTCTTTCTGCATGTGTTCTAGCAATCTAGCCTCCTTTCCCTAATCCTTTTACTGGGTGATTCCATATTAACGTCATAGTCTTACAATCTGATAGTTGGGAAAATACACACTATAAGCAAATGTGGTGAGCAGTCCTTTGATATTTTGCACATCTGCTGCTAAATTTATGACTAACAAATATGGAGAAGATCAAAATTGTTTCTTAAAATTGATGGAATTTATTTCAGATTGAATGAGTTTAATGCAAGGCTTTGTAGTAGCTGTTGGAAGATGAAGCAACCTCTTTTTGTTTTTATAGTCTACTCTTTATATTTGCTTTTCATGAGATATGTTGCCCAGCCCGTTGTAGAAATGTTTTGTCATATCACAAAACAGATGGGAATGTATCTTATTACATCTGAAAAATCATGTTTAACAATGAGTTACATGCTTATTAAATTTGCACATTCCAAATTATTCAATATGTGTAATTTACAATGATTCTGTATTTTACCAAGAATCAAATGATTCATATAAAATAAGATGGTTGTTCGATGCCAGTTTGCAGTGTAACTTCCTTGGTTGTGACTTCCTCTACTTCTCTAGCATTTTATCCTAGGCTAAAATTCAAAGATGCAGACTGAATTCATGTCATTTAATAAAAATGCATATGATCAGTTGAAAAAAGTGCAGTGTTTTTAACAGATATCTTTTATTCAACCTATGACTTATTTTAATTTTGCATATTGAACGGAGGTGTCATTGAACAGTTTCACTGGCCTTCAGTCAAATAGAAAACTCCTTTATATACATTCGTTCAGACACTGCTAAAGAAGCAGAATCATACTTTAAGTACATATGTGAATACTATAAATAATAACTTCCTTTTAGAGGAAATCACAATGTAAACATTTTTCCTTTGTGTCCTTCTTAAATACTTTGTCTGTCACTGATCTAGAACCTAGTATGTGTTTGCTGTTTAAATACATTATTTTTCCTGTGGCACAAAACTGATTGAGGATGACTGGTTCTTTCCTGGCTGCTCTGATCCAGCTCTGGTCTCAGGGCAGCAAGTGGACGAGGATAGGCGGGATGATGAAGAATGTGGCAGTCTTCATCAAACCAGAAGAAAGAAAAAGCAGGCTACAATAAAATTCCAGGTGGGTTCCAGGAGAACTAATAAAATAGCAGAGTGGTCTCTTCAGAGGAAAAGGTAGCAAAACTGGTCATTTCTGGGGAGATGAATTCATTTTTCCAGATCACTAAGACCCTTTCAGGAAATGGCTTTGTTCCAGGCACCAAAGGAGCCCGTTTGTGTTGTTGGAGGGCATATCCTTAAGAGCGCAGAGAAAGGAAAGTAAATTCCTTCCATCTTTCCCTTAATTCTCCTCTTGAATCAGATGGAGAATCACCTCCTGGACAGAAGCAAGTCCTTACAAGGCACTTCACTTGGCTCCTGTCCAACAGCTTTTTGCTTCATTAAAGTATTGTAGGAGAGCAGAGTAGTGGTGGTCCTTGTGGGTGGCAGAATTGTCGGCAGTGCTCACCCACCACCCTACTCTGGCTTACCCCTAGGAAGAGCTCTAATCATTGTAGATGACTGACATATCAGTTTGCCAGTGTAAAGAAGTTATGGGGATGATACATTCTTTCCACACATTGCCACGTAAATTCTTGTAAAAGTACTTACCTGGATTTTAAGGTAGTTGGTTTTCTCCGTACTCCCGGTGGAAAGTCTGGCTCACTATTTTTGCCATCTTGTATTTTTCCGAGCTGCAGTGCAGTAGACTTTTGTTCATGAGAATACTATAAAACTGGGCCATAAAACTGGGAAGCAGTGTGGCCTAGTGGAGAAAGCATGGGCTTGGGAGTCAGAGAATCTGAGTTCCCAGCTCTGCCATTTGCTGTGTGATCTTGGGCAACTTGACTTCTCACTTAACTCACTTTTAACTTCTCTGTGCCTTGGTTAGCTCCTCTGTAAAATGGGAATTAGGACCGTGAGCCTCCTGTGTTACATGGACTGTGTCCATTCTGATCAGCTTGTGTCTACGCCAATGCTTAGTACAGTGCCTGACCTAATAAACACTTAAATACTATTAGAATTTTTTTAAAAAATTGAGTGATATTTAAGTGCTTATTATGTGTCAGGTGCTGTCCTAAGAGTTGGGATTGGATGCAAGCAAATCGGGTTGGATACATTCCCTGTGTCACGTGGGGCTCACAGTCTTGATCCCCATTTTACAGATGAGGTAACTGAGGCACAGAGAAGTGAAGTGACACAAAGTCACACAGCAGACTAGTGCTGGGGCCAAGAGTAGAACCGTTGACCGTTCTAATCTACCCCAACACTCAGTAGAGTACCTAGTATATAGTAAGCACTTTTCAAATACCATTAAAAATAAAAAACCCAAAATTAATTTAGTAAGTAGAAATAACTAAAAGTAACGGCTTAGACATGAATAGTTTTAGACCTTGATCACACTCATTCTGACTTCGTTTTTCTTTTTAATTTTCTGATTTGTATTTCTGTGAATACTTTCCATAGATTTAACCATCTTCACTTTTCAGGGTATTAGTCCTTTTCCACATATACATGGGATGTGTGTGTGTGTGTGTGTGTTTGTATATATGTGAGTATATACAATAATGTCCTCTTCAAACTCAAAGCATTTTTGTAAGTTACGCTACTGATGGTGAGTAGTCAGTCATTGGGTGTGCTGTAGGATGTTGCTGTCTAATGAACAGCATAGATTTTGTCTGTTGTACCCACTGTGGTCTGAAGCAGTGCTGGGATTCTAGGAGCCCATCGTTAACAACATTCTTCAGTGGTCAGTCCAGGAAGAAATTATGTTACATGGAAGTTGTTATTGAAAGAAACTTCAGAAACATTATTATTCTTAAACTCACTAGATTTTGCCAGTAATCTTTTATTTTGTGTTTTACGTGTAGCAAGAATATCATTTCGATAGGAAACAGTGCTTTGAAGATCTGAATGATACCTTTGAAGATGTGAATGGCATACAGACAGCAGAAGGGGAAAATATGGGAGGTTGGTGGCCGGAGTATCCATCCCCTAATGCAGGTGTGATACCACTAGGCAGTTTATGGAAGCATGCACGCCTGCAACCTATATCCATTATTTTAAAATTTCAGCTTATTTGTGGCATATTGTATTTGTTGGAATTTTGTTTGGCTTGCATTTGTGTTTTCTTTCATTTTGAGGTATGTGCATGCTGATGAACTGCCTAGTTTTGGTGTTTAGCCACGTGTACTCTTCCAGTCCCTGTCCCTGTCAAATATACTGTTCTGTGTGGTAAGATTTATGGATTGTATTTTAAGTTTATCTCAGAGTAAATTGAAATATTCCTTCTGCTCTGCACCTATATTTTTACACTTTAAGCAAGTAAAATTGTTTCAAGTTGAAGCTGTTAATTAAACATCGTAAGTAGCACTTTGGAAATTTTACTTGAAGTAATTATTACAAATTGTTAATTGATATTTCTTTTCAGTTAGCGATTTGTGGGGCAGAAATGACTTAGGTCTCCAGATCCTAACAGATGGAAGAATGGAATCAGTGATTTTCTTTTTTTTTGAGAGAAGGGACCTTGTCTATCTCTTAGCATCTATTTTTTGAATACCTTTGGGATTGAGCAATTGAGGAGAAAGCTTCCTGAAGGAGGTAGTCTTCAGTCTGTGATTAAAAGAAGGGGACAGAGATGGGATGGCAGCAGGAACAGAGTCTATTTCATACCCTTGGAACATTTGGGGCACAGGCTTAAAGAGAGGAGAGTGCTCTTGGCTTGGTACCTTAATTAATTGATTATGGGTCATCTATGCATTTAAGGCTGTATTGCCTAAGCACTTTGCTAGCCACCCACCCCTATGCCACTTAAGCACATATCCTTCTACTTGGTTGCTTTCCCGAATCTGTAATTTAATTTGATGTCAGTCTCCCATGCCATGTTCTAAACTCCTTGAGGTCAGGGGTCGTGTCTACCTGCCCTACTGAACTTTCCCAAGTGCTTAGTACACAGTAAGAACTCATTAAATAACTGTGATCAATTGATTCATAATAATTATGGTTATAGTATTTATTAAGCTCTTTGTATGTATAAGCACTGAGCTCGATTCAAGATAATCAGATTGGACACGGTTTCTGTTTCACATGGGGCTCACAATCTTTATGGGATGGAGAGCAAGTATTTTATCCCCAGAAGCAGTGTAGCCTAGTGGAAGGACCACATGTTTGGAAGTCAGAAGATCTGGGTTCTAATGCTGGCTCTGCCACTTGTCTCCTGTGTGACCTTGGGCAAGTCATTTAACTTTTCTCTTAACTCAGTTACCTCATCTGTAAAACAGGGATTAAGACTGTAAATCTTATGTGGAACATTGACTGTGTCCCACCCAATTATCTTGTAACTACCCCAGCGCTTAGTACAGTGCCTGGTACATAGTAAGCACTTAACAAATACTATTTTAAAAAAAAGATGAGAAAAGAGGGGCAGAGTGCAATTAAGTGGTTTGCTAAGATCCCATGGTGGGAAAATGGCAGATTGGGACTAGAGGCCAGCCGGATGTCATAACTCCCAGTTCAGTCTCTCTCAACTAGGATGTACTGCCTCCCTTTGCACTTGTGTGCCTTTTATTATGGATTGCACATTTCCTCTGTTAAAATCTTAGCAGTTTTATTACATTTTCCTGTTGTACTCAAGTTGATATTGCAATTCAGTAGCTCAGTCTCACTTGAAAAACCTCTCAAAGGCAAATATTCCAGGTGAGACTACTATTAACATTTTATTGAATCTGGCATTGCTTCAATAATGTGCTAAATTAAATGAATCATTTTCAGAGCAGTGGTGAGGAAAATTTCAATATATAATTTAATTTTGAAATGTCTTAAAGGTAGTGCTACTTTGTATTTCAAATTGTGGGAAAAAGCACATTTTACCATAGTTCTTGGTTAAATTGCTAAATATATTGAATCGGAAATGTTATGATTTTTAGAAAGTCAGAGATTATTCCATTGTTGAAGGAGGAAATTATAGCAGGTTTGTTGTTTAGCTATTAGTGTCTCAGGCTACTTTATAACCGTAGGCATTTCTTCTTGACCTTCCTTGAAATTGTGTTTCCTTTTAAATTAAGAAGGATTACGGATGGTGATGGAGGGATTGGAGTTGGAGAGAAATCAACTACAAGAGCAAATTTTATCTCTTGAAGATCGTTGTCAAGATTTGGAAGATAGACTTCAGTTGCAAGCCAGAGTGGAAGCTTTGCAGGTAGACATTTTTCTTCTATTCTGAAGTCAATGTGAGATTAAGAATAGCAGTTTATTCATTTAGTTCAGAAAAAACTTTGTTACAGAGTGTGAAGGACAGATAGTATACAGGTTTCCCTTGCCAACAGCCGGAGTTGAGGATTAAGACCCAAAGGCTTAGGGGGTAATTGAAGTTAAGGAATGTTAAATTTTTTTCCATCATTGAAATGATTTGCTTTGATCATTATGGTAAAGGTAATGTCGTTAAAGTGGGCATTTTTTTTGAAGATTAAAAATTAAGACCCTTGATTTTTTTTTAAAGAGGGGAAAGCATAATATGTACAGTTTACCAACATTATTGAGACTTCAGCCCCCTTAAAATCAGTTTCAGCAATTTAAACATTTTAATGTTTGTGCAGCAATTTTCAAAATTATTCTGAAGCTTCAGGTGAAAGATATTACCATCAGCTGTTGTTAGGAAAGAGTGTATTAAAATGACTTAGATTGGTAAATAAAAAGAAGTCAAGAGGTGGAGATGAGAAAGAAGCAACAAATTGCATTATGTGTCATCAGCATAAATGAAATTTAAGAATTTTCTATTGTGAATGGATTTTAGAAAATACATGGGTAAAAAAGAAATGAGGTCAGTTAAAAAGAAGAAATATTTAGCCATGAAGATTTAGGGGAAAATAAATTTCATTGTCTAAGCAGTGAAAATTTGGAAGCATACAGTATTTTTGCTATATCAATGTTGTAAGGAATTGGCATTAACTTATTTCAAAATCTCACTCACAATGTTAAATAAGGTAACTTGATAAAAGCTTGTTTAACATAAGCTTTTTGTGTTTCACCTTCCACCTAACTCTGATTTCTAGAGCCTTAAAATAGTGTTGCCTCTAGCTGCTGTTATTTTTGTTCACTTTAGCACAACTTTGCATATTATCAATCTGTGTTTTCTGATCAAAAATTTATTTTAGTTCACAAAAAATGCATGATTTTCTATAAATATGCGATGGCATCACTGAAAAGTAATTGACGGCTGCCAGAATGTGTGCCTGAACTACATGGCTTGGATAGCTTACAGTGGCAGAATTAGGGAATGTTCTTCAAACAGCGCACATCTATATGGATAGGGTGTGATGTGGTGTTGGGAAATAGGTTGGACACAAAGTGAGTATACACCAACAAGATGTCTCATTAACACCGTGGGCTTCTGCAGAAATACAGCCCTCATATTATATGAGAAGTGGGTGAATTGGTGAAGTGTTTTTAATGTAGGTAGAGACAGAAATTGCTAGTGTACGTTAGCTCATTAATTTGAGAGTACATCATTTTAACTACTCATTTAAGCAGCATCTGTATTTAAAACTTCTGATTGCAAGTTTTTCCTGGGTTCCAGTCAAAAAATAAAATGTCTATGACAATACTGGGACCTGTTATTAATGTAGTACTCCATAAGGGTGGTAGATTTTACTAAAATGTACAACTTGGTTTGTGGCAAATCGAACAAGTTATATAAGAAAGTGTGTATATAATTTCTTACACAAGTTTTATATAAAATCAGTGGTCAAGAGAAAACACTGTAAGAGCTCTTAAGGGATCTTGTAACCAAGCCTTTTCATGCAGGTGACATTTGGTGTAGACGGAGAAGGGCATCTCTTGAGGGCCATACAGGTCTGTTTTGTTTCTTCAGTAGTGGCTAGTACATGTCCTGCAAGTGGGACATATTTTGCCATGTTTGTCATCCACGTCGTTAATTATAAAACTCGTTCGTAAAAGGTTTCTGCTATTAGTGACTGTAGTTTTTTTTTGTTTTGGAGTTTGACTCATGACCTGGTGCAGTGAAGCTTGTTTAGAATAACAAAATGTTGTGCATAATATATTGTCAGTTGATTTATGAAATTTATAGCTTTGGAGATTCATGTAACACATTATGAATGGTGGACTAGGAATTTTTTTACTGTGGAAAGTGTGATGAAGCTCTTGTACATCACTGGTGTCGTTTAAATAATCTGCACATTGGTGGGGATGAAACATTTTAAGATTCAAGACTCTGCCTTCCCTCAGCCCTCCATTTTCATATCTGCCCCTTACTAGAACTTGCCTCATTTCTAATTTATTATAAAACTTCCCAAATTCAATTTGGTTTATCCTAAATTCTGTTTGTAGTCCATTTGATGTCATTTATTAAAACTCAAAACAAAATTCAGTTTCAGAAGCAGATGTCATTTTCTCCCCTCTCTTTCTTCTTTTGTTTTTCCCCATTTCAGTATCTGCTTATTTTTCTCTTCCTTATCATTTTTCTCCTCAGAAACTTCTCATCTTCTCACACTCTTCCTTTCTGTTGGCTTATTCCTTCACTTTTTCTGCCTCAGATTCTTTTTCTCCTCTGGTCCCTTAGCTCTCATATGCTTAAGTGCTGCTGCAGAGAGAGAGCCCAAGTTTATATAGGGCTATGAAAAGACTCTCCTTTTAAAAAAAATCAACGTTATCTGGTTCCAGTTCCAAATTCTCACCAGTGCTATTTCTGTCCTGGTCTTCTTAAGAGAGTACGGAACTATGGCAGGACCTAAGTAGAAGGATGGTTTGGGGGGCACCTCGGGAAAGTGTTCCGCTCTGCTTGCTAGCATTGTACCTTTGCTCTCCTACCTTGGTTCTTTTGATCCCTAAGGCCCAGGAAGCAGGCAAAAAAGTTAATAGACACCCAGCTGGAAGCTGAGAAGCAGCATGGTGTGGTGGATAGAGCACAGGCCTGGGAGTCAGAAGGTCATGGGTTCTAATCCAGTCTCTGCCACTTGTCAGCTGTGTGACCTTGGGCAAGTCACTTCACTTCTCTGGGCCTCAGTTACCTCATCTGTAAAATGGAGATTGAGACCGTGAGTTCCACATGGGACAGGGACTGCATCCAACTCAATTTGCTTGTATTCACCCCAGCACTACAGTGCCTGGCCCAAAGTAAGCACTTAACGAATACTATCATTATTATTATGTAAGTGGAGAAAAAAAGCCAGAATGTGTCTCCTCTCATCATTATTCACTTCCATCTTCATTCAAATAAGAATATATCTTTTTTCCACCGGTAGCTGTGAAGGAACTGAATAATATAATGATAATAAGCAGTATGGATAAAGGGGAGCAGTTGATTCACAGGTCTGTTCTTGATCTCATTTTATTCTCAGTAGTGTGATGTTTTCATTTAATATGTTGTACTGAAATTAGGTGTCCCTCAATTTTTCTCTTTTTTATTTTGTTCAGTTTGGTAGTAAATTTGAATTCCTTTCTCAATCACCACATGAGTTAAGCACTCTTCAAAGTGGGAATGGCTTTCAAGTATCTCTCAGGATCAGAATTAAGAGTTTTCCCCCCTAACTAGCAGACCCCTGATGCCAATATTTTGTAAGTGCAGGACTTTAATGTATTAAGAAAATATATAGGCAGTGTCCCTCATGCCAGATCTTGCCTCCATACCCAAGCAAAAAACCCTTGAAACTAAATTATTATGATTTTTAAGCCCTATGTTGATGCTGGCCTAGGAAATAGCAAATCATGCTTTAAATGAAAAGACTACATATAGGCTTTGCCAATTTTTAAGGTCAGATCTCTTTCTCTAAAGTTCTGGGATGTATTTGCTATCATTTTTTCCAGAATGAAAATGAACATCTGCAGACGCAACTTGGACAGCTCCAAAGCCAGAAAGCACAGGATAATGAGAAGAATGAAATAATTGTTTCTGGCTTGAATGAACAACTGAAAGGGTAAAATATTTATTTTATGTTTTATATGGGATGTAACTCTTTACTTCTGATTATTTCATAAATACATGTGAAGCCAAAGACTATATCAAGCCCTGTTTTCTGATGTTTCATATTTTAAGTCCTCTTATTCCTGGACTTGCTTTTTTAGTTATAGACTAGCTAGACAAAATGCTTATATCCCAAGGAAATGTAAATGTTACCATATTAAAAATCCAACAATCTGTTTCACAGTTTGTACAGTGTAACAGAAGTTCCCAAGTTCTAAATATGTATCTGAGCCAGGAAGAAGCTATATAAATATGTGTCATTCTTAGGTTAAATGATAGCAAAGCCTTTCTTGAAAATGAACTTGGGGAAAGAGACCAGAAGCTATTGCATGCAGCAAAGAAATTGGAGGAAATTGATAATTGCAAGATATTACTACAAGAGAAAGTTCGTTCCGTGGAAGAAATGAATGAGAGGTTGGCCCAAACAGAACAACAAGTAAGTTACACATTCTCTGCATAAAAGAGAACTTACATTTGCTAAAATTAAAAATGTGCAAACTAAAATATTTTACATTTCAGTCTTGAAATCTTAGTTTTAATAGATTTAAATCTTTAGAAATCTTTAGAAAAACTTTTAATTCTGAAAATATACACAGAGGACACAGTATAAATATAAAAACAAAATGAGACCAAGGCAGTACAATCAATCAGTAGCATTTATTGAGAGATTATTTTGTGTGGAGCACTGTATTAGGCACTTGGCATTGCTTTGCATTAAACTGGATTTAGAATGCAGTGCGTTTTTGCCCAAACCTAACATTCTTCTTGCGTTTGGATTCTCAAGCAGTGGGGAGGAAACTTCAGGGGACTCTGTATCTGATGGTAGAAAAACTATATTACACACTGTGACCAATCACACCCTTGCACCCTTATGTTGGCCCAAAACTGTATTCTCCCAAGTGCTTAGTACAGTGCTCTGCACACAGTAAGTGCTCAGTAAATGCCACTGATTGATTTCTCATCATGAGGTTGGGGGAATAAAAAAGGAAGGAAGCTTGAAGGGTAGGTACAGCAGTATGAGTGAATACCTCTGTGTGAAAGAGACAGAGAGATAGGTGGAAAAAAGCCCTGATAAAGTTCCTCCATTCCCCTCCTGTTTCTGTCCAGATCTGGCCCAGACTGGGAGCTACCCTCCACTTGTCCTTTCCCCTAAACAAGAACAGTAGGATCGGTCCACTCGGGGCCAGGATTCCCATTGCCCAGGCCTGAATTGGAGCCAGGTCTGGGGTTCTTTCTTACCCTCTTCCACTTTGTGCGAAACCCCACTGGAGAGAGATTCCTTCATTCATTCATTCATATTTATTGAGCACTTAATGTGTGCAGAGCACTATACTAGGCTCTTGTTAGGTCAGCCCTTTTAATCCCCTTAAACGTGTTCCCATTGTATTGTAAACATTTCAGAGTATTTAGTATGATGTTGAAAATAAATCTTAATTCTTTCAAATAGTACTTCATATTGAAAAGACTACAGTCTCTATTAATTGTGGAATTTGAACAGATGCCTTCATGTTAAAAGATGTTGTTTGATGATGTTTTATTGAAGAATATGAGTCTGCCTGAAAAGATGTATGAGAGCTTGGTGGTGCCTTTCACACTGTATGGGTTGAATGTATTTCTTTATTGTGTTGATGTGTACTTGCTATGTATAGAGAAGTGAAGTTTATATATATGTATAGTTTAGGTGTCATTCCTTTGCTCTGCCAGTCAATCATAGTTATTGAGTGCTTACTGTGGACAGAGCACTGTACTAAGCATTTGGGAGAGTACAACCCAACAGAGATGTAGACCCATTCCCTGCCCACAAGAAGCTTACAGTCCAGTGCATTTTAATCTGTCCTCAGAGAGACTGATGAGTAGTGAAGAATCAATTCAAAGTAAAGGGTCATTTGACTTATCAATGTGAAATGGAATGATCTCTGAAAGAGAGAAAATGGTTTTTTTTGGTCATGAGTTTTAGTTTCTGGTACCAACATGGTTTGTGATTTTGGCAAATTGCTCTATCACACTTTGTATCAGTTTCTTCATTTTTGTTTCTTGGCTTTTCCATAGAGAGACTATCAGTTGTTGGGTTAAGGGATATGTTGCTGAGTCCTTCAAGTTATTGGAAGCAAGTTTAGCATCTCCCCTAAACTAACGGTTTTAGTTTATGTTGAGCTTTAGATTGTTAGCCCCTCCACCAGATGGTAAACTCCTTGAATGTCGTGATTTTTGTCAACTAATTCTCTAGTCTTCTTGCAAACAGTACGGTGCCCTGGTAATACTCAACAAGTACTATTGATTAATTGATTGAACTCAATTTCTTGATATTGTGGAAGAGTGTATATGTTCAGGAATTTGGGAATGTAAAACCCTGGTTATTTGTGGGCATCTGTCCCATATAAATTTAAGCAGCTGAATTTCGAGGCTAAGAACCCCTAAAGGACACTTCAAAGCATTCAGATGGGTGCAGGCAGTACAGCAGACAGTGTGACAGACAAAATAACCTAGGCCCCATCAGGAAGAAGCTGCAGAGGAGGAGGGAGAAGCAGCTGATGAGTGCCCCAAAAGTCTTGAAACAGACAGTAGGCAGGAATTATTATTTTTATGCACATATCTTTAAAAACAAATTATATTAATGTCTGTCTTCCCTTCTAGACTGTAAATTCATTTTGTCTGCCAACTTTGTGGTATCGTACTCTCCCAAGCACTTAATACAGTCCCCTGCACATAGTAAGCACTCAAACTAGCACTGATTTATTTATTTTCCTTTGTCACAGAATTTCTACCCTCTGCTGCTGCTGATCTTCCTGAATGTGTGTGTGTGTGTGTGTGTGTGTGTGTGTGTGAGAGAGAGAGAGAGAGAGAGAGAGCATAGGAACAAACACAAACTTGTACCTAGATGGAAAAGAGAAAGTACATGATGGTAAAGGGGTGTGTTGGGGTGGAGGGGGCAAGATTCAGATGAAAATTTGGAACCGCAAGGGATCTTCTCTTGTTTTCTCTGCCCGTTTTTCAGCTTGTTCACCCCCTCTTCCTTTACCTCTTCCTCATCCCCTCACAAAAGATGTTTAGATCCTTATGGTCCTATCTGAGGGCCTTTACCTCAAATAAGAAATCAGAGTGGAGTCACCAGTGTTCCATGGGACTCTATTTTCAGACTGGGGAGAAGAGAAGATGTGCCTTACTGCCAGATTGGATTTATTTTGCAATATTGGTGATATTTTGCATACTTGAGGTGGCTGCCTATTAGTAATTAGTAAATATGAAACTTTCATGTGCAGGTGCATGCACTGTTTTTGTTTTCCCTTTCATTCCTATTTTTGATTTTTTTTTCTTTTTGCATTTTGCAGTGTTGGCTTTTTTGTTTTGTGTGGGTTTTTCTTTTTTTGCTTCAGTTTCTGTTTTGCTATTCCACTGTCTCTAAAGAAAGACCCCCCAACAATTAAAGTTAATTATTATTATTAAAGCTAATCTGGCTGCTTTGTATAACAAAGGATTTTGAAAAATGAGAAACCTCATTTTCTTCAGAGGTCTTACAAAGAAATTGTTCCGTGGCAACAGACAGTATCCACTCTCTCTGTCCTTTTTCATAGCGACCACCAAGCAGGTCAAGGCAGAAGCTAAATTTAGTTTCTCGTATTGTCAAGTGAACGGTCAACTACATCAGCAAATTGCCTGAATTATCCATAAGATATTTTGGGGGTTGTAAATTGGGTTCTTTAAAATAATGTGAAAACCCAAAATTATTTTATTAATTGCAGTTTAAATCTTATATATGCACATTTGTTTTATTCTAGCTGGAAGAAGTTAGAAAGCAGTGCCAGGAGAATGAAGCAGAGTGCTCTGAACAAAAAATTACAATTGGTCATTTAGAAGAGAAAATAGCGATGCTTAAAGAAAAGGTAATGGATTCAAATGCTCCTTGTTTTTAACTTATTTTGATAGCAGTAGTGGTATTTAAGCCCTTCTCAGCATCGCACTTGGACAGTTTCCAGTACTCTACCAGTCTGGACTATGGGAGGGAGAGTCAAGCTGAGGCATTTCCATTCCTAGCTTGGGCAGTGGCTAATGAGTGGAAGACAATCTGTTACAAGTGAAAATTCACCTGTGATGGTCAACAGCAGCATGGGAGAGAGTTGAGGGTGGAGACACAAGTTCATTGCATGGAAGAAGGCAGTGGTAGACCACTTCCATATTTTTACCAAGAGAACTCTATGGATACACTACCAGAATGATTGCAGGTGGAGGTGGGGCGTTCTGAGAGACATGTGTCCTTGGTGTCCCTGTGGGTCGGAGACGACAGCAGAAGACAAGGGGTATTTAAGGGACTGCTACTGCATGCAAAGCCACCAAGAAACTCTCTCACTCTGAGGAGTAGGGGTTGACTATGAACACATAAGGAAAGATGAAACAATATGAAGTCAAAAACAAAATAAAAGATAAAGATGATACATAAAATGAAAACAGGGTTATGTAGATAAATTCAAATTAGAGTGGTTAATTACGTGTTAAGTGAACAAACCAGTGACAACACAGTCTGGGCAACTTTAATTTTTGTATCAAAACAGTGCTGTGATAAGCTCTCCTCATTATGAGCAAGATTTCTGAAGTTGCGAAAACAGCCTGGAAGATGGGGAAATTGCACAACCCTGACCTCTTTTTCTCCTGTAATGGCGATTACCTACTGATTTAGGGCCACAGTGACTCGGAAGAGTCCAGAATGGTGTCAGATTGGTGATTTCCCCCACCTTGGTCTGTACTGGTTCATCTTGGGCTTCAGGATGGATTGACTTCTCAGACGTTATGCTAAGCTCTTTGGGGGTGTTAAAGGATCTTAAACGCATAGCAAGTCACCTACTAAGGCTAAAAAAATAGCTGCCCTTCCTGTTTCCAGTGCCCAAATAGGGGTCCCAGGTTCATCATACAGTTAGGATGTGCTGCCATCTAGTCACAAACCATGACCTTTCTGCACTTTGTCAGCCTCTACCAAGGAGTTGGGGGTAGTGGTGTTCAAGGAACAAAATACTTGAGAGGAAACTTCCTTCATAAGCTGAGGGATATCTTAAGTTTTACAAGGCGTAAGTTACCCCTTATTATTTGACAATCTTTATTGCTATATGAGGTCAGTTTTATAAACAACTGTATAGATTGGACAATGGCAATATATACAGTAAACAATTACCAATGAAATCATAGATCATATAAGATTTTGAATTTTTCATTCTTTTCTTCTTGTGTAGAATATGAAGCAAGAGAACACAGTAGAACTAATGAAGCAAGATCTTGACCAGGCAAATGAAGAACTTGAAAGACTCAACACAAACCATCTGGAGGAGAGATTTCAACTTATTCAAGATCTCCAAAGACGAGAGCGAGAAATTGACCAACTCAAGGAAGCACTGGCTGAGAAAGATGAGGCATTTTCTGCTCTTACTTCCAGTGTGACTGAGCATTCAGAGCAGGTTATAGTTTTAAAGCAAGTAGTCCAAGAAAAAGAGGATGAAGTGAGAAAACTGCAAGAAGCACTGTTAACAGTGGAGAGAGAGAGAAATGTACTGAAAGAAATGAAAAATTCTGATGTGAAAGATGATGTGAAAATGTCCATGGTTTCAGAGCAACTCAGTGCAACACAGCTAGAGTTGGAAAAAGTAAAAAGTGACAAAGAAGCCAAAGACAAAGAAAATGAGGAACTAATTAAACAAATAGGTGAAAAGAGTCACACAATTGAAGATCTTTGTTCAGAAATGAAGTCTCACAGTATCACATATAATAATAACCTTACTGAGTGTAAGTCACAAATTAGTGTGCTCAAAGAGCAAATTAGTGAATCAACTGTGAACCTGCAGAACATGGAAATAAAACACAAACTTGAAATCGATTCTTTAAAATCCCAGCTTGAAGAAAATAGCTCAGTAAGGGAAACGCTAGATAGGTTGCATAAAGAAAAGGAAAGCAAAGAACAGAGTTTTGAAAATGAATTAAAATCTGTGAAGGCCTTGTATAATAAGCTTGGCTCAGAAGCCTCTAAAAAGGATGAGGAATTGGTTAAATTATCCAGGCAGATTTCAGAACAAATTGAAAAGCAGGAATCACTGAAAAAGAACTTACAAGAGAAATTAGAGGTTATAAGTTCACTGGAGCAAAAGCTTCATCAATTCAAGGAAGTTAAGGTGAAATTATTTAAAGACTTGCAAACTAAAGATGAACAGTGTAAGAATCTTAACAATAAGCTAAATGAAACTTTCGAAACATTGCAGACTATCAGGTCAGAAGCTGAGGTCCTTACGTTGGCTAACAGGCAGTTTCAGACCGTTCTTGAAGAGAAAGAAAAAGATATGATGGAACAAAAAAAGATACATGCAGATATCAACAACAAAATAACTGCTATGGAAAAAGAAAATCAGCAACTGGTAAATATGAATGAGACTCTGTCTAAACAATTGGATGTGAAAGAGCATGAAATGCTGAAGAGCATTCAGGCTCTGAAAAAAGAGCTGGAAAATGAAATATCTGCCAAAGATATTCAGCACCAAAAAATAGTTTCAGAACTCCATCTTGAGAAGGAGGTTTTGAAACAAAAAGTTGATGAAATATCAGCTCTTGTAGAGCAGAAGGAAAGTTCTATGGCTGAGGAATTTAAAGTAATCATGGCAAAGATGCGAGAGGAAAATCAGAAGCTAACTGAAACCAATTTAAACCTCACTCAGATAGTGGAAGAGAGAGGATCTATCCTCAAAAATAAAGAGGCTGAACTTGAAACTCTATCAAAACAATTGGATATGAAACAGTGTGAACTACTGAAGCAAATTCAGGTTGTGAAAATGTTAGAAAATGAGATATCTGCCAAAGATACACAGCACCAAAAGTCATTTTCAGAACTCCATCTTGAGAAGGAGTCATTGAAACAAAAAATTGCTGAAATTTCAGCCCTTGGAGAGCAGAAAGAACATTCTATGACTGAGCAATTTAAAGTAAACATGGCAAAGATGCGAGAGGAAAATCAGAAACTAAGTGAAACCAATTTAAACCTCAGTCAGATAGTGGAAGAGAGAGAATCTTCCCTCAAGAATAAAGGGGCTGAACTTGAAGCTCTATCAAAACAATTGGATATGAAACAGTGTGAACTACTGAAGCAAATTCAGGTTGTGAAAAAGTTGGAAAATGAGATATCTGCCAAAGATACACAGCACCAAAAGTCATTTTCTGAACTCCATCTTGAGAAGGAGGTTTTGAAACAAAAAATTGCTGAAATTTCAGCCCTTGGAGAGCAGAAAGAACATTCTATGGCTGAAGAATTTAAAGTAAAAATGGGTAAGGTGCAAGAGGAAAATCAGAAACTAACTGAAAGCAATTTAAACCTCACTCAGATAGTGGAAGAGAGAGGATCTTCCCTCAAGAATAAAGGGGCTGAACTTGAAGCTCTATCACAACAATTGGATATGAAACAGTATGAACTACTGAAGCAAATTCAGGTTGTGAAAAAGTTGGAAAATGAGATATCTGCCAAAGATATACAGCACCAAAAATCATTTTCGGAACTCCATCTTGAAAAGGAATCATTGAAACAAAAAATTGCTGAAATTTCAGCCCTTGGAGAGCAGAAAGAACATTCTATGGCTGAGGAATTTAAAGTAAACATGGGAAAGGTGCAAGAGGAAAATCGGAAACTAAATGAAACCAATTTAAACCTCAGTCAGATAGTGGAAGAGAGAGGATCTACCCTTAAGAATAAAGGGACTGAAATTGAAGCTCTATCAAAACAATTGGATATGAAACAGTGTGAACTACTGAAGCAAATTCAGGTTGTAAAAGAACTGGAAAATGAAATAGCTATCAAAGAAGCACAGCACCAAAAGACAGTGTCAGAACTCCATCTTGAGAAGGAGGCACTGAAGCAAAAAGTTGATGAAATTTCAGCTGTTGTAGAACAGAAGGAACGTTCTATGGCTGAGGAACTGAAAGTAACTATGGGAAAGATACGAGACAAAAATCAGAAGCTAACTGAAACAAATATAAACCTCACTCAGGTAGTGGAAGAGCAAGAATCTAGTCTAAGAGATAAAGAGACTGAACTTAAAAAACTCCATCAACAAATTGCTGAGGTGGAGGACAAATATGCAACATCAAGTGCCCAATTAGAACTGCAAAGGAAAGAATTAGATTTGTTAAAATTTGAAAAGGAAAATATGTCACTTTCATGTAAAAGTGAATATGATGCTCTTCAAGCACAATTGAGGGATGTTAATTCTACTCTAATGAACAAAACAGATGAGATAGCTACCTTAACCTCACATTTGTCTCAGCAAAATCTTATGATTTTAGATCTGAGGGACCAAATTGATAGCCTTATAATTGAAAAAGAAAAATTTAAAGCTAATTCGGAAGAAAAAGAAACTCAACTTTCTCAAAGTGAAGCATTAATTCAACAGATAAAGGACAGTTCCTTTGTTGGAGAAGGAAAATACTTGCAAACAATATCTGATTTGCAGAAGCAGGTCCACATTTTGGATTCTGAAATTCAACAGTTTAAAGAGCTAGCACAAGAAAAGGAAAATGAAATCCAAAAAAGGGGCCAAGATATGCAGATTTTAAAAAAGAAATCTGAAGAGGCTGAGATCCTCAGAGTTCAGCTGTCTGAGAATGTGGAGATAATTGCTGACCTTAATGGTCAGCTTAAAAATATGGCAGAAAAGAAAGCTGAGCTTAATCAGTCACTCATTCAGAAAGATGAGTCTCTGAAGCAAAAATCAAATGATTACATGAAGCTCAAAGCACAGTATTCTAAAGTAGAGAAACATTGCCGCTCGAAGGAGGAGTTGTTGAAGTCTTTGAATTCTGAAGTAGATCAGTTAAAAGGAGTTGTTTTGGAAAAAGATATAGCTATTAGAACAACTCTGGCAACTAATGAGACATTGAAATTGGAAAATGAGACCTTAAACAAACAAGTTAAGGATTTTCAAAAAGTAGTAATCAAGCTGAACAAAGAGATTGAGAGTCAGAAAAGAATAACTAGTGATATGCATGAATCTGTAATCGATAACCAAAATCTTTTTAGTGATATAAAGAATGGATTGGTTCTTGAACTTACAAATGTTTTAATTGAAAAAGATATGAGTATAAAGCTATTAGAAAGCAGTGCTTGTGCAAGTACCAATGAGAAAGAGCTACTTAGGAAAGAATTGGAAAAAAGTGCAGAAACAGTTAATAACCTTACTGCCATTGTGGAAGAAAATCATCAAAACCAAACAGCGAATTTAACTGAGATAAGTATTCTAAAAGATGAATTGAATTCTTTAAAATCTGAATACCAAAAGACAGTGGATCAGATAAGTGCATGGAAACAAAATAGTAATGAAAAAGAACTTGCTTTACAGACTCTTCAAAAGAAGTGCTCTGACCAAAATCTACTTATTGAAAACCTAACAACAAAATTGTTTAAATTAAACGCCAAATATTCTCCAGAAAGTGACAGTGATGCACTTTCATTAGAAAAGAAGACACACTTGGCTTCTCAAGTTACAGATAAATTTGCTGTACAGAAAACAGTTGATGTAACGGCCTTAGAAAAAAAGGAATTCATTGAATCTAAATATAAGGTTAAGCAGAAATCAGAAGAGCCGCAAAAGTTTGATGATAAAGTAAAAGTAATGTTAGAGGCTGACACCGCCAAGATGAAGACTGAAAAAGAGCAGATTCAGACACAGGTAAGTAGCAAATAAAGAAAACTCTGTAACATGAACTCAAAGATATGAATTTTTGAGCAAAGCATAGAGTCAAACAAATGGACAGCGTTTTGTAATTTCACTGAGCAAATTACAGTCCGTGGTGAACAGATGAGTTGTTTAGAAAATGAATTAAAATCAAATGATAGTAAAATCCAGTCTTCTCAGCAAGAATTAGATTTTATTCAGGAGCACTAACCTTATAGCAACCCCAGCCAACTTAACTTAGGAGTAGATATCCTTTAAGGATGGAGAAGCAAATAGAGCAGGAGTGGCTCATTTCCAATTAGATTATATTATTTGTCAAAGCTCTCTATTATGATACCCATAATTCTTGGCAGAAATAAAAGGAAAAAAGTTACAGGAGGTACTTTCTGAATAGAAGGAAATTGATATCTTAAGGGAAAAGTCAGAAAACATGTAAATGCTGGAGAAAAAGTTCATTCTGAATGATTTTTGCCATTTAATCATAGGCTTTAGAAACTGTTGCTTTGGTTGGAAGTGAAAATGTCCCTGAACTAATCAAACAGCTGATGGCAGAGAAGAGCCAGCTTCAAAATAATTTGCAGCACTGTCTTCATGAAATCCAAAATCGAGACCTGCGCTTCCAAGAAGTGAATTCAAAAGTAAGATTTTTTTTTTTCCCTCAGCTCTTAGAAAAGCAGTAATTAATAAGATTTTTGAGCTAAAGGTTTCGCATAGGAGTGCTGAAGTCTTAATTTTGATCTCACTTTGAGTTTGGATGTCAACAGTAAGTGCAGTGTGAGAATCCAAGGGATAACTAGGATTTTTCACATAAAGTAAGAGGTCCTGCCACTGCTGACTTCTGGGTCTGGTCCTGACAATGAGGGAGGGAGCAGCAGTGATTAGGTTCTGTAGTAACATCGGTTCTGGACAAGAGGGCTATGAAAAGAATCTAAAACGCTGTGTGTGATAGTGCTAGGGCCAAAGAGAGCTCTTCAATAAAACCTCTGTCTTCTATTTTAGCCTCTAAGGGTCTTCTCCTACCCTTCATTGTTAATTATTGAGCACCCCCTATCTGGTTTTTTAAACTTCCCTTCTAACAGAAGTACCTCATGGCCAGCCCTAGAAGAAAAAGATATGGGGTAACCAACTTGTGAGGCATTTATTTTATGTTCTGAACCAAGCGTACATATATTGTCTCTCTTTTTAAAAATACCTAGGTTTCATGACATGTTTATCCTTTAATATGCATACTAAATGAAAGTTTCTCTCCTGACTGCACTACTGACCTGTGAGACCTTGGGCAAGTCACTTAACTTCTCTGTGGCTCCCAGCACTCAGTACAGAGCTTGGCACATAATAAGCACTTAACAAATACCACAATTCTTTTTCTTCTTTTTCTTCTTCTTCTGGAGATACCTTCAAATTGACTGGTGAAACTTAGATGGAATGTTGACTAGTGTATTCAACCAAGAGGGCCTCATTCAAGCACCTGCAAATATATGAAGCCCCTCTCTAAATACTTTTATCTGTCCAAAAGAGTATTTGCCTAATATTTATGAAAAGATCCTGTTTTTTCAGTTAATACAGACATTTCAAGAAAATGCAGTTTTGTCTACCCAATTGGAGAATTTATCGCAGTCAGTAAAGGACAACCAGTTGCACTACTCTGATTTGCAAAACCGTTATTTCATGCTTGAGCAAGAATACCAAACACTTCAAACTCTCCCCCAAACTGCCCATGTAAGTTTTCTTCTTTGCTGGGGGGAAGGTGGCAGAAGGGTGTGAAAAAAGTTTTTCTTCTAGTGGTCATTTTCCAGGACAGTGCTCCCAACCCTTTTTAGTTGGTGATAGACATAATACTGAAAGAGTGGTGTTTAAGTTCACCACCTCTGTCGCTCAGCACTATCCTTTTATCTCTTCTCCCCGCCTTTTTTGCCCTTCACTGTGAGAATAGAAGTACTGCTCACTGGTCTAGTCATCCAGGGTAGAAGCAGAAGCAGCATGGCCTAGTGGATAGACTATAAGCCTGCGAGTCGGAAGGACCCGTTTTCTAATACTGACTCTGCCACTTGTCTGCTGTGTGACCTTGGGCAAGTCACTTAACTTTTCTGTGTCTCAGTTATCTCATCTGTAAAATAGGGATTAAGATTGTGAGCCCCATGTGGTACATGGACTCTGTCCAGCCCAATTATCTTGTATCTATCCCAGCGTTTAGTACAGTACTTGCCACATAGTAAGCACTTAACAAATACCATTAAAAAAAAATATGTGCTTTCCCAGTTTTGGCGTTCTGTCATCCTCGCCGTCATCAGCACTAAGTACCCTACATGTACAAAGCATGAACTATGTTCAAGGTGCTGAGGAAATTCTATCAGTGGTAATTCTATCAATGGTATTACTCGTGGTCCCTGTCCTAGAGGAGTTTATAGGCTAATGGAGGAGACTAGCTAACACATAAAAGTAATTATGAATAGACAAGTATGTGAACAAAAAGTCCTCACACATCTCAGAACGCCAGGAAGACTTTATTTACAAATCACTGAGCCCCCCACAGCATCTGAGCAGATCCAAAGGTAAGGAAGGGGTTCCTGTTCCATGATACTCTTCCTGGTGGGAGTTAACCCAGCTTGTTTGTATGTCTGGGAATTGTAGGGACTGCGCAGTTCTCAGTCTCATGTAGGGCTCTGGGCCACAAGGGACTCTGCTAGGGGTCATTCCTACTCCTATAAGGCACTGGAGTTTCTACTCCATGTCAGTCTTGAGAGAGGCAGCCGAACTGCTAAGACTCCTAAAATATAATTTATAATATGCTCAAACATTAGTCCAAGTGACTTGTATCTGGTGGAAAGTGAGCTGTGATTAATGGAGCTGACCCCTGTTCATTTTACTACTTCAATACTAAAAGAAGAGGAATTTTAGGAGCTTTTTGATGGAAGCAGGGAGGGATTTTAGAAAGTAGTCTTGGGAGAAGAGAGTATTTAGGCAGAGGGCATGGCAAGAAAGGAGTGGAGTAGGGGATTTCTGTATTCCAAAAAAATTCAATATCAATAAGTCATTTGTATTGAGCACTTAAACCTTGTGCAGAACACGGTACTAAGTCCTTAGGAGAGTATAATACAACAATATAACACATATATTCCCTTCCCATAGTGAGCTTTCAATCTAGAGGGGGAGCTAGGCATTAATGTAAACACATAAATTACAGATATATGCCTAAGTGCTGTGGTGCAGGGGGTGGTATTGAGTAAAAGGAGCAAGTCAGGGCGTTGCAGAAAGGAGTGGAAGAAGGGGAAATAAGGGCTTAGTCAGGGAAGGCCTCTTGGAGCAGATGTGCCTTCAGTAAAGCTTTGAAGGTGGGAAGAATAATTGTCTGTTGGATATGAAAATGGAGGGCATTCCAGGCCAGATGCAGGATGTGGTTGAGAAGTTGGTGGTGAGTTAGATGAGATCGAGATACAACGTCTAGGTTGGCATTAGAGGATTGAAGTATGCGGGCTGGGTTGTAGTAGAAGAGTAGTGAGGTATACCACTGGAGTGCCCTTTTAGAAGTTTTCCACCTCTGTTTGAATTTGCTAGTGTAAACATGCTTAAGAGACTCCAGAGAATAGGAGTGCTTGTTTGCATTTCCTTTCTTTTTTTTTTTATTTTAACTCCAAGGGTTTTTCTTCTATTGTGGCTTTGATAATGTAATGATTTTCATGAAATGAACTTGAAAACATGGTAAAAGCAAATAGTATTTATAAATGTACCTGGGTAAGATTTGGTTTATCAAAAAAATATGAAAAGGAAACACCCTTAGATGCGGCCTCTAACTTAGCAGCTGAAAGCCTAAATGCGTGCCAGTATCTTATCTAACTAAAAAATAAATTACAGTTTGAAATGAGCATGTTGTTTGGATAGAAAAATGGAAGATAATTATTTTAAAAGTCAAATGTATTATGGACTTTATTGCAGGGTGAGACTGTATCGGGAATTACCACAAAAACTCCTAAGAAGCCAGTTGATGTACCTGTCACAATAGACCAAGAGATAAGGTAACCCTTTGGATAAATCTTAGTGGCCATTAGTTCTTACTTTGTAAGAGGTTGTTTTTGTTTTGTGCATTAGTTTCAGTTTAATTTTATATTAGGTCTATTCAAGCTTTGAGTTGGAATGAAGCTAAAAATCAATCTGGGTATTCCCAGGGCCGTCCAGTATTCTAGACTGAAGCTTGACAAGCCAAGTTGTGTCCAGCATGCCTAAAAAAAGCCCCAAACCAGACCAGGATGGGGCATAAAAGGTCTTCAGTCACTTTTGCCCACATAGGCCTCTGCTCTTTTCCAAAAGCTCTACCTCAGTGGGTCTTTCTAGGTGCTTCGAGGAGGACAGCAGGGGCCACAGGTCATATTTTCCTAGCCCTGTCAGATGTGGATGGCTCGTTCTCAAGGCTGATATTGAGAAATTAATTCTCAAAAAACTTGACAAAATTGAAGTTGGAGCAAAGAATGTCATATTTATTAAGAGTATACTAATGATGGAATGTTATAATGTACTGGTTGGGAGGTATTAAACAGCTCAATAATTATGAGTAAATCCATTTTATAAAGAGAAAATTGACAGAAAAGGACTTGGGACATGAACCTTCTCCGTGTTGAACTTCAAGTAGGACAGAAACTGTGTCCATTCTGTTTATACTGTGTTTACCCCAGAGCTCTGCACATAGTAAGTGCTTAACAAATACTACAATCATTATTATTATCACCATTAATACTAATAAATTGGCTCATTGAAATCTGGAGACAAAGGGGGTTCAGAGAAGCAGCTTAATGGATTGTTTCCCTTTCTGTGGAAGTAATAATTATTAGTTGGATCTTATGAAATAATGTAGACTGTTGATTAAGATGAAAGTATTATGTAGAAAAAGGTTGGTTTAAGGAAAGACGGTCTAAGAGCTTGCTGGACCCTTGAATATAACCTTGCAAAATTGGAGGAACCCCTCCTACAGGGTGAAAATTGAGCTACTTTAAAGCACATGAACAGCTTACGTAGAAGCACTGGCAGGGGACTGAACCTTGACAGCCTTGGTGCCTGCCAAAAGCCGATCCTGAGGCCAGGCCCCCAGCTCCAGTGCCTTTCTCTGAGGCCTCTCCTGAACCATTCTGCAGTGTGGGGGTTCCCTGAATATTGGGTGATGACTATTCTTTTGGTTTCATCTTTACAGCTCTGAATGTGGAGATTATATTGTACCATTTCCCTGGGATGAGAGGGAATCTCTGATCATAGCTCCCCGGGAACATGTTATTGTGCGGAAGGTGAGTACTGACTCTAATAAATGATGATTGTATAAAATGTTTGATTATTTGAAAGAAAGAATACAAACTATTTGTCCTTGAGGTGGCTCCCCTCTTAAGACACTCCATTTTATATAAGGGCCCCAAGGGAACACTGGGGAAATAGAAGTTGATATCTCATGTCCTCATTTTGTCCTCTTCTTGCTTCCCCTTCTTGAGTTCCCTCCTCCTTCTCCATGTCTGATTTGGATGCCCTGTCTCCCTACCCATGCAGTCCCTGCAGTTGGTGTTTTTTAAGCGCTTACTATGTGCCAGCACTGTTCTAAGCGCTGGGATAGACACAGGATGGTGGTGGTAGGTAGGTAGGTAGGTGCAGTGGTGGTAGGAGATGAAAACTCGAGTCATTAGTGGAAGTCTCCACACTGGAGAGTGAACAGTGGAAGATAGCAGTCAAGGAGGGAAGAATGGAGGAAGGGGCAAGTGTTAAAACTTTTTTTTTTTTAAGTTATGAAGGGATGTGGTCAGAAGCATAGGTGGAGGGGGATAGATTTAGAGAGGTGATCTTGAGTTACTGCTGGGCCTGTAGGGAGAGTTGAAGAGTATGGAGGAGGCAGATTTTAGGGAGATCACGCCTGAGGGTTTCAATTTGGTTGACAAATTATGTGGTCAGGTCATTAGGGGAAAGACATGTTGGGGACAGAAGGTTTGAGAAGGGAGTTAAACATCTGGATCAGCTGCTGGGGGCAGTGAGTAACGGAGTGAAACGGGCAGTGGAGAGGGCTGAATTGAAGCAGATAAGAACAAATTTCAGATGGACATGGTCAGGGAGATGTATGGATTTCCTCAAACAGCATTCTGCAGCTTGGGCACAGGAGCAAGGGAAGCCTACTGTGGAGGTAATCTAGGGTTGTGGGTTAGTGGTTCAAGACCAGCGGAAGGACAGAGGTGCCAAAGAATTCTTTTAATTGGAGAGGTTGGTGTTGAGTGTGTCTGTGTGTGTCAGGAGAAGGTAGTTTGGGTATGGAGACCAAATGGGGTAGGATGGCTGTAAAATACTAGAGGGGCTCAAAAAAACAAAGATCTCTGGGGAAAAAGGCCAGATTTGTGGGGGTTGGGTGTATGGGAAAGAGAGCAAGTGAGGAGGTTGTGATCAGATAGAGGAATTTCAAAATTGGTAAGGGTAGAGATTGTACAGTTACTGGAGATTATAAGATCAAGTGTGTGCCCAGGTTGGTGAATGTGGGAATTGGGGTGGAGTAGGAGGATATTGGAGTAGAGGAGTGAGAGGAGGTGGACAGTGGAAGGATCACTGGGGACATCCACATGAATATTGAAGTCCCCAAGGATCAATATAGGGATGGAGAATGAGGGAAGAAATATGAGAAGGGGATCAAAATGGTTCAGGAAGTTGGAGGTGGGGCCTAGCGGGAAGGTGGTAGATGACTGTGACTAGCAACTGGAGTGGGTGGTAAAAAAAACATGCATCCTTTTTTATGTATGAATGTATCAGAAGGTGCCTTCATCTGGGACATTACCGCTTGGCTCAGACTTCATTCCTGGCTGTCCTGAAAGCAGAGACCTGGGGGAGGGCCAAGAAGGAAAGCAACAGGAGAGAGGATTTTGGGAGGCAGGTAGCCAGGCCTTCACGCTGGAGTCATCAGGTAGCTGGGCAGAGAAAGTTTGAGGCCCTGAAGGATCAAGGAACTGGGGCAGAGCTGACCTCAAGAGCACTGACAAGAAAAAAGCTAGTACAGCTATGTGACCACAGGAGTACTGACAGGAAAAAGAGCACTACTAAGGATTGCTGAGGTAGCCAACCAAGCACAGATAAAAAGGACCAACAAACTGCACTTACAGCCACAATAGGCTTCCACTCTCTGGGATAATGGTTTCATTTGCTGTTTCTGTTTCTTTGACAGATGAAAAGAAGAGCCATGTCCTTTGGAAACTGGCTCCGAGGTAGAAGACTATACTTCTCAGGAATGCCCAGTTGCAGAGCCAAATCCCGATATTTATTTTTAGTTTACTTTTTAGTTGTACACATTGTGGTTTTCTTGTGCCTGACTGGCAATTTATAATACTCTGCAATTGCTGGGCAATTCAGTTCCTGCCGACTCACCTTAATAGACTTTTCACAAATTGCTGTTAAGCTATGCACTCACTGGTCATGGTTGTAGGTATTCAAACGTGTGATTTTTTTTTTAAGCATCTTGCAAGGTGTATGTTTATAGCATTTGCTCCAAAATTGACTTGAATCACTCTTACAATGGAATATTATTTTACACTGTCCTTACAGAGAATGGGTGTGTGACTGGTGGTATATTTAGGGGAGCAAACTGTCCTTTGTTCAAATCCATGTATGTCATGAGGTGTCACCTCCATACAATGTCTTCAGTCCAGCCACTGCCAACGTCTGGGATAGTACCCAAAGCCACAAGAAGCCAGATCCAGTCGGTATGGGGAACCACCAGAGAGATCATAGCATTCCCTAGAGATGCTGCCAGAAGGCCAAGAGGACCTCCTGTTTGCAAGGTGCAGGATGTCTACTCTGGTGGGTGAAGAAAGGAGCTGAATGGAAGGTCAGAGACTATTCATCTAGCAGGGAGCCTGCTTGGGACATTGAACATGACAAAGGACAGTCAGGAGATAAAACCTGGAGTGAGTGAGTGTGTGTGCATGTGTGTGTGGGTATGTGTTTGTTTTGCACTGACTGGGGCTCTTGGCTCCTGCCTCTTGTCTCCCTTTGCTCTGGCCATCAGAGATCATGGTAAGCCTGCTTCTTTCCTCAACCTATGGCTCACCAGTTGGCCAATAAACCCTTTAATGCATGCAACATATCTGGTCAACTGCCTACTGATTTCCAGTGTTGGAGATGACAGTTGAACAGGGATTCCTTAATTATTGGTGTTGTGACTCCAATGAGTGTTTCACTTTTGGGGTTCCTAGCTCCTAGGCCTGAGCCCTGGGGACTGTGGCCAGTTATGGGTTATTTGCTGTCTAGTGAATTCTCTCATCCTGAGCTCCCTTTTAAGTAGGTTATTAAAAATATATTTTTTGTTTTTTGATCAACTACGGAGCTATACCTGGTTTGAGATGAAGGAAGAGCTTGGCGAGCTTCTAAGGAGCAAGGCCAAGTGGAAGAGACCAAAGGTTGAAGCTCTGCCTGGTAGTGAGCACACTCTGGGATGAGGTAGCTCGTCTCTTCTTCCATCTGAGGGAGGTGAAAGTATTGTGTGATGATGCCCAGATAATGCAAGTGGTGAAGCAGAAGGAATGATGCATCCTCTATGAGTTGCATGCTAATAGGGCCAATGACAAGATCCTAGTAAGTGAGGGGACATGCCAGAACTTTTGTAGAGAGAGGGACAAGTAGATCGATTTGGAGACTGAGTTAGAGGACCAGCAGCTTTCCTGTTTACCCTTCCCCTTTCGCAGTCACTGACACAGTACGATTGTAGAGAGAGGGACAAGTAGATCGATTTGGAGACTGAGTTAGAGGACCAGCAGCTTTCCTGTTTACCCTTCCCCTTTCACACTCACTGACAGTAAGATTGTAGAGAGAGGGACAAGTAGATCGATTTGGAGACTGAGTTAGAGGACCAGCTAGCTTTCCTGTTTACCCTTCCCCTTTCGCACTCACCGACACAGTAAGATAGTGTCAAACCCCAGTCTTGCTGGACTACCTCCTGCCCCATTCCAGGTCCTCACTTTTATGCAGCCTGGCCCCTACCCTCCATTTCTGCCTCTCCTTCACTATGCAAATATTTCTCCTTCCCCATTCCTGCCCCTCGTCTGCACATACACTCTACCCAGCAATATTAGAGCAGGAGAATGGAGGAACAAGAAAGAGGGGTGGGACAATGGAGCACAGACATGGAGAACCCAGTTGGTTATGGAGTCAAGACCCTTGACCCTGACAGGGTGCCGGCATCATGCAGGATGTGGGGCCCCTACTAAACAATGCATGAAAGCAGCTCATGGTCTGGTGTAGTCAAGCCCATTATAGGTTGTGGCAGGGCAGACCTTCCAATCCCAGCTAGGATGGATTCGATGAACCTGCAGGGAGGTGTCCACTGGATGTCCAGGTTTGATGGACAGGTTGTTAGGATGAGTGTCTGCCTGGAGCATACCCCTTCCCCCCAGTTGGCAGGTCAGAGGGGTCACCCCTCTACAAGTGGGGTTGAGTTTTCTGTCCCCAGAATCCTTGAGAATGATCCCGATAATAACTCCCAAGCCTGAACCACAGCAGATACAGGAGCTGGTAGATAGGGCCGAGCAGGGACGGGGGAAGTGAAGAGACGAGTGCCACTCTAGACTGAAGTCAGCAGCCTTGGGTCAGGTCAGGCAAATTTCTGCAGGGTGGCATGGTGTTTGCGCAGGTGAAGTAGAGGAGAGAGAAGGAAGTCTTGGAGGGGGAAGTGGATCAGCAGGCCCTCCTGGTGGTTGCTGTGGAGAGCCTCTGGGCTCCCCAGAACTATGGTAGAACGGCCCAGTAGAAGATGCCCCAGAGACCTAGCAATCCTCAAGATTGGATGCCCTTTGGAACACAAACTCCAAAGGATACCCTGAGACCCAGCTAACTACACAGAAAGGCTTGAGATCCTTAAGGTTTCAGAGGTCTGTTCTTGAAACTGCCAGGAGGTTCTCCTGGGCCTTCACAAGGCTCTCCAAGAACTCCTCAAAAACAGGGTAGACTGTGGGTGGACATAGATGCCTGGCACACCCTCCCTGCCTGCTCCACTCCAGATCCCCGACATATTAGCAGGGAGAATCGGGTGATGGTCAGTCAGTGGGGGCTGGTAGTAATAGCAGATTCTCATGGCTGGTATCCCATTTGTTTTTAATCAAGTCCTAAATTTATAATTTGGTTCAGTGTTTTTCCTAAAATGTTAATTGGCTTTTCTTCCGAACCTTTTGCTGTTTGCTTCAAATTTACAGTTGGCCTTTCCTTCCAAATCTTCCACAAAATTTGCTTTCCTGGGTTGTTTTTAAATTTTATTTCTCTCCCTTGTCCTTAATATTTTTTTTGCTTTAATTGAAATTTACTTTTAAAATTTATACAATTTTCTATTTCGGTTTGATTCTGTTTTTTCCTCCTCCTTCTTATCTGTTTCTCTTCCCTTTTTTATAATTTCCTCTGGCATTTACTATTAGAACTATTTGGCTCTAACATTTTGGGGTTTTTTGCTTTTTCATATTTAAATAAAAATAAATTATGATATTTAGTAAGCCCTTGTTCTAAACTCTGGGGTAGATAGAAGGTAATCAGGTTGGACACAATCTTTGTCTCACAGGAGGCTCGGTCTAAGCATTTCTTTTCTCTTCCAAATCCTCTTTCTTAAAAAGAGAAAGCAAAAGATGGCCCAGGGAGAGTAGTAGTAGTATTGTTATTAATAATAATAATAATATTAATCCTGATTATCATCATAGTAAAGTGGCCCTACGTGCTCCCAAAAATGTATTTGGAACTCCAAATTGTTGGAGGGTAGGGGAGAGACTTGCCTAGTGAATTCTTACAATCTTGGGGAAGTCACTGTGTGTGTACCATGGCTGATTGGTTTGTTTCTTTTCTACCCATGATTGATTTTTATAAAGTTTAATTCTGCTTGAGATCCATCACAATGCATTTTTTGTTCTCTCTTGTGCTTGTCTATCCTCTGATTCAATGTATACTATTGTTTATTTGACTGTAACTTGCTCACTGCCAATTTCAAGCTCCATTAGAATTTTACATTTCTGTGTATATTGGTGTGTTACTGTAGTGTTTCTTGGTCCACTATACACTGTTTTCACTTGTACTATAAACCTGACTTGTTAATTGGCTATCAAATGACTTTCATGCACTGACTTGCATTTGACATAGCCACTTGTAGTCTTCTATGTTTTTTTGCTCTGTTCTTGTCTATAGTCTACTCCAGTTTTTGGTTTTTTTTTTTGACTTTTTGACTAGCCTAGCTGTAATTAGTGTCTATACTATAATGCAATCCAGAAGCAAAAGTGTAGTCTCTAAATGAATGAAAAAGGGAGGGATGTAAGACTGTCTTGATGAGCATGTGAGTACCTTAGTGTGTTTGGAGAGGCAGACTGCCCTTTGTCCAAGTCTAAGAATGCCAAGAGGATGTCATCTTTAGATACGACATGTGCCAACTCACCTTAATAGACTTTTCTCTAGCTGTTGTTAAGCTATGCACTGGTCACTGTTGTGTATATTAAATTGTGTGACTTTTAAGCATCTTGCAAGATGCATGTCTATGACCTTTGCCCCAGAATAGACTTGAATTTCACTTTCGGTGGAATATTTTTGCACACTGTGTGGAGGATGGATGTGTGAATGCATGAATCTTTAGGGGAGCAGACTGCCCTTTGTCGAAGTTCGTAAGTGTCATGAGCTCACCTTCATACAATGCCCCCAACTCAGCTCCTGCCAACATCTGAGAAATGGAGTTTGCCCAAAGCCATGATGAGGAAGAACACCTGGAGCCAAGAGAAGCTGGATCCAGTGGGTGTAGGGTACTCCAGAGAGCTGAGATCCAGCCAGTCCATGGAGATGCTGCCAGAAGGCAAAGAGGACCAGCCATCCTTGGCAAAACCCAGGATGTCTGCCCCTTGAAGACAGACATGCCAGTGGTGGTGTCCCAGAGACTATTCAACTAGTAGGGAGCCTCTCTGGAGCAAAGGAGGCCCTGCATGGGACACTAAACATGACAAAGGGCAGACTGGAGATAAAGTCCTGGGGGAAATGAGAGAGAGGGGCAGTTGGGGGGGCTGTTTGGTGTGTTTGGGTATGTGTGTATTTTCATTGACTGTGGCTCTTGGCTTCTGCCTCTTGCCTCCCCCATTCTGCTTGCTGCTGTTTGGCCACTGAAGGGGACAGTGCACAAGGTAAGCCTGTTTCTTCCCTAGCTGGCACGTTAACTCCTTACTGCAACCTATTTGGGAAAGCTGCCTTTTGAATCCCAGTGTTGGAAATCACTACGAGGCAGGGATTTCTTCAATTATATTTGCTAATGAGAAGATATTCTCCACTACAAAGACACTGCTGCATTTGAGATGTTTATAGTTTGCAAATAGAGTTACTACTGAATGGGGTGTAAATGGAGTCTTTTCTATATAAATTTTATTTTAAGAGAGTTAAACTATAAATTTTAAAGATCTATTCATCTATTGTGGTAAGCAGCTTCTTGATTGTGGCAAGAAGTTTTACAGAGTGCAATAAAATAAATTTCATGGAATTCTCCTTTAGAAATAAAGTTTAAAGAACTGATCACCTTTGGTTTGAGAGTGGTTTCTTAGGTTCGTCAATGAAGACATTAACTGGTTATTGGTTGCTCGGTATTGGAAGGTTTTTGAGATCATGAATAAGAGATTGGATTTTCAAAGGAATGTGAAATGAATAGTATAAGGTGAAATTGAATATTTTTTGATAAGAAACTGAAAAATAAAGCAAAATTTCAAGTTGTCCCAGTTTCATTGACAGACTTATTTTAACTGAGCTTAACTATTGGTGGTTGTTGTACTTTATGGGGCACTACTCACTTGTGCTTTCTGTTAGCTCTGAAAACTCCTAAGGATGAATAAGGTTGTTTAATATTCAATAGCAAAGCAACAACTCAGTGTGCTATTTTTTTCTGATGTACTCTCCCAAGCACTTAGTACAGTGCTTTGCACACAGTAATTCTCAATAAATACAATTGAATGAATGAATGAATTCTAATGCCACCTAACACCAAGGGCAATAGTGTTGATTGCAATATGTGTTTGTGGGCATGCTTTTAGGTGGGCCGGAAGGCTGTGACTATTAGTCTGCCTTTTTATCCAGTCTCTCCTCTCTCTATCTCATGCTTTCCTGCCTTTTTTGCCCTCATGTGCTGTGAAAGTCCTCTGGAAAATATGATCACATGGAGTGTAAGCTCCTTGTGGAAAGGGATCATGTCACTTCTCTGTTGTAGTTTTCTAAGTTCCTTGTCTTGGGCACCTAGCAGGTGCAACTTAAACACTATTACCTATTCTCTCTCTACTTAGACTGTGAGCCCCCTGTGTGATGGGGACTGCATCTTTCCTGATTTACTTGTACCTACCCCAGCACTTAGAACAGTGCGTGACCCATAGTAAGCATTTAACAAATACCGTAATTATTATTCTGACTACTGATAAATTGAACTAAAATGAAAAAGCCACATTTTTGAAAACATGAAATTATTATAATTACCATTGTAATTACTAGCGTGCTTAGTTTGTGCCAGGTACTGATCTAGATACAAGTTAATCAGGTTGGACACTGTCCCTGGTACCACGAGGGGCTCACAGACTAAGTAGATAAGCAGGAGATAAACTGAGTGAAAACGGTTCCTAGAAATAATTACTAGAAGGACTCTCTCCAACAGCAGTTTTTCAATCCGGGAAAATATTTTGTTGGGAATGAAAGCTTTTGCAACTAAAGGGGTGAAAGTTATACCTCATTATTGTTGAAGTGTTTAGAAACTAAACTTTGAATAAGGAGGAATTACTGTACTTTTAATTGCCGAGAGTATGGGTGGGGGAAGGGTCGAAACAATTCTTCTGTGATAAGTGTGAATAAGCAGTGCAAAAACATCCTGAAAACTCACTGAGGGTGATGCCATCTAGTGAGGTTACGTATGAGGGCCACCAGAGGGCACCCTCGGCACATCCGAATGACATTGAGTCAGCTGGAAGGTCTTTTCCTTTGGATCCCCATCCTGATGAGGTCGAGTCGGTCATATAACATTTATGAAATTACAACTTGACTGTCTTGGCATAAAACTGTATATATCTTCATCACCCTATTTATTTTGTTTAATGAGATGTACATCACCCTGATTCTATTTATTTGCCATTGTTTTATGAGATGTTCTTCCCCTTGACTCTATTTATTGCCATTGTTCTTGTCTGCCTGTCTCCCCCGATTAGACTGTAAGCCCGTCAAAGGGCAGGGACTGTATCTGTTGCTGACGTGTACATTCCAAGCACTTAGTACAGTGCTCTGCACATAGAAATCGCTCAAATACTATTGAATGAATGAAAACGTGCAGAGGTCAAAGAGGAAAGAGCCACCTCCTCCTGCTTTCCTATCTTCTAATGTCAAATGACACTGTTGCCCAAGACTCTGTTCTGTGTCCCTTAACTTTTTACCCTCCTCTCATTTGTCCCTTAACTTTTTACCCTCCTCTCATTTTCTCTGGCTAGCCTTCATCATCGTCATCATCAACATCTCGTGCCATCCCCTTCTCAAAAAATGTCCTCTGGCTACTCATTTCCTTCCACATCAAGCAAAACATGATAAGTGGCTGGCTTCAAGGTTATTCACCGGTTTATCTGTTGTCTTCACTCTCGTTCAAGCTTTCCAGTCCATGGGTAGTGGTAGTTAGATGGAGATCAGCTCGGACCCTTGCCCTCCTTTCTGTATGCCCAGTCCATTGTCTTCCCAAGCGCCCTTTTCTCACTCCACACTCTTCCCAGCTAAAAATCCCTCCTGAGATCCCTTTCTTCCAGGAAGTATTCTGTGATAAATTTTCTTTTTCTAAGGTTGTATTATTATAGCTACCCCCTCTGCTTAAGGTTGCATACAGTACCTCCTCTAGAACTTATATGCAGATTGATTTACATACTCTATTGTCAATCATATTCATTATTTTTTTCCCTATGATTGTAAATCATTTTGTGTGTGCCTCACAAGATCACAAGATCTTTGAAGGTTCTAATCGTAACTTTTACCTCTATCATGCTTCCAAGCCCTTAACATGGTGTTTCCATGCAGGTGCCTAATACTGATTTTTGATAGTTCTTCAAATCCTTTTTGGGGTAATGTGATAGAAGATAGGAGATCTCTATAGCCAGAATTTTCTCAGTCATTTCACCCATTTTCATTCTATCTAAAGAGCTCCTGAAGTCCTTCCATTCTAATTTGTCTTCTGCTCTCCATGCTTCAGGGGCAGGTGAGATGGATGGTGTTAGATTATCTTCCCAGGTATTGTGGTGGATGCCAAAGTTTCCCCTTTAAATGATGTACACAGCCCATGCACAGCTAATTGCAAAAACTACTCCTGGCCTTTTAGCTTACGAGCATTTTGGGTGAAGGCCCTAGAGTGAATTGAATCTGGGCTAGAACACCTGAAAATCCCCAGGGACTTTCGTCCTCCAAGCAGGAATCTCTCTGCATATGGTTGAATGGTAGCTTCCTGGAATACTCCCAGTCTATTGGTGGAGACAAACAGCTGTTGAACCCTTCTAACTGTAAACTCATCCACACAGTGAGCTGGGAATTCAAAAATTCCCCTTACCCAGAATCCACACCTGGGCCTAATTCAGATTCTGTCGCTGGCTCCCACATCACCTGTTCCTACTGGGGGAGAGGTCTAATGTTGAACAAGAGTTTCTAGTCCAAGAGTTTCCTCTCAATGACATACACAATTCCCTGCCCACTGGACAAGTCCTTCTGGGTATCTGCGGTGATCCTGGGAAGAAAACTCACTTAGGCGGAAACAGACAATTCCTTTCTAGAAATTATTATTGTTGTTATTATTAGAACCTCCCTCCACCCAAGTGTCCAGCCAAATAACCTTGGTTGGAAATGGTGAAACATGCCTTAGAAAGAACAACCTACCCAGGACATGAGGAGAGCACTGGGATAGATAAAGCTAATCAGGTTGGACACAGTCCCTGTCCAAACATGGGGCTCATGGTCTTTATCCCCATTTTATTATGAGGAAACAGGGGGTCACACATCAGACAAATGGTGGAATCAGTATTAGAACCAAGGTCCTTCTTGATTCCCAGGCCCTTGCTCTTCTCACCAGACTATGCTGTTTCTTGCCTTTCCATTTGGCTTTGTGGGGAAACACCTACTCCTAGAGGGTACCTCCCCATGTATCTCCCTTGACCTACCAAGGAACCTCACGGAAAACTTCTGGCTGTGGACCCCTGAAAGAGAAGTACGATGGGGTTGCCATCCCTGACTGCTGAATGGCTACTGGTGGACGTCGCCTCATAATGTCAAATGCAGCAGTAGGAAGCCCCTTTCAAAACAAGGCTTCCAA
This sequence comes from Ornithorhynchus anatinus, assembly GCF_004115215.2. Taxonomy (NCBI): domain Eukaryota; kingdom Metazoa; phylum Chordata; class Mammalia; order Monotremata; family Ornithorhynchidae; genus Ornithorhynchus; species Ornithorhynchus anatinus. Next base: position 31,180,096 of record NC_041730.1, read on the forward strand.
GATCTCACCCTTTCCAGGGATTAAAATTCCCTCTACCTTTTCCCTTTTAGGCATTCTTATAACTTAATATCATAGAATGGCTGGCAGGACATTGAGAATCAGTAGTTTTGGGGAACACATACAGGTTGATCTCCCTCCTCCAGGTTTCAAGGTGAGACCTATCGGGTGTTGGCTTGTTTTTTGCTTGTTTTTGTTCTTCAGAAGATTGCTTTGGCTTACTCTTTTTTTTTTTTTTTACCTCTTCTGTTGCTAATATGTTCTAGCCCAGATCATGTTATTTGCAACACAGGCCCCTCTGCCCCTTATCTCTTGGGTGATTGGTTCACTTTTTGAACTGTGACTCAGGCTTCTAAATTTCTCTATTCTAAATTATAAAATAACATCAATCAGTAGTACTTATTGATAAACCAAGTTACTGATTATTGAATACAATTTTCTTTTAGTTCTTAACATACAAAGTTTCTAGTCAATTGTGATTATTAGGGTGCAAACATTTTAGAAGGGAAACCAGCTAAGGTAGGATTGGGCCTTAACAGGCCAAAAGTCAGATTAAAGGAAGTAATCAGAGTGATACAGGACCTTGTAACCTCCCTTCCAGATCGATGAGCAAGTTATTTAAGTCCTCTGTGCATGTTTTCTCATAGGTAAAATTATGATTAAATTCCTATTCTCCCCACTCCTAAGCTATGAGCTCCATGTGGGACAGTTCTCGAGTCCAATCTATTTATCCTGTATTTACCCTGCACTTAGCACCGTGTTTTGTGCTTTGTAATATATCGAATACAACAATTATCTTGAATATTGCTATTGTTCCAATCTCTCTAACATTCTCCCTGGTTCCTTCTTAATCAATCATATTTATTGAGCACTTACTGTTTGGGAGAGGACAATACAATAGAATTGGTAGACAATATCCCTGCCTACAAGTGGCTTACAATCTAGAGGAATTAAAGGAGATTTTTTTTTCATTTCCTGAAGAAAAAATATGAAATTTTTAACCATTTTCCTGGCTGATACACACGAAATTTACTGACATTTTTAGATGTGTCAGTGTCACTGAAAGTGGAACCTTTGCTCTATTCAAATTATCCTAATTGTATAAAGATGTCAATCAATTGTATTTATTGAGCACTTACTGTGTGCAGGGTACTGTACTAAGCACGTGGGAGAGTACAACACAACTATGTAATAGACACATTCTCTGTCCACTGTTTAGAGACATCTAAACAACCAGTCAGTACTCAGAGCTAAAGCAGTGGGGTATGTCCAAAGTGAGGCTGTAGGGGCCACTCCAAATCAATTAAGGTCACATGGCTGCCTGACTTCAAGCATGTTCCTTAGCCTCCCTGGACCTTTATTCCCTCCTGGGCAGATCAATCAGTTGTATTTATTGAGTATTTACTGTGTGTAGAGCACTGTACTAAGTGCTTGGGTAAGTTCAATTATAGCAGTATAACAGATTTGGTGAGCACATCCCTTTGCCCACAACAAAGGGGCTAAGCTAAATATGATTGATCACAAGTGGAACATGAATGTCATGTGTCTGATCCGCCCTTCTCTCTTGAAAGGGAGAATCAATTGATGGTTTTTAGAGGAATAATATCCTACAACAAGAGTTGCTAGACACATTCCCGAGCCACAAGGAGTTTACAGTGTAGAGGGGGAGACAGACATTAATATAAATATATTTATGGCCTGGAACTCCCACTCCATATTTGAAGGATCACCACTCCCCCCACTTTCCCAAACTTCAAAGCCTTATTAAGGTCATCTCCTCCAAGAGGCCTTTTCCAATTAAGCTCTCTTTTCCCCAACTCTCTTTGCTTTCTATGTCACCAGTGCACTTGCTCCATTTAGGTTTTTGGAATTCACCCCTCCCTCAGCCTCACAACACTTACGTTCATATCTGCAATTTATTCATATCAATGTCTGTCTCCCCATCGAGACTGTAAACTCATTGCCAGCAGGATTTGAGAAGCAGCGGGGATCAGTGGAAAGAGCACGGGCTTTGGAGTCAGAGGTCATGGGTTCAAATCCAGGCTTGGCCACTTGTCAGCTGTGTGACTTTGGGCAAGTCACTTAACTTCTTGGTGCCTCAGTTACCTCATCTGTAAAATGGGGATTAAGACTGTGAGCCCCACGTGGGACAACCTGATTCCCCTGTGTCTACCCCAGCGCTTAGAACAGTGCTCGGCACATAGTAAGTGCTTAACAAATACAAATACCAAATACCAACATGTCCACCAGCTCTGTTGTTCTCAACTCTCCCAAACACTTAGTACAGTACTCTCCACACAGCTTTTCACTATCATTAATTGATTGATAAATTATGAATATATGCATAAGAGCTGTAGAGCTAAGTGTGGGGGGAATGCCAAGTTCTTAAAGGATACACTGATGAGAGGGTGAGTAGGGGAAAAGAGTGCTTAGTTGGAAAAGATCTCTTGGAGGAGTTGTAATTTTAATAAGGCTTTGAAGGTGGGGAGAGTGATGGTCTGTCATATAAGGAGGGGGAGAGAGTTTTAAATCAGGAAGATGTGGGCAAGGGAGAATGGAGAAAAATTATTCATTAAAGCAATGTGTTTGCCTCTCCAAAGGCATCATCCCTCTACATCCCCTCCAGTTTAGCTGGATTGGGATTTGGGGATTTCTGGGGTGGAGTTCTGGCTGAAATTTAGAGTAGCTATTTGGTCAGCAGACAGCAGACTCTGCCTCCCAGAATAGACTCTCTGATAAGGAAATTTTAACTTATGAATGCAAGCCCAAACAATGAGAAAGTTGGATGGGCCTCAGAAGCTGCCTGGCTATATAAGCAGTAGTTAGATGGAGATCAGCTAGGTTTTGATGCCTCCAGACCCTTGTCCTCCTTTCTCTTTGCCAAAGCCCCCACCTCAGAGAATTCCTGTCCCAGTTCCTCTCTCCCCTGCCTGAAAAGGCTGCTTCTCTTCTGCACTGGAACAAATGTAGGCTGCTTCCAAACACGCTATCGTGAAAGCCTTTGATAAGCTGGCTATTTTCTGTAGCCATACAACTAGGGCAGATAGCGGGTGCAGTTGACACTCCAGCACTGAACACGGTAAGAAGGTTTACTTTTGCAGACAAAGACAGTTCCTTGTGGGGTAGGCAGGTGGCTATTTATAGTGGTCTGTGACGTAAGGAAGCAAAATGTATTTCAGGGCCATCCACAGTTTTTTGCCCTTTTAATCTTTTCTGTGACATTTGGGGAGGCTCCTTTTAGGCTAGGGGAAAACCCAAAGACATAAAAATGATGAACCAGAATGTAATGAACATCTTATTGGCTGGGAAAGGATCCAGGGGACTCGGAAACTCTTCCATGATTTTTCCAGCCCTTTGAACCACCCCGAAAAATATCTCTTCCAAAAATGGCTCTCTAGACCTGGGTAGTGTGAAAACTTCATTCCACAAGTGAATATAAATGGAGTTGAAGGTGAGCTCATACACTTTTTCAAAGGAGCTTGCCCAACACAGTATCTTCTGTTCTCCTGGGTAAGTACTAGCCTGAGATATTTTTATGGGATTTTTTCATAGTTTAATGTCAAGAACCCAGTACACTTATCATGATACAATATTTACAGGAATAAAATCATAGCTTTAGTCCAATTACATGAACAGAACACTCTGTGTAAGATAAGTGTATTTTATTTAATTACAAATTGTCAATGAAGAGTCTTGAGTTCTCATTTTTCTATGATGTAGCCGTTTTGCTTGGGTTGAAGCAGTGTCTGACCAGAGATGTGTTACAAGGTAAATATTTTCCCAAAAAACATTGCACATGGTTTGCAACAGGTCATTTGATATTCTCTGATGCCCAGTTGGGTGAAGGAAGAAGTCAGTGACACTCTCACAGGTATTTAGTCCTTAGAGGACCAAGTACAACCCCCCTGAAATCCACTCTGGAAAGGGGAGGAGGACTATTAGGGTTGGGGCCTGCTTGTATTACCATGGGAGAAGGGCTATTAGGGTAGGGGCACAGGGTTCTGTTGACAGTGATGTTCCAAACCCATGTAGTTAAATATTTAAACTTAAGCGTAATAGAATACATGGTATTATTGTGGAAAGATTTCTTTTTAAAATTCCAACCTAGTTTCTCTCTCTCTCTCTCTCTCTCTCTCTATACATATACAGATAGACAAACTAGGTTGTGATTCTTTGACAAGAAATCTGTCTAAAATAATACTAAGCCTTCTGTTATATATGTATTTATGGGATTTTTTTCATAGTTTACTGTCATGAACCCCTACACTTATCATGGTATGATATCTACAGGCAATAAATCATAGCTTTAGTCCTATTGCAGTCAGTGCCATAAACAAAACACGCTATGCAAGATAACTGTATTTTATTTTTAATCCCAAACTGTCAATGAGGAGTCAATATATATTTGTATACACACACACACACATATCTGATAAAAACAAGTATCCTCGTGGATATCGGAATTTAAATTCAGGCTTATTACCTATTGATTATTTTTCTGAAGAAAAATGATCTGTGAATGTGAGTCAAAATACAGTAATATTACTATAACTTTGAAACAATAAGGTATTCTGAGTTAGAGGCAAGTTAAATTTGATGGCCAAATTTTCCACACAATTTTTATTTAAATGCATATTTTTAAGGAAGAAAAAAATCAACAGTTGTTTTGAATGTACTGATTTGACTCCTTTGACTTAGTAAAAACAATAATAGATTTAACTGAGATACCTTAATTATTTTTATAACTCTGCCATCTTAATGGCTTGGTGAGTAGGGCACAGGGATGGGACTCAGGAGATGCAGGGTCTAACCCCAACTCTACTATTTTCCTACTACGTGACTGAGGTCAAGGCATAACTTCTCTTTGCCTCAATTTTTTCATCTGTTAAATGGGGATTAAAAACCCATCCTCCCTTCCCATTTGACTGTGATCTCCATGGAGAACTGGAACTGATTGTATTGATTGTATTGAACCTACCCTAGTGCTTAGCGCATGGCAAGTTCATAACAAGCAGTTTAATTATTATTAATTGATGTGATTGAGACCTTGAGACTGCGTATCATTTTCCAAACATTTAGTTTCAAATGAGGACTCAGCTCACTTTTAACAAGGCATTTATCCAGCATACTGGAGTATGCTTAACCAGAGCTTCCCCTAAAGTAGAGCCACCTGAGAAAAATGCTTGCCTTGACCCCATGACCTAGAGAGTCTGGCACCTCCATGGAGTAGACCTCCAGAGAGCAGGCCCCACACAGAAGGGTAGGGGAAGAGTGGGAGCAGTGAAGTGGTTGAGCCACTGTAGTCATCTTGCTTCTGTAAGCCCGACCAACTTCTCCCCTTCGTCTCTTGCCTCAGGTGGTGAAAACCTGCCAATCTCCCATTCACTGGGTACTGAGGGCTCAGGTCGAAAGCCACTGGGCTGCTTGGTGTTCTGTTGATCAGGAAGAGCAAGAAGTCAGTTTCTTGAAAGCCCGGTTGCCCCTGCACATGCCAGGTTACATGGACAGTGGAGCGGGCTATCACTGTTTACTGGAAGCTCCTGGTGGGTCAGGAACATGTTTAGTGACTGTTGTATTTACTCTCCCAAGTGCTTAGCAAAGTGTTGAGCACCCAGTAAGTGCTTAATAAATACCACTGTTTGAGTGGGGAGGACAGAATTTCAGCTCTATGACATCCCAATCCCAGACTATGGGGTCCTGCACAGCTCTCAGGCACTTTGCGTCAAGTCCGTTGTCATTAAAGGGCATGCAGCAGAAACAGCAACAGCAGCAGCAGCCTTATTCTAAAAACAGCCTGAAAGTCACTTTGGGGGAAGACGCACGCAGCCAAGTCAGGTGCAGTCAGGGGATCAGTTAGTAATTTAGGATTTTTGAAGATGACTGAAATACTGCATATTTATTCTGTTGGGGACTGTTTGAGTTATTAAATGAAAGTATACTAAATCCATTTAACACCAACCAATATGAACCCTATCTCCGGTTGAAAATTGATGAAGTTTCTTTTTCCCCCTTGTTATTAAACCCTGAACCCAATTACCTCCCACTGAGCTTTTCTGACTGCAGAGTACCTAATGACTGGGTCTGCAGGGGGTAAAGCTTATTTTTTGATAAGCTTCCTCTGGTAGAAAATTATTCTTCTGACCTGAATTTGCTCAGGGCAAATCTAATTCTTGGAAATAAACTGGAGCCTGTGCAGAATAATAAAGCTGTATTTATCAAGTGTTTACTATGTGCCAAGCATGGTACTAGGTACTGGGCTGGATACAAGATAAACCCCTAGAACACATGGGCTGTGTCTTCAGAACCATGATTCTGGTTGTCCTTTCCCATGGTCTGCTGTGGGAACTGTGATATCCGCACATTTGTCTGTCAGAGCATTTTTCAGCATTTAGAGGCCTTGTCATACCCCCCAAGAAGGACTCTCTGAGTTCAGGGAGCTTACAGAAGGCTGAGGGGAGCAGCACAGAACCTCCAATATTCCTGGAGAGCACCTACCCATCAAGCAGCCAGTAGCTCAATCAGGGGGCACCCAAGAGAACACAATCACAGGGGCAAAATCCATGACTGTAAGCTCGTTATGGCAAGGAATGTGTCTGCTAATTCTGTTGTATTGTACTCTCCCAAGCTCTTAGTAGAGTGTTCTGCACATAATAAGCACTCAATCAGTTCAATTGATTGATGTCTCCACTGATTGAAGCAGCTTCAAAACATGAAAAAATCAACCTTTCATCCATCCTTTTAGGTTGAAGTGAAAAGGGAACTGGGCACGTTGTGCCCTTAAGAAGTCTGTTGGTTTGGGATTTTATGGAAAAGAGCTAAGGTTACCCTATTCATCCAGAGCTGTTGAACTAGCCAGATGTTCAGGTATACCTAGGAAGTCCAGTGTTCAGCTACAACTTCCACATGAAGACCATGTTAACTGCCCTCGGATGGACTTCTTTAATATTAATCCTTCTCTGGCTTTTATAAGATGACAGAAAGAGTACTGAAATGGCTGGTATGAATTTGGACTAATCTTAGTTACACCTGCAGCCATTGATTGGACACAAACAATCAATCAAATGTTATTTGTTAAGTGCTTACTGGGTGCTTAGCACTGTACCAAGCACTTGGGAAAGTATACTACAATAGAGATGGTAGAGGAGAACATAAAAATGTTTGGGCTCAAACAGAATAGTTCAGTTAATCAGTGGCCCAGTGTATCTTTGCTCACTGACAAACTAGAAATAGGAGTCAATCCCAGGATATTTTAAAAGTGAAAAATCCCCAACTTTCTACAATTTGAACCAATTCCTTCTATTTTGACATACACTGAAAGGGATGAGAAAAGAAAGCATCTTTCCAGAAATAGATTCATTTATGGCCTATTGTATGAGAGATGCACTTTTGAAGAGTACAGTTAAAAAGAAGATAGAAATAACTAGCTAACTAATCTTAAAATATCATAAAGGACACTTGGCTGCTTGATGTGCTAGCATGTTGGTGAACGGCTAGACTATTTCCTGGCTGATTTAGCTATTAACCTCATGTGGCAATTAGAAGGAATTTTGCACCTTTTATTTTATAATAAATAGTATTAAAGAAACTGAAGGAAGAACCAACCAGCTCTTACCCTATACATGTTACTGAAAATCTTAGCGAGGGAAGTGAGGGGAGAGAGGAGGAGAGAATAGGAATTGGGGATTGTATTATTCTTAACATGAATAAGTGTGAAAGATTGCTCTCTAAAGACCAGCATTCAATCTCCTTATTCACTTCTAGAAAAGCAGCAAATTATTAATGTTTCACTTGTTTCCCTGCTGTGGACTTGGTAATTGAAAGCCTGCAGGCGGAACTCAAAGTAGGAAATGCCATTAAAGTTTGGCACCCGCTGATCATGTCCACATTAAAAACATTCCGCCTCATGGCTGGCAGCTGTAATCCATATGGAATGTTTTGCAGTTTGGTCATAAGAAGGTGAGGAGGAATGAGGCTTTTCATCAAGCATCTGGTCACTGCTTAGAAGAGTATCTTTAATTTCAGTGATGAACTAGGCAATAGGGGTTTCTGAACAAGGGAAGAGAAGCTATTCTCAAATGTCACTTGTCCTTTTAGTAACCACTACGACAGTTTCATATGGTACTTACAAATGAAGTTTAATTTGAGAAGATCAGTGTCCTTTGCGAAACCATAATCACGATCTTTATGACTCTATATGGAAAGCAGTATGGCCTAATGGATAGAGCACGGGTTCTAATCCTGGCTCTGCCACTTGTCTGCAGTGTGACCTTGGGCAAATAACTTCATTTCTCTGGGCGTCAGTTACCTCATCTGTAAAATAGGGATTGAGCCCATGATCCCCATATGGGACAGGTACTGTGTCCAACCCCATTTACTTGTATCTATCCCAGTACTTCGTACAATGCCTGTCACATAATAAACACTTTACAAATACCACAATTATTATTATTGTTATTATGAAAAGGACCAACAAAATAACTCACTCTGCTCTGACTCCTCTCCCATTACTCAGAATATTATTGCCCCACATAACCATGTGTGGGTTGGGTGCTAATTTAATCATCTGTGGAACCCATTCATTTTACTTTCAGGTGATTGAGAGGTTTCCTTCTTTGAATGTTGAGTTGTTTCTCCTCTTCATCACTTGGCTACAGGGGAGCAATCATCCATATTGTTTACCCACAGTCTCTCCCTCCCTCCCTCTTTCTGGACTGTTAGAGGGAAAGGGGTCAATCTACATTACTCTGCTGCTCAGTTTACCTAAACTCTCAGGAGAAAATCTGCTTGAAGATAAATACCTCTGGGTTCGACTAGCTACTCCAGACTGAACGATGATGAGCTTGGTAGCATTCCTTTCTAAGTGGCCAACTGAGCTAGACAAGGACTGGAGGGATCACCGAAGCTTTTGGCCAGTGGACAGAAGGTCCTCATAATCTTTCCCAGAATAGAACTTTTGACGAGGAATTCATGATTTACAAATATAGATTTGTTCCCTAGAGCACTTGACCTTCCCAGGAAGTGACCTGTTGTGGTCAAGGGTAATTTCCCAAGAGGATTATTTAGCCAGCCGGTAGTCACTTTGAGGGGTGAATTGATGAAACTTTAGAGAGTGGTGGAAAGAGTGACCATTCTGAGCTTGTTTTGCTTTCTCAAACTATTCACTCAGTAGTTCCAGTGGTTCCTCTCTTTGGACAAATGCGAAGGTCAGAAGATTCTTTGTTCTGGGACAGAGGGTCAGATCTTTTCATCTAGGACTCCCATACTCCATAATGAATTAATGAATAGATCATTCATTTTTATTTATTGTTTACCTACTCTGCAGAACACCCTACTAAGTAGTTGGGAGTACAATAGAATATGCAGACACGATTCCTACTTGCCAGGATCTTAGTCTTCTACCAAAAAAAGAGGTTGTTTCTTAAAGCAACAGCAAATCTTAAAAATTGGGAAGGAGTGAGGGAGGGATTCTAGGGGCTGCTTCAATCCCTTTAAAGTGTTGTATTTTGTCACTTCCACCATGAACAACTTTTTGGAGCTCAGCAGTCCAGGACCTATGACTGGAACCTCTTAACCCCAAAGGAGTCTGTGCCACCTACTTGGAAAAACACCATTCCCTGCCTAGAATACAGTCAATTAATCAATCAGTCAATGGTATTTGAGTGCCTTCTGTGTGCAGAGCACACACTAGGTGATTGGGAGAGTATACAACACAGTAGTCTTTGTAGACATGATCCCTGCCCTCAAGGAACTTACGATTTGTGGAGATTTTCAAAGAGATTTCTGATCTAATATGAATGTTCACTCTTGTTCATACACTTTATGACGCTGTGTACTGCTGATTTAGTGTCCCAGAAAACTAGCCAAGTAATGACTGTCCAGAAGGGTCTAAACAACACTGCGGAGTCTTCTATACGATGGGTATAATGTGTTTGGAGTCTGACAAAATGAAGTCTAATTCAAGGTATAATTGTGAATGACTGTTTCTGCAGCCAGATCCCTGGAGCTGTGACCAACAATGTGCGATGAGGATGAGACTACAGCCCTTGTATGTGACAATGGCTCCGGGCTCTGTAAAGCTGGTTTTGCAGGGGATGATGCCCCCAGAGCTGTCTTCCCATCCATTGTTGGGCGCCCACGACACCAGGTCAGTCACTGAGCTCTGGAGGTGCTACATCACACATGTCTTCAGATGCTCCTGTTCAGGGAAGGTGATCTGCCTCTGTTGGAGTAATGTCCCCCCCTTGATTGGTGTTTGGCTTTCATTCTTGATGTGCATGGACTATAACTATGCTAGTTGTTTTAAGAGCTGCAGTGTGCTTTTAAAATGTCCTTCTACCACCTTGTGTATGTGTGTTCACCTCTCTTGTTCCTTGTGGATCACCTCCTTTTCCATTTTTCTTGTCACAATGTGGCTTAAAATATTCTTGAAATCAATAACTGTCTCATTTTAGAATCCAGATTTTGGGCTCACTCCTCCAAGCTTATTAGCTAGAAGGCGGTGTCCCAAATTCATCTCACTGTTGATGGGTTGATAATTTAGATGAGTTTGCCAGCTGTAGGTGGAAATGGGCACCGGACACTTATCTGGGACAGGTCAATATGGGAGAGATGACAAGCAAGTGAATGGAGATAGAACATTAGAGTATGAGCTCAAATAATATTTTGTGAACTCTGCCCCAGCTCTAGCCCCAGACGCAAATGTGGGCAGGTTACTTTTCCTGGCTTTCACTTGCAACATGGGACATCATCTAGAATGGAAAGGACAATTGACTGGCCTGTATTATGGGCAGAAAGGAAAGTTATCATTTTAAGAATATGCATTCTAATAATTCTTGCAAAGTGCCTAGAAGGATTATAAATCCCGAATGCATTGTCTATAGCCATCTCTTTATGACATGGTTGCCTAAATATTACTTCTTAACACTACTGTGGCAAATGTATTAAGTCAAAGGTCAACCATTCTCTCTGGGAAGATGCCTTAGGATAAGTTGATATGTCCCCTCCTAAATTTTTCCAGGGTGTGATGGTAGGCATGGGACAAAAAGACAGCTATGTTGGAGACGAAGCCCAAAGTAAGAGGGGGATCCTCACCCTGAAATACCCCATTGAGCATGGGATCATCACCAACTGGGATGATATGGAAAAGGTAGGTCCTACTTTGATAGTTGCCATTGTTTTTACGAGATGTTCTTCCCCTTGACTCTATTTATTGCCATTGTTCTTGTCTGTCTGTCTCCCCTGATTAGACTGTAAGCCCTTCAAACGGCAGGGACTGTCTCTATCTGTTGCCGAATTGTTCATTCCAAGCGCTTAGTACAGTGCTCTGCACATAGTAAGTGCTCAATAAATACTATTGAATGAATGAATGAATGACTGATAGCTCTTTTGGATGGTCCTGTGGCCTGCCAATAGCAGGACCTAAAAACACAAAGCAGACTGGCAGGTTGGCCACCAGTCTCAGGCTTAAAAAGGCCCAGTCTTGAGATCATTAGTATCATTGACAAAGTCAGTTCCAGAAGCAAGGAGGTGTGGCCACAGTGAAGTAGATGAGTTGAACAATAGGAAGTCTGATTGGCATAGACAACCCCCTGGGATAAACCAGGTGTCTGATCTGATGATCTGCATCTGCCCCAGGGCTTAGCACAGGGCTTTGGCACATAGTAAATAGTACCACAATTATTTCTAAACCTTCTTTTCTCAATAGCAAGGTTTTTAGCAAGAATTCTTTCATCAGTGTTTTCAACTCTCCACCTCCCTCTGTCCAGGTGATCCAGGCTGGGATTTGCTCAGTATATCCCATGGGAATATTGGGCCTGCTTTTTTTCTTTCCTTATAGATGTTTTCAACCTTGGTGGTCTAAATAGAATTCTCTCATCCCCAGTGAAAATCAGGACCTGGATGTCTTCCTCATACCTCTGAGCAGAAAAACATCAAGAGGCACAGTTACCTCTAACATGAAATTAAAGTCTCTTTAATATTGTCCACCACTCATTGGCACTAGAGTTGCTCATTCATTCAATTTTATTTATTGAATACCTACGGTGTGCAAAGCACCATACTAAGCGCTTGGGAGAGTACAATTTAGCAACTGACACATTCCTGTCTATAACGAGTTCACAGTCAAGAAACTAAAGTCTTGTTTGTTAGTTTTCTGTATATATTCATTGTCCACTTTACTGGCTTTGAACAAATGATCTGCAGCATCAACTAATTTATTGTTTTTCTCAATTTCAACGGCCCTAAATTTGCTCATTCTCACAAGAGGGGACCTAGGCTGCCTGCCAGGATTCCTTAGCTTCTTGTGGGAAGTACTCATTCTCACCCCTAGATGGAGGCATAGTATTTGAAGAGTGGTTTTCCCGAGAGCACCTTGCTTAACAAGAGTTAAAAAATTTCTCCAGGAAGAAAACAGGAAGGGAAAGGAATTTTTGGCTAGATATTTGAATATGTTTTTCAAGGGCACCTTTATGAGATTGGCCTATTGGAAAGAGCACAGGCCTGGAAGTCAAAGAACCAAGGGTTCTAATTCCAGCTCCACTACTTGTCTGCTGTGTGACTTCGGGTAAATCACTTAACTTCTTTGTGCCTCCATTTCCTCATCTGTAAATGGGGATTCAATACCTGTTCTCCCTCCTATTTAGACTATGAACCCTTCTGGGGCAGGGTCGGTGTCCAACCTAATTAACTTGTATCTACCACAGAGCTTAAAACAGTGCTTGGCATAGTAAATGCTTAAGAAATGCTATTAAAAAAACAAACACGCCACCAAATCTGAAGAACACACCATGGGATCTCAAAAGTACCAACAGTCCCAGCAAAAGAATAAGTCTCTAGGCCAGGAAAAGATAAGTGAAAGGGAGAGAATTTTTTAAGTGAAGCCCTGCTCACTTTGCTTCTGTTTCCTTCAGTGAGATGTGTAGGGTTACCAACTTCCTTCTCTGAGGCTAAGAATAAATAATAATAATAACAACCACCAAAATAACTGTGGTATTCATTAAGCATTTACTATGTGCCAGGCACTGTACAAGTGGATACAAGCAAAGTGGGTTGGACCCTGTCTCTGTCCCACATAATAATAATAATAATGTTGGTATTTGTTAAGCGCTTACTATGTGCAGAGCACTGTTCTAAGCGCTGGGGTAGACACAGGGGAATCAGGTTGTCCTACGTGGGGCTCACAGTCTTAATCCCCATTTTACAGATGAGGTAACTGAGGCACAGAGAAGTGAAGTGACTTGCCCACGGTCACACAGCTGACAAGTGGCAGAGCTGGGATTTGAACTCATGACCCCTGACTCCAAAGCCCATGCTCTTTCCACTGAGCCACGCTGCTTCTCATGAGCACATGAGAATCACAGTGCTAATCCCCATTTTACAGATGAGGTATTTGAGGCACAGAGAAGTTAAATGACTTGCCCAAGGTCATACAACAGACAAGTGGCAGAGTTAGGATTAGAACTCAGTTTCTTCTGACTCCCAGGCCCGTGCTCTATCCACTAGGCCATGCTATTTCCCCCTGTTAAGGAATCTTCCTCTCCTAGATTGCACAGGCAAGATCAGCCCAGAAGCCAGAGTTTGGAATTTTTTTCTCTTTTCTTTGGAAAGCCCCAGGGATGATGTTGGAAATAGTAATTTAGGCATTCAGTGTCCACCTCAATGCCTGCTAGTTGGATGGTCAGGAGGGGCCCAGTTGTAGTCGAAAGAAGGGGACCCATCACCTCTGTTTTACCTGGAATGAATCGTTAGTTCCCAATGGGAAACAAATCTCAGGAACTGGGACTTTGGATCTCTTTGTCTGCTTTTCCTCTCACACCTCGCAGCATGAAAAGGGAGCTAAGACCCTGCTGAAATCAGTGGTCCCTGAGGCCAGTGTGGGGGTGGTATCAACTTTGAATTTTGGTTTCTTCATTTGGTGGTTTGGAGGACACATACATTACCTAGAATGCTGAGAAGTTTGTATTTTTATTGATGATGATGTTGGTATTTGTGAAGCGCTTATTATGTGCCGAGCACTGTTCTAAGTGCTGGGGTAGACACAGGGGAATCAGGTTGTCCCACTTGGGGCTCACAGTCTTAATCCCCATTTTACAGATGAGGTAACTGAGGCTCCGAGAAGTTAAGTGACTTGCCCAAAGTCACACAGCTGACAAGTGGCCAAGCCTGGATTCGAACCCATGACCTCTGACTCCAAAGCCCATGCTCTTTCCACTGAGCCACGCTGCTTCTCTTATTAACTCCATGAAATTAAATATGGAAAAGTCTCATGATATGACATTCACGTTTTGCATAATTACATTGTTATAATGAAGGCAGTACATTTTTTACCTAAAGTCGGTAGAAACTGCTCCCGGGCAAGATAAATCTATCACCCTAAATCACCTCTTCTTTTCTCTCTAGATTTGGCATCATTCCTTCTACAATGAACTTCGTGTGGCCCCAGAAGAACATCCTGTTTTGCTGACAGAGGCCCCCTTAAATCCAAAAGCGAACAGAGAGAAAATGACCCAGGTAACAAAAGGCAGGCGCCAGTTCTGCGGACAGCGGTTACTGACTGGTTAAGAACAGTGCTGGGCAGAGGGATGTGAGGAGATACAGTTTGGGGGCTTTGAGGGACCACAAGCCAGCCATAGCCTTGGCTTCCTCATTTGTAAAGCAGGGCTAACTCCTGCCTCTGCCCTCGTAGGACATTAGCAGGAAGATCCTTACAAACCTCTCTGAGGATATTTGAGAAAGAGGCCATATAAGTAGAAACCAATCACTCAATCAATGGTATTTATTGAGTGCTTACTATGTGCAGAGCACTGTTCTAACTGCTTGGGAAAGTACAGTTCAACAGAGTTAGCAGGCACGTTCCCTGAGCACCATGAGCTTATACTCTAGAGGAAGAGACAGACATTAGTATAAATGAATAATTTATAATATATAATTTAAAGATAGGTACATAAGTGCTGTGGGGTTGTGGGCAAATATCAAATGCCCAAAGGTCACAGATCTAAGGGCGTTGGACGATGCACAAGGGATAGGGAACAAGGGAAAAGAGAGCTTATACGGGGAAGTCCTCTTGGATGAGATGTGACTACTTTTAGGAAATGATTACTGGTGTAAAGCTACTCTTGTATTCAATCAGTGGTAGTCACTCCACCCTTGAATATTAAGACCTTTACTCCTCCTAAAGAGCCTGAGAATCAATCAATCATATTTTTTGAGCTCTTACTGTGTACAGAGCACTGTACTAAGGAGCGTGGCCTAGTGAATAGAGCACGGGCCTGGGAATCAGAAGGGCCTGAATTCTAATCCCAGCTCCACCACTTGTCTGCTGCGTGACCTTGGGCTAGTCACCTCACTTCTCTGTATCTCAGTTACCTCATCTGTAAAATGGGGATTAAGACTGTAAGCCCCATGTGGAACAGGAAGTGTGTCCAAACTGATTATCTACCCCAGCACCTGAATATCTACCCCAACACTTGCTTGAAACATAGTAAGTGTTTAACAAATACCATTATTATTAATATTACAATATAACAGAGTTGGTAGGCAAATTCCCTGCCCAAAATGAACGTACAGTCTAAAGGTTGTAAGAGTTTAAGGATGGGGGATAACAGGGCCACAGGAGTCCTCAGAGACACCACACCCCAGTCCTCTGCATGGGAGAATTAGGCATGCTGTACCCCCTCCACATCATGCTCCAGAATGCCAAAGACCATCTCTAGCCTGCAGGGTGAGCCCCCCTGAAAGCCACCCTCTGGAAGGGTCCCTGGAATGGTATTGGAAACTGGAGGCCGCTGTGTTGGTGGGCATCCTGCTGTCCAGAAACCAGCCTCACTGGCCCAGGAGCTTGGGAACCCTGTTGGCCCCTAACTTGGTTCTTTGCCCTTTTGCTGTGGGTTAAAGCTATAGTTCCATGACACTAATGAGGTTTTTAAGGACAACGATGCTGATGCAAAAAGGAAGTTGCCCGGAAGATATCGTTTCTTGTGGTGTGTCGTATTTTATCAAGGCACACCCACGCCTACCATATATCCTACAGTGATCACTCAAAGATCAGCCTGGCAGCTGTTTCCAGATACCTTCTAAATGTGTCTTTGAACAGCTTGGAAGGGACAAAACTCTTCTTAACCACTTGAGGACCAGATGTGGTGGGGCAGGATCAGTGTTGTGAAGATGAATAAAAATGCCAATCAATAGAGCTGCTCATCAAGAGTAAGAGTAATACTATTAATATTTGTTAAACGCTTGCTATGTACCAATATGCATTAAGATACTATCTCTCTCTCTAGATATATAAATCTAGAGAGAGAGATAGTATCTTAATGCATATATATATCTAGAGAGAGAGAGAGAGAGACATACACACACAGATTGGACACAGTCCCTGTCACACATGGGGCTTAGTCTAAAAGGGAGGGAGAACAAGTATTTAATCTCCATTTTATAGATTAAGAAACTGAGGCCTAGAGAAGTTAAGTAGCTTGCCCAAGGTCACCAAGTGGGTGAGTGGCAAAGCGGCTATTAGAACCTAAGTCTTCTGACTCCCAGGCCCAAATTCTCTCCACTGGGCCATACTACTTCAACAGGCAAAATATTCTGCCCTGCAAGATTTGGTATGTACCTACTGGTAGCTTTTTCCCCCTCTACTGTTTAATATCACAGGATGCAAAAACTTAATGGCAATGTAAGTGAACTAATTAAGTAATTACCGATGACAGGCCACCTGTCTAGGGAGTAATAGGAGGCTAAAGGGGGTTGTAAACCAGAATTTGAAATGAACTGTCTTCCCCGACCCTGGCAAGTTCTGTTTTCACAGCAAGAAATGCTCTGGAGGGCCTCAGTAGCTTTAGAAAATGGTAATAAATTAAATTCTTCAAAGAATGAAAACATCATTAATAATTTACCATTTATTAAGTGGCCTCCTTATTTAGAAAGAAACCTAGTCATTAAACTACCACTTTGTTTCTGCAAAGAAAGCCTTCCTGCAGATGCTTGGCTTATTGAAAAAGGTGCAAAATGTGTTTTTCACAAGGCCTAGCAAGTTGTTGGCACTCAATGAACAAAAGCATTAATAGCGATTAATAGATAACCTTAAGTCTGTTCCTTCACCTTCCTGAGGCAAGTTGGAACACGTTATCAGTTCTCAGCCAGCTCTCAATATTTCGTCTCCAATACTCTGTAGGGGGTTGACCAGGCCTTTGGCAGTTCCCTGATGCTCACCGTGACCGAGTTCATTAGTAGTTTGCAAGCAAGAAGGCAGGCAGGGAAAATGGAAGGAGATTAATCAATCAATCAATCAACCAGTGGTATTTATTGAGCTCCCACTATGTAGAGACCACTGTACTTGGGAGAGTACATTACAACAGAGTTGGTAAACGTGTTCGTTGCCCACAAGGAGCTTACGGACCTAAAAATAAATTAAAATAAAATAGGCTGTCCACCCTCCAACATACCCACAGCTCCCCTCCTCTAACAAAACCTTCTCTAGATCTCAGGACCCCCTTCAGGCATCACCCCATCTCCCTCTTCCCATTTCTATCCAAACTCCTAAAATGATTTGTTTACACCCTCTCCTCCACTTCCTCTCCATTTACTTTCTTCATAACCCTATATAATCCAGTTTTCTTCCTTCTTGCTCCACCAAGACTACATACTCCGTAGTCACTAATGACTTCCTATTTGCCATATTTAATGCACTCTACCCTAATTCTTCTTGATTGCCTTTAAAACTCCCTTTTCTTGAAAGCACAATTCCTCCATTGTTGTCAGAAATCCATGACTAGGTGTTTGTCATATACCAACTTGATTCCTGCATCAGTCTCATTCTTGATCTATGTGTCTTAAGTCACTCTCCTCCACAGTTTATATTTCACTCTGCTGATTGGGTCATTTTTCTAAACTGTTGTTTTCACTCATGTCCTCACTCCTCAAAACCTCAAATGGCTAGCAAATTCCTCTCCTCATCAAAGAAAATTTCTGACCATTGACTTTAAAGAATTCAATCATCTCTTTTCCTCTCACTTTCTCACTTTCAGCATAGTCTTGTGTAAACAGCAGGGATTTGGGAATCAGAAGACCTGGGTTCTAATCCTGACTCTTTCACTTGCCTGTTGTGTGACCTTGGGCAAGTTACTTAACTTCTCTGTGCCTCAATTACCTCATTTGTGAAATGTAGAATTAAACTTGCTCCTGCTGAAACTGTGAATCCTATATGGGACAGGGACTTTACCCAACTTGATTACTTTGTATCTACCCCAATGCTTAGTACAGTGTGGGGTACACAGTAAGTGATTAACAAATATCACAATTATTACTATTAATAATAATATTGTTGCTCTTATTATTGTTATTCCCTCATTACATATCAACTTGTACTTTTCATTCCTTTCAAGCTCACCTGCTCACTACACCTCATTCTTAACTCTCTCCACTTGTCTCTTAAGCACTTCTTGTTCCTTGTCTGCACTTGAATTTGTTCCCTTTATTCACCCCACCCTCAGCCCTACAGTAGTTATGTATACATCTGTAATTTATTTATATTAATGTCTATTTCCCCTTCTAGATTGTAAACTCTTTTTGGGTAGGGAATGTGGCTACCATTCCTGTTGCATTGTATTCTCCCAAGGGCTTAGTACAGTGCTCTGCATGAGAAGCAGCGTGGCTCAGTGGAAAGAGCAAGGGCTTTGGAGTCAGAGGTCATGGGTTCGAATCCCGGCTCGGCCACTTGTCAGCTGTGTGACTGTGGGCAAGTCACTTCACTTCTCCGTGCCTCAGTGACCTCATGAAGCAGCGTGGCGCAGTGGAAAGAGCACGAGCTTTGGAGTCAGGGCTCATGAGTTCAAATCCCAGCTCTGCCACTTGTCAGCTGTGTGACTGTGGGCAAGTCACTTCACTTCTCTGTGCCTCAGTTCCCTCATCTGTAAAATGGGGATTAAGACTGTGAGCCCCACGTGGGACAACCTGATTCCCCTGTGTCTACCCCAGCACTTAGAACAGTGCTCTGCACATAGTAAGCGCTTAACAAATACCAACATTATTATTATTATTAGTGAGCTCTCAAATATGGTTGATTGATTGATTGAATTCAATTTCCCAAATTTGATAGACCACAGACAGCTTTCTCTATTTTCAAAGCTCCTCTAAAATCACATCTCCTCCAGGAGGCTTTCTCCAATTGATTAATTTCTAAGCTCCTTATTTTATATTCACCCCTTGGCCCCTTCAATCTGGTTTTACAGCACTTTTGTGCCACTTAAGCACTTAGGTGGTAGATGAAGGGGAGACTTTGTGTAGACTTTTCCTTACCAACTCAAATATTGTCTTCCATGGGGACAAAAGAGAATATTTTACCATGGCATTTGTGATTTAAGCAGAACTGACAATGTTATTTGTGATCCGAATTCAGGGGGGTTGAACCATTACGTTTATAAATATGTAATAAGGAATTCACTTAGTCTTTCCTTGTACTTTATAATGAATGTTAATTCTTACATACCCTTGGCTACAGATCATGTTTGAAACCTTCAATGTGCCAGCGATGTATGTAGCAATCCAAGCAGTTCTATCTCTGTATGCCTCAGGTCGAACTACTGGTGAGTTATGACTGAATGAGGACATGTGCTCTCCCTTTCATTCTCTTTCTTGAATTCTTTCTTTCTGAGTCTCTGTAGTAGATATACAAATGCTGTAATCTGGGCCCTGTTAATTTTATATCACAGAAGAAAAACTCAACCTCAGTTAACTGTTCTTGAATTCACAGTCATTTTTTATTCTATACCCTTTCTTACTATCTGTATCTATTTAAACATTCATGATAGAAGATTAACTCATTTAATTGTATCCAAAAATTCCTGAGTACTTTAAGCCTTTCCCTTTCCAGGCCTTTCCCAATCACCCCTCCCACCCCTCCCCAAGCAACGGTGACCAAAATTGAGGGCCACCAGCAGGGTTACTGCTGAGATTTGGAGATCTTTCTGGTTTGCCATTTAATACCTAACCAAAAGGTAAGGCTACAAGTGGGCAATCACATACTTCCCAGCTGCCTTCCCACTTAAAGGACATTGTTCAGAAGATTGGAGGAGTCTCTGGCTTCCGTTTACTGTTTCTCTTTGCCAAAATCAGGTCTACCTAGAGGTAAGCTCACTGTGGACAGGGAACATGTCTACCAACTCTGAGAAGCTGGATGGTCTAGTGGAAAGAGGACAGGCCTGGGAGCCAGAAGGACCTGGGTTATAATCTCAGTTCCATCACGTTTATTATGAGTGACCTTGGGCAAGCCACTTACCTTCTCTGCTTCTCAGTTACTTTATCTGTAAAATGAAGATTAAAACTGTGAGCACCATGCAGAATAGGGAATGCGTCCAAACTGATTATCTTGTATCAACCCCAGCGCTTAGTTTGGTGCCTGGCACATAGAAAGCACTTAACAAATACTATTAAAAAAACAAAAATCTCTGTAGTGTATTCTCCCAAGCACTTAGTAGAGTGCCCTGCACAAAGTAAGTGCTCAATAAATATGATTGATTGATTGAAACAGCTACCCTACTGGATTCCTTCAATAGTTGCTACCTGTTAATCTGCTTTTTTTTTTGGTTCCCATCTATACCCATCTATACCCATTGTATGACCATATACATTTGCTCAGGAGCAGCACTGTCATGCTGACAAGATAAGCTTCTGTAAATAATTACAAGTGGTGGAAGGTAAAGTTTGAGTGGCGCTAAATATAAAAAGCAAGCTAAAGATAAAAACAGTAGAGAGATGCACGATGATGAAATTATTCTCACTGATCTTTTACCATGTCACCAATTCCTTTCTCCAAAAGAAGGTGAAGTGTTGTGTTGGGTAAATTTCAAAGTAAGTTCATGATAAAATGAACATTTTTTATAATAAATAATTGTGCAATGATTTGATATTTTATAGTTAATTATCCAAGGAGTAGCAGTAAGTTGATATTTTTGGTAGCAAATTGATAAATCTGCTCTGAGAGTAAACACAAGGTTCCTTGTCCTGAAAAACAGATGAAAAAGAAAGGCAGAGCTTTTGAAGCTTGATTTCTTTTAGGCCTGACTTGACTTCTTCTGGGTTCTGGGCAGGTGAAGAGATGCTTATTTTCATGACTGAATATTCATTTCAAAAGTGTAGGTATACATTTAAAATGCATGTGCCAGGCATATTCAAGGAAACACACCCACACACGCACTTGCCAGGGGCCAAGCTGACTTTTCAACTAGGAAGGGTTCAGCCCAATTACTTCTTACAGCTTCATACCATTAGTCCTCAGTCTCAAACTGGTTCTGGGCAAATAGTGGGGAGCAGGGTTCTTTGGGGTGAATTTGGAATGGGGACAAGTTTCGTGACTTAGAGACAGTATTTCATTTCCTGGCCTTAGCCAATACACTGTCTCACTCCTTTGTGATTTGCTCCTTCATCGTCTCCCCATCCTAAAACATGCAACTCTCTTATCCTAAGGCAACCTCAGCTGTTCCTGTAGTGCAATAGTCTATTCTCTTGCTCTTGAATGAAGAAAATATGCAATGCTGTACCCTGACCTAGGATTGGTCGGCCAAAGGGGATCGCTTTGCCAGTGGAAACTAGCACACTGAGGAACAGTGGGAAAATGAGATCCAGAGTAGTAAAACTCCCTGGCCCTGCCTGACCCATGCCTCATTCACCTCTCTCTTTGTCCTTGACCCTCCCCCAAATCAACTGTTTCTTTAGGGGTTTAGTCCCTAAACCAGGTGCCCTTAAACTTTTCTTCTCCTTCTTAACCCTTCCCTCTGGCCTCCTCTCTCTCCACTCCTAAAGTTGCTGAAACTTTTGGCTAAGCAGTTTCAATAGCAAGGGCAGGTTCCCTTTATTCTTTGGTAAGGGCTGAGATGCCCTAGTAACTGCCAGTCATCTGCCAGAAGTGAGCAGAAGTTATTCAACTTGCTGGTGTTGCCATGACTGCTTTTCGGGAATGAGGCAGGTGAGTAATGACTTTTATTTTGAAGGGTTTTTTTATTCTTACAAGGGGAAAAAATCACAAATTAGGACATTTTTGAACTGGCTTCCTTACTGGGGTGGTGGAAGGGAATGGTCGTATTTACAAAGTTTTTATATGGGCTTCAATCAGAGTTACTGCCAAACAATCCTTCAAAAGATTTCAATTAGTGTGATTTCACTCTACTTGTAGCCAGGGGAAATCTGCAAGGAAAGGAGCAATTTCAGAAACAAACAAACCAAATCCCCAGTGCTCCATAGCAAATAGGTTCCCTAATAGAGGAAGAGCTGTGGGGAAGATCACAAGCAACAGCCTGCTACCACACAGATCCTGGTGGGAAGGAAGTAGAGGGGCTTCTCCTGGAACCAGCTTGAACTTTCTCTCTCCCTCTTCTCTTTCCAGTCCCCTTGTGGTGGCTCAGTTCTACCTCCTCTCAGCCAGAGTTAGCTTCTCTCCTCTCTGAACTCTGGTTCCATTGCTCCTCTCCTCTCTGGACTATGATCCCATTGTCTCTCCCTTCTGGGCTGGGGTCAAACCTGCCCTCTCTCTCTGTCTTGTTTTACCTGTCAGGGCTTTCCTCCAGGCACCCACGAAAACTACTACCAGCATGACAAGCTCTACACCCTCTCCTCCAATCATCTCAGTTTGTGCTGGAATCCCCATTACCTCCCCTAAGGCCAATGAGCCGTTCCAGGACAGCATTCACGGACCACCCCTCCGCAGCCACCCCCAACATATTAGCGGGCGTAGAGGCTCACATTTGTCCATAAAGAGTCCATGGATGAAGGGCTGCTCTGCATAAAGACTTACATCCCCCTCCCCCACCCTCCCACTCCCCCCCGGCCCACAAATCCATCTCCACCCCCACAGGGAGTTCTTAGAAGTGATGGAGATGTTACTCTGACCAAAAATACCTTCCGCTTTCCATTCCAGGAATTGTTTTGGATTCTGGGGACGGAGTGACGCACAACGTGCCCATCTATGAAGGGTATGCTCTGCCACATGCTATCATGAGGTTGGACCTGGCAGGCCGAGACCTAACTGATTACCTTATGAAAATTCTCACAGAGAGAGGCTACTCTTTTGTGACCACAGGTAATAGCCTTGGGGACTGTCTATGCAAAGGACTTGTACTTTAGTATTTGAGGAACATGTGGTAGGTGGACAAGAATGTTCATTACTAGAGGCTTGTGTTTTGCTCTCCAGTGGACCACAAGAAGTATTTTTAACCCCTTATTTTGTACTAAAACGAACCTGAGCTCCTGTGAAATCCTACTTGATTGAAGCCCCACTTCCAACCAAGCACATTTTTCACTTGAACTGTTCTCTGTCTCACAGCGGAGCGGGAGATCGTCCGAGACGTCAAGGAGAAACTGTGCTATGTGGCTTTGGACTTTGAGAATGAAATGGCCACAGCGGCCTCCTCCTCTTCCCTGGAGAAGTGCTATGAACTGCCCGATGGGCAAGTCATCACCATTGGGAACGAGAGGTTCCGTTGCCCCGAGACCCTATTTCAACCATCCTTCATAGGTGCGTTCAGATCCTAGATCCCATAACTGCCCCATCAGTTGGATGGAGTACAGGTGATGGGTCCATTAGGAATTTTAATAGAAATGGACAATTAACTCACAGCACTGGTTACTGATGCACTGCCTCCTGTAGCAGGATGATTGGAACCCAAGGAAAATGGAAAGACATAGAGAAGTAGGATGGCCTAGTGGAGAGAGTGGCTTAGGAGTCTGATGGACCTAGTTTCTAATCTTGCCTCTTCCAGTTGTCTGCTGTATGGCTTTGGACAAATTACTTAACTTCTCTGTTCCTCAGTTACCTCATCTATAAAATGAGGATTAAGACTGTGAGCCCCATATAGGACACGGACTATGTCGAACCTGTTCAGCTTGTATCTACTGCAACGCTTCCTGTCTGGAACATAGTAAGAGCTTAACAAATACCATAAAAAAGTGTTAGTGGACATTTTGCAAGGAGGCTGATTTCAGGGTGGGGCGATATCTGAAAAGCTGTTTTAAAAGGTAGCATCTTCCAGTGCATCGTCATTTTGAAAAGTGTTTCATTGAAAAGACTGTAATAAGTGAAAGCACTCTTTAAGCCTCTTCTTTTGATGTTGTTTCTAACAGGAATGTAACATTAAGAATCATGGCTGTACCAGCCAATTCCCCTGTATTTTTCACTTCATCTTTGCTAGTGTGGATTAAAGCTCAGAGTCATTTTCAGACTTCTAGAAATTCCATGGCCTCCCTTTCTCCTTCCTCTTTCTCTCTCTTTTATCTGCCCCCCCCACCTCCGTCCTTTTGTCTTTTGTGTGTTGAAGATATAGGATAAGGGTTCACGTTGATTCTTGGCTGGTTGTCAGTGTCCCAAGCCTAATTCTGAGCTTTTCAAATTACAATTCCATCATTCCTGAACAGATTAGTACCAAGCTCCCTCTTGGATCCTGGATTTTCTAAGAATGAAATTTCTGGAGAAACTGTAAGCCCTCACCTGAGCACCTGGGATCTTAGTATTCCATACAGAATATGTTTCTCCAGCTCTCAAGAGACTATAGGCCTGCCTTTTTCAGCACCAGCCAGGGAACGCTTACATCCCTAGGAGAGAGCAGAAACAAGATGGACTCAGATTTCCAGAAAGGTGCATTTAAAGAGTGATTTTGGAAACTAAGGTGGGAAAAGAAGACCAAGATCACCCAAAAAGGGTTTTGCTTAAAATCTTTTTGTCTTCAGGAATGGAATCTTCAGGCATCCATGAGACCACCTACAACAGCATCATGAAGTGTGATATCGACATCCGGAAGGATCTCTATGCGAATAATGTTCTGTCGGGTGGCACCACTATGTACCCAGGAATTGGGGATCGGATGCAGAAAGAGATCACTGCTTTGGCCCCCAGTACTATGAAGATTAAGGTAGGAGAGTCCCCTAATTCTGCATCTTTCCCTTTAATTTTTCAGCCTCAAAAAGCAGTTGCAGCTATAAAGTTCAGAATCTATATATCAACTCTTACAAAATAGCAGGATGTGTATGCCCTAAATCGATTTCTAGGTTTGCTGAAGCACAAGAAAGTTACATTGATCCAGAATGGATTGGTACCAAACCCTCGCTGCATTAATTGATTTTCCAGAAAAAGCAACTGGAGAAACTCCCTCCATAGTAACTGTGAAGACATAGCTGGGCAGCTGGGAACCAAGAGATGCACGCAAGATATGCAGCAAGGACAGCGAGGGGATTTTCCCAGATTGAAAATCTTTCAAGAAGCTATGAGCATGAGCTCATAGCAGGGACAGATGATGTTGCGATGAGAGGAGAGCAGAACCAAGATAATGGTCATCAGAGGCTCAACTTTCCAGAAAAAGGGGATTTCTGGAGGTTACATGGATCATTACTCTATTTGTGATTAAAGCTGAATCTTGTGTTACAGGAAAAATCTTTATCAAAATTCATGGTTGGGACACCTAAATCATTTTTGAAAACAGATACTGTATTGAATCTAACCCTCCCTCTCCTTCATGAACACGTCATAACTGTGAATGCAGTAGGAGGGGCACTTCCTGCAAGAGATCACCCCCCATAGTAGGGCTGGGATTTAGGACAAAAGATCCCACCCCCTAAAAGTTAACAGCCTCTGTGAACCCCCATGCTTCTCCTCCTCTTTCTGGGTCATTCCTTCCCTTTCTTTAGTGCTGCAATGCTCCAGTAGTCCAAGCATGTTGTCATTGATGTACTCTGCATCCCCTGCTGCTCAGCTGGATTGACGTGCTTCTCCCCTCCAGTCCTTTTCCATCCATTCATTCAATCGTATTTATTAAGCATTTACTGTGTGCAAAGCACTGTACTAAGCACCATTTCTGGCAGATTAACAGCACTACAGGAAACTTAGAATGATCAGGACTTCCCTCTACCCAGCAAGGGTTCCTGGCTTTTGGGCAGAATTGCAGAGCTTTAGTGGTAGTTCTGTTTCACCTGCCCCAGTGGCCTGTAGGAAGTGTGAAATGGGCCTGCAATGAAAGCTGTGCAACTGGCCACATTCTATGCCATTCTAGCTAACCCATTCTAACAGTAATACATTTCATATCCCACTACAATATAGGACCATCTATATTGTGGGCGTGTTTATACTGCATTTCATGATTTGTTATAATGGGCTCCCTGGTGAAGGTCTTGTAGAGGTTTGAAAATATTTTGCCATGGTGATTCTTTCATTTTAATATGATTTTTACAAAAAGTATTTATTTTCCTCTTGATCCTTCTCTTATTCTAGGGGGTGTTGGAACAATTCCTTTCTTTGTCTTCACCCAACACTGAATTCCGGATCCAAACCAGAACTCACAGACAAATGTTACCTTCAGGGCAAAGAGAACTAGCCGTAGAGTCTGTGAACATATACTGTATTAACCTAACTTCACCACTGTCTCCTTGGGAAACTTGGGGAGGTTGCTTACCTTCTCTGCACCTTGTTTTGTGAAGATATTAGTCTCTCTTTTTCCTTCCATAACTCTCTTCTTTGGAAAGAGACATATATTATTCTTCCTGTTTTTCAGATAGAGAAATCCTCTCTGTACCTCAGGCTAAGTGACTTATCCAAGGTCATACAGCACATGACTGACAGACCCCAGATAGCAATTCTACTGCTGTTTCTCCAACACTGTTTCTTCCATGGGCTTGAAGCAGTGGGGACTAGGGACTCCCTGAAGATAACTTTTTGATGCTCTCCTCTTCTTGTTTGCTCGAGAATTAAGAGGTGTAAATGGCCAACTGGCTCTCAGAGAAAGCCATAATTATAACTCCCTCTGTGTTCCTGAGTGCCCTGAAAATAGCCAGCTGATTGAGAAATGTTAAAGTACACAGGTGCAGGCATTTATAACTGATTCAGAAATGACAGTGTTCAGTGGGCCTCGTTTCTTTTCCAGCTGGTTCATGGGGTTTCGTTAATGGCTACAAAAGATGACTGAGAGAATTATTATTGGCTGAGTTGAGACTCTTGGAAGGGGGTGTGATAAGTTATGAATCCAGTGTAATGTGCCTCAACCTCAACAAGCAAAATGAAGAACAAATCTAACTTCTACTACCTACATTCCTCCTTTTCCCTCCTGAGCAATATTTTATATTTAAGGAACATGGTTTTCTTCTAGGACCTCACAAACATCATTATAAACTCTAAAAGACAGCCCTTTTGCAAAGCACCAGAACAGCCAAAGGGATGTCTTCCCACTGTCTATAAAACATCTAAGAGCTTTGAGAATGGATAAAATCAGGATGATGAGAGTAGAAGTGGCACCCAGCCTCACCACTAATTAGCAGCAGAAATGTGGGCAAGTCTCTGGGTCTCGATAGACCCATTTATAAAATGGGCAGGGTAATTCTGGCCATCTCCCACTCAATCAGGGACCCGAGGAGGGTTTCATTCTCAGCCCCAAGCTTATATAAATTGATATTACTGATCTGATTTTACACTGACTATTGGACTGTTCTTCTCCCCTAGATGATTGCTCCTCCAGAACGCAAATACTCTGTCTGGATTGGAGGCTCCATCTTGGCTTCTCTGTCTACTTTTCAGCAAATGTGGATCAGCAAAGATGAATATGAGGAAGCAGGACCTTCCATTGTCCATCGCAAATGTTTCTGAACAGGGTCCCCGCCATCTGGGCTAAGCCATGGTGTTTCTAGACAGAGTTGGTGGACAATTGTCAGTCATAAGTGCTTTTGCTATTCTTCCTGTGCTTGAAACTACAGAAATGTGTATAATGACAATAAAGAGCTATGAGGATGATGCAATTCTCCTTTGCCTTGTTTCTGGAGAGCAAAGGGCAAGGCCAGTGAAAGATCCTCAAAGGCTAAACATGAGTTGTTCTTCTAAGTGGGGGAGATCCAGTTTAAATTCAAAAAGTGACTGGAAAGATCTCAGATTTTTGCAGTCTGATGTTCTGGGTCACCATTCTAAAGGCTGGGATTACCATCTTGGCCTTCCAAGCTAGGTCACTGGGAAATAGGATTGTCTTAGAACACTGCTACTGGAAGCAGGACAGACCCACTTTCTCAGAGCAGGCAAAGAAGTTGGAGAAGCAGTGTGGTCTAGTGGAAAGAGCACAGATTTGGGAGTCAGAGGACCTAGGTTCTACTCTCAGCTCTGCCATTTGCCTGCTGTTTGACCTTGGACAAATCACTTCATTTCTCTTGGCCTCAGGTTCCTCTTCTGTAATATAGGGATTCAGTGTCTGTTCTCCCTCCTACTTTAGATGTGAGCCTTGTGTGGAAAAGGAACAGGATAATCAAGGGACTTGATTATCTTATAGCTATCGCAGTGCTTAGTATATTGCTTGGCACATAGAAAGCTTAACAGACACCACAATCATTAGGAAAATGTCCACTAGATCAGGTCACAAAGGAAGTGGGGAGAGATGGGGAGAAAAGAGGAGGTGAGAAAAGGCTGGGGATATTGGGCTTCTGGAATGAATCTTTCAGAGTGGTCAGATTCAAAACTGACACAGTGTATTACAGATCTGCTCTGACTAGTAAATACTGGTATAAAATGAAGAACTCAGCAACCTTTACATTTCTTCCCCCTTGCTACTGTGTTTCCCTCATCTTCTTCTTCTTCTCTTTTTCCCCTCTTTTCAATTTTGTTTATGCCCCATCATCTGAATTTCTCAGCACCCTGCTATCACATCATTTTTGTGTGTCTTCTCTCCCTTGTCATCTTCCAGTTTGTTTGCCTCTCCTTTCCTCTTTGGAATTTCTATCTAATATTCTGTCCTTTCCCTACCTTCCTGTCCTATGCTTTTTTCACTGTCTTCTCTCTGTCATTCTCACACCCCCATCAGGAGAGTCTGTGCTTTCTGGGACTCTGCCCTCCATGAAACCTTTCTCTTCTCCACTGAGAGGTCTGGGACCCCTTGGGTTTTCTAGGCCTGCAAGATGAAGGCTGGCCTGCTCAATCCCTAACAGACCAGGATGAATATTGCTCTCTGGTCAGGGTTTGCCTGAATGCTCAACAGTGACTCGTACTTTCCACTTCCAAAGACAGTAGTTGCACCAGAAAGGGGTGTAGACAGGGACTACACTGACCAAATCTCATTCTTCCTTCAAGCTTGCTGTCTCTGCTCTATCTTCAAAAGAGCCTGGCCATGGTCCCGTGGCTGCATCTCCAGTTCCTAGATATGAAACTCTGCTGTGGGCTGCCTGTCCAGGAAGCTGTAGACTGCCCACCTTGGTCAGGGACACAAGTGGGCTGACATTGGCATGGGATCTCCTTGTGTAGAGGCAGGACAGAAGCAAGGGGATCCACGGTGCTGCCTGGCAGAGCTAATTTCTCCCTCCCCTACAGAACCCCAACTGGGAGAAGAGTTGTAGGGGCATTCTGGACTTGGGGGAATGGTGAGTGCTCCTGTCAGTCAATCGTATTTATTGAGCACTTCCTGTGAGCAGAGCATTGTACTAAGACATTGAGAGAGTATGCAATAACGATACAACAGACACATTCCCTGCCCACAACAAGCTTACAGCCTCTGGCTCCAAGCTCAAGGTTTCCAGGTCTCTAAGGCATCCTGGAATAACCTCACAGCATCAGTTGTGGCTGGCAGGGCAGGGCAGAGGCAAAGGCAAGTCCAGCCGTGGTGTTCTGGGGCTCCCACGAGCTAGGGAATCCACATTCCCTTATGCTGCTTCTGTTGGTGGCATTAGTGAGGAGTGGTGAAGTGGAAGCAGCCATGAGATATGGGGGAAAGGGTGGGTCTGGGCTGTGTTAAGAGTTGGGCCTGTACTCCACCACTGGCCCCCTCCACTCCCAACTAAATTGGATGGTCCATGACTCCCATGTCAGGAGGGGCTTGTGATCTGGGGGGATCTCAAGAATAGACAGCTCAGTCACTGGCTGATGATGTCTTCCTGTTTCACACATCTTGCCAAAGCCCTCAGTGGTTTCTCTGTGATGGGCACAGCAGCTGCCACAGATCTCTGCTAGAGCTGGAACCCCCACAGGACTGGTTCAGCTAGGCAGGGAGTAAAAGAATGACAGGAGCAAGTTGTTGCTTTGCAATCTCATATTCCCTCCTGCCTCCAGGGCATCTCTATATGGATGATACTTGCAAGATCACTGAGAACTATGCCTGCATTCAATACTTCAAGTAAAATACAATTATCCATTCAATGCTGCCACTTTTTATGTTAACTCATTTGCAACTAGCCTTTCCATTAAATATGTAGCAATTAGCTACCTTACCATCTATTATAATTTAATTAAGTTTTGAAAATTACTTTACTTAAAGTCAGTTGAGGGTGCAGGGTAAAGAATGGAAAACTGAGCCCCAGAATGACCTTACTGGTCTTAGAAACATTTCCACCAGCCTGTGTAGCTGAAATCCAGAACTCTTCCAAGCAGTCGAAAGCTATAATTCACATCAGCACCCGAAGCAGACCCCAACAAAGCTCTGCTTGGCTGTTGTCTATTTTCAAGACTGCTCTAGCTTTACCTGATTGTCATCGTGAACCCTGCCATTATAGGCCTTTCCTGTCTCGACTTGCCTGAGCTCATATCTGCCCAGACTTCCTTCACCTATACCTCCCCCCTACTTCATTTGCTTGCTAGGAGATGTACTCCATTGCAAGACTCAGGTCCAAATAACCTTCCTGGGGACCAGGTTTTCAGGGTCTTATTTCCTAAGGGCTGAGATGCCCAGGTCTGCAGAAGCCAAGATTCTAGTTTACACTTACATTTGTCAGCTGGGTACCCCTTGGTCCCCAAGTACCGAAGATTATCTTGTTCGAGGTTTTGTACTTGATTCTTTGTTTGGTATTCAGGTAATTTCACTCTTAACAGGAAGCTGTTTTATTTACTTTACCACATAGCCTATTTCCAGGATCTAGTTAGGTCTAGAATTGTAGAATCTCACAGAATTACAAGTAAGGGTCACTTTTTTTGAGTTAGGCCCCTCCTATAATGCCTGCTGTTTTTCTTCTAAACTGGACAGTGGCATCCTGACTCTTCTATTCCTTGGCCCTACATGGAAGCAGTTCTCGGGGGCAGGTGGACAAGGTGGAGTCTTCCCTGAAAAATGGGAGACTTGGGGCTGTTCTCTCCACCCAACTCTTCTAAATGTTGATATCCAGCCTCCCCATCTCACTTCCTTTCAAAATGCACTCTGTCACCATTTGCATTTACAGATGTATGTCTTTTATTTGCCAATCCTCATGTATCATTTTAAATGATACGGCCCCATAAGGCTGAGATCTGGTCTATTTAACACATCTTATCCAGCTCCCAGCACAGTTTCATGTACAGCTAGATCTGTGCTTAAGAAAAACAGAAGTGATGAGAAAAAGCTGATCAAAGCAGAAGAAAATGCTAGTCTTTGATCAGTTTGGAGCAGTCAGGGATAGCAGCTAATAGTCTATTTTGCCTACTGACATGTAATTGGTGTCAATCCTTCTAATCTTTTGTACATGCATATTTTCTGAAGGAGACCTTTGGCACATACATACACTAATAACATGCATGCAGACAAAATGGAAGTATTTAATTGACTTTGCCTTCAGGCAAATGTGATTTTTTAAAATACAAATTTTGAGGCCTATTGATTTACTTATTTTTTTTTACTAGAGTGCTATGGTCATTAGCAATGGAATCCTTTCTACAGTCCTTTAAACAAAGTCCAAAAAAGAGTTTAAAAGGCCTTGAGGGAGAAAAAGACAGGCTTTCTACTGCCATTTTAAACCTGGACTGTACCTTCCATCTCCTCTTCCTCACAGTAGTATTCACTTAACTAACAGCAGCATAGACAGACTCTTCATTTCAAAAATTGGGCTAACAGCCCTAAATACTCACCAGCTGTGAGTTTTAACAAGCTCTTGTTCGCAAAAACACTCAGTCTGAAAACCTGAATGATTCTTACTGGCTTATTGTATGAGTCTAAGCACTGACTTCTTCAGGGCTTTATCTGGGGCAGGATCTCATAGGATTTCAGACTGGTAATTTTTCCTTTCTATTTAAGGTAAAGTAGGTGACTCTGGAAGTCTGGGAATAATAGTAATAGTTATGGCATTTGTTAAGGACTTATTATGTGCCAAGCACTGTTCTAAACACTGGGGTAGATAGAAGGTAATCACATTGTCCCACACAGGCCTCACAGTCTTAATTCCCATTTTACAGATGAGGTAATTGAGGCAAGAGAAGTTAAGTGACTTGCTCAAAGTTGCAGAGCTGTGGTGGTAGTCACAGTTCATGCCCTCAAGGGATTTATAGTCTAGTGGCAGGGAGAGAAATACTTAAGTAGAAAGGGTGAAGAGGAGAGAAATACTAAAGAAGGAAGAGGGAAGCAACAGAGCTTAAAGATATGTAAAGCCCTGTGATCGGGGAGGAGCTAGTACTTAGGGATTGAGTCTCCACAGCATAGGTGACATGGAAAAGTTGAAATGGCAGTAGAGGAGAAATTGCCTGAGGAGATGAGAGATCCTCAGGAAAGGCTTCCTGGGAGGGATGTGATTTTAGAAGTGCTATGAAGATGGGGGAGAGCCATGGTCTGTGGGATGTGAAGAGGGAGTTCCCTGTAAGAGGAGGACATGTAGTTGGGCTGGGAGTCACTGTTGTGTTCTGATTGGAAGAGACAGCGTGGCCTAATGGAAAGAGTCCCGGCCTGGGAGTCGGAGGACCTGACTTCTAATCCAGGTTCTGCCCCCTGTCTACTATGTGATCTTGGGCAAGTCACTTCACATCTCTGTGCCTTAGTTACCTCATCTGTAAAATATCTATTGAGACTGTGAGCCCTATTTGGGACAGGGTCTGTGTCTAATCCGATTCACTTGTATCTACCCCAGAACTTAAAGGTAAAGTGCCTTGTACATAGTAAACACAATACCTATTACTTAAAAAAAAGAAAATGGCAATTGAAGATAGACTGAGGCTATCAGCTTTGTATAGTTTAGGTGATGAAGAGTCAGAACCTCTACTGCAGTTTGTGGGCAAAGAACTTGTCTACAAACTATATTATATTGTACTCTCAGTACAGTGCTCTCTACACAGTAAGTGCTCAAAAAATACCCATGATTGATTGCAGCTGATTCTATTATCCTCCAGAGAAAGTCCCCCTAGTTCTGCTGTCCAGTTTCTACCTTGCCGCAGAAACCAATGGAGTCACCATCTCCAGAGAAGTCTCATCTCCTTCCCACCCTTCAAGCTGTCATTAGTATTTTGAAAAGTGTAGACAGTAACAGATTCTTTTGAGCCGTATTTCTGCAGAGGCCTGCAATTACTCTGAATAGAGTAGGAATGCTCGGATTTTCAGAACAAAGATCCACATTCATTGGCCTTGTTTACTGGCTATATTCAGGTTGCCAGCTGCTGCTGCTGCTGCTGCTGCTTCTCCCTCTGGGCTGCTGGAGGATGAGCTCTCCAGGCGTCGAATGGGGGCCTGCATGCTCCAGCTGAAGCCAGTTTCCCTCTGCAATTTACTGATTAGACCCCCCTTATGCCTTCCCCACGAATGCATCCACAACGATCCATTTGCAGAATCTTATTCAAAATCAAGATGCATTTTGTAAAAGGAATTAATTTCCAGCTGAGCCTTCTGGTTTAGGCAGTCAAACCTTTGCTTCTGCACTGGCAGTGGGTGGGTGAGTTGGAGGTAGGTGTACTGGTATTCTCCAGGAGGCTCTCAAGGAAAGCAGTGTGGCCTAGTGGATAGAATGTAGGCCTGGGAGTCAGAAGGACCTAGATTCTAATCCCCATTCCACCACATGTCTGCTGTGTGACCTTGGGCAAGTCACTTCACTTTTCTGTGCCTCAGTTACCTCATCTATAAAATGGGGATTAAGACTGTGAACCCTATATGGGACAGGGACTATGTCCAGCCCAATTTGCTTGTATCCACAATAGTGCTTAGTATAGTGCCTGACACATTGTAAGCACTTAATAAATGCCA
Organism: Ornithorhynchus anatinus; assembly: GCF_004115215.2. NCBI lineage: Eukaryota > Metazoa > Chordata > Mammalia > Monotremata > Ornithorhynchidae > Ornithorhynchus > Ornithorhynchus anatinus. The sequence goes on from NC_041730.1 coordinate 31,213,989, forward strand.
CAATTATTAGGGAGCTTCTGGCCTGGATGAGGAGGAGAAGGAGAAGAAGAAGAGTGGGTTTCAGAGTCCAGATACTTTGATTCAGTCAGAGATCAAGGGACTGGTGGAATACACCTTCTGCCTGAGCTGTTCAGGATCCAGGACATAGACTCCATCTCTCATTGTTAAATTTTTACTATCAGTCAACTGTATTTATTGAACACTTACTGTGTGCAGAGCACTGTTCTAAGAGCTTGGGAGAGTACATTATAACAGAGTTGGTAGACATATTACCCGCCCACAATTTATGCACCAGGCACTGTACTCAGCACTGGGTGGATACAAATTAAGCAAGTTGGACACAGTCCCTGTTACTCGTGGGGCTCACAGTCTCAATCCCCATTTTACAGATGAGGTAAGTGAGGCACAGAGAAGGTTACTGACTTGTTCAAGGTCACACTGGAGACACATGGGGGAGCAGAGATTAGAACCAAGGTCATTTATTCATTCCATCTTATTTACCGAGCGCTTACTGTGTGCAGAGCTCTGTACTAAGCACTTGGAAAGTACAGTTCAACAATAGAGAGACAATCCCTGCCCACAATGGGCTTACAGTCTAGAGGAGGGAGACAGACATCAAAACAAGTAAACAGGGCTTAATAGCATCAATATAAATAAATAGAATTATAGCTCTTTCTGACTTTCAGGCCCATACGGCTTCTCATGATTATTGGTCACTAGAAACACTTCTTAGTGCTCTGCATAACTCATACCTGTGCAGGAGCTCAGACTGAAAAAGGAACCCATTCACTCCTCCTTAGCACTGGATGTCAGGCTCTAACAGCTCCTTCTTCCTGAGGCCTGTTCTGAGACACTGTTGCTAATTCGACCACATTAAACAATACTGTGAGGATGGGAAAGTCGTAAGGTTAATTGCTTGCCCAAAGTCACACAGATAACAAGTGGCAGAGCTGGGATTTGAACCCTTGACCTCTGACTCCCAAGCCTATGCTCTTTCCACTGAGCAACACTGCTTCTCTGTAATAATTATGATATTTGTTAAGCACTTACTATGTGATAGGTACTGTATTAAGTGCTAAGATGGATACAAGCAAATTGAGTTAGACACAGTCTCTCTCCCATGTGGTACTCACAGTCTCAATCTTCATTTTACAGGTGAGGTAACTGAGGCCCAGAGAAGTGAAGTGACTTGCCCAAGGTCACACAGCAGACAAGTGGTGGAGCCAGGCTTAGAACCCAGGATCTTTTGACTCCCAGGTCTCTGCTCTATCCACTATGCCATGTTGTTTCTATACACTATGTAACTATATAAGCTGTGCACTTGAATCCACATCCTCATAGCACTTAGATACTCAGCCCCCTACCACCCTCACATCACTTACGTACACATTCTTATACTCTATTGCTTCTCCTGTCCTGTAATTTATTTTAGTGTCTATCTCCTCCATTAGACTATAGGATCCTAATTCTTGCACTCTCCCAAGTTCTCATTACAGTGCTCTTCCTAGAGGAAGCACTCAATCTATACTATTGATAGGTAGAGAATGAGAAGAGTTCAGGATACTTCTGGAAAAACTGGAAGGGAGTTCGCTGCCTTTTGGCTCTTGAGAAATAGTTCATAATTTATTCCCACATTAGAAAGTAGTTCAGTCCTGAAGAATTACTCAGCTTTCCTCCTGAGCTAGGGAGGAGGCAGGAACTTGAGGGGTTACAACGCTGAGTCTCACTGAGCCTGGCTCAGGGGTTGACTATGAAAGGCAGGTTCAGACTGTGAAGAGGGATTCTTCCTGGAATGGAAATTGCTTCCCAGAGGAGCAGAGTATTGCATGATGGAAAAAATAAATGGAACTCTGGGTATCTGTTGCTCTCATTTAGACAGGTATTGACCATAACTGGAACACATAGATTAAAAAAGTAACTTACAAAAGACTTGGCCTGCCTAACTCATAAATTAAAACCCTAGTCCATTTATCACATTTTCAAGGGAACTCTTTAAAGTTAGCTGCACTGTGCAGTTGCAGAGCATGGTTAAGGACACGGCTAATCACATGAAGGAAGATCTCTGGGAGAAACTTTCTTTACCAAGCATAGTCTCTGAGGAAGATGCCATCAACTATTCTGGTCTTAAAGGAAAACATCTGAGCTTGATACTGCTAATCGAAACTTTATCAATCGGTTAAATTTAAAAATTCACATATGCACAGGCACAGTGTTGTGGCCCCGGGAAGCAAGGTAAGTGCCATAATGATCAACTTTTCAAGGGCAAATTTGGAGAATTTCAGTCCAAATGATCTTTTGAGACCTACTGAGATTCACTTCAATCTCTCCCTCCTAATCTCTGAGCACAAAGATCAACCCAGGAGCATCAAACTAACCCCAGGTACTGGGGGTTAAATAAATTATCCTCTTCACCGGGGAACATTGAAGTAATGTTAGAAGGCACAGTTTGTTGTTCAGATGATTTCATCTGTTCTATACACAGGCTCTTTCCCCCCTCCCAGCCCTTAGTAATCAAGGCACTTCTTATCCCTAGCTGTGTGCCCTGGGTTGTTCTCGGGAGAGATAATTGCTTAGAACAAGTTGGATGGATCTATTTGTCCTTGATAATGAGCCCTGGAGTGCTGAGAAGAGCACAGTGGATGAGAACATTCCTTGGTATCTTGCTTTCCCATATGTACCACTTAACCCTTTACATAACTGGCTTAGCTTTCCTGTAGTTGTCCTCCCGCTGCATCTACTAATGTCTCTGCCTACGTAGCTAGCGGCTGACCTTTCCTCTTCCCTATCCCATGGTTTGATCCTTCGGAGGGCCCAAAGAAGGAGCCTGGAGGGCTTTCCTCTCCGTCCTTACCCAGCTCCTGGTTGGTTACAAATCTGGTTCGGGGAAATGGTATCTGCCCGCCACCTAAAACTCAACATGTCCAAGACGGAGCTCCTTATCTTCCCTCCCAAACCCTATCATCTCCCTGACTTCCCTGTCACTGTGGACAACACTACCATCCTTCCCGTCTCACAGGCCTGCAACCTTGGTGTCGTCCTTGACTCAGCTCTCTCATTCACCCCACACATCCAATCTGTCACCAGTGCCTGCTGGTCTCACCTTCACAGTATCGCCAAGATCCGCCCTTTCCTCTCCATCCAAACTGCTATCATGTTGGTACAAGCTCTCATAATATCCCGACTGGATTACTGTGTCAGCCTCCTCTCTGATCTCCCTCCCTCCTGTCTCTCCCCACTCCAGTCTATTCTTCATTCTGCTGCATCCTCCTACAGAAATTCCTACAGAAATGCTCTGTGCCTGTCACTCCCCTCCTCAAAAACCTCCAGTGGTTGCCTATCAACCTTCACATGAAACAAAAACTCCACACTCTTGGCTTCAAAGCTCTCCATCACCTTGCCCTCTGCTACCTCATCTCCCTTCTCTCTTTCTACTGCCCACCCCATACACTCTGCTTCTCTGCCACTCACCTCCTCACGATTCAGGCCTGTTCTGCTGTAAAACCCTGGCCCACTTCCTACCGCTTTCCTGGAATGTCCTCCCTCCTCACATCTGCCAAACTAACTCTCTTCCCCTCTTCAAGCCCTACTGAGAGCTCACCTCCTCCAAAAGGCCTTCCCAGACTGAGTCCCCCCTTTCCCTCTGCTCCTCCTCCCCTTCCCCCCCTCCCTGCTCTTCCCCCTTTCCCTCCCCTCAGCACTGTGCTCATTTGTATATATTATTTATTACCCTATTTATTTTGTTAATGAGGTTTTTATCTCCTTGATTCTATTTATCTTGATGATGTTGTCTTGTTTTGTTTTATTCTGCTTTGCTTTGCTGTCTATCTCCCCCATTTAGACTGTGAGCCCATTATTGGGAGAGGATGGTCTCTGTTGCCGAATTGTACATTCCAAGTGCTTAGTACAGTGCTCTGCACATAGTAAATACTCAATAAATACTATTGAATGAATGAATTAATGAATGAATGGATGAATGTTGTAACATTTTAGAGTCTTCGATTTTAACCAGGTTTTTGGTGCTCACAAGGAGTGACCCTCCTGTGAGGTATTATCCCTTTTCTGTGGTTGGAGAAACAGAGGCAATGATAGTGGTTAAGAAATTCTTCAGGGGCATTTGGGAAGCCTATAACTGTTGACTCTCTATTCACAGTTTACTTACTTGGGATGAAGGCAACACTATAATGTCCGAGTTGTGACATGGGAGTGCAGTAGGACTGATAATTGCTACCAGCATCGTGGACTTCATTTGCACTCTCCCAAGCACTTGGTATGGTGCACTGCAAACAGTAGGCCCTCAATAAATGCTATCACTCATTAGTACTACAAGTTAGTTGCATGGGATCACTGTGGACTGGGTATTCATCATTTTCAAATAAATATGGAATAGGGTGAGAGAAGAGAGCAAAATAATAATAATAATAATTTTAGTATCTGTTAAGCCTTACTATGTGCCAAACACTGTTCTAGGCTCTGGGGTAGATACAAGGCAATCAAGTTCTCCCACGTGGGCCTCACAGTTTTAATCCCCATTTTACAGATGAGGTAACTGAGGCACAGAGAAGTTAAATGGCTTGCCCAAGATCACATAGCTGGCAAGTGGTGGAGGCGGGATTAGAACCCACATCTTCTGACTCATTCATTAATTCATTCAATAGTATTTATTGAGTGCTTACTATGTGCAGAGCACTGTATTAAGTGCTTGGAATGTACAAATAGGCAACAGATAGACACAGTCCCTGCCCTTTGATGGGCTTACAGTCTAATCGTGGGAGACAGACAGACAAGAACAATGGCAATAAATAGAGTCAAGAGGAAGAACATCTCATTAAAACAATAGCAAATAAATACAATCAGGGTGATGTACATCTCATTAAACAAAATAAATGGGGTGATGAAGATATATACAGTTAAGTAGATGAATACAGTGCTGAGGGAATGGGACGGGAGCGGGGAGGAGCAGAGGGAAAGGGGGGAGAAGAGGGTTTAGCTGCAGAGGGGTGAAGGGGGGGTAGAGGGAGCAGAGGGAAAAGGGGAGCTCGGTCTGGGAAGGCCTCTTGGAGGAGGTGAGCTTTAAGTAAGGATTTGAAGAGGGGAAGAGAATTAGATTGTCTGAGGTGAGGAGGGAGGGCATTCCAGGACCATGGGAGGACGTGGCCCAGGGATCGACGGCGGGATAGGTGAGACAGAGGGATGGTGAGGAGGTGGGCAGCAGAGGAGCGGAGCATGCGGGGTGGGCAGTGGGAAGAGAGAAGGGAGGAGAGGTAGGAAGGGGAGAGGTGATGGAGAGCCTTGAAGCCTAGAGTGAGAAGTCTTTGTTTGGTGCGGAGGTTGATAGGCAACCACTGGAAGTTTTTAAGAAGAGGAGGAGTGACATGCCCAGAGCGTTTCTGCAGGAAGATGAGCGGGGCAGCGGAATGAAGAATAGACTGGAGCGGGGAGAGAGAGGAGGAAGGGAGATCGGAGAGAAGGCTGACAAGTAGTCTAGCCAGGTTATTACGAGAGCCTGTAGTGGTAAGGTAGCCGTTTGGGTGGAGAGGAAAGGGCGGATCTTGGCGATATTATAAAGGTGAGACCGGCAGGTCTTGGTAATGGATTGGATGTGTGGGGTGAACGAGAGAGCTGAGTCAAAGATGACACCGTGGTTGTGGGCCTGAGAGATGGGAAGGATGGTCGTACCATCCACGGCGATAGGGAGGTCTGGGAGGGAACAGGCCTTGGGAGGGAAGATGAGGAGCTCAGTTTTGGTCATGCTGAGTTTTAGGTGGCGGGCAGACATCCAGGTGGAGACGTCCTGGAGGCAGGAGGAGATACGAGCCTGAAGGGAGGGGGAGAGGACAGGGGCAGAGATGTAGATGAAGCAGCGTGGCTCAGTGGAAAGAGCACGGGCTTTGGAGTCAGAGGTCATGAGTTCGAATCCCAGCTCGGCCACTTGTCAGCTGTGTGACTGTGGGCAAGTCACTTAACTTCTCTGGGCCTCAGTTACCTCATCTGTAAAATGGGGATTAAGACTGTGAGCCCCATGTGGGACAACCTGATTCCCCTATGTCTACCCCAGCGCTTAGAACAGTGCTCGGCACATAGTAAGCGCTTAACAAATACCAACATTATTATTATTATTATTAGATATGTAGACTCCCATGTCAGTGCTCTTTCCACTAAGCCACACTGCTAGGAGAGGTCTAGGAAATATAATTAATATTAATAATGATGGTAATGATAATAATTGTGGCATTTGTTAAGCATTTATTATGCGCCAGGAACAGTATTAAGCACTGGGACATGTACAAGCAAATTGGGTTGGACACAGCCCCTGACCCACATGGGCTCACAGTCTTAATCCCCATTTTACAGATGAGGTAACTGAGGCACAGAAGTGAAGTGACTTGTGCAGTCCCACAGCAGAGAATAGGAGGATCAGGATTAGAACCCAGGTCTTTCGGACTCTTAGGCTCTTGCTTTATCCACCTAGCCAGGAGCACCTACTAAGATAATCATCAATGCTATTTATAGATGCCTTTTATGTGCAGAGCACTGTACTAAGTGCTTGGAAGAGTACAATACAACAGAGTTGCCAGACATGTTGCCTGTACACAACGATCCTTCATTACTGCATAACGGTCTTGACTGGGGAATACCAAGCAACCTTTTATGGCATTATTTCTCATTAATCCAAGGGAGCGAAGGTAGGATGAACCTTGTGGTAAGATTTTGAGAGTGAAAAATGTTTTAATCTGTGAGGCCTTTGGCTCCCATGACAACTGGTGTTAGTAGGAAGGAGAAACAAGGTTGATCTTAGATAGTAGCTCTTTGATATGAGAAGTTAGAAGTCAGCTGGCCATCAGCCCCTGACCTGTTAGTTTGTTCAAAGCCAGGTTGGGCCTTGGGTGGGAAGGGGTGTGATCAAGGCTGCTTTTTCAAGAACTGTATTAAGTGCTTGCTTAGAGACAAGAAAATCAGGTCCCACATGGGGCTCTAATCCTGTAGGAGGGAGAATAGGTATTGAATCTCCATTTTACAGATGAGGGAACTGAGGCACAGAGAAGTTCAGTGATTTGCCCAAGGTCACACAACAGGTATGTGGCAGAGTTGGGGCTAGAATCCAGATTCTCTGGACTCCCAGGCTCTTTCCATTAGGCCATGCTGCTTCAGTAGGTCAGTTATGTTTATTTAGTGCTTACTCTGTTCAGATCTCTGTCCAAGGCACTTGGGAGAGTATAATATAAACAGACAAATTCCTTGCCCACAGTGAGTGCTTCCCCACACATACACTTTTCAGTATGCATATCTTTATACAGTGTGCTTGCCACCTCCAGGGATGTAGAGGTACAACCAGGCTTGTAGATGTCAGATTCCAGAACTTGCTTTTGCATAATAATGTTGGTATTTGTTAAGTGCTTACTATGTGCAGAGCACTGTTCTAAGCACTGGGGTAGATACAGGGTCATCAAGTTGTCCCACGTGAGGCTCACACTTAATCCCCATTTTCCAGATGAGGTCACTGAGGCACAGAGAAGTGACTTGCCCTCAGTCACACAGCTGCCAAGTGGCAGAGCTGGGATTCAAACCCCTGCCCTCTGACTCCCAAGCCCTGGCTCTTTCCACTGAGCCACGCTGCTTGGGTTGATGGAACATACCCAGAAATTTCCTCTTTTGAAGTGATAGGTGAGCTGGAATCAGTGCACATCTTCTTAAAAACAATCTTCAAAAGCAGGCAGGTTTTGGGGAGTGTGCAAGTGTTTAAATGTGGTAGTTACAGTAAACACCTGCGAAGGTTGATGTGCATGGAGAAAACAGTAAGGCACAATCACAAGATGGTGCTTTCGAAAACGTAAATTTAGTTAGAAAAGGAGAAAGCTGGTTTGTAAATTCTTATTTATTCTCCTGAGGTATTAGGTGGGAGCAGAGGAGAAACTGGCCTTCTCTGGAGCAGCATTGAACTGATATCTATAATGATCAAATTGCAGACTCATCCTTCTAATACTGCATATGAGAGAACGGAGGGGAGCAGGAAGGATGAATTAGAGATTAGATTTACCAGGATTTCTTGCTACTTTAATGAAGTCTTAGTACTTCTGGTCTGTTTTTCTTTTAGGTTTGGATCATCTGGCTTGAGTTTGTCTAAAGATCTAAAAAGGGTGGACAAGGGGTGGAAATGGAATATGGGGGAACTAAGGGGAAGTATTGGTTGGGGTGTGTGTGTGTGTTTGTGTGTTTGTGTGTGTGTGTGTGTGTGTGTGTGTAAGCCAAAATGGGAACCACAGTCCCACCCATGTTGTGCACACACAACTCTCCCTTGTTGTATTTACTGTTGTTAAAGCTGACACTGTTTTCACTTTAACCTCCTTGTTCCTTATGAAGTTTCAGAGTGAAAAGAGGAGCTCCTTTCTTGGTTAAGTGTATCATGCAGGTCTTTCTTTGACAACTGCCTCCCCGCTGTAAGCTGAGCTGCAGTAATTATCCGTGTCTTTGCTTTATATCAAAGTATTTGGTAAGCAGCATGGCCTTGTGGAAAAAGCAGGGACCTGGGAGTCAGGGGACCTGGATTCTAATCCTGGCTCCACCATTTGCCTACTATGTGACCTTGGGCAAGTCACTTAACTGCTCTGTGCCTCAGTTTACCTAACTGTAAAATGGGGATTCAATACCTGTTTTCCCTCCTACTTAGATTCTGAGCACCTTGTGGCATAGGGACTGTGACTAACCTGATTACCTTGTTTCTACCCTAGTGCTTAGAACAGTGCTTGACACATAGAGCTTAATACCATAAAAAAATTTCCTCTAGTCATCTTGCTGTTTCCTGGTTTTAGGGCTCATATAATAGCTAGAGCCTATGCTTATCTATTCTCTTCACGTCTGGCTTAGTGCAATCAGGTGGTGGTTAGCTTAGCTTCAGTAAGCAACATGGCTTAGTGGAAAGAGCATGGGCTTGGGAGTCAGAGGATGTGGGTTCAAATCCTGACTCTGCCACGTGTCTTCTGGGTGACCTTGGGCAAGTCACTTAACTTCTCTGTGCCTCAGTTACCTCATCTGTAAAATGGGGATTAAGACTTTGAGCCCCACGTGGGAGTACTTGATTACCTTATAACTACCCCAGTGCTTAGAACAGTGCTTGGCACATAGTAAGTGCTTAACAAATACCCTAATTATTATGATTATTATTATTACTAAGAGACTGACCTCACTTCAGGGACTCCATAGTTTGTGGATATGTCTTGCCTTTTGATGTAAGTGCTGGCTGATGGAAATGTTTAAGGGGTTAGATATGGCACCTGTGGGGAAATCAAATCTCACATCTTTAGAGAAGGATGGACAGCCCTACAACTTCAGAGACCTTAAATTGGTTCTGCAGCCTAATACCATGATGATACCCATTCTGCTTCATTCATTCATTCGTATTTATTGAGCGCTTACTGTGTGCAAAGCACTGTACTATGTGCAGAGCTTCAGTCTTCCAGAGGATGTGCTGGCTTTCATGATTGGATTTTCTAACTTTCCTGTCTGTTGCTGAATCATTGGGCAGTGCGTCATCTAGTTAACAGAAATTCTGTGACTTCAATAATTCCATTTAGGGTTGATTAGATTTCACCTTAGTAGCGATATTTTGAATACCAAGAATACCTAAATTGAGGGAGGAGAGGAAAATATGTTAGTTCTTACTTGGTTTTGAAACCTGAATGCTCCCCCAGTGAAAAATATGAAATATTTTTATTTTAGAGTTTTATTTGCACTTGTATACTTGGGGCTGATTAGGGATGGCTTTACACCATTTGTCAAAATTCTGCTACTAGTTTCTGAACACTCATGTTGTTGGCATAACCTGAAATTGGAAGTCTAGTGTTCAAAGATGATGCTCTGCAGGATCACAAGTATTAAATGTTTCATGTGTAAAGTCAACATTTCACTTCATCAGAGTTTAATCCTGGCCGTAGGCCTAACCTTACTCTCTGGGTAGCATTTCCCTGTCAATTTCCAGTGCTACCAGTTTTGGGGAGGAAGACTCTTGGTCTCTCAGTGCCCAGATTATGATCTTTTGATGGATAGGTCTCTTAGTCCCACAGGGGAGAGAGCCTATATATCACCAATTCAATTCTCCCTACTGATTATAGAGCACTGATCTAGCAGTGGAATAATAATTTAGTAACCTCAATTGTTCTAGTGTTTGAAACAGATGGCTCCCTGAATAATTAAGTGCCCTATTACTCTTCCTGATAGTAATACTCATGTTTAGCTTGTATTAGATGCTTTTAGTCTTCAGAATATTTCATAAACTAATGAATTCTCACAAGCCCCTAGTTAAGTATTGCCATTTAATCAGATTCTGTGTTTGGTTGCTAAGAACCAGCCAAGATTATTCTTTAGAGAACAGGGACTCTCTCCAGATGAAAGTGAATTCCTTGTCTTGCCTTCTTAAGGTCACTTTAGTCAGGTAGTCAATCACATTTATTGAGAGCTTACTGTGTGCAGAGCACTGTACTAAGCGTTTGGGAGAGTACAATAGAATAATTTAACATTCCCTGACCACAACGAGCATACAGTCTAGAGGTCTCTCGGAAATGGACCTGCCAGGGCCACTTCACCTCCCCAGAGGAAAATCCAGCTCAGGGTGGGGTACAGTTCAAGTGACCCCCCAGTTCACAAAGTTGTCTGGGGGTACAGTTCTGGCACCACCTGATCCACTCACCAAACGTGAGATTATCATTCTCAGGTAAAATGAGGCAGCTCCTCTGAGCTGCTTCAAATATGTTTTTTTTGAGTGAATCATCAAACAGTGACATGAATCAACCACTTACTGAATGTTAGGTACCATTTTAAACACTTGGGAGCTTACAACAGTAAAATGGCATACTCCAATGCACTCAAGGAGCTTTCTTAGCAATGGGGAAGACAAACAAAAATGTACAGATAAGGAAAGTAAGGGGCAAAACAAACCTAAAGCAGAAAGTAGTATAATCCAGACAAACAAATCATTAAATGAAAAGATAAACATGCAAATAAAGAAGTAAATAAAAATATACATAAGTAAATGAGATCTGAGGATAGAATAAAAGTACAGAACAACTGGGATGTTGGGGATTTAATTGGTCTTTAAAAATAGATAGTATTGCGGCTGGGTGGATTTTTTGGTGGGACACAGGGGAGTATTTCATGTTAGGGAAAAATTTTCAGCTATCTGTCAGAGGAGGTTGAGTTGAGAGAAAGATACAGTAAGAAGGTGAGTTTAGGAGATGCAAAGAGTGTGAGCTGAGAAGAAGTAGAAAGTGAAGAGAACTGATACACAAGACAGAGAGGGCTGGTGAAGGCCCTTGAAGTCAATGGTAAGAAGATGGGTCACCATCTAAGGTTTTTGAAAAGTGAGGAGAGATGTATGCTGAATGAGGTTCACAGTCTTAATGGCAGTTTTACAGATAAGGTAACTGAGGCACAGAGAATTTAAGTGACTTTTCCAGGGTCCTCAGGAGACAAGTGGCAGAGTTGGGATTAGAATCCAGGTCCTTCTGACTCCCAAATCCATGCTCTATCCACTAGGCCATGCTGCTTCTCTAAAGCGCTTAACAAATACCAAAATTGTAGTTATTATTATTATTATTAATGCCCTGTTTAAGTGTTCTATTGGTTTACACTGATTAAGATTGATTGACAGCTTTTTAAAAATGGTATTTGTTAAGCACTTACTGAATGTCAAGCACCATTCTAAGTGCTGGGGTGGTTACAAGTTAATCAGGTCATATTTAGCCCCTGCTCCACATGGGTCTCATAGTCTAAGTAGGAGGGAGAACAGGTATTAAATCCTCAATTCACAGATGAAGAAACCGAGGCACAAAGAAGCGAAGGGTCTTGCCCATGGTCACACAACAGGCAAAGGCAAAGCTGGAATTAGAACCCAGATCCTTTGACTCCCAGGCCTTTGCTCACTCCACTAAATTATGCTGCTTGACACATAGAAAGCACTTAACAAATACAATAATAATGATAATACAATAACAATAATAATTTTCTCCCCTCTCCATATTTACATTCCTTTTCCAGTTACTTCACCTCCTTGGCTCTCTTGGCTCTGACTACATTGTCCTGCCAACTTCCAAACCCTGGTCATGCCCATAGCCTGTTTCCTCTGCTCCTGAACTCACAAAACTGAAAGATCTTGAGAGAAATCCCCCCAAGATGCCAATTTCTGCCACTATGAATTTAGTCTCTCATTCTTTAACTCTGTCCATTCATCCACAAACAGCATTACTATTCTCCCCTCATAGAGTCCTTAGCCATGGCCCCTATTACTCTTCTGAAATTTCCAGTGCCTTTACATCTCTCCTCTCCACTCCATAATGATCTCTCTAATTATCTTGTTGGCAAGATTTAGAGATCAGTTGTGCCAGGCTTACTCAGCTAGAATTCACTAGCCCCTTGGGCTTTACCTTCCAGCTACCCGACCAAATTAAGAACATGAGAAATGCCAATTCAAGATCAGAACAATGATCCACCCTGCCCAGTACTCTTCTCCAACAGAAGCCCAAGGATGCTGGGAGAAATTGTATGATGCAGTGAAGAGATGGCAAAAGACAGTTGTGGGATTTCTTGGGCTCAAGAGAAAATGAGGCAGAGCAAGAGTTATTCTTGACATCCTTGTGAAATGACAGTTTACAAATGAGCTCATCCTAATTAAATCCTTGCCACAGATACCCTGGGAACTGAAGAAGCAAATATTAACTCAGATGAAATGGCCTCAAAGCAGTGGATGGGCCAGGACCAGACAAGGCTACTGCTGACACAAAGACAATTGTGTGGCATTGGGTTTCACTAAGTCTGGTCTGAAAGAAAGCCCGAGTAGCAAGTGCATGATCGTCTGCTGGCAACCCTTCCAGCAGACAGATTTATTAAAGATTTACCACAGGCCAATTATTACTTTTTCTAAAGACACCAGCAAGAATCCAAAGCAAGGACTTCTTCTGGGCCTGGAAGTTAGGCAGGTTGGATACTGGCTCTAGTTCCCTGCCTCCTCATTTCAGAGGACAGCCTTGAGTAAATTCTCTCCCCTCCAGATCTCAGTTTCCCCATAAGGTTAGTCAAGGTGAATAATAACTCACAGTTTGTTTTCCTTCCATTTCCCAAGAGGAAAAATTAGATGAGGTCTGATCCATAAGCACATAGACGAAAGAAGCAAAATAGTCTTTTTGTTTGTTTGTTTAATTGGTACATTTTCCAGACAGGCATAAGAGTGAGCACAGACTTTCTGAAGCATAGAATCCAACCCTAGATTCAGATTCCAGTTCTACTTTTCATCAGGCTACCTATAAGAGAACAGGCTTTAGTAGTCTATGTAGTATTCCTCCCTCCTTCCTCCTTTCAGCAAACCCATGATATTATGACAAGAAACATTCCTGACCTCCAGGGAAGGCCATAACATGTCACTGGGTGCGGAAAGCCCTGTCTTTTCTCTGAGATTCTCAGTTATGCTGAGGAGGAAATCACTTCTTTAGATTTAGCTTTCTACCCAGCAGTATTAATTGAAAAACAAATAAACTGATGAAGGTGGCTCTACTTCTCTAAGAGTGAACCTTCTTGCCATGGTTACCTACATATTTTGTTTGTCAAAGCTGGCAGCAACTTCATCTGCTAGTTTGGGACAGAGCTCCATTGTTTGCTCAGGCAAGAATGCATCATAGTGTAGTCTCACTGGCCTGGGACGCAGAAGGACTTGGGTTCTAATGTGATCTCTTCCACATGTATGCTTTGTGATCTTGGGAAAGTCACTTCATTTCTCTGTGTCTCAGTTACCCCATTTGTAAAATGGGGATTAAAACTGTGAGAACCATGTGTTCAACCTGATACAAGGTATCAGGTACAAGGTATCTACCCAATGCTTAGTACAGTGCCTTGCACATAGTAAGCACTTAACAAATACCATAAACCACCCCCCCGCCCCCTGCCAAACAGAATTTCTTAATTACCTCATGATTGTCCCACTACAAACATTTCTCACTTTAATTCAATTTACAAATCTCCTTTTAAAAAGTCTATTCCTTAGAGGTGGAAAATCTTCGGAGAAGTGGTCTCCTCTGTTCAAATTTGGATGATTGGCTATTTGATGACTAATTTCAAGTATAGAATGTCAAATTCAGTGTCATATTTGCATTTCAAACATTTGCCTTCTATTAAATGTGATTCTTGTTCTCCCTGCCCGCTGTGGTTTTGCTTTAATAATCTACAGCCCTGAGTCTACTGCAGACAACGGGACCAAACGAAGTGATGCCCTCACCTTTTGAATGGATAACAATATATTTATTATTGCAGTCGATTTAATATCAATGCTTATTAAATTGATTTATTTATTTAACCTCTGTAAGAATTATTCAAATTAGAAAAAATACGTTAATCAAGCCATACGTAGTTTAGCCTGTGAGGTAGGTGAAATCAGCCAAGCTATTTTAAGAGGGGTGTTTTAGAAATCTAATTTAACTTAGTAGCAAGATAAGTTCTATTAGTTCACTCTGAGTAGGGTTAGAATTCTCTGGCCCTTGGCTGAAAAGTGACAAGCGGTATTTAGGGACCCTGCAGCTATCTAGTCATGGGTTGGGTTCAAATGGGTTCGAATCCCGACTCTGCCACTTGTCCGCTGTGTGACTGTGGGCAAGTGACTTAACTTCTCTGTGCCTCAGGTCCCTCATCTGTAAAATGGGGATTAACTGTGAGCTTCACGTGGGACAACCTGATTACCCTGTATCTACCTCAGTACTTAGATCAGTGATCTGCACAGAGTAAGCGCTTAGCAAATACCAACATTATTATTATCTAGTCATTACAGAAGCAGCGTGGCTCAGTGGAAAGACCACGAGCTTGGGAATCAGAGATCATGGGTTCGGGTCCCGTCTCTGCCACTTGTCAACTGTGTGACTTTGGGCAAGTCACTTAACTTCTCTGTCCCTCAGGTCCCTCATCTGTAAAAGGGGTTGAAGACTGTGAGCCTCATGTGGGACAACCTGATTATCCTGTATCTCCTCCAGCGCTTAGAACAGTGCTCCACACGCAAATTCGTGAAGCGCTCCATATTTTTATATCTTTATCACCCTATTTATTTTGTTTAATGAGATGTACATCACCCTGATTCTATTTATTTGCTATTGTTTTAATGAGAGGCTCTTCCCCTTGACTCTATTTATTGCCATTGTTCTTGTCTGTCCGTCTCCCCCGATTAGACTGTAAGCCCGTCAAACGGCAGGGACTGTCTCTATCTGTTGCCGACTTGTTCATTCCAAGCGCTTAGTACAGTGCTCTGCACATAGTAAGCGCTCAATAAATACTATTGAATGAATGAATGAACATAGTAAGCGCTAAACAAATCCCAACATTATTAATACCTGTAGCTATCAGGAGCTGCAGTTAATTTGTTTTAATAGGCTCTTGGAAGGGCTTTTCGATTTTCTTGGGTAGTTTTAACTTTTACCAGTAGATGTCGCACTTACATAATCAAGTGGTAAGAGAAACCATCCCAGTGTTGTTTTGGTCAGGTCCTCGAGAGCCGCTAATACCCTCTTTTTCTGGTATTTGCTACCGTCCCAATCCTACAGATATTGCCATGGAGCTAAGATATTCCTGGGAGCAGCCTGTGGAGGTTGGAATGAGTAATTAAGCGAGCACCTGCCTGGGATCCAGATGGTGAGTTCTAATATGACTTGGCTGTGTAATTTTGACCAAATTTTTCCTTTCCTTGGGTTTTCTTCATCTCATTGAGTTTGACATGCAGTCTTTCTTCTTCAATCTACAGCAAATAGCTTTCAGAAGGGACGCCAGAGGGCTTTTAATAATTTTACTGGTCAATTTTTTTTTTTTTTGCTACATGCCCAGAGGCACAACTGAAGAACCTCCTCCCCAGCAGGGCTAATAAGGTGTGTGAAGAGGGTGAGAGGACATAGGACTGGTGTGGGGTTGATAAAATCACTGCTGCTGTTGGCAGACTCTTCATCCCTACTGCCATATAGACAGTCACCATCACTACATGTGAGCTTTGGCAGAGAGAGAGAGGGGACATGCTTATGAAGAAGAAGGAGCTTCGGTCAGGAGGACTGTGAGACAGAAACTGAATAGGTGCAAGGGGAAATCCAACAGGAGGAGGAAATACCACGTGAGTCAGCACCAGCCCTCACACCACTGTTACTCTTATTTCTACTGGAGAAACCAAGAAAAACAGAGAGAGGAGCAAGTTGGGCCAGTTTTGTCAGGCACAGGCACAAATCCAAGGAATTGTTAGTGGCAACTCCAGAAATATTTATTTAACAGCCACATCCTCTTTGCTCTTTGCTCCCTTCTCTGGATCATTGGAATCTCTTATGCCCTCAAATGCATTCTGTTAAAAACATACTAGTTGCTGGGGAAAGGCCATAACTGAATGTTTATGGGCAGAAGACTAGTGTTAGCTGTGGAGCTGCCTTGTTTCACCTCTAAAATGTTCAATACTCCAGGAAAACAGTTTACCCAAGGGCATGGGGTAGGGTGAAATGATAATAATAGTTGTTTCTGTGACATTCAAGTGCCTACTTGTGCTATGGCAGATAAAGGGCAATCAGATTGGACACATGTCCCCATCCCACATAGGACTCACAGGCTAAGGGCAAAGAGAACAGATATGTAATCCCCAATTTATAGATGAGGACACTGAGGCCCAGAAAAATTAAGTAAATTGCCCAAGGTCGTACATCAGGCAATTGGCAGAACTGGGATTAGAACCCAGTGCCCAGTCCTGTGTTCTTTCCACTAGGCCCCACTGTTCTCCAGTTGTTCATGCCCTGTTGTAGGCCACTCCTTTGGGCCAAAGCCCTAAACTATGATGAATGAAGTTGCTGAGAGAACCCACTTGCTAAAGACTCTTACGTATGATTTCTCTTCACACTTGCAAATGCACTAGGTAACTGAACATTGAGATGTAAAGACATGATTTTAGAGATGCCCTCCAATGGAATGTGCAAGTCCATAGTGCAGAAAGAGGAAACTGGGTAGCCAAGGGTCCCTTTTTATTAAATATATAACCTGGGGGAAAACCCATTTGTCTTCAAAGTGGGGACTTCTGCAGGTGGAAAATGACTGCTTTGGGAAGCTTGTCTCTCCCTCTAAAAAGTAAGCTCCTTGTGGACAGGGAACATGTCTACCAGCTCTATTATATAGTACTTTCCTAAGTGCTTAGTACACTGCTCTGCACTCAGTGAGCACTCAGTAAATATGACTGTAGCTTTTGCTGATACCTCAGGACAGTAGTAGTAAGGAATAATATTTATTAAGTGCTTTAAATGTGCAGAGCACTGTACTAAGTGCTGGAGAGAATAGTCAAGGAAGGAATTAGAAATGGTCCCTGTCCTTAGGGAGGACATAAGTTTCCCTTCCTCGACTTAGTCTTAGGAACAACTGCCATCAGCTAAACTAGTGCTGGATTTGGGGAGTTGAACTGTGGGATGTAGGAATAGAAGTTTCTATTGGAAAAATAAGGATCCAAACAATGAATAACTAGTCTTTGGGAATGTTTTTCTATCACTTGTTTTCTAGCAGTCATTTTTTGTCAACCACAGTTTAACAATTTCTTAATGAGACTTAAATCAAAAACCTAATAAATTCAAAATATTTAATTTGAATTTCTGTCTTTCAAGCTCCTTCTCTAAAAGATTGACTAGCAATTGAAAAAGACCCATCCTGATCAATACCTATTGCTAAGCAGAAAGGTCTAGATTATGCAGGCTTCCACTGAAGTGCCACTTAATTTTTAATTAAAACAAACCATAATGATCCAGCTGGCCTGCTTTAATGGGCTCTTGGATACATTTACTATCAATTTTAATATCAGCGGCAGAGGGGTTGGGCATGTAATCAGCCTTAGGGAGTTTTGGGGAATAAAAAGTAATAATAGGAAAGATGGTGAGGCATAGTGGAAAGAGCAGAGTCTGGGAAGTCAGAGGACTTGGATTCTAATAATAATGATGGTATTTGTTAAGTGCTTACTGTGTGCAGAACACTGTTCATTCATTCATTCAATAGTATTTATTGAGCGCTTACTGTTCTAAGCACTGGGGTAGGTACAGGATAATACTGCCTCTGCCACTTGCCAGCTGGGTGACCTTGGACAAGTCAGTTAACCTCTCTGTTTACAGTTGCCTCATCTGTAAAATGGGGATTAAATCCTACTCCTTCCTATTTAGACTGTGAGCCCCTTGTGGGATAGAGGCTGTATTCAAGCAGATTATCTTGTGTCTACCCCAGTGCTTAGATACAGTGCTTGGCACAGAGTAAGAGCTTAATGAGTACCAATTAAAAAATTGTGGAATTAAGTGCTTACTAAGTGTTAAGCAATATACTAAGCACTGGAGTTGATACAATATAAACAGGTGAGACACAATCCCTATCCCACATTGGGCTCGGAGTCTAAGTAAGAGGAAGGACACTCATTTTACAGATGGGGAAACTGAGCTCCAGAAAAATTAAGTGACTCACTCAAGGTCTCACAGCCAGCAAATGGCAGAGCTGGGATTAGAACACTGGCATGGGCTCTTTCCACTAGGCCATATTGCTTTTTCTTGGGCTTAAAAATTAAAACCTCACAGAGGTGGTTTCCCTTGAGAAACATGGAAGTAAGATTTAGGCAGGTGGCTGTCATAAGCCATTTTCACTTTTGTAGCAGACACTTCAGAAGTGATTACGTGCTGAGCACTTTTTCAAACAGCCAGCCAGCTGCCCTATCATGGTTCCTGATGGGGAGTTGAGGGGGTGGAGTATGCATCGAGAGGGGTCCCCTCTGTTGATTTGGTGTAGTCATTACTGTGACTTCTCCTCCATCTCTCCATTCCATAGGACTTTTTGGTGAGTGTAGGTCAATCCTATTTTTCCGGAGCAGCTCTTCTTCAAACCCCCTCTGTTTTTTTGGAAAGCAAGCTCCATATTCTCCATAATATTTTTCTCTGTTTCTGATAACCTGAACCACTTGCATCTGAGGCAGGAGGACTCTTTTTTCAGCTTCTTGAAAGCCTCCCAAAGGTCAGGATACATCAGGTCAGATGTGGTTTACAGTCTCCATTTCATAGGCAAGAGTCCTTTTTACCATCTCTCACAAATTCACACATTAGAGAGAACGTGAAACAGTCCCAGAGCCTGGCAGAAAGGAAAAGAAAATCATTGCTAGTCAACTTAATTATTGTCAGAAGCTTGATTCAGTTAAGAATGCTATGGCAATACATACCAATGATTGGTCCCTTAGGGACTTTTTACTTAAAATGCTGCTGAAAATTGCTAATTAGATTTGGTTGGATAAGTATTTGTGGTTGAAGAGCCACAAACCCAAAGGGACTTTTAAGGAATTTGTGTTTTTCAGTGTTTTCTTCCTGATTACAGGAAGAGTTAGCTGACCCTGTGGGTTAGCTGGCTGAATTTCCCACTCCCCATGCTTGTTCTGACTACATTCAGCTTCTTTAAACTCTTATGCCCAGTCTTGCTTCTCCAGGATCTTCTTCTCTGCTAATCAATTATCTTTCTTTTGGTTTTATTTCAAATATGATTTAATGATGATGGTTTCTGATTTGTTGATCGTTCCCTGGAAATGCTACCCCAGAGATCTGTAGCTTTTCCCCCGGCCCACATTGGAATGCTTGTTAGACTATTTTCTTTCACAAAGATACAAAACAACCCTCTTCAGTTTCCACCCAAGGCTCACACTTCACAGTTCTGCTTCTTTTTAACAGAAGAAAAACTGTTCTTCGATGCTACCTGCTACAAGGTCAAAAGGCCCTTTCCCTTGGTGAGAATCTGAGGTAGGTCCTGATAACTCGGATTTTAGTAACCCATTCTCCACTGGTCTTTGAAGAAGAGTCAGAGTGGAGAGAATAGTTTAGATATGTTCTGCTTTTCCTGTTAAAATGCTGGAGATGGACTTTGAAACCTGACCCAGAACAACTCTGGAGAGATAGGGTGCTACTATGAAAGAGACAGATGACTATAAAATTCATCTTCCTTACCAAAGTCGAGTTTTTTGTTTTGCTTTGTGGGAGAATATCCTTTTTTAAACCCACCTTGCACTGGTCAGTCTGTTAACATTATGAAAATGGCCAAAGGAGAAACAGCTGTCAAACAAAGAATAATTAAAGCCAAATATTTCTGTTTTAAGGGAAATGTCCTCATTTCCTCTTGATCAACCAATACTTTTTATTGAATGTTAACTCTGTGCAGAGCACTGTATCAAGTGCTTGACACACAGTTACCTCATAACAGGTACCAATAAAGGTTAAAAAGTTAAAAGTTAACATGTAAGATTCTTGCCCTCCAGGAGCTTTCACCAGCTAGGGGAGACAGACAAATAAATTACAGGTAGTGAGAAGCAACAGAGTTTAAGGACATAGGTCCTACAGGGAAAGGGGGATAGTGCTCAAGTGCTTACGTGATGTGGAAGTACCAGAATGGCAGTATGCTGAATCTTCTTCAAGGACCAGTGGAGAATGGGTTTCTAAAATCTGAGTTATCAGGACCTATCTCAGATCCTCAGCAAGGGAAGGGGGCTTTTGACCTTGTAGCAGAGTAGCATCGAAGAGCAGCTATTCTTTTGTTAGAAAGAAGCAGCACTGTAAAGTGTGAGCCTTGGGTAGAAACTGAAGAGGGTGGTTTCCTACCTTTTGAAAGAATAGCCTAACAAGCATTCCAATGTGGGCCAGACGAAGAGTAGGGAGATTAGAGATTAACCAGGGAAGGTCTCCTGGAGGAGATGTGATTTCAGAAGGGCCTTGAAGATGGTGAGAGCAGCAGCCTGCCAGGTGTGAAGGGGAAGGGAGTTTCTGTTGGGACTCAGATTTACTGAGTCAGCTGGCCAGCAGTGGTGTGACATGCATTCAATCATATTTATTGAGCACTTACTGTGTGCAAAGCAACGTATTGCCAAGGCAGCCAAAGATTTCTTTGGCTGTAGTGATTCTACCACAGTCTTGATGCTGTTGTGTCATAACACCATAACCTTGCAACAGTTGCCTTGGGAGCTACTCTGGTTTTCACTACTCACATCTGTCGGGTTCAGAAATAGTGTGGCCTAGTGTAAAGATAAATATTTGGCTTTAATTATTCTTAGGCCATTTTCATAGTGTTAACAGATTGACCAGTGCAAGATGGGTTTAAAAAAGGATATTCTCCCACAAAGCAAAGGATATTCTCCCACAAACCTGTTAACTCAGGTTCTGGTAACCCATTCTCCATTGATCTTTGAAGAACATTCGGAGTGGAAACAATTGTTTAGATTTGTTCTGCTTTTCCTGTTGAATTGCTGGAGATGGACTTGGAAACCTGATCCAATACAACTGTGGAGAGATACCTGGGTTCAAATACTGGCTGTGCCACTTGCTAGCTGTGTGACCTTGAACAGGTCACTTAACCTCTCTATGCCTCAATTTCCTCATCTGTAAAATGGGGATTCAATCCTTCTTTCTCTTTACCTTGTGAGCCTCCTGTGAGACAGGGGCTGTGTCCTATGTAATTATAATCTTATATTAACCCCGAAGTTCAGTATAATACCTGACACATAGTAAACACATAACAGGTACCAAAAAAAGGGCACCTGTCATAATTCCTGTTTGTACTGTTCAACTCTCTAGGTAGTTCTCCAGTCAGAAACCCGGCATAGCCCCAGCCAGCATTCCATGACTTTCTGAGCCAGGATTGGAAAACAGATTACCCAATTTCAGAGCCATGCAGAGCTAAGGTTTATACACGAGAACTAACTAGCTCTCAGAGGGCTTGTCCAAGTCATCATGTCCTTAAAAATTTTTTCCTATATGGTATGTTGTGACAATTTTTATAAAATATAACCTCAAGGGGCCAATAGAACACAAGGCATAAGTTGTCAGTTGTATTTATTATAAGTCAGGAATACAAGGCCCAGAGGATGAAATTTTTGTTGCTGTGGTTTATTGATTACCCAGCCCTTACCTTCAGCTCTGAGACAAAGGGCCAAGGATCAAAAAAATAAAACCAGGATGGAAGGCTGAATGAGGAAGGTGGGACTTACTGTGGTCCTAGAAAGATGAGGTAGATCAGAATGAATGGAATGAAAAAGTCAAAAACTTTCAAAGAGAATGAAAGTAATCCTAAAGACAGCAGTGGTAAATTGAGACCAAACCACTTCCAGTCCCACCCCTCCACTGTATATGCTCCCTTCCCTAATGGGAGAAGTGCCAATGAGTGCTCAAAAGATACTATTGATTGATTGAATAATTGAACATGACTGACCAGGATGAGAAAGTGTGAGTAGTGTGCAAATCACCATCACTGTAATCAATTCCTCTGCACATGTTCCCAGTCCTATTGCCTTAGACTGAGACTTACCCCTCGCTCTTGAAGTCCATTGTACATCTTATGGACTGGTTGAAGTACAATTTTTCTTGAAGACATGAAAATAGTGCTTGGCACATAGTAAGTGCTTAATAAATACCACAGTTAGTAGTAGTAAAATAGATTCAATGAGTTCCAGAGGTTTCCTTTGGTCCTGGCATTCTAGGATTTCTTCTTCTAGTGAGTTACTGGTGTTTGGATTTGGACATTTTTTCCCCTCATTTGGGTTTCTGCTAAATACATTTTTCTGCTATTTTTAATTTTCAAAGGTATTCAGACCTGCTTCTTTGAGCCCATTGTTGGGTAGGGATTGTCTCTATCTGTTGCCAAATTGTACTTTCCAAGTTCTTAGTACAGTGTTCTGCACACATTAAGCACTCAATAAATATGATTGAACGAATGAATGGTCTCCTCACATGTGGTGATCACCCTACTATCTGCTCCCATTTCTCAATAAAGCCCTTCCACCTCCTCTTCCCTTAAGCATGGAAGGCTGTGTTTTCAGATTTTAACCTTCACCTCAAATCCTATATAACTGATTAACTAGGATTGTACCAAAGCAAACCTTTTCTCATACAGCTTATTACCCTGCATCACCCAACTTCATTTCTAGAAGGGCAGTTAGTACTTAGAATGCATTTTTTTCTTTTTTCCTGGAGCCTAATATCCCTGTGTTAAAAGTAGTTGGCATTTTATCCCAAAGAGTACCCTAGTTCTCTTGCTGAGTGAATTTTGAAAGTGTGATTACCACAAATGTTTTCTTTTTCCTTTTTCTCTGGTTGTCTCCCGTCTCTTCATTACATAGTTTCAGTTGCATAGCCTAATCCTTTTCTTCCCTCCTTGGCTCAAGGTTACCTTTGTTGATGTTCCCTAGGTTCTGAAGCCAAATGAAAAAAATCTTGATCAACCACTTCCCTAGTGCAGTGGTTTCATTCCTGTTATGAATAGGATGATCATGTATCTTTAATAGAGTACTAAGAGTAATGATAATCTTGTTCTGTAATAATGGACTTTATAATATACAGTATAAAATCTACTGGGATGAAACCCTGGGGTAAACAGATAAATTCAATTAAATTGTAAGTTCCAGAAACCTTCAATTCTGATAGTATAGTTCCATCAGGCTGAGCCAGGTCCAGAACGAGGACTAGAACCCAAGGGTCTTGATTTCCAGAGCCATATGGACATCAAGCAGGGTTTATTAGGACCAAACATTTAATACAGTGCTCTCTGCACAGTACCCTCTGAATGAATAATGATACGCATTATACAATTTTTGGTAACAACTCTGCCAGCCCCCTGTGGACATATAGGAATTGTATATAACATCTTTAGGAAGGCTAACTCCTAAATAATAAATAATAATAATTATGGTATTTGTTAAGTGCTTACTGTGTGCCAGGCACTGTTGTAAAATCTGGGGTAGATACAAGATAATCAGATTGGACACAGTCCCTATCCCATATAGGGCTCACAGTCTTATTTCCCGCTGCGAGAAGCAGCGTGGCTCAGTGGCAAGAACCCGGATGTTGGAGTCAGAGGTCATGGGTTTGAATCCCGGCTGGACCACTTGTCAGCTGTGTGACTTTGAGCAAGTCACTTAACTTCTCGGTGCCTCACTTCCCTCATCTGTAAAATGGGGATTAAGACTGTGAACCCCACGTGGGACATCCTGATTCCCCTGTGTTTACCCCAGCGCTTAGAACAGTGCTCGGCACATAGTAAGCGCTTAACAAATACCATTGTATAGATGAGGGAACTGAGGCACAGAGAAGTTAAGTGACTTGCCGAAAGTCACATAGCAGACAAGTGGCGGAGCCAGACTTAGAACCCACAACCTCTGACTCCGTAGGTTGTAGAGGACAAAGCCAAACCTTCTGAATTGTCCTTGGAAGGTCAGACTATGCTATATCATCAGGTCTTTGAGCAATGAGTCTTTTCTACTCCTCACTCTCTGAGATGTTGGTGGACTCCCAGGAAAGATTCAAATAGAATACATGGCAGCCAAATAACCTTGGCATCACTGAGGAATGGCTCACTAGGGTAGGACCTTGTGTGAGAAGAGGGTTTGTGGATGAATTAAAGCCTTCATGATCTCTATGGCTCCCAGAGAATTCAGGCAGTTGTACAAACAGGAGCATCCTGCCAAAATGATCAAATCTATTGCAGCTATCACAGTTGCTGGACTTCAGTAACGTGGAGCACAAAAATTTCCTGCGCAGTGTGCTAATGACCAGACCAGGGAGTAGCATCGGGCTTCTTCTGATGGTCCTGGAGTCCACGCTGAGTGGTCAGATCAGTTCCATACTGTCCTAGTGATCTGCCGATCCCTGGTAGGGTTGGACCTGCTTGATTCCAACAAAGCAGGGGGCACTGGGATGGGTAGCAGAATGGCCTAAAATCGTTAAAATGCCTAAAACCACCACTTTCTGGGCATGTTTGTAGGACTAGTTCTCTTCATTCTAGCCCTGGATAGAAAAAGAGAACGTAGCACGGTCTAGTGGAAAGATCAAGGGCCTGGAAGTCAGAGGATGTGGGTTCTAATCCCAGCTCTCCAACATGTTTGCTGGGTGACCTTGGATGATTCATTTAACTTCTCTGTGCCTCAGGTACCTCATCTGTAAAATGGGATTTGAGACTGTGAGACCCATGTAGGACCGGGACTGTGTCCAACCTGATTACTTTGTATCCACCCCAGAGCTTAGAACAGTGCTTGGCACATAGTAAGTGCTTAACAAATACCACAATTATCATTATTATTATTAATATTAATAAATATATCCCAGCCTGAGGACATACTCTACTTAAGTTGCCAGTACTTGATTTGATGCTTTACTGAGCATAAAACCTTCTTTAGGCACAAAGTTGAATTTTCTTTCTCACTTTGTCCAATTCCTTTCCTTTGGCACCATTACTTTGGACTCTTTCTCTCTACCATTTGGAGCCACAGGATGGCATAGAAGTCAGAGGGTCATGGGTTCTAATCCTACCTCTGCCACTTGCATGCTGTGTGACCTTGGGCAAGTCACTTTACTTCTCTGTGCCTAAGTTACCTCATCTGAAAATAGGGATTGAGACTGTCAGCCCCATGCAAGACAGGTAATGTGTCCAACCCAATTTGCTTGTATCCACCCCAGCACTCAGTAGAGTGCCTGGCACACAGTAAGTGCTTAAAGAATACCTCTATTATTATTATTATCCAGTGACAATCATAGGTAGCTTATCTAGAATGGCCATGTTGATTTCTCATCTCTGTACCTGAACTAAGAAAGCCCAACACCAATTTGTGCTGGGATATACTCCAACTGCAGTTCTGGTATTCTTTTACTAAACGTAATGGCTGAGAGAAATCTCTACCCTTTCCTAGTCCTTGCAACATTTATTTTGAATAGAATGATAAGACTATGAGCTAATGGCCATAGGTGTTTTTTGCACACTCTGGTCTTTTGAGTGCTGGACTCGCATGTTTTGAATTCTCTCTGAGATAAGCTATAAGATTGCATTTTGTAGAACCCTGACCATGGCCTTGAATTCTATCTGCTTACAAGGGAAACAACTCTCTGAAACTAAATTGCAGGTGCATCACTGACCCAATTGTCATTGCTCAGCTCAAAGGCAAATGAAGGTGAGGTGATCAGTGAGCATCCTGATGATTAATTGGTGAGCTCTATCTGTCCTAGAACAACAGGAGAAAATGGGGACAAATTTCCTCCCAGAGACTAAACTCTTTGGGAGCAGCCAAGCTTCTTCTAACAGCTTTGGTTGGGCACAACTGCAGGGAACCTGTGACTTCATCTGCAAGGTTGAAGCTAAGATGCTAGGTGACTGGTTAGTGCCATTTTCTCCCCAATATTTGACACCTCTTAAAGGGTTCCCACTCCCTGAAGTTCCACATTTGGGTCCTGTTGGCATATTTCCCATTAGCTCCTTCAGGATGCTCCATTTTAGAACCAATTTTATAGTATATGCTCATTTTCCCTTCTTTCTCCACTCCGGTGAAACCCTCTTGGACAGATCTACTTATCCAGTGAAAAGTGAAATTTTTACAGAGTGGACTGGTTAGTGGTAGTAGCAATATTCATTCATTCAATAATATTTATTGAGCGCTTACTATGTGCAGAGCACTATTCCAATCGCTTGGAATATACAATTTGGCAATCGATAGAGACAATCCCTGCCCAATGATGGGCTTACAGTCTAATAGTAATGGTATTATTAATGATAATAATAATAATAATAATGTTGGTATTTGTTAAGCGCTTACTATGTGCAGAGCACTGTTCTAAGCGCTGGGGTAAATTCAGGGTAATCAGGTTGTCCCACGTGAGGTTCACAGTCTTCATCCCCATTTTACAGATGAGGGAACTGAGGCACAGAGAAGTGAAGTGACTTGCCCACAGTCACACAGCTGACAAGTGGCAGAGCCAGGATTCGAACCTATGACCTCTGACTCCCAAGCCCGGGCTCTTTCCACTGAGCCACAATGCTTCTCCATTAATTAATGCTTCTCCATTAATTAATTCATTGAAAGCCAAGTGGGAACAATACACTGTCCTCATTGCTTGAGAAGGTGTAACAGAAAGACATGCCCTGTTCCTTGCCCACAAGGAGCTTCACCAGACACTCTTGAGGTAGAGGCACAGATGAGGAGAAAAGTTCGTTTTGTGGTCATCGACACTGTACCTCTCAATGAAGGAAGGATTTGAAGAACGTACTAGCAAGTGGAGAGTCTAAATTCCCTAAATTTATGGTTTTGAATATCCCATTGCTTAGTAAGGTATAGAGAAAAGAAGCCCTGGAGCTCTAGTCATGCCACATACCATTTCTAAGCGCTCTTGGAGGCCCAGGATGCAGAATTGTTGAAGCTAGAAATGCCTAGTGTTTTCTTAGCAGTTAAATTCTGGGAGCAGTTTAGAGCATCAGTTTGAGGCTGACTCTGACACTGGCCAGCTGCCAATGACATATAGTCCTTCATTTTAATGTTCAGTGTTTGAGGGCATGGCTTTAGGATGGGCAAAGAGCAGTTCTGTTGGCAAACTCTAATGGGGCTTCTTTCTAATAGGGGACACAGGCCTTTGACTAAAATAGGAACAGGACAGCCAAGTCAGATGCTCTGCCATAGCAAGACCTTTGACTCAAAGGTAGTGTAGAGTTCAAGTCCCTAGAGGAAGAGTGGAATCAGAGGGTTGGGAGTCAGAGCAACAGAAAAGTCAGGGAGAGTTGCTTTGCTTACTAACAGGCCAACCATGCACCTAACTATACCTGGAAACACTTTTTGCTAGACTGTGTCAGGGATAATGGGATTATCTAGGGCAGATATGGGTGTCTAGAAATTAGCACATCCAGCTATTGTCCAGCATGCCAGTCTCTGCAATAATGCCACAGGTTGAACTGGGGTTTGGGGCTTCTCGGGCTGTCCCTGTCCTTGCCACTGATGAAAATTGGGGATAATAAGCACTTACTATGTGCCAGACACTGTTCTAAGCACGGGGGTGGATACAAGCAAATCGGGTTGGACACAGTCCCTGTCCCAAATGGAGCTCACAGTGTCAATCCCCATTTTACAAATGAGGTAACTGAGGCACAGAGAAGTGATCCTATAATGGGAGCCGGAGAGAGGCTAGGGTGACAGAAGCAATGCCATAGAGCTATAGAGCTGTGGGAGGAAAGGCAATTTTGAAGACCAGCCAGTAATTCTTGAAGTAGCCCACGTCCTGTCCCTTTCTCCTGAAATCCCATGAAAACCACATTTTTTTTGCACTGCACAACATACGCTATTAGTTTGACTACATTTCAGTCTCTCCTTGTCCTCTCTCAGGACTTATTTCTAATTTGAACTCAAATCTACCATTACTACTCTCTGGTTCCTGAAGTTCTGGGACTCTAAATTCTCTTCAGCAAAATGGAGCATCCAATCTGCCAGCTATCTCCCACAGTGGTGGGGATGAATGCAGTGGTTGTTAAGCTTCCTCTAATCTGCGTATGAAGACCCCGTATTAAGGATATGTCTCTAATTAGTGCTGTTGATTTAGATAGCTCTTATGCTCACAGACTCTTAAACTGAATCAAACGTGGGAAAAACACCAAAACAAAAATTTCAGATTTTCTGTGTTTTACAAGAATAAAGAACCTGCTAGGGTTCTCTGCTCATTCATACAACTTTAGTGTGAATCTTGAGGGAAGGGAACAGGAGATGTCTAATATTTCCC
The DNA here is from genome assembly GCF_004115215.2 of Ornithorhynchus anatinus. Lineage (NCBI taxonomy): Eukaryota > Metazoa > Chordata > Mammalia > Monotremata > Ornithorhynchidae > Ornithorhynchus > Ornithorhynchus anatinus. Next base: position 31,242,533 of record NC_041730.1, read on the forward strand.
AAAATGGATCTGGTTTCATGGGGCAGGTTCTGGGCACTGAACACTCAGTATATACTATTGATTGATTGACTGATGGAACTAAGATTTGTAGGGTCAGGACTAGAGTCAGAGACAATAGGGCAGGCCATTAAGCCCAAGAGTTTCTGTTGCTCATCTGGGCTAGCAAGTCTGCTCGCAGACTATTTTGAGAAATGAGGACATCAGAAGTGAAAGGGCCCTAAATCCAATCCCTGCAATGCTCATCCAAATACCTTTGATAGTAAGTTTTCTAAAACCCCAGAGACAACTCTGAATAAACACTTGGGGCTGAACATTTTTCACATTATATAATCATTATTTCTAGAGGAATTCAAAGCACTTCGTAAAAATCAATGGCATTTGAGGTCCTCTACTAATTAGACCCTGTAGTCAGTTACTCAAACATATTTAATGAGTACTTACTGTGTGCAGAGCACTGTACTAAGCACTTGGGAGAGTACAATATAACAGACACAACCCACAATAAGCTTAGAGTCTTTAGTTAAGTTGGGTGACCAGATGCCTTGATTTGAGGGGAGTCAGTCCTGAAATTCAGGGATTTGTCCTGTCTCCCATTTTATGTTCTTCACTACACATTTATTTTCCAAAGGGGGGAAAAAATTGGGTGACATACAAACACTTCAGTTAATGGGAGGGTCTACACAGAGACAAGGGAGGAGCAGAGACAGGAGAAAATATGGAAGGGAGAAAGGAGAAAGGTCTAAGTAGAATGGCCATTTGTCCAGTGGTTGCATGATGGGATTTTTATATCCAGCTTTCAGGATGGCTATTTATCTTGTTTGTACCTGGTCAGTTTCCTGTGTGGGAGTAATTGGCACTGGATGACTTTATGTCTGGTATTTTTTATTTTCAGCAACCAGCCTCCTTCCATCCCAGCATCTTTCACAGACTTCTACAGATTGGTAACAGTGCCTGTGTTTACAGGCATCTGGGAGGAGAACACAGGCCTCTGGATCAATGGAGGGAGTCAGGGGTTTCACCACAATTCAGGAGGCTCTGCAGACTTACATAAAAAAACCCTCTTTCTTGTGTCCTTATGAAACCCTGTTAAGAAGCAATGTTGCCTAGTGAAAAAGCATGGGGTGGAGAGTCAGAAGGACCTGGGGTTTTAATCCTAAATTGGTTGGTTATTAAATCTTGTCGGTTTTTCCTCCACAGTCTTTTTCAGATTTACCCTTTCCTCTCCATCCGGGCAATCAATCAGTAGTAATTACTGAGCTTCCATCGCTGTTTCTGTTAAATTGAAGGGAGTTTTCTAGAAATATGCCAATGTAGAAAGCATCGTGTTCTCTGAGGTTTTTTGTCATGAAGGCGCTTTATTGTGCTAAGGTAGTCTGGGCTCTGTTGCATTATTGATGGCAACATTTTCCACTGAAGGAAAACTAAAGTCATGAAAAGAATACCTGCCTTCTAAGGTATTTTTCCTTGTGAATGTACCATTTAATGAGGAACTCAGTCTGATAAGAGTTCCTATTCTCTCTCACCCTGGATGAGGAAACAATTTGAAACTGATTTTCACTAGGAAAGTTTAGGGAAAATGACAGCAGGCTGAAAGAAGATATAGGTGGGAGGTGATTTATTTAAAATTAGGAGCCAGTCCTCATAAAGTATCAAACAGCTGCACTTTTTGAGTGTCTACAGTGTTGACTTGAAAAGGAAAAAGAGAGGAAATTCTACAATTGCACACTATCAAAGGGGTCTTGGGCTGGGTGTGGCCCCTGTTGAAAAAGTTTCACACGCCCATTCTGAGTGGAAAATAGCATCTGTGATTTCAGGGGAGGTAATGATATTGGAGCAAGGGAGAAGGTCTTTCCCCTACCCCTGTAGAGAAATAACTGGGTCTGGAGGTTTGAAAGGAATGTGGGGGCTTTTTAAAATCTCCCCCTTAGAACAGTCAAGTAGAAGCAGCATGGGTTAGTGGACAAAGCACGGGCTTGAGAGTCAGAGGATATGGGTTCTAATCCTGCTCTGCCACTTGTCTGCTGGTGACCTTGGGTAAGCCATTTCACTCCTCTATGCCTCAGTTACCTCATTTGTAAAATGGGGATTAAGACTGTGAGCCCCAAGTGGGGCAATCTGATTACTTGTATCTATCCCAGCACTTAGAAGAGTGCTTGGCACATAGTAAGTGCTTAACAAATACCATAATAATAACAATCTGAAGTTGGCTCTGAGTGCCAGCTCTGTGCAGAGCACTTTGCTAAGTGCTTGGGAAAGTACCAGCGAGGTAGAAGATGCAGTCCCTAACCTTTAGGAGTTTACAATCTAATCGGGGAAGGGAAGCAGCAGAGTTTATGACCAGACAAGAGTGAACAGAAAGCTCTTATATTTAACTTAATAATAATGATGGTAGCATTTGTTAAGCACTTCCTATGTGTCAAGCACTGTTCTAAGTGCGGGGGGTGGAAGGGGAATACAAGGTAATCAGGTTGTCCCACGTGGAGTGCCAAAATGTTTTGGAACCTGGATGTTCACAGAGTGGGTCATTTTCTTATTAGCTCCTCTACTTCTACTTCATTATTAAGGAAGAGGGAACCTCTCCAATCAATCTCAGTTTTGCAGGAGTGGCCATTTTTTGCTGTCATTAGTCAGTCAACAAGTTTTTATTGAGCGCCATGCAGAGCACGGTTTTAGGGATTTACAAGGCTATGCTAGATCAGTGGGCTTTCCTGCCCAATATTCTGTCTCTGATGGGTAACAAAGACTGCTTGGAAGCACTTTAGACAGGGAACAGGTCTACCAATTCTGTTATACTATACATTCCCAAGCATAGTAGGGGCCCAATAAGTATGATTGATTTGTATCTACCTCAGCATTTAATATAGTGCGTGGCATGTAGTAAGCACTTAAAAATGTCATTAATGATCACAATAATAACAATGATACATGGTTCACCTTCTACACTGGCTAAGGGTACAGAGAAGCAATGTGGTCTAGTGGGAAGGGTGCAGGTCTGGGGGCCAGGAGGCCTCAGCTCTAATCCTAGCGCTTTCACTTGCCTACTGTGCAACCTTAGATAAGTCACTTAACTTCTCTCTGTCTCAGCCGCCTTATCTGCAAAATGCTCTCACTTCTCTTTAGACAATGAGTTCCAGGTATTATCTGGAGATCTATCTCCCTAATACTTTCCAAACAATCCTGCTGTTATCTTGGGGAGATGATCCTCGCTGAAAATTCATTCAGTCGTGTTTATTGAACGCTTACTATGTGCAGAGTACTGTACAAAGTGCTTGGAATGTACAATTTGGCAACCGATAGAGACAATTCCTGCCTAATAATGGGCTCACAGTCTAAACCTTCCTCATCAGGGGCATCTTAATACTAACCCTTTCATTCCCCAACAATGCTTGGCTAACTTTTGGATAGAGTATGGACCTGGGAGTCAGAAGGTCATGGGTTCTTATCCTATTTTGTCTGCTATGTGACCTTGGAGAAGTCACTTCACTTCTCTGTGCCTCAATTATCTCATCTGTAAAATGGGGATTGAGACTCTGAGCCCCATGTGAGGCAGGGACTGTGTCCAAACTGATTTTCTTGTATCTACCCCAGCACTTAGTACACTGCCTGCCGCGTAGCAAATATTTAACAAATACTATTATTATTATTATTCCCAGCCTCAGGCACATCCTCGATGAGTACCCTACAATAATAACTAGTGTCTCTGCAACAAGTCATGTTCCTAATCACTTTTTTCTCTATAAGGTGCTAAATCCCTTGACAGCTCACACCTCTGCCCTGCAAGTAAAGATCAAAATACTGGAAAGGCTTAGCTGAGATAGCGTTACCTTTCCTTTCCTCAAGTCTTCACTTTCCACAACCCAGTGGAAATGGATGGGAAGACCAGAGCAACAGTGGCTTTATCCCATGCCAATTCACAGCACTTTTATGGGGTTATTTCTCAAAATAAATGTTTGGCTTTTCTATCCCCTTTCAAAACATTGTTTCATCATTGAGCTCAATGTGCTGTGGATTTCTTGATTAGAGGGGCTATTGTGTCTGGAAAAGCTTCATGCAGCTGCACACTACAGTGCTGGACAATTAAGTGTCTGCTTGTCAGTGGGGCTTCTTTTGCTTTATCAGTCTTCTCAGTTTTATCCTCTAAGTAGAGAGTGAAGGAAAAGGCCAGTTACTTCCAGAGAGAGTAGATGTAGTTTTAGAAAGTACTCGAAATAATTATTCTATTTGCAAACAATTTCTTCTGGAGGCAACTTCCAAAAAGTATGTTAAAATTCCATTTGCCACATATCTGCTGATTTAGCAAGTTCTCAGAAATGATAAGAATGTTCAATTTTCCTTTGCATCCTTAATTAGGGCAGTATTGTTATTATGAAGTGCCCTTTGGTCTAAAACTCTCTTTTGACAGCTGGGTTTTAAAGAGGCTTAGTTTAGTTGTCTACACTAGAAATTCATTTCTGTCCTGGCTTTCGACACTAGCCATATTCATAATACAAACTGTGTCAAACTCCCCAAATGATTATGGCAGCAATTAACCTCAATCACAAACAGAAACACTTTTGTTGAAATGGCTGCTCTGCAAAAAAATTTTAAACATATTCTGGGCATAAAACTTTAGTATCAACTCTAGATACTGTCAGAGAAATCAACAGTAAAAGTGTTCTTGGAGACCAAATCCAATGTTGTCATTTACAATACTATATAGCCAATGTTTATTTTTCTTTTTTTTTAAGGTCATAGTCTAAAGTTTCCTAGGGCAAACTATATTCTGTAGATGCTATGATTTGGTTATTTGGGACAGGTCATAAGTAAATACTTCAGGAATTCAGGTCCTAAAGATTTTGGCAAAGATCCTGTTTCATACATTAAATTCTGAGCACTTTTCTAACTCTTCTGTGCTGGGTGATGCATTAGAACTAATGATGGGCCTTCAGTCTTCTGCCAGGGTGAAATTATTGTGATAAGATGTGTTAAGCAAATGCTCTTCCCTTTGGAAAAATTACAGTTCTCTGGAAACTGGCTCCCTTAGAAAAATCACCATCCTCCCTTTAGATGTTTCAGAAATGGAATAGAGTACATAACGGAGTCCTGACAAGATAGGGTGTGAAAAAATCTGAGGAAGGAAAATGGGGAGAAGGTAAAATCAGAGGCTGTTAGAACTCCAAGAAATATTCTTCTTTGAAAGTGCCACTGACGTGGTGATTTAGGAGGGTGTGATGCTTATCACTGGACTCTAAATTACATCATACATGAGGCTATTTTCAATTTTTATTGAGTTGATATTGATCCTGTTACATAACTGAGTTTTCTCTTCTTTTTTATCAGTGTTGAAATGAACTGCCTTAATGAGCTCTGAAGAGAAAATGAAAGTGGCTTTAAGAAACACTAAGGAAAAGCTCTTTAGCTGTCTGTAGACTTTCCTCAGATTGTATAAAGATCAAAGGCAGAGCAAATTCAACACATTTAGGTGCAGGAATATATTTACAATATATTTACAATTTACAATTGGCCCTGGGTAACAGAGCTACAAATAATATATTAAATGCATATGACATATTATTATTGGGTATTGATTGTTTTTTACCATCACCTTCATGCTAGGAATAAATCAATCAATGTTATCTATTGAGCACCTTTTGTGTGCAGAGCCCTGTAGTCTGCACTGGAGTAGATAAAGATAAGCCTGTCTGACACAGTCCCTGTCCCACATTAACATTTATCAGATTAGCATGGTTAATAATTTGATTTGTTCAGTGGGTCCTTCAAGACTCAAGATTTGGGATCCTGAGAGACATTTCTAATTGACTTTTTTTCCTTCAATTCTCTCTTGAACTTTATTCTTTATTTTCCATTTATCATCTTAGATGAATAAATGCAATATTTTATTGTTGGCATACAATGGAGAAGACAGTTGTCTTTTGAAAAAAAATGTTTTCACCAACTCATAATTTAATTCTTTTTTCTCAGCAAAAAGACAATGATGAATGCTTAAAAAGAAAAAAAGAAAGCATAAAACCCCAAACCTGACAACAACTCCTGATATTCAAGCCAGCTTCGGATATTTCAGAAGTCTGATCTTTGCATGATCTCAGAGCAGTGAATGATAACAGGAATGATAGTAGTACTTAGAACAGCAGGTAAAGTCAGACTCAAGGTACTAATTTCTTCTGAGCCCAACTAAGGCTGCTTATGGCATTCCCGAGGTTGATTTTCTCTGAGGCTTTGAACAAGCCAGATGCTACATCTAGGTCAAAGAGCAGTAGGAGGTTTTGAAAGGATGACACTAGGGATAACAGCTAATAGAAGCATCATCTGGCAGGCACTCAGAATTTATTGATGCAAAAAGATAACTCAGTGATGGTATCTTTACTGTGTGGTATTTATAAGGAGACAAATGATGAAGTCTTCTTTTTAGTATATGGCCCCATCTCAGGGACAGTTTTAGCACTATGTAAAAGAGGTTTATCCTCTGTGAATTTTCATTACATTCCTGAAAAGCACCTAAGAAGCTGATATTTCTTTTCAGATCAGGATACTGAGGTGCAAAGAAGGTAGTCATCACATGGCAAAATGTATCAAATCATTGGTGGAGTGAACAGGGCTGCTTAGTTGTTGCTATTGAGTGGGCAATGGCACATCCCAATTTGCGTTTTCATTTTTCTCCCGTCCTTCTACAAGAAAGCAAAGGAATCTCATGTAAACTCAGTACACTAGTAAATTTAATTCCATTACAGATTCGGAGTAATGTGATTAGATTAATTTGAGGGAACTAATAAAAATGCAGTGGTACAGAGAAACTGTTATTTTCAGTTGATTATGCAACTTGGGATCTACTGTGATAGATGCATAGGACATGCAAATTTATTCATGCACCTCTAAGTGGGAAATTGCATATTCTTATAACTTGCAAACCAGCCAATTCAGTGTGCATGGTTCTTGTCTCTGCTGCCCCTGACCTCATGCTCATGCCCTCCCTTTAACCTGGAACTTGTTCTCCCTTCACTTCCAGCAGTCCACTTCTCTCCTTCTACTCAAAATCTTTCTGAAATGACATCTCCTCCAGGAAGCCCATCCCTTATAATCTCCCCATTTTACCTCCCCAATCGCCACTTCATCATTTCCACCTCACCTAAGCACTTGAGTATCAATGTCTCCACTGTAGTAAATACCTTTATACTCTATTACTTTGTCCCACCTTTAAATGGTTTTAGTATATCATGAGTGACTTCAGAGCAAGAATCATGTCACCTAAATCCACTGTACTCTTAATAATAATAATAATAATGATGATGGTATTTGTTAAGCACTTACTATGTGCCACGCACTGTTCTAAGTGCTGGGGGAGTTACAAGTTATCAGGTTGTCCCAGGTGGGGCTCACAGTCTTAATCCCCATTTTATAGATGAGGTAATTGTAACTGAGGCACAGAGGAGTAAAGGACTTGCCCAATCACACAGCTGACAAGTGGCAGAGCCGTGATTAAAACCCACGACCTCTGACTCCTGAGCCCGTGGTCTTTCCACTAAGCCACGCTGCTTCTCTAAGTGCTCTGAAGCTCAGTACAGTGCTCTGCACACAGTAGGTGTTCAATCAATACTATTGATTAATTGATTCAATTCTCTTTCTTTACGTTGTTTGTCTTGCACCTCTTGCACATCGTAAACTTTTGCCAATGAGAATTGTGCTTCTCAGTCATTGTTAACCTGAAAGAGTTATTTTGTTATTTAACACTATTCACAGGCAGTTCTCAAGCTTGTCATTTCTGATTTGCAATTTAACAGGACTGAAACATAAGTGACATTTTCAGAATCAACAGGGAAACAAACATTTCAGTGGCCTTTAAAATTACTGTGAACTTTCTGACTCAATGTGACAGATTTCCAACCATGGCATGGTGTGGAGTCTGGAGAACCTATTTGATAAGGAAATGGGAATGCATTTCTTTTGGATCTATTTGGGCAGTCTGTTGAGTCCACCGAGATTGGAATTCTGTTATTTATAATGAAGGGTCTTTTTTAATGACTTTTTTAAGCTCCTCCTCTAGAATATCAACTCCATATGGGCAGAGATCATGTCCACCAACTCTGTTGCATAGTACTCTCTCACACACCTAGTACAGTGCTGAGCATACAGAGCTCAATAAATTTACTGATGGATTGATTTTTGAACCCCTGAATCCAGTTCCCAGATATTCTCTAAGGAATCCAACTCTATTTATTACTTTGCCTCTCAACACATGTAACTTATTCATGAACAAGGTGTAGCTGGGAAACTTTAGCTTTATGTAGTCTGATGCTTACTAAAGGGAACTGTACATAGATTAGACTGTGTCTAACCTGATTATCAGGTATCTACTCCAGCACTTAATACATTGTGGCACATAGTCAACACTTAACAAATACCATAATTATTAAATGATGTACTTTTTTGTGGAGGAATGAGGGTCCATTCATCAATTAATCAGTGGTATTAGAATGCTTACTGTGTACAGAGCACTGTACTAAGCTCTTGGAGAGTACAATGCAACAGAGGTTTTAGATATGTTCCTTGCCCATAAGGAGTTTACAGTCTAGAGGAGAAGCTTACAGTCTAGAGCAGTAGTACCGTGACACGATTCAAGAAGAATAAGTAGGGCCAGATTAAGGGTAGCTTAGATGAAGTGGAGAGAAGGGAAGAGCAACCTCTCCAGCTGGTAGAACACTAGATCAAGCTCTGGCTCCCAGTATTCAAAGAAGAACGTAGGACTGGGGGCTTATTTGGAAGCGGCTGCCCCAGTGGAGAGCAGCTCCTCTGATGGCAGTCCTTGGACTTTCCAATTTTGTTCCCCGATTACTGTTAGTTCCATGGAAGGGGAAAAGGAAAAAAAAGTTTTAGTCACCCTTTAAATAGAGGGGAGAGTCAATAAATCACCTGATTTATTGAGTGCTTACTCTGTGCAGAGCATGGTACTAAGCCTTTTTGAGAGAACAATAGAGTTAGCAGGCGTGTCTCAGTGGAAAGAGCCTGGGCTGCAGAGTCAGAGGTCATGAGTTCGACTCCCAGCTCTGCCACTTGTCAGCTGTGTGACTGTGGGCAAGTCACTTAACTTCTCTGTGCCTCATTTACCTCATCTGTAAAATGGGGATTAACTGTGAGCCTCATGTGAGACAACCTGATTACCCTGTATCTACCCCAGCGCTTAGAACAGTGCTCTGCACATAGTAAGCGCTTAACAAATACCAACATTATTACTTGATCCCTCCACTCAAGGATCTTAAAATCTAGCAGGGAGACAGACATTTAAATACACTACAGAGAGGAGAAGAAATTGAGTTTACTGATATGTACATAAGTGCTCTGGAGAGTGTGGGGCGGGGGGCGGCTGGATGCTAAGAAGGTGAGGACTCAGGTGTCTAAGGGAACAATGGGAGTCCCATGTGGGAAAGAGACTATGTCCAACCTGGTTAACTTTTATCTACCCCAATGCTTAGAACAGTGCTTGGCACATAGTAAGCTCTTAACAAGTACCATATTATTGTTTTTATTATTGTCTTCTGATTAAGAAGTGGGTGAGAGTTCCAGGCAGGAGGGAGGACATGAGCAAGGGGTTAACAGTGAGAGAGATGAGAGCGAGGTACAGTGAGGAGGTTGGCATTAGAGGATCTATAATTCTATTTATTTATATTGATGCCAGTTTACTTGTACTGATGTCTGTCTCCTCCCCTCTACACTGTAAGCCCAATGTGACAGGGATTGTCTCTCTTCATTGCTGCATTGTACTTTCCAAGTGCTTAATACAGTGTGGGCTGGGTTGTAATGGTGGGGGAGTGAGGATAAAGTAGTGGGGAGACAGCAGAATGAATGCCTTAAACCTGATGGTCAGGAGTAGGTACAGATGGAAGACAAATGTTTGGCTTACTGTTCACCATTGTACTTTCTACCTCATGCCATGCCCAAGACACTCAATTCTGAGATTTATTCTTCTTCCTTTAGTAATTTATTGTGCACTGAGTATGCTCAGGAAAATTCAGCAGAATGACCAAACTGAAGTGCTTGATCAAACCAAGAATGTATATTCTGCCTCTCTGGAGCATTTTAGCATCTTTCTATTGGTGCCAGTCCAGACTTTCCCATTCCTGCCCCCTCCATGGAGGGAATCAGTCAAGATCTCTATCTACCCATGGTCTTCATTACCAAGAATTGGCCTGGATTCTGGAATCTTAGCAGGATGCTTTTGGGGAAAATTCCAATGGGAGAGGGAGTTTTTTTGTTGTATTCGTTAAATACAGACTATATTCCAGGTACTGTACTAAATGCTGGGGCAGATACTAGATAATCAGGCCAGACACAGTCCATATCCCAAGTGGGGCTCGTAATCTTAATCCACATGTTACAGATGAGGGAACTGAGGCACAGACAAGTTAAGTGACTTTCATTCATTCAACTGTATTTACTGAGCACTTACTGTATGCAGAGCACTGTACTAAATGCTTGGGATTTGTCCACGGTAACTACTTGGGCATGAAAGTCATTCTGCATTTTGGAAAAGTGAGGTTTATGACTGATTTCAGCTGCCAGCCCCTACTGCACCACCACCCCGATGTTGAACGGGTCCTCAGAGCTGTGCCATTACAGCCAACTGAGGACACAGAGCAGTAAGTGCAAATGAAACTCATCACAGTTGATTTCTCAGAAGCAGGTGGGTGAGAGAAGTTCCCACTGAAGTGGCAGGTGGGTGGATGGGTGGAGATTTTAAAAACAACAGCAGCAAATTGATTGTGCATTATGTGTGGCCCTCTGCTACTGGTAAGATCTGTTCTCCACTTGCTATGTTGATATAAAGACTTCTTGATCTGTTTTTCAAGAGCTCTGTCTCTGATACAATTGTGAGAGAAGCAGGGTGTCCTAGTGGAAAGAACATGGGCCCAGAACCTGGGTGCTAATCCTGTGTTTGTCACTTGCCTTCTGTGTGACCTTGAACGTCACGTAACTGCTCCGTGTCTTAGCTTTCTCATCTATAAAGTGGGGATTCAATACCTGTTCCCCCTCCTATTTAGACTGTGAACTCCATATGAGGCAGAGACTTTGCCTGGCCTGAATATTTGATATTTGCTCTAGCACTCAGTACAGTGCTTGGAACATAGTAAGTGCTTTAAAAAACACTATTATCACTATTACTTATTAGTACTAGTAATAGTATTTGTTAACCATTTACTATGTTCCAAGCACTGTGCTAGTGATGATAATTTTTAGGCTAAAGGAGATTGGTTCCCGGCTGCACGACAAACCTTCCTTGGTCTCCACATCTGGTGGCAGAGTTAATTAATTAATTAATTCATTCATTTATTCAATCTTATTTATTGAATGCTTACTATGTGCAGAGCACTGTAATAAGTGTTTGGGAGAGTACAATATGACAGTAAACAAACACAGTCCCTGCCCACAATGAGCTTATAGTCTAGAGGGGGAGACAGACATTAATATAAATAAAAAACTTACAGTGCTTCAGGATTATCCTAACCCAGATTCTGAGTCTTTGGGGGAGTGGGGGAAGGACCCCTACATCTGCTTAGGCTGGGCTCAGTTCTGAATGCTGGGAGAGCCACAGGGATACAATGCTTCCTAAGGTCCCTGGAGAGAAGGCAGTAAGGGCAGAGGGCAACTCTAGACCTTCCCCCTTACACCCTCCCAAATTTCTTTTCCTCCACTTCCTTCAGCACTTCTTATTCTCCCCCTCATCTCACTCTGGTCCAGCCCCCACCCATACCCCGTGACTTTATGGTCCCAGAAGGCTAGGACCACCAACCATAGAAGAGGCCACAGGGACCAGGATGCTGGCCGGACTTCAGTAGCAGTGAGGTTTAGCAAGTTGGATCTGAAGAAGAAAATAAATAAAAGTGACAAGTAGAGAAGGCGAAGTGATGGGACTGAAGAGTCAGAGTAGCAGGTTTGGACTGTGGGAAGAAGATACAGGGAAGCCATGATGGGACATGCCACTTAGGCAGCCCTTTCCACTAGGCTGATATATATCAGGAAGGCAGGAATTACAAGCAGGAATCAGTTCATTATCAGGGATATGAATTCAGGTCAACTACAAAATATGTTTCTTAAAGATGCAGTTGTATCATGAATGGCTTTACTGTGGGTTATGTCTTTCAATAAATGTACATGTTATAAATTAGGATCGGTTCCAGAACCTCTGGCAAAATATTATGAAATCCAAATTTCCCTTCAAACTCAGGAGAGGTTTTGAAAACCCAGGCATCAGGTCTGCATACAAGGGAAGAATAGGATATATTACTTGTATATTGCAGAACTTGATCTCTTTTAAGGGGGGTGTTAATGACAGAATGTGAACTATATGCCGTGTCCTCAAGTAGCCTCATGCACCAAATGGGGAATCTGAAGTTTGAGGTTAATAAAAGGGAGACAAATTGTCATAATGCAGGAAAGGGGGGAAGTGTCCTAGGTACAATCGTAATTCACAGTGGCTAAGCCCCAAATCAATTATTGTATCTGTTTTGAAGGTTATATCATGCTGGCATTGAAGGGTAAAATCCCAAATGCATAAGCCAACGTGGCAATCCTAAAGTAGAGTTGGCATATTTTCTGTATATATGAGGGTGAACCTTATTTCCTCCCCATGTTGCATTCCATCTTCCCAGAAAGTTCCGACAAGGGGTTACATAATCGTTCCATTTTTGAGTGGCACAACCCTTACCTCTGCATAGGAGCAGAGAATTTTTGAAGCCGGATGGCAGTCAGTATCTTGAATTCTCAAACTGAAATATGACAACCCTAGCACAGAATGATATATAGTCACCAGAGTTGGGTCATTTCTTGGTGCGGTTGAGATTTATGAAGGCTGTCGGAGAAGGCTCCGTTGTAGAGGGAGCCAAGGGCTGTTTTGTTTTCTCTGTGTTAACAGATGCTGCTGCTGTTCCAAAACACATTGTTCCATAATCAAGTGTGCCAAAGTCTCATTCTGTGGTGGTCATTAACATCAAACATGTCTAAATCTGTGTGACCTCAATCCATTGCTGGTCTCAAATAACAATTGATTAAGAAGTTAATAACTTCAATAGCAATGCATTTCTCCAAATAAATTGAGGACTTCAGACAGGATATGTTTGCATATTAGAGATGTAATTTCTATCAGAGCTCTTGTAATTCATTTGTTTCAGGAGCTTTTAGCCAGATGAAAAAAGCACAAACCATTTACATTTAAACAAAAGCAAAGTGGGGCTCAAGTCAAGGGCATTAGGTGTAAAGATGGTGGTACTTAGTTACTTTTGGATTGTGAATCCTTCATCTTCTAATGTTTTCATATTGGACTGAATAAAACTAAAAGAAACAAATGGAATGTTTAGGCAATCACCCCAAATCAAAGCTTGAAAAGGAAACTTGAAGCAAGGAGTTGGATAGGAGAAAGTTTCTTGTAGGGAAGTAAGAGGGGTGATGGAAAATGGGAGCTGGTGGGAGGGAGTTGGTGCTGGGGAGGCAGTGATCAGAGAGATAGAGTGAAGGCTAATGATTTACTGCAGTTGTAGGTATTTGCGATTTAATGTCTCTCTCCCACTCTAGACTGTAAGCTCATTGTGGCCAGGGAACATGTCTGCCAACTCACATTATACTCTCCCTATTGCCTAGTACAGTGCTCTGCACACATTAAGTGCTCAATAAATACAACTGACTGATTGGAAAATGGGAGCTGCTGGAAGGGACATGATGTTGAGGAGGTGGTAATCAGATGGGTAGCTTGAAGTCTGATGATCTGCTGCAGTTGCTGCATAAAGATCCTAACTCATATAATGTCATGGTTGCCTCCATGTGTGAGTTTTGGAAAAGATGATCCCAATATGAGTATCACAAAGTAACTGATCTTCTGAAAAATGGCTTGTTTAAAATTTTTATAAAACTACCCCACCCAGAAAAATATGACAAAAGAAAAATCAAAGACACAGACTATCAACCCATCACCTATGCACCTGTGCATTTGGATCTGTATCCTTTTGGCATTGGATATTCACCCCATCCTCAGCTCCTAGCATTTATGTACATATCCACAATTGATTTTAATGTCTGCCTCCCCCTCTAGACTGTAAGTTCCTTATGGGCAGAGAACATATCTTCCAACTCTGTTGTATTGTTCTTGCCCAAGCGCTGAGTACAGTGCTCTGCACACAGTAAGAACTCAATAAATACCATTGGTTGATTGGACTTCCTAGACATACCTGCTTTAATTGACAGAAATTGGAATTAAATTCTCCCTGGGAGAAGAGAATAGGAACTAGAGTTCTCAGATATTTGAGTCTGCATCTCTTGGGTGGTTTGAGTGAGCTCCAGAGCTGGTTTAAGAAACTGCTGAGGATAGGAATCAGGGGTGGCCCTTGGTCAGATGATGCTCAGAACAAATTCTGTGGTTGATGGGAATGCCCAGGCTAGTTAGCCTCTAGGAATCCACCATCATCACTATCAAGGACTAGGGTATCCTCTTGGTAGAGCTGGGAATGACTTACTCAAAAGAGGAATGCAAAGCAGGCTGCATTGGGTTGATTTTATTTCTTTTAAGACTCTTAATCATCTAAACACCACATCTACTCTGATAATAAACTCAGTCCTCCAGGGTACATGACAACAAATGAACAGCATTTTAGTGGTTCATAATTCACATGAGAGAAGTCCCTTTGGCGGAATTATGGTTCAACGGTGAACTAAACTAGAATGTTCATGTCAAATTGATTCTGTTTTTTTCTCAGGATAGGCTGTTTGGAAACCTGTTCACAAGATGTCTATGTTTTTATTTGTGCTGTATATCAAACTGTGAATAAAATGGTTTCAGGTTAGCCCATAGCATATCAAAATAATCTTGTCAAAATGTGACTGTGTATCGGGAGTTGTTGTTGTGTATAATTCCCGGGATATGTCTTAAATTTTGGGTCACCAAAGCTCACTAGCTATTGATCACTAAAGCGCACTAAAAGTGGTATTAATAGTGAAAAAAATCTGTCCAAAGTAAAGCCTTAAAGTAAATAGAGGAAAAAAGGAACTCAGAAACTACAGCTAGGGGAGAAGAAGGCAAAGACAGGAAGATGCCGCTTGCAAACATCTACATCCACATAAAGGTCACCAAAGGTACTGACAATCCTCAAATGGGTTCTAAATAACTTTAAAAAAAACTAGCCCTTCCCAAAAGATTATCCTTCTGGTTGGGTTTCAAACAAGTGTTATTTTGTTCTAGACATAGGAAGAAAATCAATAAATGATTAACCGATCAAATTCTACCAGGTAGGATGGTAAAATCCAGATTTGGTGCAAAATATCTACTTCTTAACCAAGGCTTGCAATCTTTCCTTGGGACAGGAGCAGATTCATGAACCTCCATGAGAGGGAATGTTCACCACATTAAAAAGTTTTATATGGTTCATATGGTTCATATGGTTTTATAGGATTTATAGATCAGAGAGTAGATGCAAGTTGGGTCTTTCATGTTTCTGTCTTCTAAACCACTTACTGCTATCACCTCTCACCAATCTGAATAAACTTGGCAGAATGTATTGCACTGTTGATTTTACTCTTCATTACTGGAGAATTACTTCATTATTGGAGAAGCAGCGTGGCTCAGTGGAAAGAGCATGGGCTTTGGAGTCAGGGCTCATGAGTTCGAATCCCAGCTCTGCCACTTGTTTGCTGTGTGACTGTGGGCAAGTCACTTAACTTCTCTGTGCCTCAGTTCCCTCATCTGTAAAATGGGGATTAAGACTGTGAGCCCCACGTGGGACAACCTGATTCCCCTATGTCTACCCCAGCGCTTAGAACAGTGCTCGGCACATAGTAAGCGCTTAACAAATACCAACATTATTATTATTATTATTACTGTGGATTCAGAAAGAAACTTCTTCCCAGAGAGAGAGGGGTGTGGGCATATAGCTCTAAAGAGCTATCTCTATATCTATATCTCTATGGAGATACACATAGGGACATAATCCTCAGATGTCTACTTGGGCCTTTTCTCAACATATGAAACACTAAGACATCATAGATGTTACCAGTCAACATCTTGAAGAAAAGAGAGAGCACTGACTGTGGAAACTGTAGGGAATTCTCCCTGCTTTCTCTACTGGAAAGATGATAGAATCCTTCTAAACAAACCACTAAAAAAATGTAATCAACCACATTTTAAACCAAGTCATGGCAGAGCAAGGATGTTTTAGGAAGTGGTACAGATACAGGGAAAGGGCAGTGAGCAACACTAAGACTGCTACACTGTATTCAGTGACATCACAAAGACATTTAGCAGTACCAATAGAATAGGTCTCTGGAAACTGCTCAATGAATTGGCTGCCCTAAGAAATTCACACAGATTTCCCAAGCTACTCCACAAGGAGATGTGGTCTGTCTATCTGTCAACTGGTTGGTTCCTCTGAATCTTTCTCCACCCCCATCAAAACAAGGCAGAGCTGTGGCATAAGTCCAGTCCTGTTCAATCTATCCAATGTTATCGAGTTTGAGAATACAGTGAGAGATCTGCAGGATGGAGTCTGAACACACTTCTGTTCCACAGAAAGTTTTTCCAGCTCAGCAGGTTGTCACCAGAAATAGGGAGATGCTGGCTCAGGAACTGCTCTATGCAGATGACTGTGTTCTGGAGGCACACCCATAAGAAGCCTTGCAAAAGTTGATGATTGCTTGGCAGTTGCAGCAGAGTACTGTGGTCTGACAATGTCTGGAGGAAACTGAAGTTATGCACCCACCAATACCCCAGAAATTCTACATACAATCAAAGATAGACTGTAAGCCCGTCAAACGGCAGGGACTGTCTCTATCTGTTGCCGACTTGTTCATCCCAAGCGCTTAGTACAGTGCTCTGCACATAGTAAGCGCTCAATAAATATTATTGAATGAATCAGTTTCCAATGACAAGCAATATGGTCTAGTGGAAAGAGCACGGGCCTGGGATTCAAAAGGCCTCGGAATCGGAGGATCTGGGTTCTAATCCCAGCTCTGCCACTTGTCTGCCGTGTGACTATGGGTGAGTCACTTAACTTCTCTGTGCCTCAACTTCCTCATCTGCAAAATGGGGATTCAATGCCTGATCTCCCTCTCACTTAGACTGTGAGCCCTGTGCGGGAGTGTCCAACCTGATTAACTTAAATCTGCCTCAGTTCTTAGTTCAGTGCTTGGCACATAGTAAGTGCTTAGCAAATAGGAATTATTATTCCTAATTATTATTAGGAATCAGTATGCCCCAACTGAATAAACAAGGGCCTGGGAGGCGGAAGTCCTGGGTTCTAATCTCAGCTCCACCATGTACCTCCTGTGTGACCTTGGGCTAGTCATTTAAGTGCTCTGGCCTCAGTTTCTTCATCTGCAAAATGGGGATTCAATACCTGTTCTTCTTCCTCCTTAGAGTGTGAGCCCTGTGTGGGACCTGATTATCTTGTATCTACTCTGGTGCTTAGTAAGCACTTAATGCATTCCACAGTTATTTTTATTACTGGCAACACATAACTCAAAATTCGGCTACCTAGTTACTGTGTTGTCCAACGATGCATACATAGGCAAAGGGATAGAAAACAGAATAAAAAAAGTCAGCATGATTTTTGGAAGACTGCAAGACAGAGTGTGGCAACATTAGGGCATCAAGCTCCAAGCAAATCGGTAGTTACGGGCTTCTGGACCTACATCCAGAAGACACAGCTGGCTCCTGGAGCTGTTCCATAATCATCACCTTTGAAACATACTCAACATCTAATGGCAGGACAGGACTATCAACTACGAGGTTTTGGACTGCCACCTACCAGCAATCAATTAATCACTCAGTGGTATTTATTGAGCACTTGCTGTGTGCAGGACACTGTAATGAGCACTTGGGGGAGTACAGAATAACGGAGTCGATTGATACGTTCCCTGCCCACATAAAGCTTAAATGAAGCAGTGTTCACTGAGGAGGATATGGGGAGAATGGATTACAACAGGATGCCTCTGAAGACTGTATTAAACTCCAGAATAGGTTCTGTGCCTGATGTATCTTGCAGGACTATTATGCTGCATATGATGTCACT
Organism: Ornithorhynchus anatinus; assembly: GCF_004115215.2. Classification (NCBI taxonomy): domain Eukaryota; kingdom Metazoa; phylum Chordata; class Mammalia; order Monotremata; family Ornithorhynchidae; genus Ornithorhynchus; species Ornithorhynchus anatinus. The sequence continues at coordinate 31,260,571 of NC_041730.1, forward strand.
GGGGTCATTTCTTCAGCTTCACCTTAATTTTTCCCCCACCCCAAAGTCATTCTCCTGCTTTTTGGGACAGAGTGGAGTTGGCTGCCAGGTGAAACTATGTGGGGTCCACATTACAGGCATGGAGAAGAATCTCTTCCATCCCTATGTTGGCTCTCCAGTGCCACTCTCCTGGCTTTGCCCTGCCCTGCCTGTTTTTGGGTCCATCTCCCCCCCACCAATGAGACAAGTGGCAGTGCAGTGGAACCAGCAAACTCCTGGGGCTCCCACCAACCCTCCCAATCCTATTACACCACCCAAGGTGGGAGAACCATTGAACTCTGTGTTCTGCATGGCTCGGTGGTTGGCCCAGGCAGAGGAAGTGGAAGTAGTGGTGGAAATGAGCACTCTTCCCTGTCTTCCCTGTCAAGCCCCAGGGCACATTCACATTCATCTGGAGTGGAGGAGCAGAGAAGAAGCCAAAAGAAATTATGAGAGTGTTTTGTCAAAGTTATCCATTTTTGCTTCCTCCCTTGTTCAGATCAATTTTGTGCTATATGAACCAAGACCCTAAATTAAGGAAGGTGGTTGTAGATTATTTTACATGACATAGTACTTTTTTGAGTCAGTGAAGTGAAAACTGGAGAAAACTCACACAACTCTGAGGATAAAATTGAATATGGAAATATTCCAATTATTAAGTAAATCGAAAAATGAAATATCTTTGTGCAAGTACTAATTTAATTACAAGATTGTATATCAATCAGTAGTATTTGTTAAGAACTTACAGTATCAGAAACTTCTAAATGCTTGAGATGAGTCCAACAGAGTTGGTAGATGTGATCCAGGCCCTCAAGAAATTTATCATGCATTGGGAAAGACAGATACTGGCAGTTAGGAGGAAGAGAATGTATACATGGGTTAATCATATTTATTGAGCATTTACTGTGTGCAGAACACTGTACAATGCTTAGGAGAGTGAAATATAACAGGGTTGGTGGACATGTTCCCTGTCCTCAAGGAGCTGATAGTCTAGAGGTTTAAGAAATAGAGTACATCAGAGATGTACTGGCTGACCCCTGGTTCAGAATGGCCACAATATGTAAAAACCGAAAGCCCTGCCCCAAGTAATGCTTAATCACTGCAAAGACTCAATTCCTTCCATGCCCCTTCCTCTTCCTGTCCCATCTTCCCTCCTCCTTTCTGAATACAGACTCAAGGCCCATTATCTCCACTTCACTGGAGTTTTAGGAGGGAGGCTGCACAGATAAGACTGGTTAGGAGGGGCAAAACTCTTAGGTGGTTTAAAGCAATCCCATATCTGTTTCCACTGAAACAGAGAAACCCTCATTCATCTGTTTTCCTGTTCTGCCCCCTCCATCCCTTACTGGAACACGAACTGGAAGGCAATCTCTCCCCTTCATCCCAAAACAGTACTTGTGACTGCTGTGGGTAGGGGAAGGGAGAATGTTGCTGCACCCCCATTGCTACCATCTTAATGGTACCTTCCTCTCGCCATCCTGCTTAATTCCTCACTGCACTGCTGGTCACCCCGAGAAGCAGACCTTGAACCAGTAGGGAAGAACTGAACTTTGGCATGGAGGATTCCCTTTCTTCTGCTGCCCCTTTCCCACCACCATAGGTGCCAACTTCTTATTTGGGGCTAAAGAGGTGTAGAAATTTGTTGGGGGAGAAAAAGGGAAGAGAGAGAGAGAAACAGAGAGCTACAGCCAGCAAGGTTAAGAATGTGGAGAGGTAGATATGACTCCTTCCCTCCCTCCACTCCTTGACTAACTCTCAGAATCCTGTGCATCAGGGATGGCAAGAAAAAAAGCTCAAAGGGGAGTATTTTTTCCCTCTTTTTTATAATAATAATGATGGTATTTGTTAAGTGCTTACTTTGTGCCAAGCACTGTTCTAAGCGTTGGGGTAGATAGAAGGTAATCAGGTTGTCCCATGTGGGGCTTGCAGTCTTAATTCCCATTTTATAGATGAGGTAACTGAGGCACAGAGAAGTTAAGTGACTAGATCAAAGTCACACAGCTGACAGAGGCAGAGACAGGTTTAGAACCCACGACCTCTGACTCCCAAGCCCGTGCTCTTTCCATTAAGCCATGGTGCTTCATAGAAAAATGGTATTTATCTGTACCTAATTCTGGGATAGATATATGCTAATCAGGTTGAACACAGTCCTTGTCCCACATGGGGCTCCATTTTTGACCTTCCATCTTTCTTCTTCACTTGGCTGCCCTTCAAACTCACAAAGAGAGAGTGACAACTGACAGGAAATGCCATCACATTTCTTTCCTCGTGAGTTTGTATGACTGAATCCAGCCACCTCTGAACATTTCTGGCCTGTGCTGGAACCTGATATTGTATAGCTCTTGGAGCTTGCTTACTCCAGGTCTATGGAGTGGGTGGGTCCAGGTGATAAGGCTGGGATTGGAGCCCCCTGGGGTGAAGTGGTTAGGTTACCCCCATAGTTTGAGGGGCATGGAGAACCAGGTCCCCACTGTCCCCTTGATGCCAGCCCCCTTTCCCACCAGAGCTTCAAACTCATCCTGAAAACCTATTATTTTCCATAAACTGCTCCCAAAGTCCTCCTGATATTTCTGTAAGACTGTAAGCTTATCTCTAGACTGTAAGCTTGTCGTAGGCAGGGGATTGTCCGTTTATTCTTATTCTATATTCTCCCAAGCACTTAGTACAGTACTTTTCACACAATAACCACTCAATAAATACAAATGAATGAATGATCTTTCCCTTGGGAGAAAAGCAGAAGTCTCCAAGGCCTCAGTGTGTATACGCTTTTCCTCAGAGTTTAAAGGGTCCCTTTGTCAGTGTTACCTCCTTGTTCAGCTGAGCCCTCATTTTTTCCTGGAAAAAGATCATTTCAGCCCCACTCACCATACCACAGATCTATTATCTACATTATTCATCATCAACCAGAGTTGGCTCCTTTCATTGCCTCCCATAATAAGCCTTTCCATTCCCTGAAACATCTTGATGTTCTCCTTGGAACTTCATTCCATTTCCTGAATGCAGCTTCAGTAGACTAATTGGAAAGGTTATTAACTCCTTCCTTTCTCTTAATTTTAGCTCAAAAATAATTCTATCCTTTCCTGAAGTCATATCTCATATTTCATTTGGTTTTGCCACCTGCAAGCAAGCTGAAGTTTCTTTGAATATTAATTTTTTTCTGTATCTATTGAACATCAGTTTCAAGTTTTCTCATATCTGCCTTAGGACAGCCTTTTCAAGGCTGAAATCTCAGTTCTTTGCTTTTTGTCTTTGTTTCTATTATCTCACAATTTATTCATGAGGACATGTTCAGTGAGTTCACAAATGATGTTAATTTGGAAAGAGTTGTTTTGGAGCAGGGAAAAAGGAACAAATCTACAAAGTTGAGGTAGAATCTATCAGTCCTCTAGACTGTAAGCTCGTTGTGGGCAGGGAATGTGTTTATTGCTATATTACACTCTCCCAAGCACTTAGAACAGTGCTCTGCACACAGTAAGTGCTCAATAAATATGATTAACTGACTAATAAAACCAGGATGACTAACATAAATATAAAGCAAGTATAACATAGAACAAGTTACATTTACCAAGTAGTGTTCTTATGTTAAAATTTGCTAACATAATGCTTGACATTATTAAGAGAATTATGGCATATAAGAACCAGTAGAAATCATCCCCCTAACTTAACCTTTGGAAGGTGAAATTCCAGTTTTAGGTTTAGGCTCTGGGAGGGGTGGAGAATTTGGGAAAGATCCAGAAAAGAGAAGTAAAAATAGGACAGAAGAGGGAGATTGCTATTGCAGAACAATACCTTCTGAAGGGTTATAGTAAAGAGTATCACAATCCATTGTTCTCTGTCCTCAGTCAGGAAAAATGAATAGACTAAGATTTAAATTAGAGCAAAAGATAGATTTGAAAATAAAAAGTGATGATGGTTTTCAACAACAGCATTCCAAATAATCAGTGGTATTTACTGAGCACTTTCTGTGTGCACAGCACTGTACTATAAGCTTGGGAAAATACAAGAGTTAGTAGATGAAATCCTTGCTCAATCAGTCAATCAATCATATTTATTGAGCACTTACTGTTTGCAGAGGACTGGACTAAGTGCTTGGGAGAGTACACTCTGACTACCTTATATCTACCCCAGCGCTTAGAACAGTGCTTGGCACCTAGGAAGTGCTTAACAAATACCATTATTATTAATATTATTACTACACTATAACAGAGTTGGTAGACATGTTCCTTGCCCACAAAGAGCTTACAGTCTAGAGGACTGTGTGGCTAGCTTAGTGGAAGAACTTTCCGTGATTGAGCGTAAACTACTTATGTGCAGGGAACATTGCTTCATGCTTCTGTTTAACTTCTCCATACATTTAATACCGTGCATTGCATCCACTGGTTTAACACTCCTATTACTACTTTCTAAAATCAAGGAAGAGCCCTAGAGATTCATGCAAAGTGTTCTGGCACTATTATTATATCAACCTAGCGATCTTCACAACACTTCTTAATCAATTTAGTATCTGTCAAAGTTTTATTAGAAAACTATTTACTCCAGGGATTAAATAGAGCAAGAACTCCAAATAGAAACTCTTTTGGAGGAGAGATGAGACTGTGGAGGAAGGAGGGGAAAGGAACATAGAAAATACATTTTTTCTGTTTTATTCATTTGTTTCCTACCCCAGTGATAAATGGCAAAACTTGATCCACTCAAGTTCATCAACCCCCCTTGTTGCTACTCTTTCTGCAAATTTTTTGCCCATTTAAAAAGGTTCAGAACTAAGGCAATTTAAACTCATTTTGCAAATATGATTTTCATGCCTCTGTTCTAAATGCTATGCATGCTAAAGTTCAAATATCACCTCTGCTACTCTCTTTCCTTCCAAAACTCTTTTAATTCTATCAAAAGCTATTCAATTGTCTGGATAGAGTTTGTCTTTTCTGAACTTCAACTGCTTACAACCCAGCATTCCTCTCTCTTCTAGATGGCCTCAGATTTATCTTAATGTTCTTTTTATTGTTTTTATAGTAGCTATTAATACTTAATTTTCTCATTTCAGGCTCATCGGTCTTCCTTCTTTTGAAAACGTTGGTGGTGCTAATTTTCTTTTCCTAATTGCCATGCCCATCTCTTGTTCTAAAAAAAAATTCCTGCAAGGCCAGAGGAGAGAAACCACCCATAAAGACAGGTGTTTGGTGATCTCTTCTGTCTGATCTTGTCCCCTACATACCCTTTCCTGCCATGACTTCAGTACTCTTTAACTCTTCAAATCTCTGTTCTTCATTTTCTTGTTGCCAATCTAAAGAAAAGCAACAAAAAATTTCAGTATGGCAGTCTTCTTATGGTCATCATTAATTTCATTTCATTTTCTCTTTAGAGGCTCTTTTTCTCTTTCCACCCCTCTTAAGTATTAGTAAAAGCTGTGCTGATGTATTTTTGAAAGCTCATGTTCTCGGTACCAGTCTCTTTTTGACATCGCTTATGCCTTTTCTTGCCCTTGTCCTTTTTCTACAATATCTACCGGTCAGACAAGGTTCTTGTTGAATTTGCCTTTCTTTCTTCCACTTCCTGAACAGATTTTACTTCACTGATCCTTGTGGAGAACACTTCACTCCTTGTTCTCTGGCTCTTTTTGGCCTGTAGAACATTTATTGTCATTAAAAAAAAAGTTTTAAAACATGAGTTCTTAAGACTTCTTTGCAGTGCTCCATGATAATGATGACCTGCTACAGATGCAGTGCTACAGATGCAGTGAGTTTTTGTGGTTTTGATTCAATCACTCAATAGTATTTATTGAGCACTTACTATGTGCAGAACACTGTACTAAGTGCTTGGGAGAGTACAATGCAACAGAATTAGAGGACATGTTCCCTGCCCATAATGAGCTTACAGTCTGGAGGACAAGTTTACAGTTTGGTTTTCTTGGATGACATGGTATTCTCAGCTGCTGGGCCAGTCTGAGATTACAAACCAAATACCTGGGAGAAACCAGGCTGAGGGGACTATGAAGTAAAAATGTTAAAATAGGACCCACAGTGTTATTATGATACTTTTTCAGAGAGCAGATGGTCACTGCTAAGAGAAGAATCTGGCATTTGAGTAAATGAGGGAAGGATTAGTGAAAGTACTGTAGTGTGGTAAAAGTTTTGCAAGATTGCGTTAGTCTTGGCCTTCTTTCTATGACCTCACAACAAACTCCTCCATTTCCAGGAACAAGTGAAAGGAACTGATAAAATATAAGGAAATGCTGTATTTAGTCAAATTATTCAGTGGTCTAGTTAATTTTATATTGGAAGCAACTTGCCTGCTTTGTTTTGTCTTAACTCTTCCTTCTTAAAAGTGAGGGTAGTTAGTAGACTGTAAGGTCACCCTGGGCAGGGAATGTGTTTGTTTTGTCTGTTTTACTGTTACATTGTACTTTCCCAAGAGCTAAGTACAATGGTCTGCATTCAGTAAGCTGTCAATAAATAGGATTCACTGACTGAATGACTGACTAGTAATAATGATTTAAATTACAGAGGGCCCAGTAGGTGGAATGCACTACAGCAAGACAATCCCACTCCTCAAAATTGGATTAACTTCCCATGATGTTGAATGAGCTCCGGCCATGAAGACCTTTAAGAATTATCCATCTAGATAGCTGGAATCTAGACTATTAGCACATGCCTCCTTTCTGATCTCCCATCCTCCTGTCTCCCCCCGCTTCAGTCTATACTTCACTCCGCTGCCCAGATCATCTTTCTACAGAAATGCTCTGGGCATGTCACTCCCCTCCTCAAAAATCTCCAGTGGTTGCCTATCAACCTTTGCAAGAAGCAAAAACCTATTCTTGGCTTCAAATCTCTCCATCACCTTTCCCCCTCTTACCTCACCTCCCTTCTCTCCTCCTACAGCCCAGCCTGCACACTCCGCTCCTCTGCCACTAACCTCCTCACTGGGCCTTGTTCCCGCCTGTCCCGCCGTCGACCCCTGGCCCACGTCCTACCTCTGGCCTGGAATGTCCTCCCTCCTCACATCTGCCAAACTAACTCTCTTCCCTTTTTCAAAGCCCTATTGAGAGCTCACCTCCTCCAGGAGGCCTTCCCAGACTGAGCCCTCCCTTTCCCTCTGCCCTCCTCCCCTCCCCATTGCCCCACCCCCAAATCACTTATGAACATATCCTTATACTCTAATATTTCCCCTATCTGTAATTTATTTTAATGTCTCTGCTCTTCCTCTGCTCTTCCCCCTTCCCCTCCCCACAGCACTTATGTATATTTGTACATATTTATTCCTCTATTTTATTAATGATGTACATTTATCTATGGTTCTATTTATCTATTTTGGTGGTATTGATGCCTCTCTACTTGTTTTGTTTTGTTGACTGTCTCCCCCTTCTAGACTGTGAGCCTGTTGTTGGGTAGAGCTTGTCTCTGTCTGTTGTTGAATTGTACTTTCCAAGCACTTGGTACAGTGCTCTGCTTAGTAAGCACTCTATAAATACAATTGAATGAATAAATGATGAATTCCCTCTGTCTTTTCCAATTTTATGTCATGGGTCTTGAGAATATTTTGTGTCACTTCACCTTTTTTCTCTTTTAGTCTTTCCCAAATTAGTCAAAACTGTGTGTGGGGCACTGTACTATGCATATAATAATAATAATAATATTGGTTTTTGTTAAGTACCTACAATGTGCCAAGCACTGTTCTAAGCACTGGGGTATATACAGGGTAATCAAGTTGTTCCACATGGGGCTCACAGTCTCAATTCTCATTTTACAGATGAGGTAACTGAGGCAGAGAGAAGTTAAGTGACTTGTCTAAGGTCACACAGCAGACAAGTGGCAGAGCCGGGATTAGAACCCATGTCCTCTGATTCCCAAGCCCATGCTCTAGCCACTAAGCCATGCTGCTTCCATTTGGGAAAATACAACCCAATAAAGTTGGTAGATATGATCCCTCTCCTCAAGGAGCTTACAGTCTATGGGGGAGAGAGACATTAAAATAAATTACAGATAGGGGAAATATTAGAGTATAAGGATATGTCCATAAGTGATTTGGGGGTGGGTTGAGAATCTAAGTGTTTAAATGGTACAAATCAAATGCATCATCGACACAGGGTGGGGATTGGATAGGGGAAATGAAGGCTTAGCTAAGACCTCTTGGAGGACATAAGGTTTTGCAGGTGGGGAGTGTGATGAGCTGTTGGATATGAATGGGGAGGTAGTTCCAGGCCTCCCTGAAAGGGGAAGGGATTGGCAGCAGGCTATTCCAGATCAAGGTACAGAAAGTAAATTGGCATTAGAGGAGTGAAGTTTGCAGATTGGGTTGTAAAAGGAAATCGGTGATGTAAGGTAAAGAAGGGCTGATTGAGTGCCTTAAATTCTGTTTGATATGGAGGTGGATGAGCAATCATTGAAGGTTTTTGAGGGTTGGGGAAGTAGGGACTGAGTGGTTTTTCAGAATAGTAATCCAGGCAGCATAGTGAAGTATGATTGGGGGAGGGGAGAGATAAGAGGTAAGGCGGTCAGCAAGTAGGGTGATGCAGGAGGCTGATGCTTGGATCAGTGTGGTAGCAGTTTGGATGGCAAAGATAGAGTGGATTCTAGAGATGTTGTGAAGGTAGAAATGACAGGATTTAGTGACAGATTGAATATGCTGGTTGAATGTGACAGATAAATCCAGGGTAATGCCAAGGTTATGGACTTGTGAGACAGAGAGAGTGGTAATGTTGTCTACAGTAATAGGAAAAACTGGGAGATGACAGGGTTTGGGTAGGAAAATGAGAAGTTCTGTTTAGAACATGTTACATTTGAGATGTCTTTCTCTCTATCCTTTTTTATGGTATTTGTTAAGGGCTTTCTATATGCCAGGCATTATCCTATGCTCTGAGGTAGATACATTGTACTCAGGTTGGACACAATTCATGTCCCACATTGGGCTCACACTCTTAATCTTCACTTTACAGATGAGGCAAATGAGGCACAGAGAAGTTAAATGATTTGCCCAAGGTATTACAGCTGACAAGTAGTGGAGCTGGGATTAGAACCCAGGTCCTTGTGACTCCCAGGCCCATGCTCTAACCACTAGGCCACACTGCTTCTCAGGGTCAATCCTACTGAGAGAAAGAACTAGGTCTTCAACTAAGCTCCCTGGGTCAGAGCCGTGCTGACCGTACAGATTTCCAGATCCACATGCTTGATGGATTTCCCAGGCTCCTTGCATTTTTGACTAGACCCCTTAGTTCATTAGTGTTTTTTTTCTCATAGACCTCATGTACATGGCAGAACAATTCCGTCTTCTGTTTTTATTGTGTTTATTGGAAAAACAAGCTGGATTACTTAGGCATGCACTCTCTCTTTTAGTTCTTTCCCACGTACAACAGGCTCAACAAGTTTTCCCACTTAGGAGCCCAGGAAGCTGGCACTCCAGCTTAAATGGTATCTACCGATTCCCTCGGGCACCTCTCAGCATTTTGAGGTGCTATGAATCTAAGTCTTTCTCCACGCTTAAACTGGTTGATCTCCGTAAGCATCCACCTCCTCATCTGTAATCTTCTTTAGCATCAGAAAACATCTCAAGAAATCTTCCTGCCCTTGCAGGTCCCTAAAGTCATTTTTGTTAGTATCCTCCAAATTGGTGTCGATTGTACTTGGAGGACTAATGCCCCTGTGAAGTTCCCAGAATCCCTCAGGAATCATATTGTCCTCAAGGTCAGATCCTTTGTCCTAACCCAGGTAGAAACTGTTACAGAATGAAAACTCAAATGAAAAAGTTATCTAAACTGTAAAACCCTTTGATGGTATTGAGATAAAAGATGCTACCTAAATCCAAAGCATTGTCCTTTAATGTTGTTATAAGCCTGGACCTTTCATGTGCTCTGGATTTTAAGTTATGTGGAAGACAAAGGCTCTGTGTTCAGGGTGCCAATTACTTAGCTCTTTCCTGCTTCATAGGAAAAGTGAAGAAAACTTGATTTAAGATTCTCAGTTCAGTTTTTTAAAGAATCTTTTTAATTATTCTATTAGTCAAATTAAGTTCTCTAAGGATAATTCTTTGACAGATGTGTAATCGGATAAATGACAAAAATGAATGCCAGTAATAATCCACAAAATGATTCTTTAAGGCCAAAAATTAAATTCACATTTTGACTCAAATAAAACTTCTATTTTTCCTTAATACCTATTGAATTTTAAAGAGTACAATAAAATGGTGTTAAAATGGATCGATTGTTTTAAAGAAAAAGAACATATGGCCTTCTTCATTCTGGTTTTGGGAATAGCACCATGGTTGCTTAGATTTTAATCATCTCTTGCTTTAATGTTTTTCAAAATTATGATCAAAAATGAACTGGGCTCCAGGCCTCTCAAATGATTTTACACTACATTGGATTTCTTGAGTGCTAAATTGCTCTCTGAGAGACACGTTAGTTGGTACAGCTTCCACAAATGTCAGGGAGTAACTTAGACACTGGAGATTCTGGCATGACATTTGGAAGAGTTAATCGAAGGGCAAAAATAGTAAAGAGAAATGACAGGTAATACCACAGTGAGGTTGACAAACAGTCTTATCACTGGGTATTCATCCACTAAACTAGGCTGGGCAACAATCTGTTGGTAAGTTGCCAAATATGTGCTAGACATTAATTTATTCATTGGCATCCTCATGATCCCCAGGTGCCCTGTGCGCTTTAAGGACATTAAGTTCTACATGTGTGGAGAGGTATAAAAAGATGGATGCTAGTCTTCCTTGGAAATCTACTCCTCAGGGGTCCATTACTAAAAAATTGAGATTATCTATTACAATTTTTGATGATCCATATTGATGAAATTAAAATTAGATGACATTTAACTTAGTTCTGAATAAACAACTATTCATTTTTCAATGAATAATATAATTGGATTGTGGAAATTACTAGTGTTAAGGAGAAATGAGTTTGTGTAGAGGACTTAATATGCTAAAATATTTACCCTACATTTGAGAGGTTTCATATTTGAATTGCAAATTTAACAAAGCCAGAAATATTTTCAATTTTAAGCCTTAGATAACTGACATGTATCTTTATGAAATATTTACTCCCTTGAGAAAGTCTTTAAAATTTTTTGATTAAACCAGTCTGTTCAAGGGAGACAGACATGATAACCTATATTCTGCACCGAGAATTTTGAAATTAGAAGCCATTTCAACCTTTTACTTTAATAAACAAATTGAAGGACAATTATAGTTCATTTCTAGAAATTTAAAGATTACTTTTACTCCCGCTTTTTAATAAGAAACAGAATAGCATGTGCAGGCACATTGCAGTAGCTGTTAGCTTTTGGCTTTATATCATTATCTTACAAATGATTACCCTTTTGGTTGCCTGAAGTTCAGTTTTTCAAATTATGTTCATAAACCTGCCTAGTAAATACGGTCTAGTTTTGAATCCGAGTATATACAGCACAGTAAAACCCCTCAGAGTTCAGCAATGGTTTTCACCAGGGCTTTTTTTGTGTATTTGTTTTTAATACAACAAAAGGTCCAGGAAATGTCAGCTTCTGGGACTAGGCCCAGTTGTAAGATGGGAGTGGGGGAAGGGTGGACAACTAATTCCTTAATAATGTAGATTCCAGAGACCAGAGCAGAAACACCATAAGCAGACTGGATTTTGCGGCGCTTGGTGGTTCAGTAAACTGTAAGCTTGTTATGGGCCTGCAGGGAACATGTTCATTAATTCAGTTTCTTTGCCTTTGCCTAAGAATCATTTTATAGTAATTTTTTTAGTTATTTCACAGGTTGTTTCCCAGTAGGGAGACCAAATCACAGGGGTTAAGTGACTTGGGGCATCCACTCTTTACATGAGGTCTAAATATGACTCAGATGTATCTGATAAAAACATATTGTACAGTGTCTTTTCTGGTGCACAGAAGTTCAAGAACTTTTATAGAGTTTCTGTGATCTTTTCCAGTTATTTCCCCACCTCATACTTTCACTACCCCAATCCCAAATGGATATCCTCTTATCAATCCATGGCATATGTTTTTAAGAGTTTGTCATGAATGAATGAATTAATATTGTAACATTGAAAAATGATTTTAATTTCTCTAACCCTATGAATGTATGATCTGTTAGTGGAATATTTTGTGTGATCTGTATTCTTACTAGCAATGCAATCATTATGCTTATGCTTTGCTTTTTTGTCTGTTACTGAAGACTTATCTTGGGGTAGCCACTATTTTGGCCTAATCTATTAGGTCAGAGTGCATGAATGGGTAAATATTTAGTTGGATATAGGGGTTGTTAAAAGCAAAGACCTGTTGAACTTGTTTATTAAATTATTAGGGAAGGATCATCTCAATCAGTTGTGGAAATAGGTACTGAATTTCAAAATACTTGAGTGAGACTGGGATTTTTTTTCTTGAAGACGTTCACAGAATCCTCAGATTATTTGTCATTTATCTAAAATACTTTTTCTGAGTCATTTTCAACAACAAGACAGCTCCTTAGGCCTCAGTTTGTCAGTATCATCAATGGCCTCAAAATATGGGTAAACCTTGAATCAGATCTTGCACCCTGTTATTTTTATTCACATTGCAAAAAGTAGAATTTGATGGTGCCTGACACTTGGCTTCATTGATTATCCATCAATAGTGTACCCTGAGCATCTGAGCATTTACTTTGTGAAGAGCACTGTGCTAAGTGCTTGACAGAGTACCATACAACTGGTAGACATAATCCCTGCCTTCAAGGAGCTTACAATCTAATGGGGGAGATATATATTATTAATTCATTAATTAAATTGTATTTATTGAGCACCTACTTTGTGCAAAGCACTGTACTAAGCACTTGGGAGAGTATGCTATAACAATAAATGAACACATTCCCTGACCACAATGAGCTTGCAGTCTAGAGGGCAAGGGAAGCAACTGAGTATTAGGATCTGCACATAAGTGCTGTGTTGGCTGAGGATTGGTGGGGAGTCCATAAGTACTTAGAGAGTTGAACTAACTGCATGGGAGAGGCAAGTAGGGAGGGAAAATAGGGTGGAAAGGATGAGAGCTTAGTCCATGGTGGCTCTCAGGAGGAGATATGATTTCAGTAGGGATTTCAAGATAGAGTGAGATCTGTTGGCAGTGCAGTGGAAGGGATTTGCAGACAAGAGAGAAGGAGGATGTGAGCAAAGAGTCGATGACAGGTGAGGTGAGAGCCAGAGACAATGAGTAGGTTGGTATTAGAGAAGTGAAGTGTGTGGGCTGGGTTGTAGTGGGAGAGGAGAGAGGATAAGGTAAGGAAGAGAGAACTGCCTGAGTACCTTGAATCCTATGGTGAGGAGTTTCTGCCTGATGCAGATATGAATGGGTAACCACTGGAGACACTTGAGTGGGTAGACATGCATAGAATGATTTTTTAGGAAAATGATCCTGGCAGTAGAGTGAAGTATGGACTTAGAGAACTCGTAGTCCATAGCAGGAGAGACAAATTAAAATAAATTACAGGTAAGGGAAATGGCAGACTGTAAGGACGTGTACACATCCCGATGGCTCACATGGGTACTGCTCAGAAGATGGGGCAATATTTGTCCCTTCCCTCCCTGTAGCTTGTATCTCTAAAGCATGCCAATCAAACCAGATAGTAAGTTGTGTTTACTACCTGGGTAAAATTTGTTTTGGCTTGCTCATTTGCTTTGTAATTCAATCTCTCTCTCCCTCATCTTCCCCCACATCCCCAAGTTTTCCAACAAAAAAAAACTGGACTTGAGTTACTGATGTTAGAAAACCTGATTTCCACTGATTGAAAGGGGAAAAGGTCTACTGGGGTTGTCCAGGAGCAGAATGGCCAGACAGGGTGCCACCATTTATCTCCCATTAAATGTGGGCCTTCCCTTTTGGACTGGGTAGTCTCTATTTGCAAATCTGTATGAGATTATGCACGAGTTGCCCTGACAATTGTGTGCCATCTTGTCCATTGACTGGCTGACATGGAAGTATCATGCATAATGGCCTTGTGCCATGTCATGGGCAAGAACACTGTTTCATTCCTTGAGTGGTCCTAAGAACCTAATCACCCCCTAGCCATTTCTCTGGTCACTGACTCCATAGCAGCCCATTCTTCACAGGAACCATTGAGAATGGGAAGCAGGGTTGATGATTTTGGTTCTCCCTGATTCCCTTATGTAATGTTGAGGTCATGGAAGCCTTATTCACTACAAGCAAGTTCCCGCTGAATTCCCTTCCACACTGTGCGATTCTGGGTCGAGAACAGCCCAGGAAATAGCAGGGAGAGGAGTGGAGGAGACATGGTCCTGTTAAACACTGTGGAATGAGGGTGAGATAAAGGAGAAGGGGAGCAGTTAGAGCCTTAAGAAGAAAGAGAATAAAAAGGAAGATAGATGGAAAGACCACAGATGGAGAGTGACAGGCAGAGGAGAAGGGGGGGAGAGAGAAAAGGAGAGAGGCTAAAAGACAATCATATAAAGAGAGACGAGGGAAGAGAGATTTAAGGAAGAACAAGGAGAGGGAAATCATGTGGTAGGCAAGAAAGGAGAATGGGAATTGGAAATAATGAAGGACAAAAAAGGGACCTCCTCTCAGGGTAGCACCTGGAGAGTTTCCAGTACTCCACCAGTCTCGGCTTCATGAGGGACAGTCAAGCAGAGGCCTATCCATTCCATTCCTAGCTTGGGCAGTGGCTATCAAGTGGAAAGCAATCTACTACAAGTCAAAACTCACCTGTGCTGGGCAACAGTGGTATGGTAGAAAGTTGAGGGTGGAGATTTGAGTTTACCGAGTGGAAAGCGGCAGTGGTAAACCACTTCCATATTTTTACCAAGGAAACTCTATGGATACACTACCAAAACGATTGCAGATGGAGAGTGGGGCTTTCTGGGAGAGATGTGTCCATGGTGTCACTATGGGTCGGAAATGACTCAATGGCATAAGACAAGACAAAAGGGACAAAGAGTATCTTAGGGAGGCCAGAAGACATAGAAAGAGGGGCAGTAGAAAGATCACTAAGTGGATAAATTAAGAGACTGATCAACAGAATTATTAAGGGACAAAAAGGAGGAAAGAGGAGACGAGCAGAGAGAAATGAGTGACAAGAAGAGAATTCCAGGAAGAGAGAAAAGGAAAGAAGGCAGAGAAAAAGGAGGAAATTTACAACATTTAATCTGGGTGAAAACTGGGTAATTCTACAAGCACTGTATATTTTAGATGCTGTCATCAGAGAAGACATTAAGTCATTGACAGGGAGAGCTGGATAATTTATTGTTTGACATTTTCTTTTGTCTTTTATGTTAACCTATTCCATCTAGACTGAATATCCTTTAACCCAACTAAAGAAAGGACAAAGGGAGATTTCAGCTATACTAAATGGCTCAGTATAATTTCCAACAATATGGAGATGTTTACTTCATCAGCCTTGTAATAAAAATAAGAAAATCTAATATTCCACACTATCTTGATTAAAAGTTGGTGCACGGTATTTTTGTTTAAGTGGTTCAAAGAGAAAGCACACAATAATGCTATTTTGTAATTTTAGGCTACATTAATTTTTATCAATGGTTCATGCTAGAGTGATACTTTTTAATGGGTTATTGTTCAAGAAATTAATGAACTAACTGGTGGTGAGAGCCATCAACACATAAAACTAATAATTTTGCATTTGTTCTGCATTTAATGTGTTTAATTTAATCAAAGTTTACTTAAAGGTAAGTAAATTCAACTGTTCAGTGAGAGAAAATGAACATTCCTTGATGGAAAATGTTTACAAAGAACCTAAACCACATGAAGTTTAAAGTTCAAAATTATAATAATTATTTCAAGAAACAAAATGAGGCAGTTATGCACTTGTTCTCTCTCTCTCTCTCTCTCTCTCTCTCTCTCTCTCTCTCTCAAGAACTTGATAGCTGCATCCATCTTCTCAAGACTATCTTCTCGCAATCCACATCATTTGGTTTGTCTCATCAGAGAGGAAAGAAGATTACTGAAGCTTCTATAGGTGTGGGTGTGTATAGGTGCTTAGACGATTCAAGGAGGTAAAAAAGCTCTTGTTTTGGTGGCAATTATCATGGTCAAATTAAATTAATATCCCCAAATTTTTATTTAGATCAGCATGTTCTAGTGCAGATTTTTACATTTCTTTTGTAAGCCACGTAAGCTGTGAAGAGTTGCAAGTTTTTGATAATGCCTTGCTTACTTAACTGCAATTTCCTAACCTTTTGAACCACTTACATTGAAATAGTCCTCCTGTGGGTTAAAGCGCTCACAATTTGGAGGACTATCAAATAGACGTCAAATCAGAGACTGACAAATTTATTGTTCATATTGGTGGAGAAGAATACAAGAAATGGTACTGTTGGGTCAGACCAATTGCTCATCTACTCTATTATTTTCTCTCTTTGGCAACAGGATGTTTGGAGGAAGCACACGATGATGGTCACCAACTTTGACATCTGTCCTGATGTTTAATTATGTGCCATCTAAAATCCTTAAACTTTTCCTCCAAATATCTGACCTTTTTTCTGGTAATTTATAATGGACCACCTGCCCATGTAGTTAACTAAACCTCTCTTGAACCTGCAGCTATTTTTGACCTGCACTGCTCTTGGGGTAATACATTTCATATATTTGCCATATGCTGGGAGAAGTATTTCCTTGTTTGGCTTTACCTACAGTAATCAACCCATCATATTTACTGAGTACATACTGTGTGCAGAGCATTGTACTAAGTGCTTGGGAGGTACAATGTAGCAGCATTGGTAGACATTCCCTGCATCCTCAAGCTTCAGTGGATACTCCCTCATACTACTATGGTCACGGCGAGCAACACTGAGTTCTTCCTGTTTACCCCCTTCAAGATCTTGTAGACTTAAATCATGTCCTTTCTTAGTCTCTGTCTTTTTAGACAGGAGTTCTAATCTGGTACTCTTAGATAAGATTCCCTGCTTTCCTAACTCAATTGTGATGTTGTCATAGGAATCTAACAGTGAGACACTTAGACGGTTTGGATGTCAATTTTCAGTGAACTGGCTGAATTGCTAGGGAAGAGCTAGGAACATACTAGAGTGTCTTGTTGAGTGGTTATAGGGATAGACTTCCTGAAGGAAGTGAATAGTGAGCTAAATTTGAAATGGTGGTCATAACTCTGTTTGCAGATCAGAGGAAAGAGATGATTTCACACATCTGTAATGGTCTGAAGAAAGGCTTAGAGGCAAAAGAGAAAGAAAAGACATTTTTTATGATATTTGTTAAGGACTTATTATGTGCACTTACTATGTGCCAGACACTGTTCTAAGCACTGGGGTAGATACAGGGTAATCAGGATGGAAACTGTTCATGACCCACATGGGGCTTACAATCTTGAACTCCATTTTACAGAGAGGGAACTGAGACACAGAGAAGTTAAGTGATTTGCCCAAGTCACAGAGCAGACCAGTGGTGGAGCAGAGATTAGAACAGCCCCCCCCCCAACCCCCGGAAGACTGTAAGCTCATTGTGGGCAGAGACTGTCTCTCTTTGTTGCTGTATTGTACTTTCTAATTGCTTAGTACAGTGCTCTACACACAGTAAATGCTCAATAGATATGATTGAATGAATGAATGAACCAAGGTCCTTCTAACTCCTAGGCCCATGCTCTATATATTAGGCCATGCTGCTTCTCAAAGTGCAGTGTAAGGGATGGTGAGACCAGAGCAAAAGTTGCATGTAGAGTGATAATTTTGATGGAGGGGGAGAAGTGGAAAGAGATCTACTAAGTCATAGAGATTTGGAGTTCGAATTTTATTTGGAGACTATTAGAGATTGTTGAGATGAGTGACTTGATCCAGAGTGGAGAAACTGAGTGAATGGAGACTGTCAAAGGAGTAACACACAGTAATGACTTGAAAGGACAGAAGCTGAACCCAGGGAGGCCAGTGACAGCAGAGATGCAGGAGCCCAAATGGTCATTGGCAATGAAAGTTAGAGGCTAAAAGTCTAGCTCTCTCAAGCTAACTTTTAATTCATTTAATCTAATCTCTGTCTCTGACTCATTGCTAACACCTTTCCCTATGTATGGAATTCCTTTCCCTCTCAAATTCACCAAATCATGTCCTTTCCCGAAGTACCTTCACATGACATCTCAGTTGTGCCTTGCCAAATCTCATGAGGTAAAGGAAGGCAAGCATTATTGTCCCCATTTTACAGATGAGGATACTAAGGTAGAGCGTGATTATGTGACTTGCCCAAGGTCAAAGAATAGACTGCTGGCAGAGATGAGCTCACTCAAACCCACTACCTTCCCACCTTCCTGGTCATGCCACCAATTTGGCTATTTATTCATTCAATCACTCAAATATATTTATTGAGTGCTTACTGTTTGCGAAACACTATATTAAGCACTTGGGAGAGTACAATATAACAGTAAACAAACACATTCCTTGCCCACAATTGATGACTTTCAGTTATATACCTATTGTCTATTTAACTCTCTTCCCTTCTTCAAAGCCCTACTGACTGCTCACTTCCTCCAAGAGGCCTTCCCAGGATAAACACTCCCTTTCCCTCCACCCCTCCTCCTCTCCCCATTCCCCCTCCTCCCTCCCTCTGTTCTACCCCCTTCCCCTCCCCACAGGATTTGTGTATATTTGTATATAGTATTATTACTCTATTAATGGTGTGTATAAATCTATGATTCTATTTATCTTGATGGTACTGATGCCTGACTACTTGTTTCGTTTAGTTGTCTGTCTCCTTTTTTTAGACTGTGAGCCCGAAGTTGGGCAGGGATTGTCTCTATCTGTTGCTGAATTGTACATTCCAAGCGCTGCACACATTACTGCATAGAGTAAGCTCTCAATAAATACGATTGAATGAATGAATGAATGAATGAATGAATGAATGAATGAATGAACTGCTTCCTTTTGCTTGTTTCCTCTCCGGACTGTAAGCTCGTTGTGGTCTGGGAATTTGTCTGCCAACTCTGTTGTACATTCTCACGTGCTTAGTACAATGCTCTGCACACAGTAAGTGCTCAATATGATTGATTTTGTCATTTGCATTTTTGCATCTACTCCTTTTACCTACTGTATGTATGGTGAGTAATGTCTTAAAGCTTCATCAGACTGTAAGCTTGATAGTAAGTTTATGTTTTTCTTCTACTTTATGGTTCCAAAACCCTAGGGCAGTAGGTGCTCAGTAAATCCAGTTGATAAGAAACTATGATAAGAAAGGGACAATGCTCAAGGAAAAAGTAGCAGCCTGATTTTGTTCTTGTGAATATTCTTTGTCTATTAAACATTAATAGTTGGGCCTACGATAAAGCAACTAGGAGGATGCCACTCACTTGGGTAAGGTGAATTCACCTTTCTGGGCAAATGGTATTAGTTCTCACTGGTGCTCCAGAAAATCTATATTTTCCTCTTTGAGTATTGTGCTCTGGCTCACTTCAGAGACAGCCTATTAGCATTATTAATGATTGCTTTGACTCCATAGCACATAAGGACATCTCTCATAAGAGAGATTTTTAACTCTAGGTTGATGGCAGCTAAGTGTCAAAGTGCCTTTTACATTACTTCGGGATCCAACCCATTTGTTTTACTACCACTGGATCTCTGAGTGCTTTGGTAGTGATAGTAAGCCATATGCTCTCCTTTTTCTGCTCCCCATTGCCATTTAAAAAACAAATTTCAATCAACTCCTCCAAAAAACCACTTGTTACTATATCCCTACAATACAATCTCAGCATTTCATCCTTCCCATTTCTGGCACTGGCTACATTATTCCTGGTACACTGTTAAGCATGCATTCCCCAAAATACCTCTGAGGGCTTTTGCTAAAGTGCATTTTTTATTTCTTTGAAATAGGGGACAATTATGCAAGCAGAAAGCAGTTATCTAGAGCAAATATTTAACTTTGTCCTTGGTATGTTGAGAGCACCTCCCAGGGTAAGCGTTTCATGCAGATCCAGTGTTTTACCATATAATTTATACTTTTCTTTTTTGAAGGAATATAGCTTAGTCTGATGTATCCTGGAAAAGTGCATTAGAGAGGGATTTATGGATGCAACTGACATCATTCTACTTATATCTCTCCTGTGTCCTGGTCTCCCAGGAAGTAAGTGAGGTGTTTAGACCAAAAAAAAATACTCATTAAAGCTTCTAGGACTTCAAGGTCCTAAAAGTTCCCCTAGTAGCTGTGACCTGGAAACCTTGCAAACGTCAGCCTTGGAGTTCTTGAGGCCCCAAGGTCATGGGCTAATTGGCCAAAGACTTTACAACATTCTGTTCCTTTTCCTCTCTCCTATTGGCTTTTGGGCTGGGATAAGAGAGCGGAGAACTGGAAGGTTGTGGGCAAGCTGCCGGGCACTGTGGTCATACAGCTGTGGTCTTACAGCCAATGGGCTGCTGACATTTCCAGCATCACACTAGGGCAATCTCCCTAGTGAAAATACCGCTTTCCCAACAGTGCTTGCTATCTATCTCCAACCCTGATCTCTTTCCTTCTCCTTAATCTCATATTTCCTCCTGCCTTCAGGACATCTCTACTTGGATGTCTAGCCGACACCTTAAACTTAATGTCCAAACATCTCCCCACCCACACCTTGTCCTTTCCATGACTTTCCCTTCACTGTAGACAGCATCACCATCCTCCCCATCTCATAAACCCATAACCTTGGCATTATCCTCAACTCATCTCTCTCACCCTCGTATTCAATGTCACCAAATCCTGTCGGTTCAACCTTCACAGCATGGTTAAAATCCACGCTTTCCTCTCCACCCAAACTGCTACCATGTTAGTCCAAGCACTTACCCTATCCCACTTCATTTCCTATATCCCCTCTAGACTGTGAGCTTTCTGTGAGCAGGGAATGTGTCTACCAGATCTGTTGTACTTTACTTTCCCAAGTGCTTAGTACAGTGCTCTGCACACAGAAAGCTCTCTATAACTTCTCTGTGCCTCAGTTACCTCATCTATAAAATGGGGATTAAGACTGTGAGCCTCATGTGGGACAACCTGATTACCCTGTATCTACACCAGCGCTTAGAACAGTGCTCTGCACATAGTAAGCTCTTAACAAATACCAACATTATTATTATAAATATGATTGTGTACTGCATCAGCCTCTTTGCTGACCTTCTTGTTTCCTGTCTCTCCCCACTCTGGTTTGTACTTCATTCTGCTGCCCAGATCATTTTTCTACAAAAATGTTCAGTCCTTGTCATTCTACTCCTCAAGAGCCTCCAGTGGTTGTCCATCCCCCTCTGCATCAAACAGAAGCTCCTTACCTTTGGCTTTAAAGTCCTCAATTACCTTGTCCCTTTCTACCTTACCTCCCTGACTTCCTACTGAAACCCAGCCCTCATACTTTGATCCTCTAATACCCACTTACCTAGTGAAGCTTGATCTTGTCTGTCTCACTGCCGACCCTTCGCCCATATCCTGCCTCTGGCCTGGAATGACCTCCCTCTTCATATCTGACAGATGTTCACTTTCCCCACCTTCAAGAACTTATTTAAAGTGCATATCCTCCAGAAGGCCTTCCCCAACTCAACCCTCAATTCCTGTTCTCCCACTCCCTTTTGTGTGACCCTCGCTCTTGGATTTGCCCATCAGCCCCACAGCACTTATGCACATATCTATAATTTATTTATTTCTATATCCATCTTCCCCTTTAGACTGTAAGCTCATTGTCGGCAGGGAACGTATCTACCAACTCTGTTATTTTTACTCCCCCAAATGCTTAGTGTAGTGCTTTGCTTACAGTTGACATGCAGTAAATACAATTGATTAATATCCTGGGCACATCTGTGGCCCTTAGGCTCCGCCTGGGCACACTGGATCTTGACCGGAATCGACTGAGTAAGCTTGGGTTTTCTAAGTTTAGCCTGAAAAAGGGCCCGCTACTAAGCACCAAAATTCTCCCAGGGTGTTACACAGACACTGGGTAAAATAAAGTCCAATGTATTATGATATAATGTTTTGCTAAGATATTGCACCTTTTATCAAATCAATCATATTTATTGATTATTACTCTGTGCAGCGCAGCATACTAAGTGCTTGGGAGAGGACAATAACAGAATCCATGGACACTCTTTATGGTATTTGTTAAGCACTTACCATGTGCCAGGCACTGGGGGTAGATACAAGCTTATTAGGTTGGACACAGCCCATGGACTGTGTCTAATGTCCCACATGGAGTTTACAGTCCAAATCCCCATTTTACAGATCAAGTTACTGTAAGCATAGAGAAGTGAAGTGATTTGCCCAACATCACACTCCAGACAAGTGGTGGAGCCAGAATTAAAATCCGGGTCCTTCTGACTCCTAGGCCTGTAGGAACTAGGCTGCTTCCCACATTCTCTGCCTACAGCAAGCATTACAAAATTACAGCTGGTGGCATGTTGAGCTACCCTTGGTAGACGGAAAACTGGGCACAGAAAGTTTTAGTGTTTTGTTCAGAGATATGCGGAAAGTCTGGTGGGGGAAATGTGTTAGGTTAGTTCCAGAAAAGTCCCAGTAACCTAATGATTTAATAAATCAGGGCACAAAAAGGTCATGGTGTCAAATAAGAGAGTGTGAGGAGTGAACCCATGGATTAAAATAGAACCTTTGGCCAACGAGTGCCTTGAAAACGGAGGAATTGCTGAAGACCTTCAACCAAAACTATTCACTCATTCATTCATTCAATAGTATTTATTGAGCGCTTACTATGTGCAGAGCACTGTACTAAGCGCTTGGAATGAACAAGTCAGCAACAGATAGAGACAGTCCCTGCCGTTTGATGGGCTTACAGTCTAATCGGGGAAGACAGGTAGACAAGAACAATGGCAATAAATAGAGTCAAGGGGAAGAACATCTCATAAAAACAATGGCAACTAAATAGTATCAGGGTGATGTACATCTCATTAAACAAAATGAATAAAATAAATAGGGTGATAAAGATATATACTTTAGAGCAGATGAGTATAGTGCTGAGGGGGTGGGATGGGAGAGGGGGAGGAGGAGAGGGAAAGGGGGGAGAAGAGGGCTTAGCTGCAGAGAGGTGAAGGGGGGGTAGAGGGAGCAGAGGGAAAAAGGGGGGAGCTCAGTCTGGGAAGGCCTCTTGGAGGAGGTGAGTTTTAAGTAGGGATTTGACGAGGGGAAGAGAATTAGATTGTCTGAGGTGAGGAGGGAGGGCATTCCAGGACCGCAGGAGGACGTGGCCCAGGGGTCGACGGCGGGATAGGCGAGACTGAGGGACGGTGAGGAGGTGGGCGGCAGAGGAGCGGAGCATGCGGGGTGGGCGGTAGAAAGAGAGAAGGGAGGAGAGGTAGGAAGGGGCAAGGTGATGGAGAGCCTTGAAGCCTAGAGTGAGGAGTTTTTGTTTGGAGCGGAGGTTGACAGGCAACCACTGGAGGTGTTTAAGAAGGGGAGTGACAGGCCCAGAGCGTTTCTGCAGGTAGATGAGCCGGGCAGCGGAGTGAAGAATAGACTGGAGCGGGGAGAGAGAGGAGGAAGGGAAATCAGAGAGAAGGCTGACACAGTAGTCTAGCCGGGATATAACAAGAGCCTGTAGCAGTAAGATAGCCATTTGGGTGGAGAGGAAAGGGCGGATCTTGGCAATATTGTAAAGGTGAAACCGGCAGGTCTCGGTAACGGATAGGATGTGTGGGGTGAACGAGAGAGACGAGTCAAAGATGACACTGAGATTGTTGGCCTGAGAGATGGGAAGGATGGTCGTACCATCCACGGTGATAGGGAAGTCTGGGAGAGGACTGGGCTTGGGAGGGAAGATGAGGAGCTCAGTCTTGCTCATGTTGAGTTTTAGGTGGCGGGCCGACATCCAGGTGGAGACGTCCCGGAGGCGGGAGGAGATGCGAGCCTGAAGGGAGGGGGAGAGGACAGGGGCAGAGATGTAGATCTGCATGTCATCTGCATAGAGATGGTAGTGAAAGCCATGAGAGCGAATGAGTTCACCAAGGGAGTGAGTGTAAATGGAGAACAGAAGAGGGCCAAGAACTGACCCTTGAGGAACTCCAACAGTTAAAGGATGGGAGGGGGAGGAGGCGCCTGTGAAGGAGACCGAGAATGACCGGCCAGAGAGATAAGAGGAGAACCAAGAGAGGACGGAGTCATGAAGCCAAGATGAGATAAGGTGTGGAGGAGGAGGGGATGGTCGACAGTGTCAAAGGCAGCTGAGAGGTGAAGGAGGATTAGAATGGAGTAGGAGCCATTGGATTTGGCAAGAAGGAGGTCATGGGTGACCTTAGAGAGAGCAGTCTCGGTAGAGTGGAGGGGATGGAAGCCAGATTGGAGGGGGTCCAGGAGAGAATGGGAGTTAAGGAATTCTAAGCAGCCAGTGTAGATGACTCGTTCTAGGATTTTGGAAAGGAAGGGTAGTAGGGAGATAAGGTGATAACTGGAAGGGGAAGTGGGGTCGAGAGCAGGTTCTTTTAGGATGGGGGAGACATGGGCATGTTTGAAGGCAGAGGTGAAGGAGCCATTGGAGATTGGGTGGTTAAAAATAGAAGTTAAGGAAGGGAGGAGGGGAGGGCAGGGGAGATGGTTTTAATAAGGTGAGAGGGAATGGAGTCCAAGGCGCAGGTGGAGGGGGTGGCACTTGAGAGGAGGGAGGAGATCTCCTCTGAGGATACTGTAGGGAAGGATGGGAAAGTAGGAGAGAGGGTTGGTGGGGGGGGAGGGGGGAGGGGAGGGGTGACTTTGGGGACCTATTGCCCCACATAAAGAGTTTTCTTCTCTTTCCCAGGGTTACATTCGATAAAGACATTGCAAACTACTTTTTTTGACATATTTTAATGAAAGGCTTTAGAAAAATTGTTATAGGAAGAAGATGTTGGCCCATTCCTTTGGCATTACCTTGGCTGTGCAAATCTTGTTGCTGTGCAGCCTGTCTCTTTCCGAATCCCATTCAAATAAAATGGTTTAATGGGGCAGAGGAGAGCTCTGATGTGTTTGGGATGATCCTTACTGGGCAACCCACGTGAGGTCAAAGAGCAGCCTCGCTGAGTTCCAGGCCCCCGGGCCAGCGAACACATGCAGCAACCTAGGGACCAAGTGGCTAAGAGGTGTTTGGATGGCTGGGAGGGAGTGGGGTCGGACGGGACACTCAAGGCTAAAAAGCGGGAGTTTTGGGCAAAGAGGCTCATCTCAGGGGAAGGTCACTCCTCTCGGGACCCTGGGGAGCAGAGGCACCGCGGGAAAGATAGAAGGATGAGGGAGGCAAAGCCCCCCACCCATTTTTCCTACTCTCCATGGATGGTCAGTGCACTATCAGGAACATGGGGTAGTTACTCCAGTTTAGCTTGCATCTTCTCCAGCGCTTAGAACAGTGCTTGACACACAGTAAGTACTTAACAAATACCATCATTATTATCATTATTATTATTATCATTACTGTTATTCAGAGAAACAGCGTGGCTCAGTGGAAAGAGCATGGGTTTAGGAGTCAGAGGTCATGGGTTCTAATCCCAATTCCACCATTTGTCAGCTGTGAGACTTTGGGAAAGTCACTTAACTTCTCTGAGCCTCAGTTCCCTCATCTGTAAAATGGGGATTAAGACTGTGAGCCCTACAAGGGATAACCTGATCACCTTGTATCCTCCAGAGCTTAGAACAGTGCTTTGCACATAGTAAGCGCTTAACAAATACCATTATTATTATCATTATTATTATCCCCGGGCAAAGGGAAGAGTGGGGAGGAGGGGAGGGAGGGGAGGCGGACTGGGGGGAGAAGGAGCTGCTCCTGGCCTCGTTGAAGCTGCGGAGCGGGATCTGTCCAGCGGGAAGAGGCTCGCCGGCACGATCCGCACAGTGCCGGCCCGAGGGTCCGGCGGGTTGGGCCTGCCAGGCCGCATCTCCTGCGGGGCGGGGGCGGGTTTGGGGGGGCCCTGCGGCCAGTGGGAGCTCGGGACCGGCCAGTCCCCATGCAGGTTGTCTGTCCGTCTCCCCCGATTAGACTGTAAACCCGTCAAAGGGCAGGGACTGTCTCTGTCTGTTACCGATTCGTACATTCCAAGCGCTTAGTAAAGTGCTCTGCACATAGTATTCAATAACAGTGCTCGGCACATAGTAAGCGCTTAACAAATACCAACATTATTATTAGTATTGAATGAATGAATGAATGAAAGGTAAGGGGGCGGTCAACGTGCTCGGAGAGTTGGTGCCGACGGCGATGGACCAGACTACGAGCTCGTTGCGGGCGGGGATCGTCTCTTTAGTGCTGGATGGTACTTTCCCAAGCGCTTAGTAGAGTGCTCTGCGCACCGGAAGCCCGCGATAAATACCAGAGAATGTATGACTATAATGATGGCATTTGTTAAGCGCTTACTATGTGCAAAAGCACTGTTCTAAGTGCTGGGGAGGTTGCAAGGTGATCGGGTTGTCCCCCGTGGGACTCACAGTCATAACGCCCATTTTACAGTTGAGGCAACTGAGGCACAGAGAAGTTGAGTGACTTGCCCAAAGTCACACAGGTGACAAGAGGCGGAGGCAGGATTTGAACCCGTGACCTCTGACTCCCCAGCCCGTGCTCTTTCCACTGAGCCACACTGCTTCTCTTATGAATGGTGGCTGAAGCCCGGGAGGGCCAACGAGTCCCTAGGCGTGGACAGTGTCACACCCCTAGAGGTGCACACCTCTAGGAGGAGGTCAAGTGGCCATAAGCCTCCACGAAGCCCCCCGGGATCTCTCTCCCAGGGTCCCAGCCCCTCCCACCCGGGTAGAGCGCTTTGGGACGAGGTCCCCTCTGACCCCCGGGCCTCCCTCGCCAGAAGTGGAGGGGGGAAGAGGGTGGAAAAGAGAGCGAGCAGGAGGCAGGGCAGGGGCACCAATAACAATAATTCTGATGGTCTTTGTTAAGCGCTTACTACGTGCCAAGCACCGTTCTAAGCGCTGGTAGATACAAGGTAATCAGGTTGTCCCTTGTGGGGCTCACGGTCTTCATCCCCATTTTCCAGATGAGGTAACCGAGGCACAGAGAAGTGAAGTGACTTGCCCAGGGTGACACAAACAGACAAGTGGCGGAGGAGGGATTAGAACCCACGACCTGTGACTCCCAAGCCCGGGCTCTTGCCACTAACTCATGCGGCTTCAAAACTCTAATTCTTCCCCCAGGTACGAAGTAGGGCTCTTCTCTCTCCTCTCCCAGCGCTCCACCGCAAAACTCATCGTGGGCAAGAAGTATGTTTGATATTATAATATAGTATATATGTAGTTATAGTATAGTTATAGCAGTCTCCCAGGCGTTTAGTACAACGCTTTGCACACAGTAGTCGGTCGATAAATACGATTAATAGTAACACCTTCATCGGGAACTGGAAGAGGATCCCGGAGGGGATCCGCGAACTTCCCTTAACGTTCCCCCCGACTATCGATCAATGTATTCCATTGATCACTTCCCATGGGCGGAGCGCTGTAGTAAGCGCTGGGGAGAGTAGAGTGGAAGCTCTGCCACTTGGGAACTGTGTCACTGTGGGCAAGTCACTTAACTTCTCTGGGCCTCAGTTCCCTCATCTGTAAAATGGGGATTAAGATTGTGAGCCCCATGTGGGACAACCTGATTCCCCCGTGTCTCCCCCAGCGCTTAGAACAGTGCTCTGCACATAGTAAGCGCTTAACAAATACCAACATTATTATTATTGACATTATTAACAGAGTTGGGAGGCAGGGACCCGTTCCCTGCCCACGGGGAGCTCACATTTCTCGCTGACGGGGGAACCTGTTGAGTCCTGTCAACTTTCCTCCCCTCCCCATTCCCCCCTCTCCCTCCCTCTGCTCTTCCCCCTTCCCCTCCCGTCAGCACTGTGCATATTTGTATATATTATTTATTACCCTATTTATTTTATTAATGAGGTGTAGAGCTCAATGATTCTATTTATCTTGACGATGCTTTATTGGCTCAGTAGAAAGAGCACGGGTTTAATAATAATAATGTTGGTGTTTGTTAAGCGCTTACTATGTGCCGAGCACTGTTCTAAGCGCTGGGGTAGACACAGGGGAATCAGGTTGTCCCACGTGGGGCTCACAGTCTTCATCCCCATTTTACAGATGAGGTAACTGAGGCACCGAGAAGTTAAGTGACTTGCCCAAAGTCACACAGCTGATAAGTGGCTGAGTCGGGATTCGAACCCATGACCTCTGACTCCAAAGCCCGTGCTCTTTTCACTGAGCCACGCTGCTTCGTGGTTAGAGATCATGGTTTCTAATCCCGCCTCCGTCGCTTGTCAGCTGTGTGACTTTGGGCAAGTCGCTTCACTTCTCTGTGCCTCAGTCACCTCATCTGGGAAAAAGGGGATGAAGACTGTGAACCTCCCGTGGGACAACCTGATTACCCTGTAATAATAATGTTAATAATAATAATGTTGGTATTTGTTAAGCGCTTACTATGTGCAGGGCACTGTTCTAAGCGCTGGGTTCGATACAGGGTAATCAGGTTGTCCCACGTGAGGCTCACAGTTAACCCCCATTTTACAGATGAGGTAACTGAGGCACAGAGAAGTGAAGTGACTTGCCCGCAGTCACACAGCTGACAAGTGGCAGAGCTGGGAGTCGAACTCATGACCTCTGACTCCAAAGCCCAGGCTCTTTCCACTGAGCCGCGCTGCTTATCTCCCCCAGCGTTTAGAACAGTGCTCGGCACATAGTAAGTACTTAACAAATACCAACATTATTCATTCGATAGTATTTATTTTAGCGCTAACTATTTATTGCCATTGTTCTTGTCTGTCCGTCTCCCCCGATTAGACTGTAAGCCCGTCAAACGGCAGGGACTGTCTCTAGCTGTTGCTGACTTGTTCATTCCAAGCGCTTAGTACAGTGCTCTGCACATAGTAAGCGCTCAATAAATACGATTGAATGAATGAATGAATACTACGTGCAGAGCACTGTACTAAGCGCTTGGACTATACAAGTCGGCAACAGAGACAGCAATGACGGGCTTACACTCTTATTACTGTGCCGTCCGTCTTCCGAGAAGCAGCGTGGCTCAGTGGAAAGAGCACGGGCTTTGGAGTCAGAGGTCATGAGTTCAAATCCCCTCTCTGCCACTTGTCAGCTGTGTGACCGTGGGCAAGTCACTTCACTTCTCTGTGCCTCTGTAAAATGGGGATTAAGACTGGGAGCCCCACGTGGGACAACCTGATTCCCCAGTGTCTACCCCAGCGCTTAGAACAGTGCTCTGCACATAGTAAGCGCTTAACAAATACCAACTTATTATTCCCCGTTTAGACGGTGAGGTCGTTGTCTCTACTTGTGGCCCAGTTGTTCATTCCCTGTGGTCGGCACAGAGTAAGCGCGCAGTAAATACGATTGAATGAATGAATGAATGAATGAATGAATGAATGAATGAATGAATGAACCTTCCGTCGGAACTCAGTGACGGCGGAGGCGGCCCCGGGGCGAGCGGCCGCCAGGTGGCGCTCTGCCGGGGAGAGCCGGGGGGCGGTGGCGGCGGAGAAGGAGGAGGAGGAGGAGGAGGCGGCTGCTCCCGCTTGGCCGCCCCGAAGGACCGGCCCCTGTGCAAGGTGCGCTGGCCAGCCGCCGGCCCGGACGGGACGGGAGGGGCTCACGGGCCGCCTGCTCCCGCTCCTCCCCGCCCGGAGATCAGGCGGCCGGAGCCTCGGGGCAACAGCAGCCTCGCTGCGCCGCGCCCCACCGCACAGCCCCCCTGTTAGTGGGGTCCGGAGCCAGGGCGACGCAGGGGCGGGCTACGGATCGACCAGCTGAGCGCTACAGGTGCGGACCCTAAGGGGGGAAGGGGAGGCACGTGCGGGGCATGGGCCGGGGTTGGGGGGGGGGGGAGGGGGCTGGGTTGAAGGATCTCCAGGTGCGGGACATAAAGGGTGAGGGGTGGCCAGGTGAGAGCATAATAAGGAGGTGAGAGGGAGCCAGGTGCGGGGCATGAAGGGGTGACAGGACGCCAGGTACCGGGCATAAAGGGGGAAGGGGATGCCAAGGGCCGGGAAAGGGGCTGAGGGTGGATCAAGTGCGGAGTCCAGGGAATCGAGGGTACTCCAGGTGCGGGGTACAGGGAGCTGAGGGTACCCCAGGGGCGGGACGCAGGGAGCTGAGGGTACCCCAGGTGTGGGGTACAGGGAGCTGAGGGTACCCCAGGGGCGGGACGCAGGGAGCTGAGGGTACCCCAGGGGCGGGACGCAGGGAGCTGAGGGTACCCCAGGGGCGGGGTACAGGGAGCTGAGGGTACTCCAGGGGCGGGGTAAGGGGCTGACGGTGCCTCAGGTGGGGAGAAATTAATGCTCAATAAATAACGTCGATGGAGACAGGGGCTGAGGGTGCCCCGCGTGTGGAGAGGTAAGGGCTCGAGAAATACCACTGATTGATTGAGAAAGGGGCGGAGGGGGCGCCAGGTGCGGGGCCCAGGGAGCCGCGGGTTGAGCGGCGTGGGGGAAAAGGGGCGGAGGGGGCGTCCGCTGGAGGGCCGGCGACTAACGATGGCTGTGCGATTTTCTCTCTTCGCTGCCGAGCCCCGGAGGGACAGGAGCAGAGCGCTCTGTACAAAGTTGGCGTCCCCAGAAGGGGCCGCTGGGCACTGCCCGAGGCTCAGTGAGTCCGCCCCGCCGGCCCCAAGTGAGCCGAGAGAAGCGGCCAGGTGAATTATGCAGAAGCCGGATGGCTTAAGTTTCCCTGGCAACTTTCTCCTGGGGATCCATCTTTATTTTTAACTTTTTTTTTTTATCGTTAACGAGTCCCATCGGTTTTTCTAGCAGCCGTGGAACTAGTTTCCCGACTCGGTGTCTTCCCAACTTGGGAGGGATCTGGGCGGCGGCAGTCATCGTTTACCAGATCAAATTCTATCAGCAGCCCGACTGGTGCTCAGTGTTTGATAAGAACGGGACCGGTGAGTGGGCGATTATACACCCGACCTTTTAATATTCACCTTGTACTCCCCTCCTCCCCCAGCGCTTAGAACAGTGCTTTGCACATAGTAAGCGCTTAACAAATACCACCATTATCATTTCACGCCGAGCCCCGCCGTTTCTGTCTCTTGTGAGCCCGTTATTGGGCAGGGATTGTCTCTTTCTGTTGCCGAATTGTACATTCCAAGCGCTTAGTACAGTGCTCTGTACATAGTAAGCGCTCAATAAATACTATTGAATGAATGAATTTCCCACGTGCTTTAGGGGCCCCCATGGATCAGGCGCTGCCTAGGCACGAAGCACTTGTAACTAAAATCCAGTGGGAGACCTTGGTGCTTTCCAGCTGATCGATATCTTATCCTGATTAAATGTACTCATTTTCAGTTGGCCCTTGGATTCAACACAGCTTTAAGGTGAATTTTTTTTAAGTCTTTCCTAATGTGTGTGGGGGACCCTTGCTTTTCAGAGCAGACAAGAGCAGGGTGAAAGAGAAACGCGAAACATCTCCACGAGGTGTTTGAGGACAGGGGACGTTAGACCCGGCTGGCTCTGGAGAACTATTCTGGTAATGATGGATCGTTTGTCCCTTAGAGGCGATCCAAAAATATATTCCTTTTCAGAGAGAAATTTGAGGTAGTAGATTAAATATTCTCTTGGCCTCCTTTTGGTGAAGCATACGTTTATGGGTAATACTCTTTAATGAGGTTAATCAGCTAATTAAACTAAACTTTAAAAAAGGACACTGAAATCATTTCCGAAGTGTTCTGCCTCTTACGATTAGGGAATTTAATAGTTTCAGCGACTATAAGGCTGAAACTTTTAACTTAACCTTCTGGGTGGCACATACGATGTTGGTATATGGTCTCTATGGCGTTAAAGGAATTGTGAACTCTAGTTCAACAGGGTGAGCTGAGGATAGAGATTCTGTCGTGACTCCGAATTTCCCGTTTTCCAGTCTCATAATGCCATTAGGCTGCAGGGTTTTTGTGTTCGACCGTGTGTTAATGGTAATTAAGGGGAGAGTCATTATGATGGTGACTTCAAAATTTCATCAATAGGTGGTAGCCATGGAATTTTAGCCATTGAAATGACAGTAATTCTGAGTAACTTAACATGAGCTAAGTTTATACTAAGAAGCTCTTACAATTGGGACAGTGAGAAAGATGTAGGCAATCATCTGATAATCATGAAAATTATAGCAAATTTTATCACAGTAATAATCACTTTTTACCATGTGATGAGATATTTGCACAGAGAAGCATGAACTATGGTTTGTGAAATTTTATTTAGAAGGAAGCCTTAAAAAAAATTAACCCAAGTTTCTAAAGTAATTTTAAATAAATGTTCTTTTTTCTTCAGCTAGGTATTTTAAAACTTTCTTCCCCCCTTCAAAGTGTTATTGAAGGCACATCTTTCCCCAAAAGATCTTCCCTGACTAAGCCCTCTTTTCCTTTTCTTCAGCTCCCTTCTGCATTGCCCTGAAGTGCTCTCTTTTATTCATTCCCCCCTATCCCCCAAGCACTTATTTACATATCTGCAATTTATATTAATGTCTGTATCCTCTCTGAACTGTAAGCTCATTGATTGTAGGAAGGGGATGTGTCTGTTATATTGCAGTCTCCCAAGCGCTTAGTACAGTGCTCTGCTCACAGTAAGCCCTTAATAAGTACGACTGACTGATGCATTATGTGAAGAAAAAAAGGCAATTTAAGGGAACAATAAAGCTGTCTCAATCTTCTGTTTGCAATAGAGATTTACTTCTAAACAAATAGGCCTGTCCTTCCCTAAAGGACTCATGGCTTCCCTTCCTGCTGTTATTTATTATCATATCTACATATTTGCAGGAACAGAACTGCAAAGGATGAGCATGAGTCTACAAAGCCACTAGCATTATAATCAGTTCCCCTGCCCAGATTCT
This sequence comes from Ornithorhynchus anatinus, assembly GCF_004115215.2. Lineage (NCBI taxonomy): Eukaryota > Metazoa > Chordata > Mammalia > Monotremata > Ornithorhynchidae > Ornithorhynchus > Ornithorhynchus anatinus. The sequence goes on from NC_041730.1 coordinate 31,293,300, forward strand.
AGTTACCAAAGTCTCAGGACTGAAACCTGTCATTCTCTTCAGGAGGCTCCATCTTCCTAAGCAGTGTATCATTAATGGTGTGGGAGGGTCGTAGTATTTACCTTGGTGTAAAGCTGGCCTTTTGGACTACAAGTATCTCATTTTATTTACTGCACTCCTTTTCCATTGCTTAAAGATTGGAGAGACTTAAAGGCTCAGAATGGACTGAAACTTTCCGATTTGATTTTTACACTTGTTCTGCCAGAGTTGTCTCTCTTGTTGAACTACCTTCAGTGGTTTCACATTATAGTGGACAGAATCTTCTTGGGAATGTGAGTGGCATGAGAATTTGACCCCCTGCTGGGGAAGTGGCATAGCCTTGGGGAATGAGTATCAAACTAGGAGATCTTGGATTCAAATTTTAGGTCCATCTCCACTACTTGATGTGATTATAAGCAAATCACTCAAGTTCCCTGTGCCCCAGTTTCTCCATTCAAAATAGGGAGTGAATAGCCAGTGCAATCACTTTCATTCAATAGTATTTATTGAGCGCTTACTATGTGCAGAGCACTGTACTAAGCGCTTGGAATGAACAAGTCGGCAATAGATAGAGACAGTCCCTGCCATTTGACGGGCTAAATCATATTCTAAAGTGTCATTCTTCTTCTTCAAAGCTTTTCCAAAATCTAGTCAGTAGAGAAGGGGGCAGGCTGTTTATGTGTCAGCTCCTGCTGTGTGTGTCCCAGGGAAGTATGGACTGCTTAAAAATGCAGATTGTGTGCTCATGTTTTTATGTTGATTCTATCTCCCCATAGGTGCTCAGAGAGCAGGAGCCAGGACTAGAATATTGTAATTCCTCACTGTATTATAGTCCTGTACAAGATTCTACGCTGCGGGTCTGGTAAATTCTGTAGATGACGATGGTTAGTATAATAAAGTAACCATAAAACCTTATCAATTGGGTATTTATTGAGCCGTTTGTGCAGAAAACTGTACAAAGCACTTGGGAGCATACCGTATTATTGGTAAATGTAATCCCTGTCCTCAAGGAGCTTACAATTTATTTTATGATGCTACCACCTAGATTAAAATCCAGTTTACAATTTTATATGCCTCTGGTAAGCCAGAGTTTCTGATTTCAATATTAACAATCTATTTTTTCCAGCATTAAATACAATGCTTTACAAATGGTCAGCGCTCAAACACTATTCAATAAATGAATGGGGGTGTCCACTGTGGATACAGTGTTGATTATCTGCCAGTTGTCTTAAACACATCATTTGGTGGAAGCTGTAAAATTGGGTAAATGTATTGACAAACACTTTGCCTTTGATACTAGGTGCAGAAATATTCTGCATGTAATCCATTGTTTATTTGCTGAGGCTCGGAGCTCTGCAAGATGTTGGGAGTATCAGTTTTTATGCTGCAGGCTTGCTATGTCAGAGTGCTAAGCGTTGTTTACTGAAGCTTACAGATGAAGATGATTGAATTTGAGGTTCCTTGCCTTTTAGATGGAAGAAGGCACCTGTTCTGGGGGCTTATCTGGAAGATTGTACCGTAAGCTCCTTGAGGACAGAGAACATGTCACCCAACTCCGTTGCATTGAATTCTCCCAGGTGCTTACCTCATTGCTGAGCACACAGTAAGTGCTCAACTGATTATTAATGAATTAATATTCATAATTAAGCATGGCTCAATGGATAGAGCATAGGCCTGGGAGTCAGGACCTAGATTCTAATCCTGGCTCTGCCACATATCTGCCATGTGACCTTGAGCAAGTCATTTAACTTCTCTGGGCCTGTTACCTCATCTGCAAAATGGGGATTAAGAGTGTGAGCCCCAAGTGGGACAGGGACTGTTTCCAACCGGATTAACTTGTATCTACTGCAGCGTTTAGCACAGTGCCTGGCACGTAGTAAGCAATTAACAAAAATAAGTATGGTACTTGTTAAGGTTTGTGCAACAGGGCCTGGGTTGTCCAAGGGGCAGCCAATTTAGCCACACTGAGGTGTTTCTGGCCCCTGAGGGGCCCATTTAGGGGGCTATGCATGCAGGTGCAAACACAGAGTCTCTCCTGCCATGTTAGATGGCACCAGCATTGGGGAGGCTATTAAAAAGTGGCAATGAGGATGTAACCTGAAAGGGGCTCATGCATCAGTGATATCTCCCGAAATGATAATGCTTGCCCCCCGCTCCCACCACCCAGCCAAACCCACTCTGGTTGGGTAAAGTTCCAGGAGAGGGTTGGGGGAGTGGAACCAAGGCAACTTGTGTTGTACTTTCCTAAGCCCTTAGTTCTGGGCTGGACACTGAGTACTGTTTTCAATAAATACATCTGATCATTTGAAATGTCTTACAGTGGAACTCCAGCACCACTAACATTCCTAGGGTTGTGAAGAGAAAGCCATTCCATGTATTTAAATAAACATGGCCTAGAGCTGAAGTTGGAGTCCTAATCCAGGGAATAGGAACATGATGGGAATGCTCAGAAATGGCGCTGGACCTCAGAGACTGAGGTAGAAAAAAAAGAATTCCCTCAAACATGCAGCGTAGAGATTACTTGGTTTTCACCTTTCGAGCCTGTTTTCCCCATAGTCTTTACTAGTCATTGTAAAAAAAATAGGCTACCCCAAAGTATCAGTAGTATTTATGGATTGCTTTTTATGTCTAGAGTACTGTATTAAAACTTTGGGGAAAACTCAGAGGGAGTACAATTAATTCCTTATTGAGGACTTTGCTGGATGAACACAGGCCTGGGAGTCAGAAGGACCTGGGTTCTAATTCAGCCTCCGCCACTCATCTGCTGAGTGATCTTGGGCAAGTCACTTAAATTCCCTGTGCATCATTTACCTCATCTGGAAAATGAGGATTAAGATGGTGAGCCCCACATGGGACTCGGACTGTGTCCAACTTGCTTATCTTATCTACCCCAGTGCTTAGTACAGTGCCTGACACATAGTAAGCACTTAAATGCCACAATTACAGGATATTGGGGTGGGCAGGAACAATGGCTTTGTGGTCTACCTTGGTATTCATTCACCCATTTCTCTTCTTAAGTGAGGGTTGTCCTTGTAATACCTCACATTAAAGACCTACTTCATTGTAATACCTGATCTGGTGCTGTGCACATGCACAACATGTGCTGTTTCTTATAATGTATTGTACCTGAGCTCAAGCAGGCTCGTGCTGTTGGAAAAATTTTCCCAAATTCCCTCACTCATGGTTACTGAAAACATGCATTATGGGCAGAACTGAGTGTATTCTTCTACCCATTGTAAGTAGGGCTGAAAGACTGTTTTGAGCAAAGACAGGGAAGGCAATTCGTTCAGGAATATAGGAATGAGCAAAGTCATCCTTGACCAAGGTCACATAGACAAATGGCGGAGCTGGATTTAGAACCCAAGTCCTCCGACTCCCATACCCGTGCTGTACCCACTAGGCCACCGCTGCTTTACTCTCCCAAGCACTTAATACAGTGCTGCACATAGAAAGGTCTCAGCAAATACAACTCATGTATTCCTTTGTATAGGAGTCTTTTTTTGGTCTGCACAAGGAAAACCTTGGGCTAAGAGTTGTGGGTTTTCAAAAAGGTTTTGGCTCATAACTTTGGGTAAGATTCTTTAAAAATAAATGCTAGAGAACTCATCAAAGGCTCGTTTTCAGTCTCTTTCCTGGGCCCCTCCTCTGTCGCCTCCTCCCCAACTCCTCCCTAACTCCCCCTTCTAGACTGTGAGCCCATTGTTGGGTAGGGATTGTCACTATCTGTTTCCAAAGTGTACTTTCCAAGTGCTTAGTACAGTGCTCTGCACACAGTAAGCGCTCAATAAATACGATTGAATGAATGAATGATCTGTAAAGAAAAATGAAGTTGCCTGAATAGGGAAGCAGCATAGCCTAGTGGAAGGAGCATGAGCTTGGGAGTCAGAGAATGTGGGTTCTAATCCTGGCTTCTCCACTTGTGTGTTGTGTAACCATGGGCAATCACTTTGCTTCTTTGGGCCTTAGTTGCCTCATCTGTAAAATGGCAATTAAGACCCCATATGGAACGTGCACTGTGTCCAACCTGATTATCTTGTATCTACCCCAGTACTTAGTACAGTTCCTGGCATATAGTCAGAGCTTAAAATATTACTATAATATTATTATTATTACTGTCTCCAAGACTGTGAGTCTCGTGTGGGTAAGGGGCTGTGTTCAATCTGATTATCCTGAGTCTACCCCAGTATGCACATAAGACACTTAAATGCCATAAAAAGATTAGAAGGGACATTTTAATAACAATACTTTGAATATCCATTCTGGAGAGAGATGTAAGGGGTGGGAATTTTTGATATGTGGATACCAAATCCAATGGCTTCTATTCCATCCTTATCTTCCCAACCTCTCATCTGCTTTTGACACTGTATACCAACCCCTTCTGGAAATTCTGTCTAATCTTAGCTTCACTGACACTTTCCTCTGGTGGTCTTCTCCAGTCTAGCTGCTTCTCAATGTATTTTGTAGGCTCCTGCTCTGCCTTCTAATCCCTAACTGTTGGAGTTTTCTCAAGGCTCACTTCTGGGTCCCTTTCTCCTCTCCATGTAGATACACTCCCTTGGAGAAGTCATTTGCTCCCATGGCCTAGACTACCATCTTTACACAGATGATTCCCAAATTTGCCTTTCTGCAACCTTGCTTTTCCTCCTGCCTTCAGGACATCTCGATTTGGATGTCCTACTGAAACTTTGAGCTTAACATATCCTAAACAGAATTCCTCTTCTTCCCACAAATCCTGTCCTCTCCCAGACTTTTCCATCACTGTAGACAGTGCGACCAACCTCCTTGTCTCACATTGCCCATAAGTCATTATCCTCAACTCCTCTGTCATTCAGCCCACATATTGAGTCAGTCACCAAATTCTGTTGGTTTTACCTTCGCAACATCTCTAAAATCCATTCCCTTCTCACCATCCAAACTGCTACCATGAAGAACTAAGCGCTTATATCCTGCCTTGACTACTGCATCAGCTCCTCATTCTCTCTTCCTTCCCCAATCCATACTTCATTCAGCTGCTTGGATCATTATTCTAAAAAAAAACTTTCAGCCCACATCTTTCCACTCCTCAACCCTGCCCCCCCATCTCCAAATCAAATAAATTCACCTTACCAGTGGCTTTCAAGCACAAAATCAGCTCTCATTCTCTTACTTTACTAATCTTCTACTACAGCCCAGCCTGCACTCTTCACTTCCTCTAATGCTAAGCTACTCACTATAGCCTGATTTTATGTGTCTTGCTGCTGACCCCTTGCCCACATCCTCTCTCCATATCCCTTCAACAGCATGGCCTAGTGGAAAGATCACTGGCCTGGATATCAAGAGGACCTGGTTCTAATCCTGCCTTTGTCACTTTGTGACTTTGGGTGAGTCACTTCACTTCTCTCTGCCTCAGTTTCCTCATCTACGAAATGGGGAATAATAATTGTGGTATTTGTTAAGCACTTACTATATACCAGGCACTGAATTAAGTGCTTAGTACAATACCTGGCACATAGTAAGCACTAACAAATGCCATTTTTATTATTACAAGCGGATTGGGTTGGACACAGTCCCAGTCCCATGTGTGGTTCACAGTCTCAATCCCCATTTTACAGATGAGGTAACTGGGGCCCAGAGAAGTGAAGTGACTTGCTCAAGGTCACACAGAAGACAAGTGGCAGAGCCGGGATTAGAAGCCCTGACTGTCCAACTCCCAGACCCGTGCTCTATCCACTGTGCCGCGCTGCTTAAATACCTGTTCTCTCTCCTACTTAGACTGTGAACCCCATTTAGGACTAGGGCTGTGTCCAACCTGATTATCTGATTACGAGTACGGTGCTTGGCACATAATAATTGTGTAATACCACTATTATTATTATTATTTTAAATCACATCTCCTCCGCGAGACTTTCTCTAATTGACCCGTCATTTTCCCATCCTATTCACCCACCTCTCCACGTCACCCATGCGCTGGACTGTACACCCCTGAAGTACTTTGATACTCATCCCCAGCCCACAGTGCTTGTGTACTCATCCTTACAATCTGTCAGTTCCCCTGTTTGTAACTTAGTGTCTTGAGCCCCCTCTCGACTGTAAGCTTCTCATGGGTGGAGATTGTGCCTATAACTCTATTGTATTGTACTCTCCCAAGTGCTTACTGTGTGCTCTGTACACAGCAAGTGCTCCATGAATACCACTGATTGATAGATTGATGTTGAACCAGCATTGTAATGACCTCCCGGGAGTTAGATTTGATGGAGTATGTAAATATTCTTTTCCATAACAGATCCTTGCCCCCTGAGGGCAAGCTTCATGTATACTAATTCCATGTACTCTTTCAAGCACTCAATATAGTCCCAGGTTCACAGTAGGTACTCAAATGAGTATTATTGATTGCAACAGAATGTACATTAAGCTAAACCTGTTGAAAAACAATCATACCCTTTGCAGGTCTGTATGTTGCTTGGAATGTCCCTGCAATTTCAAGTGATCAGATGAAATGCCATAGAATGCAATGAAATGCTACTATTAAATGTACACAAGGCCTTTATCATGCCCTTTTTCTACTGTGTAGTTATGGGCTCATTCAAAATATTTTTTAAGTTACCTAACTGGTTAATCCACCAAGTCAACTGTTGAAGTTAATGTTCTGTAGTTTTTAGATTTGATCTTGTATGCAGACTTGGGGGAAATTTTCATGTGTGAACTCTATTCTGCTCCCCCTGGGATTAATTGCTGAAATTTTCAAAGGCACTCAAGTATTATGTCACTATTGGCTATGGCAACAATATAGGTCTAGGACTACATTTTTTTCCTCAATAGCGAAGAGGAATGTTTCACTGAAACTGGATGTATTGGAAACATAGATGGGAAAACATTCTGTGGTTAAATAGTAATTTTTCAGTAGATTATTGAGGCCAAGGGAAGCTCTGAATAGAACTCTTGAAAACTATTAGAAATGGGACATGGAGGATTATACATTTACAGTTCCCAAGGCACAATGCAGAATAAACCCTATTGTCTTTATCTCCATTCTTAAGAGTCTGGCTATTCATCTGTGTTCCACAGTAGCCTACATTTTGCTCAGTATTCAGAGATCAAGAACAACTTGATTGCATGCCAGATGAAATAGAAAAGAAACCTTTAAGGTCATCTTGTCCATTTATTTTCCATGTAGGATTGTTTCTACCATCTGTTCTCTGGGAATCGCCATTTCAAATTGAAACTATTCAAACAAGGGTACTCCGCCATATACAGAATATACAGTACCAAAGGCTTAGTAGAATAGGTTGGGACTTTTTCCCCTTCCTGAATTTCATTAGTATGTCTTCGTGGGCTGCTTCAATGGTTTTCTACTTCCTTGATGTGTACTTTTTAAACAACTTCTTCTAAGTGTATACCCCATTAACCTGACTTGTGGTTTGTTCAGGTTATTAATGGATTTAATTCTCTAGTTATCTTCAAAAGTCATCATGTACATTGCTGGGAATTCCAGTCAAGCAATTCATCTTTAGTGAAAATAGTAGACTAGGTTCAGTCAGAACTAACAGGCTTGAGAAGCAGTGTCACCTAGTGGATAGAGCGTGGACCTGGGAGTCAGAAGGACCTGGGTTCCAATCCCACTCCACCACTTGTCTGCTCCGTGACTTTGGACAAGTCCCTTAACTTCTCTCTACCTCAGTTCCCTCATCTGTAGAATGGGGATTAAGGTTGTGAACCCCATGTGGGACTTGAACTATGTCAATCCTGATTACGTTATATCTACCTCAGAGCATAGAAAAGTGCCTGGCACATAGTAAGCACTTAACAAATACCATTAAAAAAAGGCTTATGAGAACATGACTTTGTCACTGGGATTTGAATAGGTACCTCCTTCCTATGGAACACAGTTATCCTGTTTCTTTCCACTGGTCTTAATTATATGATCAGAATTTCCATCCAATTTACCTCCTCATTGTGAGCAGAGAGTATCTGTTTATTGTTGTACTTTCCTAAGCACTTAGTACAATGCTGTGCACGCAGTAAGCACTCAATAAATAGAATCGACCGACCTTCTCATCCTGACTCCCTTTAACACAAAATGGTAACTTGTATATCTCTGTTCATATTTTTGTTGGTTGTGTTTTGTTACTTCCTTTCTTCCTGAAGGTAGGGGCTCATGCTTAAAATTTCTATGCACCCTGTGGGTATGCCAATACTTTTTGTTTGACTAAATTGCTCCTTATCAAACTTAACTTAGTCATGCTTAAGTAAATTAGTTCCTAATTAGAAAAAGTAATTGCAGTGATTTACAAAAGAAGCAACTATTTTGTTTGCCTTTAAAATTTGTAGTTGAGAATGAGTTTGAAGGATGAATTCATACTAGCTCTTTGTGCGTTTATTTGGTTAGTCTTTACTTTTCTTTTTGAGCATCATTAGGCTTAAAGCAGCTTTAAAACTTCAAATGACCCATTAAGAAAATCAGGAAAAAGGAAATATGTCATAATTCATGTAAATAATCAATGGATGGGATAAAAATGGAAAAAAAAGTATTTCTTCCCTATGAAAATCACAAATGAACAGTAGTTTAATAATTGTGGTATTTGTGAAGTGGTTACTTATGTGCCAACCACGCTCCTGAGAGCTGGGGTAGACATGATTCAATCAGATCAGGCCCCGCCCCTTGAGGCTAGCAGTCCAAGAGAGAGAGAGGTATCTCACACTGATGCAAGTGGAAATTTGTGGCTGTACCTATGGGTTCTTACACAAAGCTCAGGGTCAGAAGTATTAAGATTCCTTGAAGCAGACGTGGATGAGGCTGCTGAAATTTGCCAAAGTATATGAGGCTATACTGGTCCTTTCAGAGAGGAAAACAGTCTGTAGTAAATGGATGGGTACTTAGGCAGGAAGATAAGGCAGATGTTCTATGAACTGCTAAGAGCCTCTAAATAAAGCAGATGGAGATTACACTCTGAGCTTTTGAAAGGCCACACAAGACCTAAATTGAATTCAGCATAAAACTCAATGCCTCTAAAAAAAATCCCAGTGAATTCTTTCCATTTTACTATTAGGGAAATTATTTTTCTATCACTTATCAATCAGCAGGGAAGCAGTGTGGCCTAATGGACAGAGCACGGCCTTGTAAATCAGAGGACCTCGTTCTAATCCCGGCTTCACCCTTGTCTGCTGTGTGACAGTGGGTAAATCACTTAACTTCTTTGTGCCTCAATTGCCTCATCTGTAAAATGGGGATTAAATTCTCCTTCTTCAGATTTAGACTGTGAGCTCCCTGTAGGACAGGGACTGTGTCCAATCTGATTATTTTGTACTTATTCCTACACTTACTACAGTGCAGGCACATAGTAAGCTCTTAATTGTAAGTATAGCAAGTACCATTAAGAAAAGTGTTTACTGAACATCTACTGTGTGCAGATCAATGTACCAAGTCTTTGGGAGAACACAATGTCAACATTTAACATTTCTTAGGTTTTTGTCCAGAGCACTTGTTTTCATTCAGTTGTTTATTCACTCAGTAGTATTGAGTGCTTACTGGGTGCAGAGGACTGTACTAAGTGCTTGGAATGTACAGTTCAGCAACAGATAGAGACAATCCCTGCCCAATAACTGGTTTATGCACCCTGGGAAGCCATTTGAAATGTAGCTGAAATATATATATATATCACAACCTCTTTCCCTGCCCCCCAGTTACCAGCCATCTTATTTATTAGAGAAGCAGCATGGCCTTGTGGAAAATGCAGAGGACTGGGAGTCGGAGGACCTGTGATCTAATTCTGGCTCTGCCACTTGCCTGCTGTGTGAACTTGGGCAAGTTACTTAACTTCTCTGTGCCAGTTACCTCATCTGTAAAATGGGGATTAAGACCTAGATCCTCATCTAGGGACATGGGCTGTGCCCGACCTGATTATCTTGTATCTATCCCATTGCTTAGTGTATAATGCCTGACATAAAATAAGCACTTAACAAATACCATTTAAAAAAAAAAAGATTGATATCTTCATGCTGCTCCCTTATGGTTTTCAAGATTAAACCCTTATCAGTTTCTGGCCAGACTGAAGTGATTTATAAATCAGTTTTAACAGACTCCTTGTGCAGGCTACTAATATTATTAATACCTTGGATTTAGATCTAACTCACTTTGTCTGTGAAAGGGTCAGGATGGGACAGGGCTCCCTTCTTGATTTTTGTTTTTATGTTATTTATCCTTGACTTTTAGGTTTTATTACTTTATTGTTCATGGCTCCTTATGTGTATGTAGCCAGTCTCCTTTCCCTTCTTATTCTTAGATTCTGAGCCCCATGAAGGCCAGGGGCCCTATCTAATTCCCATTTATGTAGTGGATAGGGCATGGGCCTGGAAGTCAGAAGGACGTGGGTTCTAATTCTGGCTCTACCACTTGTCTGCTATGTGACCTTGGGTAAGTCACTTGACTTCTCTGTGGCTCAGTCACCTCACTTGTAAAATTCCTGGCTCATAGTGCTTAAGAAATAACACAAATATTATTATAATGATTATTTCCCAGCACTTAGTATGGGGCTCTGTGCACAATAAGCACTTAGTCGTCAATACTGTTACTACTAGGTCCTTGCCAACTCTTCTTACAGCATGCAGGTGAATGAAACACAGCTTGAAGAAGATGAAGTGGATTCGGGAGGGCACACAGCATGCAGTGAGGTCTGTCGTGTGCAATTAGGCCCTTAGATAATATAGTTTACAATCTGGCAGACTTTGTATATTCATTTTTTCATTAGTATGCATTGAGGCCTGCTTTGGGCAAAGCATTGTGATAAACACTTGGAAGTGAAGAGTAAAAGTAAAAGATGTGGCCCTTGGCCTTGAAGAGCTTACAATTTAATGGGGGGACTGGAGGATAAATATTGATGCAAGAGAATAGAAAAAATTAATGAATAAATACTTAGACAAATGGAAAACTAATTTTTAATTGTATTTAATCTATGTGCCAGGCACTGTACTAAGTGTTGGGATAGATACAAGCTAATCATGTTGGGCACAGTCTCTGGTATTTTACTTTGTCATATGGAAATCATTATGAAAGATGGCTTCATTTCCCCTTTTGGAATTGGCTAAGAGTATAGACAGACTTGGATGAGGAGATGTCTCGGAGTTGTCCTAACTTATTTCTGAGATTACTTCTGAGCCCGAGAACAAAGAATGTGCTCTCTATGTGTACCTTTTCAGCCTAGACCTGTGACTAGGTCCCATAAAGGCTCCAAGTTGGTTTTTGCTTCACCTAATTTCTAAATTTGAGCAATTCGGTATAAAGTAAAGGCAGAAGAAGATGCAACTTTTTTCAAGGAAATGTATTCATGTAAAAATCCATCATTATCGAGGACAAGAGGAGTTTGATCTTTACCTTCCTGGGTAGGCATACAGCTGTCTTCCGTGGTCCATGGGTTTTCTTGTGTGAGCCATTCCTCCACTGTATCCCCAGGATACAGGGCAGCTCTCTGGGTAGTACCCCTCTCAGGTAGTAGGAGAAGGATTTGGCAGAGAAGGTTGGCTGAGTGTGGCCTCTAAGAGCAGAGTGATTCTCATGTCCAACAGAGATGTCCTTGGAAAGGGGAAGTGAAATGCTGTAGTAGAGAAGAGTGCATCAATTTTTCCTTTCCTGGTAGCTGTGCAGTAAGGAACTGGCTGCCAGTCGCCTGTGTCATTCTCCCCTCTAGTAGGTGTAAAACTATTAAAAGAGACAATTATGGATGGGAGGTAATGTAGAGTTGTCTGATTGCCCTGCAAACCAAATTAGATGATCACCTAGGTATCCCCAGGCTGGGTAATGTGAGAAAGAATTTCAATTACTCTGATTTTCATCTTTGCTTACAAATTTTTCTGTGGTGCCTTAGAAATGTTTGATCACTGCTTAGTTTAACCCAGAGCAAGGGTCATCACATTCAGAAAAGGGCAGTTCATTAATAATGCGGGTCTTATTAGTATTTCTATTCATAGAGCAGAATTCAGGTGGATCTGTAAATTACACTAGTTGTTCTTAACCTTTTTTTTGCCCCTTTGTACCAGAGGCAAAGTGTAATTTACCAGAGCTCTAAGGTGCAGGAAGGATTATGTGCCTTGGTGATTTGAGCTCTTTTGTCAATATAGTGTGTTTCCAACTGGGCTTACCAGCTGTGTGGCAGGTTGCCAAACATCTGGGATCTGAATTCTGACTTCTGAAAATCAGGGGTATCTGACTCCACTCCTCCCTGGCTCCTCTATAAGAATTGGGGGAGTATGAGCAGGGAATGTGCCTGTTTATTGTTATACTGTACTCGCCCAAGCACTTACTACAGTGCTCTGCACATAGTAAGTGTTCAATAAATATGATTGAATGAATGAATGGGAGTCCCGAGTAAGGCCAAGTAAATCTATGGAGTCCCTGTTCAGGATGCAGAGAGGTCTGGGAGAAAAGGCAGTTATTTCCTTCCCCAAATCAATGAGTTCAGAACTCACAAGGTCAAGATCTTCCTGATGGGAGATTTTTGATATTACAACAGACATCGCATGCAGCAGGAACAATGATTCCACTCTGATCTGGTCATTTCTGCAAGCTGCCCTGAGCAGAGCCTATTCTTGGTGGTGTTCATTCATCCCTGTTCGGTTCCAAGTCACTTAAGGAACAATTCTCACATAAAAATGGCTGGGCATACAGGGTTCATTTCAGCTATTCATATCACCTGGTTTACAATATAAAAAAACCTTATAATGCAGAGGCTGTTTTGCATGAAGGGAGGATATGCCCCTTAATGGGACAAAGATGCTCAGAGTGTTTCGGACCCTTATTATTTATTTATTTTTTGCATTTATCTTTTCCTGAAAATACATTAAACTAACTGGCAATAGAATACCAGAATATCTGTGGGTGGAATACGGGTGGTGGCCATGGAATTGTTTTTATCTCCGGTACTTATGATGAAGTAGAAACTAAACCAAAGGTGTCCTTAGATCTCATGTTAATGGTCAGAAAATATTTAATAAATGATTACATAGTAGTGTAAGTTTCATGAGGCTTGGGTTAATATTTTGCCAGTAATTGATGGTTTGGAAATTCCTTTGAGGTTATGCTTGTCAAATATATTATGTGATGCTAAACTGTGCTGATCATTCTTAGCTAGTTTTCTTCATGTCTAGAAGCAGTATGTGGTGATTTTCTCCTCCTCCCCTGGGAATATTGCATCTAGCTAGAGTTTAGCCCCTGAGGAGGTAGTTTTAGCATTGTGGTGCCTGGAAATTGTAAATTCCCCTTGGCTGTGCTGTCCACAAACCATAGTACACTAATGAGTTGATGTCTTTCTGCTGCCACTGTGTGTATTCTTTTTTGGGGTGGAAGATGGTAATGCACAGGATTTTTCATTTAAAATAGAATTCTCAGCTTTTTGAGTTGGAAAAACCTTTATTTAAGTGACTGTTTAGTTAACAATCAGTCATATTTGAGTACTTTCTGTGTGCAGAATAAACAGCTCCTTATTTTAAAGTCTTGTACAGCCTCCTGATGTCATGTTGGAAACCTTGGGTTGTCAGTTTCTCCTTGAGTTTTCTCTGGGAAAGATGGATAAGATGCAGGTAACAGACACATTTTATTTTTCATTTTATCAATTAATATTTTTACATAGTAACTGTTTTGAAAGTTTTCAGATTATTTAAAATAGATGCAGTTCAGTTGTTCACTTACCCCTTTTATAACCATAACCATCTATAGATATTCTGACTATTTTAGCTCATTTAAATCTATTAATTTATTTTTGTGTTAGAACCTAAGAAGTTAATACCTATTATATAGTGGTTCCAAGCTTTTTTAAGAAGTGATGACAGAGAAGCTTATAGTACATATTATAATTATAAATATATACTATATTTACAACTTGGCTTTACCCAGACTGGTACTCTCGGATAAGGGTTATCAATTACGCAGATACATGGGCCAAGTAGGAGGAATACATGAAGATGCAATCTTTCGTGAAAAAAATTCTGTCTGCATGACCACAAACTGATACTTTTAGACCACCCAGGCTGAAAGGTGAAAGAACATTCTAGTAGTATATTTCAATGTTTGTATATGCATGGGGATTAAATTGTGTGTATGTATGAATGAGTGTCTGGTGTTTGCTGCTGTTGAAGTCTCTGAGAGATTCTGTTTTGTGATCACAGACTGCACAATTTATACCTCTGGGCATGGAGGGAGAATGGGTATACATTCTCACCACTGCTGCAAAATCAATCCATCAGTGGTATTTACAGAGCACTTACTGTGTGCAGACCACTATACTAAGTGTTTGAGAAAGTATAGTGTAACAGAGTTGGTAGACGTGATCCCTGCTCACAAGGAACTTACAGTCTTCATAGGGAAACAGACATTAAAATAGATTAGGGATAGAGGAAAAAGCGAAGTGTAAGAATATTTACATGAGTATTGTGGGGCTGGGCCATCAAAGTGCTCTAGGGATACTGAGTCAAGTTCATAGTTAACAAAGAGGGGAGGGATGATAGGGGAAATGAGGGCTTAGTTAGGAAAGGCCTCTTGGAGGAAATGTAATCCTAGGAGGGATTTGAAGTGAGGAGATTGGTGGACTGATTGATATGCACAGGGAAGGAGTTCGAGGCCCAAAGCAGAGCGTGGGCAAGGGGTCGGTGGTGGGGTATATGAGGTGGAGGTACTTAGAGTAGGTTGGAATTAGAGGAGCAGAGTGTGTGGGTTGGATTCTAGTAGGAGATAAGCGGGGCATCTTAGGAGAGGGAGAGCTGATTGAGTGCCTTAAAGTCTGGAGTAAGGTGTTTTTGTTTGCATAGTTGGATGAGCAGCCATTGTAAGTTTTTGAGGAGTGGGGAGACATGGTCTGAACTTTTTTATAGAAAAATCATCTGGAAAGAGTAAACTGTGGACTGGAGGGGAGAAGAGACAGTGAGGAGGCAGGGTGCTCAGGGAGGTGGCTGATGGAGTAGTCGAGGAAAGTCATAAACAGTTATGTTACATGCTTGGATCATGTGGTAGCAGTTTGGATGGAGAAAGGAAGTAGTGAACATATTTTAGAGATGTTGTGAAGGTAGAACCGGTTTTTGGTAACACTGAATATACAGGTTGAATGAGAAATGTGATTTGAAGCTAAAGCCAAGGTTAAGGATACGTGAGACCCTCCCAGTGATGGGAGAATCTGAGAAGGACAGGGAAGATAAGGAGTTTGTGTGGGAAGATAAGGAGTTCCATTTTGGACATATTAAGTTTGAGATGTTCAGAGGATATCCAAGTGGAGATGCCCTGAATGCAGAAGGAAATGTGAGACTGCAGAAAACGAGAGAAGTCGGGGCTTGTGAGGTAGATTTGGGTACTTTTACGTAGCTATGGATGCTTCACTGATCTCTCCACCCATCTGCTCCCAACTTGTATGTACTTTTAGGGCATCTGCCTGGCTGGGGGGCAGGGTATCCAGAGTAGTGAGAAAGGGGGTGGGAGGAAGGATGTTAATGGTTAATCATGTGTTTCTGCTGCTCCAGCTGCAACCTCCCCTTCTCCTCTTCCCCATTGCCAAGCCTCAACTCACTCCACACCATAGGCTTTTACGACCCCCAAAGTATGGCAAGTATAGCATTTATCATGCCAATTTCGAGTTATGGCAGAGTTTGGGCTGGTTTGTGATACAAAATATTAATGACCATTTGTCTCTTCGTTCTGCAGAAATGAGACTGAATCCACATCAGACATTAAGTATGGAGTTTAGTCAGGTTAAGGAATAGGACTCAAGAACATTTTCTAGTCCCCTATTTCATTGCACATTTCCTCATTCAAATATCAGCTAAGGTGAAATTTAGGAAAGAAAGATATTTTAAACACTTTTTTTGTAGTACAAGGAGAAGACTTAATCTCGTAAATCCACCAGGAAAATGAAAACTCAAAATTTGGCGTTTTTTTTTTTAAGAAAAAAAGTTTTATTTTACAAGCTATTTGCTTGAATTAATTTGCGTGGATTTTAAACAGTCCAAGCCAAGAGTGGTAGTATTTCTGATGGATGTCCATTTTAAGACTACCCTGTCTCTTTTAATATCAGTGAAACTGTTACAAGCTACAATGGTTATTTTGTAAGAACAAAAGAACCAGAAAGAAAAAAAATGATAATTTTCCTTTAGAAACTGTAGACAGACTCGCTTTCTATATTGGTATATTACATTTTCCTAAATTGAGTTAAATCAAGTTCTTAGTTTGATTAGTGGAGTAATGTACATTTGGATCATATTTTTTTAATTCAATAATCAAAAATATTTGCAATATGTTGAAATTATAAATGTTTCTCACTTTGTTCGTGTTGCTAGATTGTCACTTTCAAAAGTAAATTTGAGCAGTGACTGATTCTTTATTCCTCATTCAGTATTCTTGAGTATTGCACCTGGGACTGATATGTTATCGTTTTACATGTTATTCATTTCTAAACTCTACCACTTGGGTGCTTGAGGCAGCCCCACAAATCTGATTATTATTATTTTTTCTAATTCTGTAGGAGGCAAGGAGTGGATAGAAACACTCTTAAAATGCTAAAAGTAACTGAATCAAAGGGTATAATAGAAGAAAAAACACATTTATTTTTCAAATCTTTTAAATGAAAACCAAGTGAAGCGAAAGGCATGCCGTGTCAACTTTTCAGTTAACTTTCATGTTTACTTTGATAGTAGAGGCTTTCACCAAGCAAACATTTAAAAATGTTATCTTGGGAGGACTTGGCTTTTGATGGAGAGATAAACTCTTATGTCTGCTATGGCCTTTGCTCTTCTACAGGCCAGCTTTAAAGTTTGGAAAATGGCATCGTACTTGGTATCAGCATGAGTGCCATTTAACTTGTCAGTCATCCGTAAAATGAGTGCCCAGAATAAACCGATAAGCGAGATTTAGCCTTCTCCTGAAGATGAAAAAAAAAAAGGATTTGCTGAGGTATGAAAGAAGTTACTTTAAAGATTTTCTAAGCAATATACTGGGAATAGACATTGTTGGAATTCTACCTATATACAGTGAGAAGGTACTGTTGAAGTTACTTAAAATGTCAACCACAGTAGTCTTCACATCTCTAAAGTTAATGTCTTGGTAAGATTTTTTCTTTTATAATTGGGTATAGAATGCCATGAAAACTTCAAGTCATTTAATCTCAGAAGTCCTGCCATTAGATGTCTATGGTGCCTCTTCTTACTTTCCTCCTGGGATTATTTTCTGCTCCCACCCATTTGCTACTTATGGCTACTACTTGTTTTTAATATGGGATTAGGGAGAGCAGGTTTTCCTTAGCTCTAGAAAGCCTAGCATAGACATGGACTTTCCAGATAACGCATTCCACAGGTTTTCCCCCAATAGATGAATCAAATCTCCCTATGGCAGGATTCCTTTCTCAAGAATTGCCCTTCTGTGCAACTCTGAGATAGGGAGAGAGCTCTGATTGGTTCTGTGATCTAGGGGAAAGGCCAGGTAAACTACACCTAAGGACCCTGGGCAGGTTGCTTGGTGCCCTGGTAGTGGCTGCAGAAAACTAAGTGACTGTGGCCAGTTCCTTTACTTCTACTGCCCTGCTCTAACTGGTCCTGAGCCAAGCAGATGCTTGGAAACTGTAGGAGAAGCTGCATCTTGGCTTGAACCAATAAGAGCTGAAAAACAGAAGCAGAATACCTCTCCTCAAACCTGGGTTCCTACATCCTACCCCCCTGTAACACTTGGCACTCTGAGGCATTTCCACCCTGAACCTATTCTTGGCCCCCATTATCCTAATCCAGCTCTGCCTGAAGGAAATATATAGCTATTTTCCCATCTGCACAAATATTGACCAAGTCTGGCAATATATTTTTAAATAGGAATTATTTGATAGTCTTGTAAAGGTCACAGGCAGCAGTGGGTTTTAGTATTCACCACCCCATTCTCCTACCAAGCCAGTTGAAGCATAGGGTCAAACGGGAGTTTGGGTGGGAGTGCTTAGAGGGGTAGTCAGCATCAACAAAATAGGGTCGGTCAACTGTGAGGCTGGCATGAAATGGCAGGGTGAGCCAACTACAGACACTTTTACTCATTTATAAAAATTTGCTGCCTTTGACCATGACTTTGTTGACTAAGGGCCATTCTCTTTGTTACATTCTGTTTGTCCCAAATGCATAGGACAGTGCACTGCACACAGCAAGTGCACAGCACAGCAAGTACGATTGTGTGATTGACACTGCCTCTACTGCTAATAACGGCTTTCATTAAGTGCAGTGCACCATGCTGAGTTTTTGGAAGGTTCAACCTGAAGCACAAGACAGCCTTTCTATCTGAAAGTTGCTTAACAGGGCAGAAATCACAATAGATTTTCATGAAAGGAAGTCAGGTCGCTGCAAGCCTAATGAGGTGAATGTAGTGGTGACTTGTCTAAAGTGTGTGATACCTGGGCTGAAAGTATGGGGAGGAAGTTTGGTACCAGGACAGGGGCAACATGATCCTTCACTTCATACATCAGTTTGGTGTGGAGGTAGGGGAGATGTCCAGTAGCAGGGTAGAAGGGGGATACAGCTGGCTGGACTGTATTTCCTTCTTGTAGCTTCTGTTGCCCCAGCCATTGTTTCTCTCAAGCTCTGATAAGGTGAACATGCTGTCTTGTCGGGGTTTGGAAAGCCTTTCTCTCTCCCTTGACCAGTTCAGAATGTGAGTGGGTAGGATGAAGAAGGGTGTTGGGGCCTTCTCTCCTATCTTACCTGTCCTCCCCAACCTTCAGCAGCCAAGTCAGACTGTAAATCTGCAGGGGTGAGGTAAGAGCAGGTCAGGTTGAGGCACAGTACCTCAGGGTCTCTGTCATTTGCCCAGACATGTCCTTTCTGCTCTCCAATCCCTTTCCTCCCAATAGTCCAGGCCTAACCTATGCCTATTCTAGAATTTCTGGTGGGCTCTCTCTTATCAACAACTTGTAAGGTAAAGCATTAGGTTCATCTCTTGTGCTTGCAGGGACAACTTACCTGGGATTTCCAGTTATATCAAAAGGGTCCAACCTTTGGATTTCAGAGAAGCAAATCAGTTCTTTATTCTTCAGAATTCTGCCAGCTTGGTAAGCTTGCAGGTATTAAAGAGCATGCAGAGCTTTCCCCAAGTTTCTAATTAGATGTTGAAAATCATACAGAAATAAGATGCGCACAGTGACATTTCTCCAAAATCTCTCTTAAACCTAGCCACCTAATTTATCTCAGGTGTGAGTGTGCCTGCAGTGAGGACAGTTGGGAAGAAGGGAGGAGTTTGAACAGGCTGGAAAGGGAGAGAGGATGGAATATCCATGTTCTATATGTTAACTGATGAATTTAAAATATTTATCCTATCTTTGAGGATTATCTAAAAAACTAACAAGAGCAAACCCTGGAAGTAGGAAGGGTTTGGATGTTATGGATTGCTATTCCATAATGTTAGCTCTCTACCTTCATATGTTCTTATGTATGGTGTAAATCAAAGGAAACCACCAGAAACAGTGACCAATTTCTTCAAGGATTTTGCCATATGCTCTTTCCAGAAACTCTGGGGTCGGATTGGGGGATCAAGCACTTGTGGGTTGCAGAGCAGCTGGTTTGGCCACTTCTTGAAAGTAGCCATATATTCCATGATCCCAGGGCATCTCAATGCTTCTATTACCAACTATGCTTTTTGGCCAGTTCTTGGATTTCTGTTTCAGAATCTAGTGAATCCTAACAGTGCAGAAGCAAAAGTGAACGGTAGGGCAACGACATGACCACATGAATCTTTTAGAACCATATGAAGCCCCAAGGCTATGGGAAAACCAACCGTCCCTGGCGTTAGTGCCCAAAGCTGGAGGGCCATGCAAGCCTGGGCTTGCCAATGCTGGGTTACATGCTCATATCCTTCCCTACTGTACGAGTCCATTGCTTCTCGGGCTTTGATCAATCAGTAGTATTTTTGGAGCAGTAGTATTTTTGGAGCACTTACTATATACTGTACTGTACTAAATGCTCAATACAACAAAGTTGGTAGGCAGGTTCCCAGCCCACAAGGAGCTTACAGTCTTGAGGGTGAGACAGACATTAAAATAAATATGTGCTATGGGATGGAAGGTGGGGTGAATACCAGGTGCTCACCGGTTACAGATCCAATTGTGTAGACAATACAGAAAGGAAAGGGAGTTGGGGAAAAGAGGCTTAATTGGGAAAGGCCTCTTGGAGGATGTGATCTTAATAAGACTTCGAGGTGGGGAGAGTGGTGGTTTGGTGTATGTGGAGTGGGAGGTATTTCCAGGCCAGAGGGAGGATTTGGAAAGGGATTGGCAGCGAGATAGATAAAATCAGGGTGTGGTGAGTGAAGTGTGTGGCCTGGGCTCTAGTGGGAAATCAGTGAGGTAAGGTAGGAAGAGGAGAGCTGATTGCTTTGAAGTCCATGGTAAGGAGTTCCTGTGTGTGCGGAGGTGGATGGGCAACTACTGGAGGTTCTTGAGGAGCAGGGATTGAGCGAGATGAGGATAGAGCAACTGTAAACCCTGAAAATACATATTAAAATACTAAGTATCCACAAATACTACCTGCTTTTGTCACAAAGTCGAGGACTTTTTGTGACAGGAGACTCTAGAGGAACTTAGTAAAACCCAGGACCTCTCATCACTTAAATTTCCTGATGAGCCACCTCTCGTTCCTTACTTTTTTGTCTTCTCCCTCTACTACTGCATTTTACGGTTATGTTTTAGGAATGATCAGATCTAAAGAAGCTCTTATCCCTTTGGGGCCATATTTTTTTGAAGACAAAATGAACATACAAGGTATGGATGCAGTCTCACAACGATGGATGAGCCTTTGTCCTGAGATTTCAGGATGGAGGGGCTGTGCCAAGGAATTGATTCTAGTTACTGCCACTCATGTCCCCAGTGGGAACACCAGGTACAACGAATGAGCAGGTGGGCAGGGATGCAGCACAGTGTAGAGTGCATGTGAAGATTTTTGGTAGGTGTGGCTATAAATGATTCCTGAAGAGACCATAAATATTGCTGATGCTTTGCTGTGGGGGCCAAGACTCATAAGTTGAATGCCCTGTAGCCATTTGGTCTTTCCTGCCCACGTTATCCAGGTATTTTCAGGATCCTTGCTGGGCCTACTCACCTTGAGGAATACCCTATAGAAGCAGCAGCGTAGCCTAGTGGATAAAACATGGACCTGGGATTCAGATAATCTGTGTTCTAATCCCAGCTCTGCCACTTGCCCTGCTGTTTGACCTTGGGCAAGTCACTTAACTTCTCTATGTCTCAGTTTCCTCACTGCAAAATAGGGATTATGTACCTGTTCCCCCTCCTACTTAGGACTGTGAGTTCCATATGGGACAGGGACTGTACCTGGCCTGATTCACATGTATCTATCCCAGGCCTTAGAACAGTGTTTGACACATAGTAAGTGCTTAAAAAATACCATAAAAAAATCTTCAATCAGAAACCTTCATTACAGATGGCATTGAACTGGGATTAGAATCCAGTTTTCCTGATTCTCAAGAGTAGGGCTTTTTGAAATAACCAACAGCAATTGTCAAAGCTGTAGTGATGGGTAAGAACATAACATGAGAAACATATTATTGGGTCAAAACAATATAACTGTGTTATAGTTGACCTCCTAGATGTTTCTCCCACCCTTGGGTTTGTATCGTTTAAAATCCCTAATTTCCCCTCTAGTAATTCTTTATGGATTTGTTTTCCTTAATGAATTTATCCAAACTCCATTTAGACCCAGTATATTTTCAACTTGCTCAAATGGCATTATATTTACCTGTGGAAAACACCTTGCTGGAGAGAGAAGTGTTTCCTTGTTCATTTTTAACTTTCCTTCTTAAAACTTCCATGTTTGCCCTTGCATCTTATGAGATTTCTTGAACAATAATTCCACGTGTGCCTTATTCATCTCTGTCATGATTTGTAGTTTTCTAGAATATCTCCTTTGTCTTCATTTTTCCCTATGGAAGCACCTTTAATCTTTTTAGACTGTCCTCTAAAGGAAATTTCACCTTCCCAATTTCCACTTCCTAAGATGTGGGGGCCAGAATTGCAAGCAAGGTTGTAGGTTTGGTTGAATGATAGTTTTATAGAATAAGAAAACATTGCCCTTGTTTGGCTTTTAACCTTTTACCATAAATAAGGAACCACAAGAATATTGAAAACATAGGAAAATAAAAGCCCTTGAATCTTTATGGCAAGTTGCTCTCATCTAATGTTAAAAAATCTAGTAGAAATCTAATTACGTGAACTCCGATGATCTAACCAATTTTCTAAAAGGAGTCTTATTTGGATAATTAAGGAAAGCTTGGGTAACTGAACAAAGTCCCAGAAGTTCCTGACTGAGATGAACAAAATGGAATTTGGCTCAAATACCTGAATTGGCCTCTTCTGTGAAAGCATGATGGTTTAGAGGAAAATATAGTGTTTATCCCAGAGCCAACTCTAGATCCTCAAAGGCAGGGATCACTTCTCATACTACTTATGTATGCTCAAAGCACATAGAACAGTGTTTTCCTCATGATAGGTCTCCCCTTCTAGGCTGTAAACTCTTGGTGAGCAGGTAATGTTTCTACCAATTTCTGTTGCATTGTACTCTTTCAAACACTTAGTGGTAGAGTACTCTGCTCACAACAACACACAGTAAATATCATGGATTGAGTGATTGACTTTCAGAATCCAAAAGCCAAGCAACTTCTATAGAAAGGTCACAGCTTTTGAAGTTGATTCTGTCCTTATCTTAAGGAGGTCAAGTTTTTATCCTTTAGGATGCAATGCAAGTTCCTTCTGTTGAGATGGGTGTTTTCCCCAAAGACAGAGAAAGATCAGTTGGTGATGGATAAATTAATTAAATTTTGAATTTCTTGACAATTGCAAATGCGATAGGAGGCCAAGGGACTAGATGTTCCAAAATTCTGTAAACAGTAGTCATAAAGCATGGCATTCAAGGAAGTGCTGCTGAGAATGCAAGCAATGGGGTTCTGATATTGATTTAGATTTAGACCAATTATTGATCTAGATTATTGATTTAGACCAATACATTTGATTTCCCAAAATAGACTAAGATATTTGCTTCCATGGCTTTATACAAGGTTGGTTGATATCTATTTCACTGCTCTTTGTTCATCACATTGATTCTTCTAACTGTAGGCTTAAATCACCCCTTTCTCCTTCTCTTTCCCCTTCTCCTCTAACCAACAATCCCAATAACCCCAAAACTCATTATTGTGTTGGAAAGCTCACTGTATATGCTTTCTGAAACAATGAAGTGCTAACTGGCAATTACTTATATGTTTTGTAGTTCAGAATGAGGTAAAAAGAAAAAGTAAATATTGACAGAGAAAAATGCATTTTGTGTTCTTGTTTGTCAGTTGTGGTTTTGAGTTTGTTTTGAGTTACCCTTAGCTTATTGGCAGTTAAGTTAACCTTAATCACAATAGGGAAAGCAAACTTTGATGCTGTGAGGATAAGCAACACCTTGCATTAGGTCGTGAAGTTGATAGAGGTGTCATGTGATCACATGTCCACCAGGTACTGGCCTGACATGCAGTCACAGTTCATCTTACCTAGAGGCAGCTCAACAGCTGTCAGATGCTAATCACTTTCAGGCTCTCTTACTTGAGTGGGAATTGAACTGGCAACCTAGGAATTAAAAGCTTCAGATCCTATTACCTATCCCCTGAGTTTGCCCATGTTTTCAGCCATGAAAATATGGCTAGTGAAGCCTTGTTAGTAAGCTCTGGCTCATAGCGTTGGAGCCAACAAGAGATCAAGGCAGATTAATGAAAATCAGCCAGCACATGCAAAAAGAAATTTCATATTCTCAGCCTCCCCTTTACTTATTCATATGTGATTTTCATGGCCATTTTTTTGCTTGGGAAAACCTTTGATTTCTTGCTTTGCGGAGATGCTTTTTCATTAGGGCTGGAAGAATACAAGTAAGAGAGATTTTTGGTTGGATTCCAGAAATATATTTTAACTGTTGGTGAAAAACACCAGAGTAAACATTTAATGAATATTGGTGGAGTCCTTAAAGTTATATTTTTCTTAAAACAAAGAATAGGCAACCACCTGCCATGACTTTTTTCCCATTTATCTTTCTGGCAAACCAGAAGGCTAGCTGAAATAGTATCTTAAGATCTCTAAGATTCAGGTTGTGTCTCCCTATCTGTTGTTCATCTTAGTGTCTGTCTCTCCCAGTAGATTGTAAACACCTTGAGGGCAGGGATCATGTACACCAACTCTGTTGTACTCTCCCAAACCCCTAGTACAGTACTCAGCACAGAGTAAGTGCTCAGTATATACAGTTGATTGATAAGAAAGTGGAAATTTCCCAGTGGGAAAAGAATGACATTGGTGATTGTAGGCAGTTCTAGCAACCCTCTGTAGCCTTGATACTGCCGATAGGAATATACCCCAGTTCTGAACCACCACAATTTGTAAAATCTGAAGATACATCATATGCTAATTACTGACATAGTCCAGGATTCAAAAGCCCTATTTGATATTGCATCCAGTCATTGCAAGGAATTCAATTCTCTTCCCAAGCCTCCCTGAACACAGACTTATAGTCCGTCTGCTGTCCTGCAGCCATGGTGTTGGGAGGGAGGCCACATGGTTGGGGACAGAAAAGGAAGAAGGATCTTAGGCTGGCTTCTGAGCCAATCCTGTGCTGCTTTGGTCTGGAATGGTGAAGCTTTGTTCAGCCACTCCCTGCCCCTTCCAGAACACAGTCTGGAAGCCACTTTTTCCACTTCATCCAAGAGCAACACGGGGAAACTCCAGCTCAGCTGTTGGTTCTCTCTGAACACAAACTGGAAAGTAGACTGTCACCACCTTCAAAGCCTTACTATAATCACATCTCTTCCAGGAGGCATTTCTCCTTACCCCCTTTCCCTTCTGCATCACCTGTGCACTTGAAACATCTTTTCAACACTGTTCACATTCTCAGACTTCCATCTCCTCTGAGGGTGTTTGTTGCTGGGAGGATTTGATGGAAACCCCACTTTTTATGCTATTTAAGTGCTTACTATATGCCAAAAGCTGTACTAAGTGCTGGGGTAGATACAAGGTTGGACACAGTCCATGTCCCACAAGGACATAGTCTTAATTCTTATTTTACAAATCATGTAACTGAGGCACAGGGAAGTTAAGTAACTTGCCCAAGATCACACAGAAGACAAGTGGAAGAGCCATGATTAAAACCGAGGTCCTTCTGACTTCCAGGCCTGCACTCTATCCACTAGGTCAGGATGCTTCTCCACTTGAGCTCCTGCCGACTTCACCCTTGCTTCCAGAGCACAGTAGTTACTCCTGTGCAGCATCAGTCATTGCCCTGTGGAAAAGCAAAATGGGGCAATAGTGTAGGGATGGATGAATCTCTAGTCTCTCAGTGATAACTTAAATCTGTGTCCAAGACAGGGAGCACAGTTCCCAAGCTTCAATTGCGTACTCTTTGAACTGTTGCTCCTCTTCTATAGAGTAGACACTCTCCAACCACCTGTCACCACGTCTTTTTCCTGGAGGCTGCTGTCCTCATTCCTGTGCTGGAAAATACCTGCTACTATTCATTCATTCATTCAATAGTATTTATTGAGCGCTTAGTATGTGCAGAGCTCTGTACTAAGCGCTTGGAATGTACAAATCGGCAACAGAGACAGTCCCTGCCCTTTGATGGGCTTACAGTATAATTGGGGGAGACAGACAGACAAGAACAATGGCAATAAATGGAGTCAAGGGGAAGAACATCTCATTAAAACAATAGCAAATAGAATCAGGGTGATGTACATCTCATTAAACCAAATAAATGGGGTAATGAAGATATATACAGTTGAGCGGACGAGTACAGTGCTGAGGGGATGGGACGGGAGAGGGGGAGGAGCAGAGGGAAAGGGGGAGAAGAGGGTTTAGCTGTGGAGAGGTGAAGGGGGGGTAGAGGGAGCAGAGGGAAAAGGGGAGCTCAGTCTGGGAAGGCCTCTTGGAGGAGGTGTGCTTTAACTAGGGATTTGAAGAGGGGAAGAGAATTAGTTTGGCAGAGGTGAGGAGGGAGGGCATTCCAGGACCGCGGGAGGGCGTGGGCCAGGGGTCGACGGCGGGATAGGCGAGACTGAGGGATGGTGAGGAGGTGGGCGGCAGAGGAGTGGAGCGTGCGGGGTGGGCAGTAGAAAGAGAGAAGGGAGGAGAGGTAGGAAGGGGCAAGGTGATGGAGAGCCTGAAGCCTAGAGTGAGAAGTTTTTGTTTTGTGTGGAGATTGATAGGCAACCACTGGAGGTGTTTAAGAAGGGGAGTGACATGCCCAGAGTGTTTCTGCAGGAAGAGGAGCCAGGCAGCGGAGTGAAGAATAAACTGGAGTGGGGAGAGAGAGGAGGAAGGGAGATCAGAGAGTCTGTACACCAAACAATCCACAGTTGAAATGGCTCCATTTAAAATTATTTGTAGGAATAGAAATAAATGATTTTCAAAGGAAGGGAAATAACATTTAAATAGTGCAACAATATACAAAGTTGTAATCTTTGTTCTCCTAAAAATGCATTTGAAACATTCTGAAATAATAGGTTACTGTTAAATTGAACACATTCACATTTTACACTTTTGAGATTTAATAGGTTCTTCCTCAATGAATTATTTGCTTTTGACTATAAACCCTTTGGGCCAGGAATGTGGTTTTGGAATTTTTTTTTACATAGAACTGGATGCAGTAGTAGTGCCCAGGAAATCAGGAAGTGGATGCACAAGAGAAATAGTACTGTAAAAGGACATTTGCTATGTGAAATGTGCTATTTGTAGCAAACCAGCTCACGCTTATTCATACCTTCTTTGCAGTTGTGGCGTGGGAGCCCAGAGTAGAAGGTTTCACGGTAACCATCTCTACTTTTTAGCTTTGCAAGTTTTGCAGCCTAGTACAACAGTGCAGCAAGCTAATCAGGTTGGACACTGTACATGTCCCATATAGGGATCCCAGTCTTAATCCCCATTTTACAAATGAGCCAACTGAGGCACAGAGAAGTGAAGTGATTTACCCAAGATCACACAGCAGGCAAGTGTCAGAACCCGATTTAGAACCCAGGTCCTTCTGACTCTCAGGCCCATGCTCTATCCACTAGGCAACTCTGCTGTTTCTGAAGATTTTCACCTGCCAGATTTTCACCTGCTGCCTCCTCCCAGTTATAGGAAGGAATCTAGTTGGGAGGAATTTGAGGTATCAACAGCGTGGAGCCTAAACGAAGTATGTGGAATTCCTCTGTGTGGACTCTCTCTCTTCCCATCAAAAGTAGCAGTGGTACTGACAGCTAGCTAGAGTCCCACAACCATGCATCTCAAACCTAAGACAGGCAGATACCTTCTGTTGAGTGAGTGGTTTCTACCTTCAGGTACACGTTGTTAATGTAGTTTATCTATCATTATTTGGAGATGGTACACCTTCCACTCTATGCCTGGGGCTTCTGGATTCCCTCAACTCTTCATTCCTTTGTTTTTTCAACTTTACGCTGGGTTGATACTTGCCACTTGCAGGAGTGTTTTGAAGAACTTTTTTTGAACAAATGCTTTCCTTTTCTGTGATTCAGTGGGGTTTTTTTTAACTAGATGTGTAATAGTAACATAGTTCTAAAACACTTGACTCAGGAAACTCAATGTAGGGCTCTGGTGCATAACACTTCTATTCAGTGTTTTTATTGAGTGCTGAAAAATATAAAGAATGCTTATAGCATAATCAAAACCACACTCTCAGCCCTAATGCTGTTTAAAAATGCCAACAGGAAGCTGGGATGTACTACTGAAACAAGAGCAAGGCAAGCAAGATCCAGAAAAAAAATGTTTTTGCTCTAGTCTCATTGTTCAAAATTAGATTTTTGCTTCCCCTTCATCTGACAAGATACAGGAAAATTGGAGGGGTTTAAGGTAAGAGCAGCAAGGATAATTAAAGGGATGAGAAATAATCTTTAAGGAAAGTTTACAGAAATTATTTTTCTTTTAGCCTGGACAAAAGAAGCTGACTATTTTCAAGTACATGAAAGCTTTTTATAAAATGACTCTGACTAGTCTTCCTTCATATTAGCCACTCATCTGTCTGTGAGAATTTAGTCACTGATCTATTGGGTAGTTGATCCATTAAGGTCTTTGTCAGCCTTAAGCTCCTCTATTTGGTCATCATCCAGATCAGACTGATTATGAACAAGGTGCCTGAGAAATCAGTTTTAAAAGATACATGCATATGAACTCTATAAACACTAATGTTACATTTCTAGCAAAATATCTTCGAATTCAAGAACAGTATTTGTTTTCCAAGAATCTTTCCATCCATGCCACTATGTATCTATTTTGATTTTGCCACTTCACATTATGAGGAAAGAGAAAATCAGCCAGTGCTCATAAAGGAAAGAGTCATTCACGTGTTTTCTGTTTCCCAGTGAAGTATTTTGTGCTTGAATCTTGAATCAGCATCACTTGTTTAAAACAGTGCCTTCGGCATTGTAAGCTCCTAGTTACTGGAAATAATAAAGCCGAGCTGCTGATATGACAATCCAACTCTAAGGATCACGTCAGGCATTGATTCAATTGGTTTACGTTCTGGTTTTAAGTTCACTGAGCTGATGGAGAAAGTTAATAAAAAGTTCATGCCCTTTGAGAGGTCATGGCCTCGGGGGAATTGTACCACTTCTCTTTAATTTGTGTGTGGTCATTTGAAGGGGGTTGGTATGAGAGAGAAGTAAGATGGAGATTAGAGGACGGAAAAATTGGAAGTCAGCAAAGGAACTAGGAAGGCATAATGGATCAGAATTCCAACAGTACAGGTTACTTGTAAGAGCCACAGGTTTAATTTGTCAATATCTGTCAAAAGTGGAGATTAACATAGGGTTGGTCATCCTCAGGCCCCCTGGATGCTGAGTTTATGTGCTCAGTTGGACCGGGCCAAAGTAGAACCAGTGGAATTTGGACAACCTCTAGGATTCCTGCATCTATTTTAGGGCCTCTGGGTGGGGGAGTCACAGTATCTGGGACACTTGTGTGAGTAGTGATTTTTATGCATGCATTAGGCAGGACTGGTCATTTTCACTCTTCGTAGGACATGAAATGAAAGCCTTTTGGAGAACTTGAAATGCTGAAGCAAGGCAACCCCAAAGACCATAGGAGAGCCAAATGAGAAGAAGGGAAAACAGTGGTGGCTGAGAACCTTTTGGGGAATTCTTATTTTTTTGTCATAAACTCTTACAGCTGATATGAATCTCTTTTGGGTGATTTTTAGTGGGTTCACAGCTATGGTATGTTATACTCCAGTCTAAAGGACCAGGCTGTGTATCTGCAAGTAGTCACTTTTTACCAAAACAAGTGATTCCTATCCTGCTCTGCTATGATTTGTCTATCAGGTTTCATTAGAATTAAAGCATCTGTCCAGTCTTACTTGATATGGCAGATTTGATTCTTCATTGCGATGAGGCTTCATCTGACAGGCACAAGGCCACGTTCATTTCGTAGAATCTCCTTGGGTTAGATATGCCAGGTTTGTGAAGTCTGAAGAATTGATAGGACACTCATTCTCAGTCTCTTAGCTTTTATTTTTTCCTAAGAAATAAACATAGAACATGGCCATTTAAAATTCTGTGTCTTGTAGAAGGCAGAAAGGATTGTCATTTCATATGGCGAACAAAAGCAGGAGAAGCAGCGTCACTTAGTGGCAGGAGCCCGGGCTTGGGAGTCAGAGGTCGTGGGTTCTAATGCCCACCAACTGTCAGCTGTGTGACTTTGGGCAAGTCACTTCACTTCTCTGGGCCTCAATTACCTCATCTGTAAAATGGGGATTTAAGAATGTGAGTTCCACATGGGACAATCTGATAACCTTGTATCTAACCCAGCACTCAGAATAGTGCTCGGCACATAGTGAGCACTTAACAAATACCATCATTATTATTATTAAAAGGAAATGCAGTCTGTCTCTCTCTCTCTCCCTCAAGATTCTGTTTTAAATCATACACTGTGTCTCTTGCAAAAGCCAAGCTGGGATTTTTTTGAGTGAGAGTGACCCTGTAACTTACATTGTGGTGATACCTTCACAATTACAGAGGGCAAGAAATACAACAGTGAAGCAAGGATAATCTTTATATCATAATGCACTGAAAGGATAGTCACACATTGGTTGGAAGAGCCACACCTGACCACACTGATAAAATCTCTGTATCAGTAGTGTCGCCTTCAGTGGGTTTCATGTAGAACTCCTTTGAATTGGAAGTTGTTGGTACTGTTGGTAGTATATAATAATGATGGCATTTAAGCGCATACTATGTGCAAAGCACTGTTCTAAGCGCTGGGGAGGATACAAGGTGATCAGGTTATCCCACGTGGGCTCACAGTCTTAATCCCTATTTTACAGATGAGGTAACTGAGGCCCAGAGAAGTTAAGTGACTTGCCCAAAGTCACACTGCTGACAAGTGGAGCCAGGATTAGAACCCATGACCACCGACTCCCAAGCCCGTGCTCTTTCCACTGAGCCACACTGCTTCCCAATGTCTTGTATTTATGTAATGTCAAGTTGTCTTCAAACTGTGTGATGAAAAAAGACATATTCTAGGACCACAGAAGCAGAAAACCTTTAATTTCACAATGACGCATATACCATTTTGTTTAGAAACTCTATGTAGTGTTATACACAAGTTTTACCAAAATGTGTCTTTTGCTATGCATTTTGGTTAAAATGTTGTCAACGAAAGAGAGGCTTTTGTCTTGTGTATATGTGGGTGATGTCAACTACTGTGAATGCCAGAATTTAAGTCTTTTTTTAATGAGGGTTTTTGTGAGACTCTAGCCCCTCCATTTCAGGAGAACTGGGTGAACTTTGTGACTTCAGGTATATTTTTTTCATCCACAAAAGCAGGCGGGGAGAAAACTGCCTCATTTAGGGGAGATAAAGAGAAAAATGGGGATGGGGTGGGGTCAAGAAGGAATTTAAATTTTCCCAAGACTGTTGTTTCTCTGTGGTTTGATTAATGCCAGATTCCCAGCCTCTCTTTGATACTGAGTTAAATCCAGTTCAGGTAGTTTAAAAGGGACTTTAACCCTGGGTGGAATTTACGAGCCTCATTAATTTTCCTTTATCTTCCTAATCGTTTCCTTTTATTTTCCTAGCTGTAATTACAAATCAATCATGTGGGACACCACGATTTATGAGCTTGGAGGTGAGAAGAATAACAATTGGGTTTTTGGGTTAGAGGGATTTGATTTATTTGAATGAGCAGCAAGGATTTAGAGAGCAAGTCCAATTTAGAAAAAAAACCCATGTATGACAAAATTTTCCAGGTTTCATAAAACTGGGTCCACAGGTCAGCAAGCAGGAGAAAAGGGGGAGGTTCATGAACATGTGAGACATGCACTGCATCCAAGCAGATTTGCTTGTATGTATTCCGGCACTTAAGAGCACCTGGCACAACGTAAGCATGTAACAAATACCATCACACCCCCCATCCAAAACAGCCCTTGCCCAACTGGCGGGGATGGGTGGGCAGGAAATGTGTCTATCTACTTGTACTCTCCCAAATAATTCGTACAGTGCTTTGCACATGGTAAGCCCTCAGTAAACATCACTGATTGATACGTGGAGTTGTTCTTTGATTTTTAACAATTGCCTTGCCCCCACCTCACCTCACTGCTCTCCCACTACAACCCAGCCCACACACTTGCCTCCTCTAGCATCAACCTACTCACTGTACCTCTGTCTCGTCTGTCTCGCCACCGACCACTCACCCATGTCCTGCTTCTGGTCTGGAAGCAGCGTGGCTCAGTGGAAAGAGCACGGGCTTTGGAGTCAGGGCTCATGAGTTCGAATCCCAGCTCTGCCACTTGTCGGCTGTGTGACTGTGGGCGAGTCACTTAACTTCTCTGTGCCTCAGTTCCCTCATCTGTAAAATGGGGATTAAGACTGTGAGCCCCACGTGGGACAACCTGATTCCCCTGTGTCTACCCCAGCGCTTAGAACAGTGCTTGGCACATAGTAAGCGCTTAACAAATACCAACATTATTATTATTATTATTATGGAACGCCCTCCCTCTTCATATCCGAAAGACAAGCACTCTCCTCACCTTCAAAGCCATATTGAAGGTACATTTCCTCCAAGAGGCTTACCCTGACTAAATCCTCATTTCCTTTTCTCCCACTCCCTTCTTCATCACCCTAATTTGCTCTCTTTGCTCACGTCTCTCACCCCTCAGCCCCATAGCACTTATGTACCTATTGTTTATATTGTCTGTTTTTCCCTCTAGACTGCAAGCTCATTGTGGGCAGAGAATGTGTCTGTTACAGTGCACTTTCCCAAGCACTTAGCACAGTGCTTTGCACCCAATAAGCACTCAAATATGATTGATTTGAAAATGACATTATTGCAAGTGAAAGAACCAGGGAAGTGACTCCTGAGGTTTTTGGAGTCTTTCCACATCATCAGATCCAATTCTGAGTGTTTAAAGAGGTCGTCTTTTTCTAGGACTCATACAACTATCTATGAGATGCTTACAAACAAGGCACAGATTATGCCTGCCTAATGATGTGGAGTCAAGCTGTCTAGACAAGTCATTTCATAGAGCCATTTCATTATATTTGCTCCTTTATCCAAAGTCCTAAAATATAACAGCACATGAAGAATCAAAGGCAATTGTTATGAATGGGGTCAGATTGAAGCTTCACTGGACTGGATCTAGTAGAAATCAAGTGATGCTTTCCTCCCTTTTTTTTCCTCCCATCTCTCCTTATTTCCGGGTTACTTCGTACCCTCCCGTATATGCCAGGGACACCTGTGGGCCTTTGGTTTCTGCGGTCTTGTTCCCTTTCCTAATGTTGCTGCGACTATTGTTTTTCAGTGAAGAGAGAATAAGGAGAAGATGTTATTCGGGTGGATGCAAATGAGGGGCAGAAAATGGGAAAATAAGGGAGGGTAGGTTTCTCTTTTGTCCAAAGCTTATATAGAGCAACATGTAAAAAGTAACTCATAATATTTAATATATCTTATTAAGGAAAAATTGAATAATTGTAATTATTGTGTTTACTATGTGCCAGACACTGTGGTAATTTACTAATTACTGGGATGGATATAAACAAATCAGGTTGGACACAGTCCCTGTCCCACATGGAACTCACAGTCTCAATCCCCATTTTACAGATGAGATAACTGAGGCTCTGAGAAGTGAAGTGATTTTCCCAAGGTCACAAAGCAGAAAAGTGGTGAACCCATGATCTTCTGACTCTCAGGCCCATGCTCAATAACTGTCTTCGAAATAGGCAGGCATTTTTTATGCGTAAAGGAGATCCATTTCAATTAAAAATCTGAATATTGTTGGTCTTTGGTAAGTTGATCCATCAATGTACTGTTCCTTTGCTGTTTCGACTTCTGTGGATAAATTAGTCGGATTTAGAAACTTTTTCAAAATGTCTTCAAATGAAATAAATAGATGAAAAGGAAGTAAAATTACCTAACTCATTATGGGAAAATGGCTTGCATTTAGAAAAGCCAATCAGTGCTTTAAAGCCAGATTCCACCCTCTTCCTTTCTTTTCCCCAATTTGGTATTTTTTAATTGCAGGTAAATGAAATTCTCTCCCCCCCCCCCCCCAATTCCAGCTTTAATGTCAGTAAGTGTACAGCCCATGAATATGTTATAGATGCCTGTGACTTAATTTGTTCAGGGAAAAGCAGATGTCTGCCGCTCTTAGCTAACAGGTACAGCTTGCGAGAAATGAAACCAAAGTTCTGCATATTACTGAATATCAGTGTAACCTTGTTCCTCCTGAATAGCATTCCCATTTTACATTTAAAGCTGAAACTTTTAAAATACTCTAAGTTTTCCAGAGTGGATTTGCATAATTTGCCTTTTAGAGCAGCAGATGCCTTGGTTTGTATCGACAATTACTCCCTTTTCATTTGTGCACCCCTGAGGACTGTGCTTGTAGTGTGCAATGATATTTTGTTGAACATTTTTTTTAAGAATTTTGACATTTAAGTCACATTTGGTATCCAAAATGCCCTATTTTTTTCTGAATAAGAGATTTATAAATGGAGCATAAATGTTTTCTGTGGGTAAAGCTACTGAAGTGAAGTTAATTTTGACTGTATGGTCACAGTGCTTAAGACCATCGTAAAATCTGCTGATATCTGTATGGATGGGTGTTTTTTGTTTATTGGTCAGAACTACTTTCCTGCCAAGGTGATACAAACAACAGTAGTTGGTGTCTTGATTTTTATGGCATTATTTGTTCCCTTCGTTTTAGCATTTTAAGAAGTATGATTTTGTTTTTAGCAAAATAATTTAGTTTGTAGATCTTCCTCCTAAATTGGCTTTTTAGCATAGTATATACATCTATATTGCTTTCCACAGCAATTAAAATTGACTTATGACTTTTTCCTCTAATGAAATGTGAGATGGCAAGTGGTAGGCTCAGATGGAAAATGGATTAAGGCTTTGTTGGAAGCCAAAGAAAGGGGAGGAAAGAGGGATAAATACAAGAAATCTCCTTATGAGATCTATAATAATAATTAATTCAATTGGTTTGTCTTTGTTGAGCATTTAACATGTGCAGAACACTATATTGAGCAGTTGGGAGAATACAGTACAACAGAGTTGGAAGACACGTTCCTTGCCTACGAAGAGCTAATTGTGTTATATGCTTACTATGTACCAAGCATCTACTTAGTCTCTACCATATTGGCTCATAGGCTAAAAACATGGTCATAAAAACAATATAAAAGTCATCTACCAGTATCTAAAAGAATAGTAATAGAGTCAGTGTTCTCAGGGAAAATTCATTTAATTCACATCTCTAGGTATTTACTGAGCAATTATTGTCTGCAAGGCACTATACTAAGCACTTGGGAAAGTACATTTTAATAGAGGAGTTGGTAGATGCAGTCCCTGCTTACAAGAAGCTTTATAAGCTACAGGAGAAGCCATTCAGAAATGGTGTGTACATAGTTGTAGAGTTTTGGTAGGAAAATATTTAGGATCTTTAGCAGTCAAGACTATACTAATATGTATGTTGTCTTCCCATTTAGCTAAGTGAAGAAATCTGCCAGATATACCATGAGGATTTCTGGAAGAATAATTCTATTATAAGACTCTTAAAACTTTTAGCCCAAGGACACCAGTGTGAGTATAATAGCTCTGTTTATAGTGTAATGATAATTTTCCTGAATGTAGTTGGATAATTGAAACATGAATGGTTGTCACTTGCTGAAGTCCTTTAGTGAATGAATGAGAGGCAGGGGAATGCTACCCATGAGCCTTCTTCCCGTAACTGAAACAGTCCAGCCTACCCATAGGGACCCCGTGGAAAAGATATGTTCTGAGTGGATGTGCTCTGAGAGTAGTTTCCTATGGCCCCCCAAAACTCTCCTTTCGAGTTACAGTACTTCTCTGGCCTCATTTTTCCTCAGGAGTTTTTTTTTTTTTTTTGAAATAAAATGGCCCTGGCACTGCCAACTCTGTCTTAGTGCCTTTAGACCAGAGCTGGGAGTCTGAACGACTTGGGATTGACTAGACCAAGGCAGCTCTTAAAATATGGCTTCCTTATGACTTTTTGCTCCCCTGCTAAGCCAGCTTAAGACTGTGGGCAGTGGAGACTGGGGACAATTTTGTCAAAATTTTTTTTTCTTTAGAAATTTACAACTGCAATGCTACCTGGGTTCTTTTCTTCTGGGCAGCAGGACCAAGGTGGACATAGGTGTGTTCTGATAGCAAACATCGATTTTGACTAATGACTAAAATGGCCCTGTTCTCCAGAACCTCTCCCTTGTTTAGTTATGGTATGTACTAATCACTTATTAGGAACCAGGCTTTGGGTCAAATGGAGTAGGCATAAAACCAGTTACATCTGACCAAGTCTCTGTCCCATATGGGGCTCACCATTATAAGAGTTAGGGAGAACAGGTATAAGTCTTATTTTACGATTGTGGAAACTGAGACACAGAAAGGTTAATGTGATATGTCTAAGGTCATAAACCAGGTCTTCTGGCTCCCATTCAGTGGCTCTCACTGTCTTTTCAGTTTGCCTTTGAACATCAACTTATCACTTATCACTTCTACCTTTGAGATACCAGAACTATGTTCTGTGATTTCCTACACTAAAAGAACAGGTTTTCCTTCCTAGTGTAACTTTGTGTAGACTAGAAGTTCAAGAAAGCCCATCACAAAAAGCTACTGGCAAATCCTAGTTGTAATAATGTTCAGGTGCCTATTTGACTTGGAACTGGTGTCCAGAGCCTGAAGTAGTAGTAAACTGGCCTTAGACCTACATTTCCCAGCATCATTTGAGAGTTAGAGTAACCAAGCTGAATAGGGCCTTTCAAATATAGGAGAGGTGACTTTTTAACCCTCTGCTTGTCTCACCTTTGATCCCTGGTGATTAGTAGGGATGAAGATCTTGCCCTAATAATAGTAATTAGGGTATTTATTAAATGTTTACTATATGTCAAACACTGGAGTAGATAGAAATTAATCAGGTTATACACAGCCCCTGTCCCATATGAGGCTCACAGTTTATGATCAGTCATTAGTATTTACTGAGCACTTACTATGTGCCGAGCACTGTACCAAGCATTTGGGAGAGTACAATGCAGCAGAATTTTCACACAGGTTTCCTGCCCACAACAACCTGGCAGTCTAGATAACATAACCTCTGAACTTTTATCTGGTTTTTAAGGAATTTTATTGAGTGTTATAATAGTATTTGTTTCATTAGAGGCCAGTGAATTTAAGAGTGTGAGTCAATTTGGAACTGGTTGAACGTTACCATCTTTCTGTTTTGGTATATTCAATGAGAGTCCTGGGAATCTATTCTAAATGTTTGTGAAATGTATGGAAGTATCCATAATTTTTCACGTTCCATTCTCCTGTTAGTCCCATCAGGCCAACTGTCATGAGGTGTTTCCTAGTCCCGGCTATTTCTCATACCTTCCTCATCAGTCACCCCATCTTTTTACTCCTCTTGCCTAACAATTTTCTCTAACCACTTCCTTTTTCCTTCCTTCCCTCACCTTTCTTTACCACCTTCTATCTCTTTCCATTGGCACTGGCTGTTTTGCCAATCTGGTCAGACTAATTTGGGCTCCATTGCTGGCATTTACTCCTCACTGACCAGCCTTAGTATCTTTGCCTGTTTCCCCTCAG
This sequence comes from Ornithorhynchus anatinus, assembly GCF_004115215.2. Taxonomy (NCBI): domain Eukaryota; kingdom Metazoa; phylum Chordata; class Mammalia; order Monotremata; family Ornithorhynchidae; genus Ornithorhynchus; species Ornithorhynchus anatinus. The sequence continues at coordinate 31,330,397 of NC_041730.1, forward strand.
GCGTTGAACAGAAAAAATGTTCCTCAGCACACCTTTACTTACTATTTGCAGAAGGCTGGACCAGGTCTAAAGGAATATTCAGAAAGATTGGGACATTGACCTAGCCTCCAGGAATTGACAGTGTACTGGGGAAATAGGTCAATATAGACCAATAAGCAATAGTTCAGAGTAGCTGTGCGTAGATTATTTTACATTGTTTTTTTCAACAAAGCAGTAAGATATAGATAAGGGGATACAAGAAGACTGAGGGAGCTGTTGAAATGGTGTGATCTGAATAGTGGGCGGCCAGTCCTCCAAATTTTGTGTGAATTGTTTAGGGAATTCAAGAAACAATGTTTTTACTACTCAAATTATCTAGGTAATCACCTACATTATAACTCTTTAGGATTATCTGTGAGAAATCAGCAAGACTCTGAACTAGTCCTAAAAGAGTTAATAAAAACATCGTTGCAGGATAGGTGTGTAACTGGGGTTCTAGCATTATGTAAACTGCATAGAATTTCATTACTGTTCATTGTTCTACATCCTCATCATAGGTATGGCCTAAAAGTTTTATCCACTATATCAGCCAATTGCAACTGGGAGGATTGGGTTTTTTCTCTTTGTTTATCCACTCTCTTTATCCAGGAATTCTTTTTCTAGTAATATTCACGGTAATATTAGTGTAATTTTCCAAATCTTGAAAGTTGTCATTAGTCATTAGATGAAGTAATTACTGATTTTTGTTTAGATGGAGTGTCATTCATTCCTTGTGTAATAGGTTTCTCATTAGAAATGTTTTAGTATTTTAAAAGCAATTTTGCTCATTTTTAAAAGAATATTAATTTTAATTAAACAGATTTGATTACTTTCTCTGGGTTGTGCACTTTGCATTAATTTTATAAGGCGTTATATGTAAAGATTGATTCCATAAGGTCTTTGGAAAGAAAAAATAATGAATATAGATTTCCTTTTTGGTATTTGTAAGTTAAAATTATTGCAGTGACTGAAAGAGAAGTTGTTATTCTAAGAGTTAATTCAAAGTATTTTTCTGATAAAGGTAAATGATTCTTTTCATTTAACAAGGGAAAGATGTGTGTTTAGCCCTCTATATTGAATTTCTAATATTTTTAGTTATGCATGTGCAAAGAGTAACAATTTTTATGCCAGTATACAATCAAATTCACTAGAATTTTGGTAAAACTTTCTCAATGAAAATAAAAATCACATTTGTTGATCTAGGTGCAAGTGGAAAATAGACACTGAGAATTTTAGGTGAAATATACAAGTTTAGGATATTTGTCGTTGGTCTAGCAGAAACGTGACTGGTAGGGCCAAGGGATTGCAGGTGGTGGTATGCAAACCACCAGCTCTAATTGAGTCCTCTGTGGAAACTCATGGGCGTGAAATCTCAGCTCTGAAGCTCATCTGTCATTCCCATGAAGAAGTTTTGCCTGGCGGAGGAGAGGGCAGAGTTAAGGCAGGAAAGGATAAATTTGAAGTGTGTGAGGACGGCTTGGTGCTTGGACTTTCACCAGCAGCGCTCAGCAGCTCGAGCATAGGAGCGTAGGAGGCGGACAGAGGAGGTGATCCAGGGCTGTGGGTTAGTGGAGCGAGAGCGGCGGAGGGAAAGGGGGGCGAGAGAGTCGAGATGAGTAGAGAGGGTGGAGTTGAGAGCGGAGACCTGATCATCGAGAGTGGGAAGTGAGGCCAGGGCGGCAAGGTGAGGAGAGATGCTTTTGGAAAGACTGATGGGATCGAGAGAGCGGAGGTCTCTGTGGGGCAGTAGCGAAGATTTGCAGGGGGAGGGAGTGTGAGAGATGAGGCAGGTGAGAAGGTTATGGTCAGAGAGAGGGATTTCAGAGTTGGTGAGGGAGGAGATAGTGCAGCGGTAGGAGATGAAGAGATCGAGGGTGTGACCGAGTCGGTGAGTGGGCGCGGTATGGTGGAGGAGGTCGGCAGAGTCGAGGAGGGATAGCAGGCAGGCAGCAGAGGAGTCACTGGGTACATCCATATGGATGTTGAAGTCTCCGAGGATCAGAGTGGGCAGAGAGAAGGAGAGAAGGAAGGTGAGAAAGGGGTCAAGGTGGTTGAAGAAGTCGGAGGTGGGACCGGGAGGGCGGTAGATGACAGCGACAAGTATCTGGAGGGGGTGGTAGAGGTGAATGATATGGGTTTCGAAGGAGGGGAAGGAGAGGGAGGGGGGAGGAGGGATAGTGCGGAAGCGGCAATGGGCATCTTCCTGCAGAAACGATCTGGGCATGTCACTCCCCTTCTTAAACAACTCCAGTGGTTGCCTATCGACCTCCGCTCCAAACAAAAACTCCTCACTCTAGGCTTCAAGGCTCTCCATCACCTTGCCCCTTCCTACCTCTCCTCCCTTCTCTCTTTCTACCGCCCACCCCGCACGCTCCGCTCCTCTGCCGCCCACCTCCTCACCGTCCCTCGGTCTCGCCTATCCCGCCGTCGACCCCTGGGTCACGTCCTCCCGTGGTCCTGGAACGCCTCACCTCCGCCAAACTGATTCTCTTTCCCTCTTCAAAACCCTACTTAAAAATCACCTCCTCCAAGAGGCGTTCCCAGACTGAGCTCCTCTTCCCCCTCTACTCCCTCTGCCATCCCCCCTTTACCTCTCCGCAGCTAAAGCCTCATTTTCCCCTTTTCCCTCTGCTCCTCCACCTCTCCCTTCCCATCCCCACAGCACTGTACTCGTCCGCTCAACTGTATATATTTTCGTTACCCTATTTATTTTGTTAATGAATTGTACATCGCCTCGATTCTATTTAGTTGCCATTGTTTTTATGAGATGTTCTTCCCCTTGACTCTGTTTATTGCCATTGTTCTTGTCTGTCCGTCTCCCCCGATTAGACTGTAAGCCCGTCAAACGGCAGGGACTGTCTCTATCTGTTGCCGACTTGTTCATCCCAAGCGCTTAGTACAGTGCTCTGCACATAGTAAGCGCTCAATAAATACTATTGAATGAATGAATGAAAGGAGGAAGCCGACGCCTCCTCCCTTACCGGTGAGTCTGGGAGGCCTCCACTGGAGAGAGCGGCGGCGGAGACCGTGTCTTCGGGAGTGAGCCACGTTTCTGAGAGGGCGAGGAGGAGGAGAGAGTGGGAGAGGAAAAGGTCATGGACGAAAGGTAGCTTACCTGTAATAGAGTGGGGGTTCCAGAGGCCACACTTGAAAGTAGCTGTGGGTGCAAGAGGGGGAGGGGGGGAAGGGCGGGGGGAGGGGAGGGTTTGGATGGGAAGGAGGTGGCGGGGCCCTGGACGGGGAGAGGGGGATGAGGGGTAGCGGTGGGACAGGAGGACTGGGATGGGGAGTGGGTGGGGAAGAGAGAAGGGGGGAGGGGGTGAGGAGGTGGTTTGGTGGGGGAGAGAGTAGGGGGAGGGGGAAGAGGGGTAGCGCTGGTAAAATGGGGGTTCTAGGGCGGGGGAGGGGAGGGGGGGAGGCAGAGGAGAGAGCGGGAAAGAGCTGAGCGAGAGAGGGGAAGGGGAAGGGGAGGATAGGAAGGGGCGGAGGGAGGAGGCGGGGAGGAGGGACATGGCGAGGCCAGAGAGGTGGGTGGCAGCACTGACAACAATAAACAGTAACAAACGAAATCGGTAATATAGCAACATGATACAGTATGATACAACACAGTAGTGTTAATATAGCAACATGATACAGTATGATACAGTAGTGTTCATAAGGGTATGATGACCAGGGTCGGGGGTAGGCTCGATTAAGGGGCGACCTGATCAAACTCAAAGTCAGGCGTCTGGTGAAGCCAGAGAGGTGTGTGGCAGCACTGACGACAATAAACAATAACAGGCGAAATCGCTAATATAGCAACATGGTACAGTAAGACACAATACAATAGTGTTAATAAGCAGGCGATGACCAGGGTCGGGGGACGACCCGACCCTACCCGATCAGACTCAGTCAAGCGGCCAGCGGCCGAGAGAGTCTCAGAGCTCATGACCAAATGTCCCTGTGGCGGCGGGGGGGGCCCTGAGGTTGTCCGGGGTGGGTTGCGGCCGTAGGCGGTGGCTAAGGTAAGGTAACATGGTGAGAACAAGGACATCGTCGCCCGGGGCGGGGGCGGGGGAGATGAATCCCCTCAAGGGGGAAGAGGGAGTGAGGGCTTCCCAAAATGGCCGCCTCAGGCGGAGTGGGGGAGCGGTTGGGGAGCACAATGTCCCAGGCCCGAGCAGGGGGACACAATGTCCCCAGAGGACAAAATGTCCCTAGGGCCGAGCAGGGGAGCACAATGTCCCCAGGGTCGAGAAGGGGAGCGCAATGTCCCCGGGCCCGAACGGGGGCAGGTGGAATGGGAGCTGGTGGCTGGGGGTCTGTGGGGGCGAAGATCCTTAGTGTCATTATTATTATCATAACATTTTAGTGGATACACTACTTTGCCTAAATAGGTGAAATGAGGTAGGGAATTGACACCACTGTACTGTTAATTCAAGAAAAAGATTGAGGAACATTTTTTTCTTTTTTACCTGATGAATCTCAAATTGACTGTCTACTTAAATGAAATTTACTGCCAACTCACGTATAGGCCAAATCAGTTGCAATTCAATTTTTTTTAATGGTATTTGCTAAGCACATACTTTGAGTAAGCACTTAACTAAGCACAGGAATAGATACAAACTAATTAGGTAGGACACATTCCATGTCCCTCGTGAAGCTCACAGTCTTAATCCCCATTTTACAGATGAGGTAACGAGGTCACAGAGAAGTCAAGTGATTTACCCGAGGTCACACAGCAGGCAAGTGTCTGACCTTGAATTAGAACCCAGGTCCTTCTGACTCCCAGGTCTGTGCTCTATTCACTAGACCATACTGCCTCTTTAAAATATTTAAACCATCTATAGCGAGTGAGTGTATGAATATAGCATGTACAGTGCTCTGCTCACAGTAAGCTCTCATTAAGTAGGATTGATTCATTCTTTTTAAAGTTGATGCTACTGTCAGTGATATAATAATAATAATGATGGTATTTAAGCACTAACTATGTGCCAAGCACTGTTCTAAGTTCTGGGGTAGATACAAGATAATCAGGTTGTCCCACATGGGGCTCACAGTCTTAATCCCCATTTTACAGATGAGGGAACTGAGGCACAGAGAATTTGTGACTTTCCCAAAGTCACACAGCAGACAAGTGGCGGAGCAGGGATTAGAACCCATGATCTCTGACTCACAAGTCCATGCTCTTTCCATTAAACCACATTGCTTCTCAGCATGGATATCCTATCCATATGAAAGTACTCAGTGTCTGACAGTATATCACACATCATATGTGTATAAAGATAGTTCCTTGCTATTGTGCTGATTCACTGCTACTATAAAGGCTGTGTATCTTTCCACAGTATCTATTTAAGGAAAGCAGTCCCCTCCTGATTGCTGCCTGGAAGGCTGGTATGTCTACCCTACATCCTGTTTTTGAGACTGTTTAAAATTTGTCTTTTCTTCCCCACTTGAGGGTTCCCCTCTGAATTTACCGAATATCAACTTATTGAGTATTCTTACATCTTCCCTTGTCTTGGGTCCTTCTAATGAAGCTGTATTTAGATAAGCATGGCTTTAAAGCTTCTGAACTGGACTTACTAACAGTAATAACCTTGTCCTGCCATTAGATCATGTGGGCTTACAGATGATGCTGGTGGAAATATTTAAGAACAATCTCACAGCCACATAAAAATCACTATATAGACATTAATAGGCACCACTAAATTTTATAGTCCTTCAATTTTATGTGAAACTTAAAGTTGTGTTTTGTCACAAGTGTTTATCTCCCTAAGCCCATATTATATACCTTCATTCTGAACCACATTGTTCAAATAATAATAATAATGCTCCTATTAGTAATAATAATCACTTCACCTTTGACTATGAGCCCCATGTGGGAGAGGAACTGTTCAACCTCATAAACTTTACCCCAGCACTTAAAACAGTGCTTGACACATAGTAGGCACTCAACAGATTGAATTTAAAAATGGTAATAATAATAATTGTGGTATTTCAGTGCTTATATGCTAAAGCACTGTATAAATGCTGGTGTAGATACAAAATAATCAAATTGGACAGGCTGTGTCGCACATGGGGCTCAGAGTCATAAATAGGAGGGAGAACAGCTATTGAACTCACATTTTTCAGATGAAGAAACTGAGACACACAGAAGTTAGTGACTTGCCCAAGGTCACATAGGCAGGCAGAGGCAGAGATGGGATTAGAACTCAGTTCCCTTGACTTCCAGACCTGTTCTTTTTCCGCTGGGCTACACTGCTTCTCAGTGTGCAAATTGATTTGTGCTATAGTTGTCGGAGGAAAAAGAGTTCTCATGCAGTGTCACAGTCCTTATATCCTTTATAGATACCAGACCAGATTAAGACCTTGCTCAACAGTGTGGGAAAAGTTTGTAAGATTTTGGGGGAGCAAGGGAAATTGCTGCAGTTTTTCATTACCAAAAAAAACAACTAGTATACTTTTGTGTGCATATAAAATATTCATTCATTCAATCATATTTTTTGAGTGCTATTATGTGGAGAGCACTGTACTAAGCACTTGGAATGTACAATTGGGCAATAGATAGACAATCCCTGCCCAAAACAGGCTCACAGTCTAAATGGAGGAGACAGAAAACAAAACAAGTAGTCAGGCATCATTGCCATCAAGATAAATAAAATCATAGATATATACACATCATTAATAAAATAGAGTAATAATATATACAAATATGCACAAATTCTGTGGGGAGGGGAAGGGGGAAGAGCAGAGGCGGGGAGTAGGGGCAATGGGGAGGGAAAGAGGGGCAGAAGGAAAGGGAGGGCTCAGTCTGGAAAGGCCTCCTGGAGGAGGTGAGCTCTCAGTAAGACTTTGAAGAGAGGAAGAGAGTTAGTTTGGCAGATATGAGGAGGGAGGGCATTCCAAGTCAGTGGTAGGACATGGGCCAGGGGTCGACGGTGGGACAGCCAAGAATGAGGGATCGTGAGGAGGTTAGCGGCAGAGGAGTGGAGTGTACGGGGTGGGCTGTAGAAGGGGAGAAGGGAGGTAAGGTAGGAAGGGGCAAGGTGATGGAGAGCTTTGAAGCCAAGAGTAAGGAGTTTTTGCTTCATGTGATGGTTGATAAGCAACCACTGGAGATTTTTGAGGAGGGGAATGACAGGCCCAGAGCGTTTCTGTAGAAAGATGATCCGGGCAGCGGAGTGAAGTGTAGACTAGAGCGGGGAGAGACAGGAGGATGGGAGATCATAGAGGAGGCTAATACAATAATCCAGTCGGGATATTATGAGAGCTTATACCAGAAAGATATCAGTTTGAATGGAGAGGAAGGGGTGAATCTTGGCGATGTTGTGAAGGTGAGACCGGCAGGGTTTGGTGACAGATTGGATGTGTGGAGAGAATGAGAGAGCAGAGTCAAGGATGACACCAAGGTTGGGGGACTGTGAGATGGGAAGGATGGTAGTGCCATCCACAGTGACAGGGAAGTCAGGAAGAGGACAGGGTTTGGAAGGGAAGATAAGGATGTATATGTATATATAAATGTATACTAAGATAAAGTATTTTGGTAGTGGGAGAATTTATTATGAGCTGAATGAAAATATACTATATCCTTTCAGTGGGAGACTATTGGACATATTAAGTGGACCTTTCATTTGTTGGAAATGAAATATTTGTTACCTGGGGGATGTTGTAATATTTCCATTTTAAATGTCTCCTAGAAAATGTGGAAAATGACAAAGGTACGTCAACTTCCCTCAGTTTTGTGGAAGAATAACTCAACTTCAGACTGTAAATTCTTTGTGGGCAAGGAATGTTTCTACCAACTCTGGTGTGTGGTACTCTTCCAAGTACCCAGTAGAGTGCTCTGTGCTCAATAAATACCTTTGATTGATTCAACCAAAATTTCTAACCCAAACAATAAATAGGCCTATCTGATAATGGCAGTCATTATAAGAGTGAACGTGGTAAGGCAACCTCTTCATTACAAATAGCTTAGAGATCTACTTGAAGCAAAACAGTTACTGCACTTCTTGCAGGATCTCATGACCCAAGCAGCAGGAATTTTACAGAAATCAGCACCTCAACATAGAAGCCCAACCCAGAGTCAAAAGGACCTGGGTTCTAGACCCAGCTTTGCCACTTGCCCATTGTGTGGTCTTGGACAAATCACTTCTCTATGCCTCATTTACCTCATCCGTAAAATGGGGATTGAGACTGTGAGCCCCATGTGGATTGTGTCCAACCTGATTCCATTGTATGTACCCCAGCACTTAGAACAGTGCTTGGCACATAGTAAGTGCTTAACAAATACCATTTAAAAAAAAAAGAAAAATAACAGGCATGACCGGTAATGGGGTTTGACCTAATGGAGTGTGACCTAGTGTAACGAGCTCAGGACTGGAAGTCAGGAGGCCCAGGTTCTAGTTCTACTTCTGCCACTCACCTGCTCTGTGTCCTTGGACAAGTTGCTTAGTCTGTCTGGTCCTCAGTTTCCTCATCTATAAAATGGGGATTAAAACAAAATATGAATTTCTTGTGACGAGACTGTGTTTTATCTGATAACTTTGTGGGCTTAGCACATAGTAAGCACTTAAATGTCATAATTTGTTTTATTATTATTATCATTTAATATATTATTCAAGGCTATGCAGGTTGCCAAAATATCAAGAACATCACTGCCTTACTAGACATTATATGGCCCCATACTTGTTGTCATGGGACCTATAAAGGGTGAATGGCTGCAGCTTCATGACCAAGAAAGAGGGAATTCTGAAGAACCACAACAGCATTTCAGTATTCCCAACCCAACCTCCTATCATTCAAAGACATGGTAGTTGTTCCAACTATTGAAGAAATCACCACAGCAGTCAGAGCCATGAAAACTAACAAAAACACCATGACCCAGTGGTCTACTGACAATAAGGCCTTAGAGGGAAGTTAGACTTTTTTAAAAAAAACAAAACCAAAAAACCCCAAATATCACCCACAAGCTGGACATTTGAAGAATTTCAATTTTACTGACATTTAGGCAGTGATAATAATTGTGGTAATTAAGTTCTTACTAGGTGCCAAGCACAGTTCTAAGTACTAGAGTACATAAAAGGTGATTAGGTTGGACACAGTCTATGACCTACGTGGGGCTCACCATCTTAATCTCCATTTTACAGATGAAGGAACTGAGGCACAGAGAAGTTAAGTGATTTGCCCAAGGTCACAGAGTGGACAAGTGGCAGAGCTGGGATTAAAATCCACGTCCTCTGACTCCCAAGCCTGGGCTGTTGCCACTAGGCCTTGCAGTATTGACTAGAACAAAGAACCAGAATACCTTAGGATTAAATAATGATAACTACCAGGAAAACAATTTGAGTTTCTGAAGGTGAATTCTCAACTGGACCAGCCAGTGAGAAGGCCTTTTCTGAAGTGGGTGGACATTTGGAAAGGAATATGTTGGGTTTTTTTGTTTTTTTTTTTAAAGAAAAAAGCTACTAGAAAAAAATCACACTTGCCATTACAGGGTAAAGGATGACTTCTTTGGAAATGGAGGGTGCTTGTGAAGAAAATTCTCTCTTTATATAGCATTTGTAAATCACTCATTCTGGGTCAAACACTGTTCTAAGTTCTGGGGTAGATACAAGTTAATTAGGTCAGGCACAGTTTCTGTTCTGCATAGGGCTCACAGTCTAAAAACAAGGGAGAACAGGTATTAAATCCTCATTTTTCAATTGAGGAAACTGAGGTACTGAGAAGTTAAGTGACTTGCCCAAGGTCACACAGCAAGCAATTGGCAGAGCTGGGAATAGAACCCTGGTCCTCTGACTCCCAGGACCATTCCCTTTCCACTAGGCCATGCTGCTTCTCTTACATCCATGTTTTCAAAGAACACATTTCTCCACCCTATTTGCCTTCCTTTCTGTGTCACCTGTACACTTTAGTATATACCCTACAGCGCTTATACTCTGTTGCATCCTCTCTCTGTAATTTATTTTAATGCCAATCTCCCCGACTAGATTATAAGGTCCTTGAAAATAGGCAAAATGTATTTCAACTCTATTGTATCGTACTCTCCCAAGCACTTGCTACGTGCTCTACACCCAGTAAACATTCAATAACCATGATTGATAGATTACTGCATTTAGAGAATGGTACTTCCTTTTATAGCTTCCTTTTAGAAAACTAGGGTGCTTTAAGAGATTACAATAGTTAAGCAAAATGTTAGTTTGTGAACAAGTAATTATATCTTTCCCCTACCTGAAATTGTATGTGGTTTAGGATAGTTGTGAAATGCAAAGTTGTACTAATCACTGAGGTTGAACATACCATTATGTCTGTTTTGCTGTGAATCATGTTAACATCAAAATGAGTCTTTGAAAATAGGGAGTGGCTTTATAAACTAATATGTTTTCTTATTTCAAACTCAAGACATCTTTTGTTCTTTTATCTATCTTCAACAGAGATCTGGAAACCAATAGATTTGTCTGGAGTTTGATATACCGACTCTCTGAACAATTTTCTGTTTCTTCGTAAGTAATGCTCCATTGCACTTTTTGAAAGATTGTTACTGATTCATTTCTGTGTTTCTCTTTTGTGGACAAGTGATTAAGGAACTTGCAAAATGGATGCAGAATATTTTAAAGGTTGAAGAATAGCCTAGTCTATTATTGGATTGTCCTTTTTAGGAAAAATTAAACATTACTGGAAAACACCATTACCGTTCCTTGGACTTTTCTATAATGACAAGACATTCTAGGACACTTGAATAAGAAAAGAATTTTAAGGATGTAAAATTAAGGAAAAAATGTATTTTCCTTAGGAATAATAGAGTAAACCATTGCTTAAATAGTTTCAAACTACTGGGGATAAGTAGGGAATAGTGTAGAGTGCCATATTACCTCTATACCATTTCCTACTTTATCCCAAGTAAAATTTTAAGCAAACATTTTGCTGTGACTTACAGTTTAAGGTCTGGAATGACTCTGATTCATGGAAAGCAGAAAGCAACCAGGTTTTTCCATTGTATTTATGCTCTTAACTTGTGGGTATATGATTAGCAGTGAATGGGAGGGCGGAGAAATGCAGTAGAGGAATAGTTTGCACTGGAAGTTTACTTTGCTTTGCTTTCCATGCTATTTGCTACCTTTCACTATAGGTGGGCTGTTGCAAACAGAAAATAACTAGCTTTAACAGATATTTTTATGTGAAGTGATCATCCTTCCTATATGAAGTGAGATGTTTAGAATATTTAGGTCCTAGTTTTGTTCTCCTATCCCAAAAGTGTTTGGAAGGATGCTTAAAATCTCTCTTGTTTGGTAGGGAGTGTGGAAGGAGACCTGATGTTAGCAGTGAAACAGCATGTAAGTTCTGCCCCACCTCCTCCTTCCCATGTTTCTCCTCTTCTCTTTTGCCAAGCCCACCCTTCTCTCTGCCATCCCTGCTGCCTATGCACTGTTTCTGGATATTTCTGGTTCAGGCGAACGGCAACTTGTGCAGTGTACCAGAAACTGGCTTGAAACAGCTTTTTTGAGGATGCAGTAAAAACAGCAGCCACAGCTGAGAAGGAAGAGGAGAAGTGTTGGAAAATGGGAGAGTGGGACAAGTTCCTCACTGTGCTCCAAAGGCAGCATTTGGGAAGGGGCAAGTGCTTCTGCACATGTGTGGCTCCTCTCCTGTCTTTCTTTCTTTCCCCTCTTTCTTTTCTCACCTCTTAAGGCTCTACATTCTTCACAACTGACCATACACTCCTGCAGTGACATTACAGCTGATAACAGACAACTGTGAGAAGTGAAGGACATTGGGGATGCCTCTTGAAACCAAATTTTCGTGAGTCCTGTAGAGAGGAGGAGAGAGTTGGCTTAGCAAGCATAATTTTTTTCTTCCCACTGAGGAATTGGGTCAGTTCTATTTGGATGATTATTCTGAAATTCAGCACATCAGATCTTCAAAGCAGGGAGCATTTCAAATTAGAACTACACAAAGACATACGATTTTGGTATTTTAAACCCCAGCAGATTCTAGCCCTTTGCTCAGGACCAAACCATCCAATCAGGTTCCAGTTATCTCTAGTTTGCCACCCCTATATTCTTTATAGCTCCCCAGAAACAGAATTGGATAAATTGATGAGAGCACTTTGGATTTTTGTTTCCAATTCACTACGTCGTCCTCAATATACCACTCTTCAACGAAGTATCACCCAGAGGACATAGCAGGCTTATCCTGATGACTCTTCAAACCATGAATTGATCCAGACACACACACCACTAATGAACAGAGGGTTTTGACATGCAATTTGACCTATAAAGTGGCCCAGAAGAGTGGAAGAAGCATGGCCTAGTGGAAAGGGCACGTCAGAAGAGCTGTATTTTAAACCTAGCTCTGCCGCTCTTTGGCTGTGTGATGTTGTGCAAGTCATTTAATTTTTTTGTGCCTCAGTTACCTAATCTGTAAAATGGGGATTAAGACTGCGAGCCCCATATGGGATGGGGACTGCGTCCAATCTAATTATGCTGTATCTACTCCAGGGTTTAGCCTGGCACTTAGTAAGCGCGTAATAACAACAAAAAAAGTGCTGTGTTCCTGGCAGCAATCAGTAAATTTGAATCCCACTGTTTCTGTCTTGGAGAGTATCAGGATTTTAAATATCTGTTGTTCTTCCTACTTAGACTGTGAGCCCTAAGTGGAATAAGATTATGCCTGATGTGATTATTTTGTATCTTCTTCAATATGACAAGTAGTAAGAAATTAAAAAATACCATTATTATTGTTATTATTATTATTATTTTACACAAAATAATTTTGTTATAGCAATCCAAGCCAAAATGAAGGAATAAGAAATAGAGTTGTCCTTTGGTTCAAAGCTGATGCTGCTGTATTCATTCATTCATTCATTCAATAGTATTTATTGAGCGCTTACTATGTGCAGAGCACTGTACTAAGCGCTTGGAATGAACAAGTCAGCAACAGATAGAGACAGTCCCTGCCATTTGACGGGTTTACAGTCTAATCGGGGGAGATTAGGCTGTATAACTGCAGCCATGGGTGTGGCATTAAGAGTTCATTTCTTGCACATCTAGTCCTTGGAAATAATGATGGTATTTGTTAAGCACTTACTATGTGCCAGGCACTGTAATAAGCCCTGGAGTGGATACAAACAAATCGGGTTACAAATCGGGATGCTCAAATACAGCTAGGCTTCTTTTCAGGCTCCTTGCCATTTGACTAGGAGACCAGTGGTTAAGTAGGTATGACCTACATTGTGTTGGCAATAAAATTTAGGTTAAGACTGACTTTATGCATTATTATTATTATTTTTAAGCACTTACTATGTGCCTGTATAGTTCTGATAACAAGTCAATTTTTGTAAATGGTAATTAAGTGCTTACTATGTGCCAGGGACAGTATTAAGCACTAGGGGAGATACAACCTAATCAGGTTGGACACTTGGGGCTCACAGGTAATTCCCATTTTACAGATGAGGTAACTGAAGCACAAGGAAGTTAAGTGACTTACCCAACATCTAAGAGAAGACACATGGTAGAACCCAGATGAGAACACACATCCTTCTTGCTCTCAGGCCCATGCTTTATCCAATTCAAAGCTTCCTCTACAACTAAAAGTTCTGAATTTGATCCACCTAAGGCCATTCATACACCCAGGATATCACCAAATACCAATCAGTCAATAGTATTTGAGTGCTTATTTTGTACAGTGCACAGAAGAGTTAGACACAACCCTGTCTCCAAGGAGCTTACAATTTAACAGGGGAGACAAACACTAAAATTAATTACAGAGAGAAGAGAGCAGCTAAACTTAAAGGGCTGTTCATAAGTGCTGTTGAGGGAGGGAGAGGGAAGTGAGTAAGTACTTGGGGATAAGACTCAGGTTGTGGAGTAGGGAAGGAAACACCATGGCAAGATGCGAGATCAGTCATGGAAGCCTTCCTGAGAACATATGATTTTAGTAGCATTTGGAAGATGGGGAGAGTGGTGACCTGACACTTGTGAAGGGGAAAGCAGATAGGAGGGAGGGTGCAAGCAAGGGGTCAATACTGAGAGACATGAGAGTGAGACAGAGTAAGTAGGGTTGGCATTAGAGGAGCAAAATATGTGACCTGGATTGTAATGGAAGAAGCGCAAAGATAAGAAATGGGGAGAGAGCTGACCGAGTGCCTTAAAGCTCTTGTTCTAAAACAGAAGACTATCAGGAGTTTAAATCAGTAAGTGGTATTTATTGAGTGCTTACTGTGTGCAGAACTCTATATTAAGCAGTTGGGAAAATAAAGTGCAATAGAGTTGGTAGATGCGATCCCTGCCCACAAGGAGCTTAAAGTTGACAGGAATAGAGCCACCTTTTCTCTTCAGTGATAGAATGACCAGTATTCTGGACTGCCTCCTTGTGTAGGACTTTCATTTAGGGGAGGATACAAGGCATCCCACCATCAGCAGGACATATATTTGCATTGTTTTTCCAGTGTGTGTAGCTGTGATTCATTTGCAGAAGTGACAAATAGTGGTCATAGTTTCAGTTGAACCATCCCCACTCTCTGACCCAACCCCACTGATGATGATGGCATTTGTTAAGCGCTTACTATGTGCCAAGTACTGTTCTAAGCACTGAGGGGGATACAAGGTAATCAGGTTGTCCCATGTGGGGGCTCACAGTCTTAGCAGCAGTGGGCATTGGGAAACAGCTGATTGATGTTAGGGATACAGTCTGAAGCTAGGGAACAGAATCCAGGCAGGGATCGTGTCTGCCAATTTTGTTGTATTTTACTCTCCCAAGCTCTTAGTACAGTGCTCTTCATGCAGTAAGTGCACTATAAATAACATTGATCTGTGTCAGGAACAGGAAACTAATAAATTGCATTTAAGACTTGAGGAAAATACATCTCATAATACATCAGTTTACAAGCCATTGTATTTTTGAAGAGCACATTACATACAATAATTTTGGTACTTTTTTAAATGGTATGTGTTAAGCGCTTATTATGTGCCATGTTGTTAAGCACTTACTATATGCCAGGCACTGTGCTAAGCGCTGGGGTAGATATAAGATAATCAGGCTGGAAAGGGTCCATGTCCCACATGGGGCTCACAATCTTAATTCCCATTTTACAGGTGAGGTAACCAAGGCACAGAGAAGTTAAGTGATTTGCCCAATGTCCACAGAAGACAAATGGTGGAGCCGGGAGTTGAACCTAAGTCCTCCTGACTCCCAGGCCCGTGCTCTATCCACTAGGCCATGCCGCTCTCTATCCTGAGATGTGCCTATACTTTAATAAAATAAAAATCAAGCTAAGGACAAGTTAAAAGTTAATCTGGATTTTTAAAGAGGTCTATCACAGAGGCACTGAGCTAGGAGGCCATACACAACATCCATCACAAGACACTCCAGAGCTGAGCCAAATCATACTTATACAATCCCCAGCCTGTCAGGTAACTTTTGATGGATGCCACAGAGATTAGACCTTTGTTACCAGACTTCGTTGGGTTACTAATGCCCTCAGGTATTGTAGCACCATAATTATACTAGTTGATATTAGAATAATGACAGTTTTATGGACTAGTAAATAATTTCTGTGGCCTGGCAGGGATTTTGTTTTGTTTTTTTGTTTTTTTGGGACAGATTTGCAAGGTTGGTATGATATCCACATGGTCTTGGTCAGGTATTACCCACTGTTCTCTACTCCTCTAAGGCCATTTACTTCTTATTCTCTTGATGCTGATAAATCTAATATATTCCATTCCACACAGTTAATTATTTCCTGCACTGTTGTTTTGCTATTGCTGTATTTCTGTGAACTGCTATTCACTTGAATCGTGTGTAAGTCAGCTGACAAGAACTGGGTGACTCTGGTTTACATTATAGAGGCATTATGACCGTGGTTTTTACCAAACATACCTGACCCCTTGGCAGGCTTTCAAAACATCATGGGATGAGCCACTAAGAGAGAGCTCGGAGGCACAGAAGGGTTGAGTCTGTTGGGAAGATAACTTCGATAATAGCAAATTTAAATGCCAGTGGTTTTTGAAATTAGCCAGACTCTACTAGGTGCTTGACATGACTAATGAAAAAAATTAGGTTTTGCTTATCTTTTCATTCTGGGCCATATAGTTTTATTCTTCATTGCTTGTATTCATGGCAGTGCTCTCAATCTAAAACAGAGGCAGTCCAACCCCCACAGGGTTGCTGCCGTGTTCACAGCAACACTGGTGAGGTAGTGTCTGAGCCAAGATGCATTTTGCTGTGAACTCAAGTGAGACTGTCCAGAGCTTACCCTAATTCAATTTCTTGCAGGACATTGTCATGGAGTAAATAGGTCCATTGTAAATTTCCCAGCTAAAAGCCACGGTCCAACTGTATTTTGAACACTCACTGAAAATCGCTATCGTCAGTACTTAGTGAAGCCCTACTGTGTGCAGAACATTGCATGTGTAGTCAGAATCATCTACCCACTTTATTGTACTTTCCCAGTAGCTTGGTACAGTGCTCTGCTCAATAGAGATACAGTGTAGCTTAGTGAGTAGAGCATGAGTCTGGGAGTTAGAGGGACCTGGGTTCTAATCCCATCTTTTCCACCCATCTGCAGACTGTAAACTCATTATGGTCAGGGAACATTTCTGCTAATTCTGTTGTACTGTACTCTCCCAGGTGCTTAGAACAGGGCTCTTCACGTAGTGAGTGCTCAATAAATATCAGTGATTATGTGACCTGGGGCAAGTCATTTCATTTCTCTAGAGGAACAGCATGACATAATGGAAAAGGCATGGACTTGGGAGTCAGAAGGTCGTGGGTTCTAATCCCAGCTCTGTCACTTGTCTGCTGTGTGATCTTGGGGAAGTCACTTCACTTCTCTGGGCCTCAGTTACCGCATCTGGAAAATGGGACTTGAGACTGTGAGCCCATGTGGGACAGGAACTGTGTCCAACCCAATTTACTTGTGTCCACCTGTTTAGTACGGTGCCTGGAACAAAGGAAGCACTTAAATACCAGAATTATTCTTCTTCTTCTCTGTGCCTGTTACCTCATCTGTAAAATGGGGATTAATATTGTCAGTCCCATGTAAGACACGGACTGAGTCCAACCTAATGATCTTGTGTCTACCCCAGTGCTTAGTGTACAGTGCTTGGCACATAGTAAGCACTTAACAAATACCATAAATACATACCATTGATTGCACTGAAATAAAAGTAAAATGGGCAAGGAATGTGTCTGTTGTTGTATTGTACTATCCCAAGTGCTTAGTACAGTGCTCTACACACAGTAAGCGCTCAATAAATATGATTGGATGAATGAATACTCTATATTCAATGTTCAATAAATACTTTTGCTTGGAATATTACAAGGAGCATCAGGGGAGTGGGTGAGGTGGTGAGATCCTATAGTAGCTTATCCACTCATTTTGGAGAACTTTGTTAGGAAAACGGGTTTTAATTCAAAATGTCAATAATCCTTCACAGATCCTTATTACATTCCCAGTTCAGAGATATCTTGTATCTCCCTCATTCTCCCACCCCCATGTAGATGGGCAGCCAGCAACAAGGAAAGGAAGATCAGATTTCCTTTTGCCCTTTAATGCGCCTGATGCATCTGGATTTGTGGGAGCAGGGCATTCATTCAGTCATACTTTTGAGTACTTAATGAATGCAAAACACCGTACAAAGAGCTTGGGAGAGTACAATATAGCAATAAACAGAAACATTCCTTGCCCACAATGAGCTCATTCCTGCTGCCTCCACTGACTTGACCTGTTGTAATAGAGGGAGCTGCCCGAATTTTTATAAGAAGCAAAGCAGGATGAAGTAGAGCAAGGTACAGGTATCAGATTTGTGTGATAGTAAAAAAACTGGAGTGATGAATTCACTAAAGAGTATATCATTGTTCTTTGTCTATAATCATTTCTATTTTGCTTTAACCCAGATAGTCTCACCCACTTTCTTGTTTTAGTAGTACTATTCATTTTTAGTAATGTTCATTTTTGCAAACCCATTTGTGTCTTCAGCTCATTTTTAAGGTGATGTTGAACTCTTTCTGGAAAAAAAAGACTTTCCAGAATAGAACTCAGCCAGTATATTGAAAGAGATAAATCATGGAAAGTAATAGGAGAGCTTTGGTTTTGTATTTTTTGATGAGCTGCTTTTAGATAATATGGTGACAGGAGAGTCTTAAGGTTATAGTGCCCATTGTCATCTAAAAGAATGGGCAACTGATCTTCAGCTAGGTTATCTAAGTATTAACGTAGAAGTCTAGGTGTCTTGATTTAATCAAGATTATCCCATTAACTTGTATGTCCTCTTTTTAGATGCTAGCTTGATGTAGGAATATTTTAAAGCCAGATTTAATTGCAGCTTCTCAAACATGAGTATCTGCCTTTCTTCTACCTTGATTAGATTGTTATAATTTTCCTTGTTTGGATCACCTAAGTGTTCCTTTATAAAATTGCAATTGGAAATGAATTCACATAATCATCCATCCTTAATAATGTCAAAAGGAAGAAGATCTTTATTTGGGATCCCAGAAAAACTTCACTAGTTGATTTAGAGAATGAAGAATCATGTGAAATTTTACTTTTCTTGAATATTCATTTATCTTATCGTTTTCAAATAAAAGGTGCACAACTGATGAAATACTTGAAACTGGGAAAAACAGTCTTGAATGTCTCATTCAATTCTGTGATAATGGTGCAATAATCAAGATCACATGTTGGGTCTTCTGACGTGGACACCAGAGTAGATTACTCGACCATCCTACCTGCCAAGCCAGTTCCTGGGCATAGCTTGATGGCTGCCTACACATTTGCTTAGTAGTCCTTTGCTGTTAGGTGGGCTACAAGGAGGAGGGAATCTCTGATTTCATCTTATATCTGTCGGAGAGAGGGTGAGAGAGAGGAGCATTCTCAGAAGTGTATGTGTGGGGAAACTGACCTGAACTTTACCTGTAAGAGTAGCTGAGTGCTACTGTGAATACTCCAGAAGCCAGCCTTTTGAAGGACAGTTCTCTCAACATGGGAAGAGCTCAGTAAATACTGCTGACTATACAGTGCTGATCCTGGATCAGTTGACTGTCTTTCATTCAATCATATTAATTGAGTGCTTACTGTGTGCAGAGCACTCTACTATGTACTTGACAGAGGACAATAAACAATAAGCAAACATATTCCCTGCTCACAATGAGCTTAAGAGTTGAAGGGCAGTAATACTGGCCAACACAGAAACAGAACTAGGATAACAGGCATGAGTTTTTGAAGTCCAGCTGTACTTCCTCTACCTCAATAGTTTCCTTGTGGTGAGTGGCTGGGCAGCTGGGCCTTTTGTATGTGTGTAAAGCTGTTGGTTTGCTTCCCGTTTTGGCTAACCAAAGGCAGCTCATACCATGGAAAATGTCAGAGGTGACAATTTCAGCCCACCATTTGGCTAGTTTTTGCTTAGGATAGAGCCAGTGTAATACAGTAACAACCAGCACCGATCGTGCTCCATAAATACCATTAAGCTACAACTCTCTGCAGAGTGCAGTCTCAATAGGTACCTTTTGGGAAAATATGCGGTTGGTGGATGACTTCATTGAGCCTTTTACAATTCAAGGTAAAGGACATTTCATAGTAGGAAATGGGTGTTATGTTAATTATCCATGAATGGTAAATCAGCAGAGTAGAAGAGAGAGTTGATGAATCATTTTAAAATTTGAAAACACTTGTTGCTGCTTTTTCACTAGACACCATTTGTGATCTTAGCTGAATGCCACTTGTAGAAGTGAAGGACACCTTAGGATTAAAGGCATATAGAGATACAGGCATGTCACTTTGGGAAGACAGAATCTTAGTTAACCTAACACTCACATTTGGGAATGGTGAAATGAAGAGTAGATCAGTTGTCATTCATTCATTCAATAGTATTTATTGAACACTTACTATGTGAAGAGCATTGTACTCAGGGCTTGAAAAGTACAATTCAGCAACAGAGACAATCCCTGTTCTCAATGGGCTCAAGGTCCAGAAGAGGGGGAGACAGACATCAAAACAAATAAAGAGGCATAAATAGCATTGATATAAATAAATAGAATTATAGATATATACATCAAAACAAATAATCAGGGATTAATATAAATAGAATTATAGATATTTACTTATATATACAAGTGCTGTGGGGCAGGGAGTGGGGGACAAGCAAAGGGAGTGAGTCAGGACAATGGGGAGAGGAGGGGGAGCTGAGGAAAACGGGGGCTTAGTCTGTGAAGGCCTCCTGGAGAAGGTGAGCCTTCAGTAGGGCTTTCAAGGAAGGAAGTGTGATTGGCGGATGTGAGGAGAGAGGGCATTCCAGGCCAGAGGTAGGAAGTGGGCCGGGTGTTGACAGAGGACAGGCGAGAATGAGGCATAGAGAGAAGGTTAGCACCAGAGAAGTGGAGTGTGCGGACTGGTATGTAGAAGGAGAGAAGGGAGGTGAGGTAGCAGGCGGCAAGGTGATGGAGAGCTTTGATTTCAACAGTGAGGAGTTTTTGCTTGATATGGAGGTTGATAGGCAACCACTGGAGATTTTTGAGGAGGGGTGTTACATGCCCAGAACGTTTCTGTAGGGAAAGATGACTTTCTGTAGAAAGATGTCCAGTTAATGGGCATTGAAGGCAGTCAGAACAGGGTTGGTATAAAGAACCAGAAGAATCTTTGTAACTCCTTTCTTATTTCTCAATTGGCCTCAATTTCTTTTCCATGCCTTGTTTCATTGAGTGCTTTTAGATCAAATTAAAGGTTTACAGTCTCCCTAATAAATCAGTGGTATTTACTGAGCTCTTTTTTGTGCAAAGCACTGTACTGAGATCCTTGGTTGAGATCAGGAATCAGGTTTACTAACTCTCTTATGTTCCCAAGCACCTAATACAGTGCTCTGCATGGAGTAAGCACTCAATAACTACTATTGATTGTTCAATTAAATTGTAGTATTCAACCTGCAACATAACTGGGAACTGAGCCTGTCAGAGATCTCATCTCTGACTTCTTGAATAGTTTCATCAAATGGCAAGGCAAGATCAGTAAAACTGGGTTCAGGAATGCTGTTAGTCTGCTAGAATGAAAGAAACACTTATCTCAGTTCAGCTTCATTGGGCAGGGCTTGTGATGCATGGCGAGGGGAGCAGGGGAAACTTTTAAACATTCACTGAAGCAACTTCAAACAATGCATTGTGTCTGAAGACTGCTGGAAGACAGCAGCAGCAGACAGACCAGCCTGGCATGCCACAATCAGGAATCGGATGGCTTTTTTAGAGACAGCCTGGCACAGTAGAAGAGCACAGACCTGGGAGTCAGAAAACCTGGGTTTTAATCTCTCTGCCCATTTTCTGCAGTGTGATCTTGAGTAAATCACTTAACTTTTCTGTGCCTGCTACCTCATTTATAAAATGGGCATTAAATCCTCCCTCCTCCTTAAACTGTGAGCAGGGGACTGGGACTGTGTCCAACCTAATTTCCTTTAAATTATATAATTTATTCATGTTAATGTCTGCCTCCCACTTCTAGACTAAGCTTCTTGTGGGTGGGAAACATGTTTGCCAACTCTGTTGTATGTATTCTCCTAAGTGCTTAGTACTGCGCTCTGCACATAGTAAGTGATCAGTAAATTCCATTGATCTTGTATCTACCCCAGCACTTAGTGCAATTACCTAGCATATCTTTTTTTTATAGTATTTGTTAGCACTTACTATGTACCAGGCACTGTACTAAGCACTAGGGTAGATATAAGATAGGTTAGACAGTCCATGTCTCATATGGGGTTCACAGTCTTAATTCTCATTTTACAAATGAAGGAACTGAGGCACAAAGAAGATAAGTAACTTGCCCAAGGTCACCCAGTGGACAAGTGGTGGAGCATGGATTAGAACCCAGATCCTTCTGACTCTCATGCCTTGCTCTATCTCCTAGATCATGCTGCTTCCCTAAGAATACTATATATTATCATAAAAAAGAGTCTATAGTGGTAGTAATAGTGTAGAGGACTGTACTAAGTGATAAGAAAGAGTTTACAGGCATGAATTGTCTGTAGCAGGTCATATAGCAAAAGGCTACTGAAAATAATGAAAGAAACTGCAAATGTAGCAGTGAAACAAAGAAATTATCTCCATATGTCAGTCATCCATTAATCTTTTCAACTGAACTCGCATATTGGGATAGCTGTCACTGTCAGCAGCATCATTTTCAAACCTGAAGGACAGCACACTCCCTTTTGGGGTTGCATTTCCCGCCCCCCGCCGCCCCCCCCCCCCATAACCGCCCCGAAGTACAGTACTAAACTACAATCAACTAAGTAGAATTGCTTTAGTGTTACACTTTTACTAGAACTTAGAGCAGAACAGATTGCCCCTGGCTCTGACCTCTAGCCCCAAAGCCTTAAAACTGTATACTTTTAAAAACTTTAAAGTTTAAAACAAAAGACTTTAAAAAAGGGACTTGTCAGGAAGGGAAGGAGAGAAATTAGTCGGAATAGTCTGTGCAGGGCTAGAGAAAACACCTAGTTCATCACTAAAATTGAACCGGAATAGATCGCTGTTCTTTTGAAATAACTGTACTTTTATGATACCCCATTTAAGCTGAATTTAGGTCTCTCTATTAACCTATTCTAAATAGAAAAGAGAATTGATGTTGGATTTGGAGCTGCATTTAATGTAAGTCTAAAGCAAAATAATGAAAGAAATTAAGAACTTGAGCGAACATACTGCAGACAATTTAGGTCAAATTTAATTGAATCAGATCCCACAGATGAAAACACTAGCTGGCCCACATGCTAGGGGAAAAAACCCAAAATATGCTTGTTGAGTTAATATATAAAATTTTATCAGTGTATTTTTGAAATAAGTTACTTTTTTACATAATTACCACAGCACCTGAAATATAACTGCAAATGTTTTCCATTTTGAACAAAAGGGAGATATAAAATCTAGATACGCACAAAGCAGCAAAGAAATTGACAAATGAACAACTGAAACACAGATTAGTAAATGTGGTAGGGATATCTGCAAAATCTGTTTTTCTCTCTCTTCATCTGGATCCTCTCTTTTCCCCTTCCCCTCCTCCCTCTTTCTCTCTACTCTCTCCCCTTCCCCTTTTTGCTGCTAAAGGAAAGCAGCAGGATGCAAGGATAGCTTACGAAAGCAGGACTGTAGTAAAAAATACTTATTATATACACTCATTTCTGCCATACCATTTGCTTTCAAGTGATGAGAACATTCTTCTGAAATCAGGAGTCTGTTTAGGGTCTACATTCCACTTTCTCAAAGAAACTATCACGTGGCAAGAGAAGCAGCATGGTGAAGTGGATAGAGCTTGGGTATGAGACTCAGACGGACTTGAGTTCTAATCTCGACTCTGCAGCTTGTCTGTTGTGTGACCTTGGGCAAGTCACTTAATTTATCTGTACCTCAGTTACCTCATCTTGTTAAATGGGGATGAAGATTGTGAGCCACATGTGGGGCATGGGCTATGACTAACCTGATTAGTTTGTAATTACCATAGGATTTAGTTCAATGTCTGGCGCATAGTAAGCTCTTAATAGATAAAATTTAAAAAGACACTGGAGCATGTTAATGTTGCAGCACTTGTTTATCCTTCACGTTTGATTTTTGCAAGAATGCAACACTTGTGTTACAGAAGAACTGGGCATATGTTTGAAATATTAATGTTAAAATGTCATTTGGAAGGACTGACTTAAAGTCCAAATTTCCATAAAAGATACCCAACATGCACTGTGGAAGAAAGTATAATTTGGGTCAAATGTGTTAAGTCATTCCCAGCTGAGACACACATGCAGACAGTCAAACTTTCACCTAACCTGCAAACAGATTCACTATTTGATAGAACTGACATTTTTATTTTTCGATCTGAAGCCCTGGTTTTTCAAATGTCCAGTGCAGCGGAGTGATTATTGAGATTCATTTTTTTGTTTATTTTTGACTAGAGATAACTTTGTATTAAGCAAACCAAATTTTAATGTTTGATTCAGACTTTGGTTTGCATTGAACTGCATTGAACCAAATGAGGGGATGCCATAATAAAAGTATTTCATGACATGTAGCCTTGCTGGTGGGCCAATCTAGAAAGCACAAACCCGCTCTTGACCCCACTTCCCCCTCCAGTTATCGTCCTATCTCCCTACTACCCTTCCTTTCCAAAATCCTAGGACGAGTCGTCTACGATCGATGCCTAGAATTCCTTAACTCCCATTCTCTCCTAGACCCCCTCCAATCTGGCTTCCGTCCCCTCCACTCTACCGAGACTGCTCTCTCTAAGGTCACCCATGACCTCCTTCTTGCCAAATCCAATGGCTCCTACTCCATTCTGATCCTCCTTGACCTCTCTGCTGCCTTTGACACTGTCGACCATCCCCTCCTCCTCCATACCTTATCTCACCTTGGCTTCACGGACTCTGTCCTCTCCTGGTTCTCCTCTTACCTCTCTGGCCAATCATTCTCAGTCTCCTACGCTGGTGCCTCCTCCCCCTCCCATCCTTTAACTGTTGGAGTTCCTCAAGGGTCAGTTCTTGGCCCTCTTCTGTTCTCCATTTACACTCACTCCCTCGGTGAACTCATCCGCTCTCACGGCTTTGACTACCATCTCTACGCAGATGACACGCAGATCTACATCTCCGCCCCTGTCCTCTCCCCCTCCCTTCAGGCTCGCATCTCCTCCTGCCTCCGGGACGTCTCCACCTGGATGTCGGCCCGCCACCTAAAACTCAACATGAGCAAGACTGAGCTCCTCATCTTCCCTCCCAAACCCGGTCCGCTCCCAGACTTCTCTATCACCGTGGATGGCACAACCATCCTTCCCGTCCCGCAGGCCCGCAATCTCGGTGTCATCCTTGACTCGTCCCTCTCGTTCACCCCACACATCCTATCCGTTACCAAGACCTGCCGGTTTCACCTCTACAATATCGCCAAGATCCGCCCTTTCCTCTCCACCCAAACCTTACTGCTACGGGCTCTCGTTATATCCCGGCTAGACTACTGTGTCAGCCTTCTCTCTGATCTCCCTTCCTCCTCTCTCGCCCCGCTCCAGTCTATTCTTCACTCTGCTGCCCGGCTCATCTTCCTGCAGAAACGATCTGGGCATGTCACTCCCCTTCTTAAACACTTCCAGTGGTTGCTTATCAACCTCCGCTCCAAACAAAAACTCCTCACTCTAGGCTTCAAGGTTCTACATCACCTTGCCCCTTCCTACCTCTCCTCCCTTCTCTCTTTCTACTGCCCACCCCTCACGCTCCGCTCCTCTGCCACCCACCTCCTCACCGTCCCTCGGTCTCGCCTATCCCGCCGTCGACCCCTGGGTCACGTCCTCCCGCGGTCCTGGAACGCCCTCCCTCCTCACCTCCACCAAACTGATTCTCTTCCCCTCTTCAAAACCTTACTTAAAACTCACCTCCTCCAAGAGGCCTTCCCAGACTGAGCTCCCCTTCTCCCTCTACTCCCTCTACCACCCCCCCCCTTCACCTCTCCTCAGCTTAACCCTTTTTTCCCCCCCATTTCCCTCTGCTCCTCTCCCTCTCCCTTCCCGTCCCCTCAGCACTGTACTCGTCTGCTCAACTGTATATATTTTCTTTACCCTATTTATTTTAATGAATTGTACATCGCCTTGATTCTATTTAGTTGCCATTGTTTTTACGAGATGTTCTTCCCCTTGACTCTATTTATTGCCATTGTTCTTGTCTGTCTGTCTCCCCCGATTAGACTGTAAGCCCGTCAAACGGCAGGGACTGTCTCTATCTGTTGCCGACTTGTTCATCCCAAGCGCTTAGTACAGTGCTCTGCACATAGTAAGTGCTCAATAAATACTATTGAATGAATGAATGAATAAATTAAAAATTATTTATATTAATGTCTGTCTCATTGCTCCTCCTCCTACACACAGACTGAAAGCTCACTGTGAGCAGGGAACATGTCTACCTACTCCTGTTATACAGTACTCTCCTAAGTGCTTTTAAAGTGTTTAGTAAATACCATTGATAATAATAATTATAGCATTTGTTAAGCACTTACTACATGATAGGCACTGTTCTAAGCCCTGGGGTAAGTACAAGCAAATTGGATTGGACATAGTCCCTGTCCCAAGTAGGGCTCACAGTCTCAATCCCCATAGATTCATACTTACAGATGAAGTAACTGAGGCACAGAGAAGTGAAGTGACTTGTCGCCTTAGGTCACATAGTAGACAAGTGGCGGAGCTGGGATTAGAATCCATGACCTTCTGACTCCCAGGCCAGTGCTCTATCCACTACACCATGCTGCTTTATCCTTTGGTGAGGAGGAGGAGGAGGAGGAGAAGCCCTAAATTTTAGCCCTGCTCCTGACTGTAGCTTGCTAAAATGGGCAAAGACTCCCCACACTTTTTGCAGTGTTGTGCACCTCTCCACACCTAATGACTTGTTGCACTTTGTGCCCTGCTGGGAACATGATGGACAGGGATGAGAGAGTGTGTGAGTGGTGCACTGCAGGGCACTAGCACCAGAATCAATTCTTCTGAACAGGTCCTAAATGAAGTCCTAGGGTTAATGCTTATCTGTCATGTTCCTGATGGGAAACCCTCATGAGATGACAATATGATAATGAATCCATGAACAGTACCTTGCTTGTTGAGAGATTCCCTATAAATTTCTGCTCCTTGTATGAGGCTTTATACATGATACCAGCATGTCACTTGATTGACTAGTAAAAGAGAGGACACTTGGTTAATGGGTACATTTGAAGGAAGGGCAGCAGGAGGAATTGATTATGATATTGGTGATTTGTGATGTAAGGAGGGCTAAAACCAAATGCCACAAAAAGTGGGTAAATCCCATTAATTGGTGATGAGCCCTTTCTGAATTAATTGGATAAGAAAGTGAAATTCCATTAGGCTCAACTTCAGAGACAAGGGAAGATTTCCCTGGGATAGGGGCTGGAAACTGGGTTCTTCTGGCCAAGCTCATCTGCTGGGTCTTGGGGCCTGTTAAGAGGTGGTAGAGGCAGCTTCTTTTGCTCTGGTCCTAAAAAGATCATGTCACCAGGAGTGGAGGAAAAGAACCCGAGTCTGCCCTCAGGAAGAATCTCCAGTATGGCATTTTCATGAGACTGAAGGGTCATAAAATTAACTGTGCTCTCTGTAGGCACTTGGTTATCATTAGATATAAGTACCATCATCACAGTAGTAGTAGTATTTCTTAGGCACACAATTTGTGCCAAGCACTGTACTAATCACTGGGAAAAAAACTATGGTGAGAGATTAGACAAAGTCCTTGGCCCTTTAGGGGCTCAAAATCTAAGAGTGAAAGGGGAAAGGGGACTGGTAACAGTCACAAGAGGAAAGATGAAACAAAAAGAATAAACCCACACACAGAATGAAGACAGGTAAATAAATAAGGTAAAAGAAAAGTTCTAGTAGCGGGGTGGCCTAGGGGAAAGAGCACAGGCCTGGGAGTCAGAGTGCCTGGGTTCTAATCCCAGCTCTGCCAGTTGTCTGCTGTGTGACCTTGGACAAGCCAACTTCTTTGTGGCTCATTTACCTCATCTTTAAAGTGGGGATTAAGAGTGTGAGCCCAAAGTGGGACATGAGCTGTGTCCAACCTGATTAGCTTTTATCTACCCCAGCACTTAGTACAGTGCCTGGCACATAGTAAGAGCTTAACAAATGCAATTAAGAAAAGATACAGTCAGGCAGGAATCAAAATCTTATGGTGGCACAGTGGGTGATGGCATTGGTTACTGGCAAATGAACATTTGAACATAGTGAGCATCCTTTGGAATTTGTGACCCTTTGCTCTAATAATGTTGCCAAAATCAGTGTTTACATTTTAGGATCCTGTTGTACATGAGTAGGAGGTGTGAGGAGAGTGATGTGTTTTTATAGATGGAATTTAACTTCACTGAGACCATAGTTTGTCACCTAGCTGTGGTTGTGTTTTTGTCCCCACCAGGACTGCAGAGATAAAAGTATATTGATCTATTTCATATGAGGAAGTGTTTTTTTATAAAGTGTCCTGAGATCCTCATCTGAGGTTCACTGGCAGAAATTAAAATAAACATTGTTATTAAATTGAATTCTCTGCTTGCTTGGCAACACTTGACTGCAAAGTGCGTAGAGTATTGTTATCTCCCAGGAAAGTGTAAGATATTTTCTAAGATCATGTATTCGATGTAGAGATCTTCAAGAGGTAGATGAAATGTTGTAGCTCAGGAAGAAGGTGGAAATCACTCATTTTCATGGTCTAGGAGAATTGAAGTAATTATTAAAATAACTTACTAATTGTTAATCTCCTATTGTTCCGGACCTTTAACTCTCTCCTTAGGCCCCCTGTTCCTCCCCCTCCCCCATCCCTCACCCCCAATGATCTGGCCACCTATTTCATCACAAAAATCAACAAAATCAGGTCTGAGCTCCCCAAAGTCACCCCCCACCTCTCCCCTCCCCCCCACCAACCCTCTCCCCTACTTTTCCATCCTTCCCTGCAGTTATCCTCAGAGGAGATCTCCTCTCTCCTGGCAAGTGCCACCCCCTCCAACTGCACCTCAGACCCCATTCCCTCTCACCTTATTAAAACCATCTCCCCTGCCCTCCTCCCTTCCTTAACTTCTATTTTTAACCACTCAATCTCCAATGGCTCCTTCCTCTCTGCCTTCAAACATGCCCACGTCTCCCCCATCCTAAAAAAAACCGCTCTTGACCCCACTTCCCCCTCCAGTTATCGCCCTATCTCCCTACTACCCTTCCTTTCCAAGATCCTAGAACGAGTCATCTACAATTGCTGCTTAGAATTCCTTAACTCCCATTCTCTCCTGGACCCCCTCCAATCTGGCTTCTGTCCCCTCCACTCTACCGAGACTGCTCTCTCTAAGGTCACCCATGACCTCCTTCTTGCCAAATCCAATGGCTCCTACTCCATTCTAATCCTCCTTGACCTCTCTGCTGCCTTTGACACTGTTGACCATCCCCTCCTCCTCCATACCTTATCTCACCTTGGCTTCACGGACTCCGTCTTCTCCTGGTTCTCCTTGTATCTCTCTGGCCGGTCATTCTCGGTCTCCTTCGCTGGTGCCTCCTCCCCCTCCCATCCTTTAACTGTTGGAGTTCCTCAAGGGTCAGTTCTTGGCCCTCTTCTGTTCTCCATTTACACTCACTCCCTTGGTGAACTCATTCGCTCTCACGGCTTTGACTACCATCTCTACGCAGATGACACGCAGATCTACATCTCCGCCCCTGTCCTCCCCCCCTCCCTTCAGGCTCGCATCTCCTCCTGCCTCCAGGACGTCTCCACCTGGATGTTGGCCCGCCACCTAAAACTCAACATGAGCAAGACTGAGCTCCTCATCTTCCCTCCCAAGCCCGGTCCTCTCCCAGACTTCCCTATCACCGTGGATGGCACAACCATCCTTCCCGTCTCTCAGGCCCGCAATCTCGGTGTCATCCTTGACTCGTCTCTCTCGTTCACCCCACACATCCTATCTGTTACTAAGACCTGCCGGTTTCACCTTTACAATATCGCCAAGATCCGCCCTTTCCTCTCCACCCAAACCTTACTGCTACGGGCTCTCGTTATATCCCGGCTAGACTACTGTGTCAGCCTTCTCTCTGATCTCCCTTCCTCCTCTCTCGCCCCGCTCCAGTCTATTCTTCACTCTGCTGCCCGGCTCATCTTCCTGCAGAAACGATCTGGGCATGTCACTCCCCTTCTTAAACACTTCCAGTGGTTGCTTATCAACCTCCGCTCCAAACAAAAACTCCTCACTCTAGGCTTCAAGGTTCTACATCACCTTGCCCCTTCCTACCTCTCCTCCCTTCTCTCTTTCTACTGCCCACCCCTCACGCTCCGCTCCTCTGCCACCCACCTCCTCACCGTCCCTCGGTCTCGCCTATCCCGCCGTCGACCCCTGGGCCACGTCCTCCCGCGGTCCTGGAACGCCCTCCCTCCTCACCTCCACCAAACTGATTCTCTTCCCCTCTTCAAAACCTTACTTAAAACTCACCTCCTCCAAGAGGTCTTCCCAGACTGAGCTCCCCTTCTCCCTCTACTCCCTCTACCACCCCCCCCTTCACCTCTCCTCAGCTTAACCCTTTTTTCCCCCCCATTTCCCTCTGCTCCTCCCCCTCTCCCTTCCCGTCCCCTCAGCACTGTACTCGTCTGCTCAACTGTATATATTTTCTTTACCCTATTTATTTTAATGAATTGTACATCGCCTTGATTCTATTTAGTTGCCATTGTTTTTACGAGATGTTCTTCCCCTTGACTCTATTTATTGCCATTGTTCTTGTCTGTCCGTCTCCCCCGATTAGACTGTAAGCCCGTCAAACGGCAGGGACTGTCTCTATCTGTTGCCGACTTGTTCATCCCAAGCGCTTAGTACAGTGCTCTGCACATAGTAAGTGCTCAATAAATACTATTGAATTAATGAATTTTGAAATGGAAACCAAGACCCACACTCTTTGTCCTGATGAGAAACAGACATATTTTCTGAAACACTAAAACACTAAAAGGATACAATTTGTACTATCCCTAGGCCACACACAGAGATAATGTTAGCATAAGCTTGTTTCCTCTAGAGCCATATTGCAGTTACCACCTAACTTGAGCTCTTCAAGATCCACCTCATCACTATAGCCTGAAGCACTTTGAAGTGTAGAACAAAAAAGAAAAAAAAAAGCATTGGAAATTTTCCCTGTAGTTTGTCTAAAAATAAACCTTTTTGTCTTTCCAAATATTATGGTGCTATTACCTTCACCCTCAATACTTCGTAGTATCTGATTAATTTTCATAAGCAGTTACGATATTGATGGTATTCTAAAATGAAAGCATTCATTGTTAATGTTGTAATTTGTAAGGAGAATGCTAATCTCGGATACTGATTTGGGGAACAGAGGTCAAAGAGGATGTAACTTTCTTCCCTAGAAATATCTGCTAGTGTCGGGTATACTTTGAGCACATTGTGACCTGGTGGGTAGAAACATTCATTTCATATGATCTCCCCTTAGCCATACAGCCTTTTAAAATATTCAGGATATTAATTAGTAATGAGTGTGCTGTTTCAGGCATGAGTTTGAGGCTAGCCCTGATTAACCCCTCTGATGACCATGCTTACCTACCTGAGCATTCAAGTGAATAGGAACAAATATATTCAATAGTTTTATGTCCAGGCACTGTTTTCTAATTGAAAGCCCTATTAACTAGTGACCGTTACTGTCTCATTTTATGTTCCCTCATATCTCCTGTAAACTTGTGAAGATTCCTTATTCTTTCCTTCTTTGAATTCCCTGGCTGCTTAATCTAAGACTTTGTTTATAGCAGGCACTTAATAAATTCTCCAGCTGAAAATGCAGGCAGGTTTTGTGAGGTGCCATCAACAACAGACAGCAATTGAGAGAACAAAGTTTGTGTGTCTTAGATTTGAGTTGAAGGGGCAGTTTGCAACACTGGCAAATCCAGGAAACTGGAATAGGCTTCTGAATCATGACTCCTTATATTTCCCTTCATTCTCATTACTGTCACCACTATTTACTGAGAACATGCTTTATGCAAAATTCTGGGTGGGCATTCATGCCAGAACATGGCATTGTAGAGCAAAGTTTGGATAGATCACAAGAGGGGAACAAATACCATGACATGGCCATGAATCAGTTGTAACACAATGTGTCTTGCAAGAATACTCAATTTAAAAGTTTGTCTCAAGCAGATCAAATAATTTCTTGGCACCAGTGTTATCAGTATCTCATTAGCATTTAGCTGTTGCCATTAACACTGTTATTGGAAATTGAACTTTAAACTCAGCAGATGGGTTCCCAGGGCCATGCTAATAAACCAGAAAAGTGTCAGATCATGCAACCCCTACTTGAAACAAGCTTTAGGAGGCTTTTTGTTTTACCGACCTTCTTGAATTTCACTGTGTGTCAGAAGTCATATTGTTTCAATTTTTTGAACCATGCTCTTCCGAATCCCTTATTAACCACTGAAACAGTTGTTGATGGAAACTTTTTTTTCCATTTTGGGGCTTTCCTAGAAAACAACTACAGGCATACCTCTGATTCCAAATAACCACACTACTGATTATCCAGAGCTATGTTATGCACTAATGATACCACAGGCCCCACCCAACATTATGTCCTGAGGGGAAAACAATACCCATCTTTCCACTCCCCCTATAGACTGCAAGCTCATTGTGGACAGGAAACATGTCTACCAACTCTGTTGTGTTGAACTCTCCCAAGCGCTTAGTACAGTGCACTGAACTTAGTAAAGAGCTCAGTAAATACCATTGATTTCCATTCCATGATTCGAAGCTCCAACCCATGTGGTCCAGCAGGAACACAAGAAGCGAGCAGGTTCTGTTTGGCAGTAAGGGAGGGAGGGAAGTGTCCATGGAGAGGGGAGAGAGAGAAAGCGGGAGCTGGGCCAGACTGAGAATAGTGAGGAGTTGCTCCCCATGTTTTATTCTTAACTAATATGAGAAACCCCCACAAGCTGCACCTCCTGCCCTCCCACTGGTCTCCAATCTTCCCTTTGCTGCCCCAGTGGCACCAGCCTTGGTTCATGTTGCCACGGCCACCCCAGTCTTTCGAGAGGCAATCAGGAGTAACACTACTCCCTTGTATGTCTGGTCCAGCATGCTTCTACTGACCCCCACCCCTGGAACCCAGTTCCCACTTGGAGCCCCATTGCTTCTTCCCAGCTGTGGGCAGGGATGATGTTAGTATTTGTTAA
Source organism: Ornithorhynchus anatinus (assembly GCF_004115215.2). Lineage (NCBI taxonomy): Eukaryota > Metazoa > Chordata > Mammalia > Monotremata > Ornithorhynchidae > Ornithorhynchus > Ornithorhynchus anatinus. Next base: position 31,363,066 of record NC_041730.1, read on the forward strand.
GCGCTTACTATGTGCAGAGCACTGTTCTAAGTGCTGAGGTAGACACAAGGGAAACAGGTTGTCCCACGTGGGGCTCACAGTCTTAATCGCCATTTTACAAATGAGGTAACTGAGGCACAGAGAAGTTAAGTGACTTGCCCACAGTCACAGCTGGCAAGTGGCAGATCCGGGATTCGAACCCATGACCTCTGACTCCAAAGCCCGTGCTCTTTCCACTGAGCCACGCTGCTTCTTGACAAGCTGGGGTGGAGCTTATGATCCATTAGTGCTGCTCTTGCCCCTTCCCTTTTCCCCTAACCCTTTCTGGGTGGAGATGGGGCAGGGGATTGGTGGTGGGGAGGGAAAGCGTGGAAAAGTTTTTTTGTGTTTTGTTTTTTTTTTAAAAACCCAAACAATAAATCCCTGAAGAGAGGGGATAGGGAGATGGAGAAGGAAGGGATCTAGTTCCAGGTACAAGGGGACATGACATCCATACACCAGGGACTGGAGAAGAGGACCAGCAGAGGGAGATTCAGTGTGTAATTTTCACTTACCTCCAGGGTCCAGTTATCATCAGGGCTGCTTCTCAATGGGAACCTTACAAATTGTAAGTCAATGGGAAAGCACAGGCCACAACACACCTGTTCATGATGCAATCGTGTTTCCATTTAACACCTCACCATGGAATCATGAGACACTTGTACTACATTTTAGGAAGAATGCTGGTACCCAATATTTTTGTAAGTAGAATAAAGATAGAATACATAGTCTCTGACATCCCAAATGAGATTTATCAGTTAAACCAACCCAAGAAACGAGGCCAGGGTGAGCGTAAAGGTGTAATTTCTCCCTGATAATGTTTGTGATATTCAAGTGCTTACTTTCTATCAAGCATTATACTAAGTGCTGGGATAGATATAAGATGATCAGGTTGGACTCAGTCCCTGTTCCTCAAAGCATTAGGAAGTGTAAGGAAAAGGGAGAACAGGTATTTAATCCCAATGTTACAGCTGAGGCACATCCATAGGCACAGAGAAGTGAAGTGACTTGCCAAGGTCTCCCAGCAGGAAAGTGGAGGAGCCAGAATTAGAACCCAGGTCTTCTGACTCCCAGTCCCGTGCTCTTTCCACTAGGCAACACTGCATTATCCTGATTTAAGCCCTTTGAATCAGGCTTGTGACTCACTTGTATGGTTGAGTCTCACAGCCAAAATAAAGTGGGGAGAGTTATGTAATTATCTGCTGAATAAATTGCCCTCTACCAATGTGAATGGTGCTGTCAGAAGCTTCAACCTGAATTTTTTTTTAATGTCCTTTTTTCATTCAGCTTCCATTTCTGTGTATTTCTTCTCTTCACTAAAATTGTAAGCAACCATGTAAAACTTGTATTTAAATCAACTGAAAAATAACAATAGCAATACATTTTTTTATATTTCAAGTGTAACTTGCTATGCATTTTAAAAACTGCAGTATCAAATACAACAAAGTCTTCACACACATGGTATTTAAATAAGGTCAAGTAGCAGCGTGTTATGCCACATAATAAAAGAGGAAAAAAAGAACTTATTTTCTTTTTAATATTAATACTTTATTTGGGAGCTCCCTAGCTGTAAGAATCAGCCCCCTATGACAATGACCTTCACTATCCAGGCATGCAAGAGAAGCTGAGTGAAAAAAGCCTTCTTTAAAAAGGTTCTTTAGACAAATGGGAGAGTGAAGGAGAGAAGAATATAATGAACATTTTCTTTCTTAGGTTAAAAGAGCAATTACCAAAAATACTGTACCCTTTTGAGTAAATAAAGTATATTAAATTCAAATAGCAGTAGGGAGAAAAAACTTCAGAATCCCTTCAACGGATTATAAAAGCAATGGTATCAAAAAGAGAAAAAGGAGAAACACCTTAGATCTAGCCAACCATCTTGGCTGTATGATCTCAGGGGCCAGAGATGCTGCTAATAGAGACTCTGTTTTTAGTCTGCCACAGACTACTTGCTCAGGGGTGGTGGGCAAATTCCCTTTGTTGTCGGAACCATCCCTGATTCACTTTAAAGGAGTTGGGGCCATTAGTGATCTGGTTTTTTAAGAGGAATCCCTGATGATAACTTCCTCAATATAAAGTTTAGGAAAATGTATAAAATAAAAATGTGGTGCCATCTTTTTGAGGGAGTATTTTCCAAGCATGTTGTGCTTTTCTCTGTAGGATGCATCAGTGGTATTTATCAAGTGCTTAACTGTATGCGGAGCACCATACTAAGCGTTTGGGGGAATACATTGTAACAGAGTTGGTAGACACTGTCCCTGCCCACAAGGTGCTCACTGTCCACGGGAGGAGAAAGCCATGAAAATAAATAGCAGATAGGGGACAGAGAATATAAAGCTATATACATAAATGCTGTATCAAAGTACTTAAAGGGTACCCAGCCAAGTGACACTGAGGGATGGCAGGTAGGGAAAGAGGGCTTAGAAAGGGAAGACTTCTAAGAAATGTGATTTTTAGGAGGGTTATGTAGTTAGCAGCTACTGAGCTCCCATTTTATACATGAGGAAACTGAGCCTCAGAGAAGTTAAATGACAGGCCCAAGGTCACACCACAGGTACATGGAAGAGCTAGTATTGGAACTCAGGTCCTCAAATTCCCAGGCCTGGGCTTTTTCCTCTAGGCCATGCTGCTGAACTTTATGAAGTCTACTTAAACATTTCCTTGGTAAAGCATCTTTAGTAAGTTTAGTGAAGAAAGGAAAGGTGGCAGAAGTAGGTCAATCAGTGGTTTCTATTGGATGTTTACTGCTTGCAGAGCACTATACTAAAGGTCTGGGAGTGTACAGTACAACAGAGCCCCCAGGAGCCTATGGTTTAGAGGGAGAGCCACATTAAAATAAATGAAGGATGTGCACATAAGGGCTGTGGAGGCTGAAGATGGGGTGATTAGCAAGTGCTTAAAGGGTTAAATAATAGAGATAGATAAGCAGATAATCTGGTTTGGGTTTCAAAACCACTGGAGGCCATTTCAAAGATATAAAGATGGGAGGATTGATGCATGATGGGATATGAAGTCAAACACATCCTTAGCCTCCAGTGGCACTATATTAACATTCATTGACTTGTCTGCTGTGTGATGTTGGGCAAATCACTTAACTTCTGGGCCTCAGTTATCTCATTTGTAAAATGGGGATTGAGACTGTAAACCCCACATGGGACAGGGACTGTGTTCAACCTGATTTGCTTGCATCTATCCCAGTGCTTAGTACGGTGCCTAACACATAGTAAGCGCTTAACAAATACCTTAACTACTATTGTTATTATTTGATTGGTTCTATTTTTTAAAATCACAAAAAGCAGAAAGGTGTTTATTGACACTGAGAAAGTCATTTTGATTAATTGAAAGGGAAAAACATTACAACATGGTCTCTTTCTCGCATATAGCACTTTGATCATCCTCTAAGAGAAATAATTATGGTACTGTACTATGCCCTGGGCACAGAAAAATGAAGTGACTTTCCCAGTCACACAGCAGGAGGTGGCAGACTTGGGGTTAGAACCCAGACCCTCTAACTCTGAGGCCCATTCCCTTTCCCCTAAACCTAGTTGCTTCCCTCATCATTCAAGTCAAGAAAAACATGTCCAGAAAACAGCCCCTCTAAATGGCGGGTGATAGGTAATAACACAAGAGATGTCGAGAGAGAGAGAGAAGAGAAGAGAAGAGAAGAGCAGGAGTTGTGGGAGGAAGGAAGGAGAGACCAAAACACTATAGTGTGATTTGTGGTGAAGGCAGCTGGACAGTGTGAGAGAGGTAGCAAATGGGATGGGGAGGACAGTGGTCAAAGCTGTGGCAGTTAGCCAGTGATGGTTACTTAAGTGAGTCGGTTTAGGGGCAGTTGAGGGGAGACTTAAGGCCCAATGAAAGAGTAGCTGTGTGGGGAGCTGGCATCTTCCTTTTTCCTCAGGATTGGCTTTCTTCCTATCCCCCTCTCCAGGGAGAGCAGGAGGATGCTGTTTACCAGCCACATGCTTGCTGCATTTGTCTAGTGAATTAATTCATAATGGTATCTATAGACTGATGCTCTGCTTTAAATTGTAAGCTTGTGGGCAGGGATTTCATTTACCAACTTTTGTACTTTCCCAAGTGCTTAGCATAGTGCTCTGCATGCAGAATGTGCTCAGTAAATACCACTGATTGATTATATATCTGTGTAGCACCTAATGATTTTTTTACTGTCAATTCTATTCATCCTACTGGAGGATGGCAGAGCCCAAATAAATGAAACACACAACAATCCTCAACCTTCATTTTACCCTAGAGTTTTACCCTCTTCCTCTCAATATATGACTAGCCAATTGATCAATCAATGTCAGTCAAGTCCTAAAAAGAAACAAAACTGAGGGGTTGACATGAAATTATTGCCTTTGAATTGGATAAATAATAATGATCTGGTCAGGAGGAAGTAAAAGGAAGTAAGATAAATCTCAAAGTGAACAATCAAAAATTGGCCATTATACTATCACTGAACCTTGGCATAATATTTGTTGCATTTTTGAATTTATATAAGAGTAGGTAAGAGAGAGCTTTATTTAAAAGTTTTTAAGCAGTATTGTATGTCGTGGTCAGTCTGGGGTCTGGATCAGGACTGGTTCCTGTTTAATCAGGAAACATTTTGTTTGTGATTGCTCAGTGACCGCAACGAACAAGGCTTTGAGTGTTTGGAACATTTCTTGCTTTTTCCTCTCTGCTCCATCTCAGTTCATAGGAATCAAGTACCTTTCTTTATGCATCAGAGGAAGAATTCAATTATTTACTTACCCCCTAAAGCACAGCAATTTGATTATGTGGGACATTTACCCAGGAATTTTCCTTGGTGTAGTGAGGTAGTTTATTCTTAACTCTTTAACTCATGAGAGCCAACAGATTTTTAGATTTTTGATACCCTCAACTTTTTGATCTACCTGATCCTCTTCTATGTACATGGGAGATTTTGTGGAATGTATTGATCACTTTAGTGATCTGGACTGTGAGCCCATTGTTGGGTAGGGATTGTCTCTATTGGTTGCCGAATTTTACTTTCCAATTGTATTTTCCACTCTTCTTAGTACAGTGCTCTACACACAGTAAGTGCGCAATAAATGTGATTGAATGAATGAATGGAGAATTCTTTTTATTTCCATGATGATTGCACACCTGTATCATTCAGGATATTGCCTCTGGAACAAGTGTGCTGTCTTTTATAATAATAATAATAATAATTGTGGTATTTGTAAGCGTTTACTGTGTGCCAGCACTGGGGTCAATACAAGCAAATCAAGTTGGACACAGTCCCTGCCTCACACAGGGCCCCCAGCCTTGATCCCAATTTTACAGATGAGGCACCTGGGGCTTGCCCAAGGTCACACAACAGACAAGTGATGGAGCCAGGATTAGAACCCATGACTTTATGACTGCCAAGCCTGTGTTCTATCCAATATATGCCATGCTGCTTCTTTTACATCTAGTAGCTCAAACCTGTAAATCTGACATTTGTTATATTTTGGATTGTCATCTGGCATACCTGGGATCTAGTCGTACATTCTTATACATAGGCGAGAGACATACTCTAACTCTCTTTCAACCAAGAGGGTTGCCTTTTGAGGTTACTTTCATTCTTTTATTGTGAAAAGCATTGCTGAATCCAGCGACTAAAATGTTTCAATCCATTTATCAATTAATAGCATGTATTGAGTGTCTGTTATGTGCAGAGCACTGAACTAACCATTTATGAGAGTAAATTATGATTACTATACATGAACCCTGGCCTCAAGAAGCTCACAATCTTTCCCTGTGTGTCAGATGCAGATAGGAGGAAGAAATAGAATATTTAAGATAAGTACATAACAGCTGCAGGGATTGTTAGTGTGGGGAGAGAACACGTTTACCAACTATGTTATATTGTACTCTCCCAAGTGCTTAGTACAGTGCTCTGCACACAGTAAGTGCTCAGTAAATACAATTGATTGATTGTGTGGAGGCCTGAAGTGGTACTTTAAGGGGAGGAGGAGAGAAATAAGGTTTGTGGACTAGAGATTGATCAGGGAAGGTCTGCCAAAGGTGACTTGACTTCTGAAGGGCTGTTGAAGAAGTTCCTTCTTTTGCAAACTCAGAAAAGCAAGAAGATGAACTTGTAATCTGAAAGAGTAGCACCGTGTTCCATTCCCTTCTACCCCCAATCCTATCGCTCTTTCCCCACAGTGACACTTCATTCCTCCCCTTTGTAAATGTGCTACATTCCTAAAGGAATTCTGTGGCTTGGGTATCACTGGTTCTCTCCAAGTAACACGTGCTTCCCACACGAAGGAAGAAGTTCATGTTGTTTGAAGGGGCTAATATATTTGGATCTCTATTACTGCAGTAGATACCATATTATTGAGACTTTGGCTTCAGGGAACATCTACCAATTCAGTTGTATTTTATTCTCTGAAGCACATTGTAGAGTGCTCTGCACACAGGTGCTCAGTAAATAACACCATCTCTTTTTTTATGGTATTTACTAAGCTATGGTATTTACTATGTACCAGGTATTGTACTAGCTCTGGAGTAGATACAAGTTAATCAGGTTGGATGCAGTCCATGTCCCACATGGGGCTCACAGTCTTAATACCCATTTTCCAGATGAGCTAACAGGCACAGAGAATTGAAGTGCCTTGCCCAAGGTCAAAGAACAGACAATTGGTGGAGCCAGAATTTGAACTCAGGTCCTTCTGACTCCTAGGCCTGTGCTCTTTCCCCTAGGCAACACTGATTCTCCTCCTGCATGGTTGGATGATGGTCTTGCACCCATTAATCTTTGTGATGCCGAGCTCGATTTGAAGCTGCCTGAGCAAAGCCGGGCAGACTCCTGAAAAAATTAAGCTCTAGATATTGGGAAAGTTGCTTAATTCCCCTGTCTACATATTTCCAAACCTGTAAAATGGGATGTAATGATGTAACATGCTTCCTTTCCTTCTAGTGCTTTTCTGGGGAGCAATATTCAAAACCATTTAAAATTAGTTAATTGAGCTCAAGGTATTTTGATATAGTCATCATTACATCCAGTTCTCTTATATTGTGGGAGTTGTGTTCTCATAGAACCCTTGTTAAGGAAAATTTGCATTTAGTATTCACCGTATCTAATCGTAAACACAATCATTTCTTCTGACATTGGGTTGCACTGCCAGCAAGCTATATAATAATGATAATAATTGTGGTATTCTTTGAGCACTTCCTATGTGCCAAGCACTATACTAAGCACTGGGGTAGATACAAGATAATAAGTTGGACTCAGTCCCTGTCCCCCATGGGAAGCACAGTCTAAGGTGAAGGGAAAATAGGTATTTAATCTCCATCTTACATGTGAGGAAATTAAGGCCCAGAGAAGTCTTATCCAGTGTCACCTTGCAGGCATTTAATGGAACTGGGATTAGAGCCAGGTTCCCTGATTTCCAGGCCTGTGCTCTTTCCACTAAGCAATCCTGTGGATTCACATAGGCTCATACTGTTGAAAGAACTTTCTCTAATCTGTTCTTGGGTCCCAACCCTAATACCTAGTGAAAATACTCCTGTTGGCAGAAATTAGTGCACTATCCTTGCTGCTATATTTTTGCATTAGCAGACTTTACTATCCTCTGTTTTTGGGAAAATGTACTGAAATCATTGAGCTTTATGGAGTGCACTGGCAGTCAGGCTGTTTTGATTTTTTATTGCTTTTTTCCCCCATGGTCCAATTAATTGCTCCCCAAACTGGTCAACTGGGAGATCTATGCAACCTAACCCTCACCTGACCCTGCACTGGCTTTAGAATGTTAGGAGCAGACATGCAAAAGCACTCAACTGTTTTTTCAGTCACTTAGATCAGCTCCATTGAACACATTATCTGTTCAGTTCATTTTTATTAGAAGTGCTAGTCTCAAAGCATTTATAAAGGTGAATGTTCAGTAACACAACAACCACACTGTTTCTTTGGTGTTTTTGTCTGAAGTTCTTATTTTCTCTGACCTGGACTCCTAGTAGCAGGTGGACAGACTAATCAAGATTCCCATTCATAATCTTGCCACACTTACGCTCTGGAGGAGGTGTTTTCTGCTTGTGTTTCTGAGGATTTAATAATTAAACATCTCCTAATTGGATGTGGCCAATCTTTCCCACTGTTTGTCTCCTATTGGAATTGAAACCTAAATTAGAGTTGTTACTTGCCTGAAAGTAACAAATTTATTGGTATTCTTTGCACCTGACTCTAATTGTCCCTCAGAATAATTATTGGAATCTTGTGAGAAGAATCCATTTACTATGTGTAGTTTTTGTTTTATTCTGGTTTGAATGAAAAGGCTTTGTTAGAGTGTGTTCCCAAGTCAGGTAATAAAACTAAGATGGTCTGATGTTTATGATTCTCTTCACCTTTTTACTATGAATAGCCCTTTATCCATCTCCATTTCCCCTCTCCAGCATACCTGAGTTTAATCCATATATTCCATTTAATTTTGAATCAGTTGATTTTTTTCAGAGGAGTTCCTTTCCCTTGGAAATTATTTATATTTTCCTAAAGAAACCTTATTGATTGGGCCTCATTCTCAACTCTCCCACCTTTGATCCCTTGCTCTCGTGTCCATCCTCCTGCCTGGAAATCCCCTTTCCTTTCACTAGACTAGACTAAAATCCACTAGACTAAAACTGTCCCCATTTACAAAGCTCTCCTCAAAATCCACTCCTCCCAGAGGCATTCCCCAGGTAAATTCCACTTTCCTGGGTTGTGACCAGCCAACAGCTACCCTTGGAAGTTGGGTGGTTCACCCTCCTACTTTTCATATTTTTTTCACGATACTTGTTAAGCACTGACTATGTGCCAGGGATTGCCCTAAGTGCTGGAGTAGATAAAAACTAATCAGGCTGGACACAATCTGTGTCTCACATGGAGCTCACAGTCTTAATCCCCATTTTACAGATGAGGGATCTGAGGCACAAAGAAGTTAAATGTCTTGCCCAAGGTCACATAGCAGACAAGCAGCCTGGTTAGGATTAGAACCCAGGTCATTTTATGTATAAATTTATGTATATATTTTGACTGACCTTAACATTTTTATTTGTACATTTTTCTTCCAATCAGCCACCGACCTCTTTTTTTCCTCTTCCTCCAACAATTGTTAGTGCCTCGTGTTTGTTAGTTTATCCCACTGGACTATAAGCATGTGGAGGGCAGGAAATGTTTCTGACTTTTACCCTACCAAGTGCTGAGTTCAGTAGGTGTGCAATAAATTCTGTTGATTGATAAGATTCACTAATGAACCAGGCTTTGAACTTCAAAGCTAATAGCTAGATGTAGTGAATTATCCATTGTGATAATAGGAACAGGTTAGTGGAATGAATTTATGATGGAATTCAGGATGAGTGTTCATGTATGTGTTGTATATGCACATTTCCTTTGGAAATAGGGTGATGGAAATTAAGTATGATGGAAACCTGTGAGATTAACGAACCCTATGCCAATCTGAGGGACTATATGAGAAATTCAGATTATCTTCTTTCCTGATGAATACAAGGCTATTGTTTCTTCCTCTTTTCTTCCTTATGCCACATTCAGGCAATCAAAAAGCCAGCCTAAAACTTGGATTGCCTGAGGTTTGCTGAGTTGGGAAAATGCACCAAGAGTATTTTCAGAGCTACTTTACAACGTATACATAGGCAAACCTTACTGAAATCTGGAATTCCAGCAAACACCATGTAATCCCACCCAAATAATACTGACTCTTGAATGCATATGTAGCCTTGATTCTTTGACTGAGATGTTTGACACTAGGGATGGATTAATGCAGGGGGTCAAAGGATTAAAGACCAAGGCCCCTGAGTTTACAGGGGCCTCAGCCAACCCCAAAATTGTATCCCACATTGACCTTATGACATAGCTGCTACTTGGTGCACTATGAAGATGGTGTCTTTCTCAAAATGGTCTCCAGAAGGCAGTCTATTGAACACTTAAAGGAGACTCTACCCTTTAATTTGTAGGGAGTGGGGCAGAACCAGAGTGGAGCCTATGTTCCCAGGAGTGTCTTTATAATTCTCACTGCCTCAGTCACCTCCTCCTCCTCAAGTAGCCCACCTGTGATAGTGCTAATCACCACCCCACCCCCAGCTCTTCATGTCCAGGAGCAATATTATTTATTCCTTGGTGGGGAAAGGTCATTGGACTGACTATTAATAGATAGGGAAAATCCAGGTTTGATATTTAAGCAGTGTAGAGGTAACACTTGCATTCATTTAGTGAGTGTGCATGTGTGTGTGTGTTTATTCTGGTGATACTCCTCCCTTTCAAGTTGTCACTGACTCGCAGGAGGAGGAAGACTCTCCACCCCTTAGCCACCTTTGCTTTTGGAAGAGCAAGTCATGGGGGAAGTGTAGAGACAGAAGGGGAGGAGAAGCATATCAGGAAAAGTCATTCAGTCATGGTGAGGGCCCTTCTGATTCCTGCTCCTTTGTTTTCTTCTCTCAACCTTGTCCTGCTTCCACCTGATAAAAGGCTCCAGTCCTGGCTGCCGAGGCCACCCACAGCTCCACTGCATCTCTCTAGCCAATCTTGCAGGTGGTTTGGTAATAATGTCATTGGGGCCCCCAATTTCAGTTATTGCAGCCCTTGTTGAAAGGCCCTTGATTGAGCTAGCTATTTTCTTAAATGACTACCATTGTCTTGTAAAAGCCATCCCATGACTGAAACTTAGGACCACTAGTGAAATCACTACTTAAAGATCTCCTTCACCAAAAGAAGTTCTTGAATTTTAAAATGTTTAAAAAGCTTTTTTAACCCTCTCACCAAATGGAAAAGTTAATTTCCATATCAATTTAATAGACAAATTTCTGTATTAATTTCTATTAGAAATCAGTGCAGATGTTAATAGGTCTGTATTAGAAATAGTTTATTGCTGAAATAAGTGCATTTTCCTACTTTATTTTACTTACCTGGACATAGGTGTACTAGTCTAGACTGTAAGCTTGTTGTGAACAGGGAATTTGTCTACCAAGTGCATACTACAGTGCTCTGCACACAGTAAACAGTAAAAAAAATACCATTGATTGTTATTAGTAGTAAAAGGTTTTAAACTGGTATAAGGGGACTGCTTTGTGAAGAAATTTAGAACCATCTTTTCACTTGAAGTTTGATTTGAGTGAAATAAAAAAGTTAAGCATATTTGATATGGGGAATATGTTTTTTCCCCTTCCTACTTTCCAGCCATGTTTCCTGTCCTCTAATACGAATATAACATTCAAGGCAATTCCTGAGCCACTGAGTTGACTTTTGGAACTATATTAATGCACTGCAGTAATTTCTTAGGCAGATTGGAGTATTTGAGTTTAGAGAAAATTAAAGTTAAAAATAAAATCAATTATGTGCCTTTTATAATTAAGTTCATCCATGAGTTATGTAGAATGAAGGAAAAAAATGTCATAATGTTAGTGACATCTGTCGGTTAAAATACGTAACTGAAAATCAGTAGTGAAGCTGTCAGTTCAAAGAAATTGCTGCTGATGGTGAGATTGTATGCATGAGGAGTGTAGTGATACTTGAGTGTCAACTGGGAGCAAGGTCTTAGGAAGAATAAAACAAGTGGTGCATTCCCTGCCAACATGGAGCTTACACTCTAATGGGAGACAGTCCTAAATGTATTTTGAATCCATCAATGGTGTTTATTGAGTGTTTACCATGGGCAGACTACTGTACTATGTACTTGGGAGAGTACAAAACAGTACCTTTGGTAGGCAAAATCCCTGCCTACAAAGAGCGCTCAATATTTATGATTGATTGAAGTAACTTGCAGTATAGAGTGGGAGATAGACATTAAAGTAAATTACAGATTGGGGAAATAGGGTATAAGGATATATATATTCATATATTTTACATACATTATATAGATACATTATATATTATGTTATATACTGTGTATATGTATGTATGTATCATATGTATTCATGTATATGTATAACGTGTATATGCTATATACATGTTATATATGCATGACATGTGTATGCTATATACATGTTATATATATATACGAGTGCTGTGGGTGTGGTGGAGTTCAAGTGCTTAAAGAATGCAGATCCAGGTGCATAAGGAAAAGCAGAAGATAGAGCACTCAAAATGAACAGTTGAATAAATATATGTAGTTAAGTGCTGGAAATGAGTATAAGGAGATAAACAAAAGCTCTAGAGGTGGCTGATGTGTTTATATGACTTGGAATGGTGGGAATGAGTGACATGGATGATTCCTGCCTGTGGACCTGCCTTCAAAGTTGTAGTACAAAAATACATGTGTTCTTATGGCAGGAGGTTCTCAAATACGGCATGGTTTATGTTCAATACTAACTGTAAGCAGGCTCTTTAGTGTTCTACGTTTTGAGTTAGCTAAAAGAAAAAAAAAGGAGCTCCCCCACCCCCTAACATTATATTCTGCTCTTGCTCATTCTAAGAACATGGTTATTGACTTTTGGATTTTCTTTTATGGAGTAACCTGTGGAAAGAACTCTACCCATGCCTGGGGTCATATAGTTCAGGGTTAACACTGAATCCCTGAAGAAGCCTTACTAGCCAGTTTTTCTTCCTGAGGATTGTTTGTTTTTCCCATTTAAGCATTGTAAGTGGTGACTGAAGTGGAACTGGTCTAGGTGGAGAAAGACATCACATTTCTTTTCAGAAGAGCTGATAATTTATTCCTTATCTTTAGAGGAGAAATCTCTATATTCATTCATTCAATAGTATTTATTGAGTGCTTACTATGTGCAGAACACTGTACTAAATGCTTGTGTGAGTAAACCAATACATTTCTTTATTACTACAGTCGATATGTTCCACTTCCCTTTTTTTCTATCTGTTGAAGCACTGGCTAGAATGCATTTTCAACTATTACTTGATGGTAATGATAATGATGTTTATGATGCACCAAATACTGTACTAGGAGGTAAGGTTGATATAAGATGAGTAGATTAGGCCCAATCCTTATCCCAAATAGGGTTCACAGTTGAAGGTAGTGGAAGAAAAGTATTTAATCCCTATTTTACTGATGAGTAAACTGAGGCAAAGGGAAGTTGTGACTTTCCCAAGGACACAGAGCAGGGAAGTGATGGATCTGAGATTAGAACCCAGATTTGCTGGCTCCCAGGACTGTGCTCTTTCATTAGACCACTGTGCTCCTCTAAAGATTGCTTCTCTTTAAAGATGACTTCCCTGAAGTGAGGTTTTCTAAAACAGCTTCACTATCCATTATTGTTTAGGAAGAGTCATCTGCTATTCAGAAAATTAAGTCCATGTAGGCAGGAGTTTGTCTTCTATTTGCAAGGTATTGGGAGGGCAAAAACAAGAGAAGTATTGTGAAAGCCCTTTAAGAATGAAATACATTATACAAAAACCAAAGTACTAAGTACAAATAAAATAAAATTTAAAATGCAGTAGTGTATTATGGCTAGGAGAGCAGAGATTCAAACTTAAGGTGAATATGGCAGCATAGAATGTCAATAGTGTCAGCACAGCTTCAGTAACCGCCACAGTGGTTCGACCTTCACAGCGTTCTCCATTCCGCGGAGGTGGCTTGCTGCCGCCACTTCCTCCACTGCTGTTTCCGGCCTTCCTGCCGAGATGGGGTGAGGCACGTCGGGATAGGGGCCCCGGCTAATTTGTGGAGAGGCGTTACCAGCAAGAAAGCTTAACTAGCCAGTGGGTAGGGAGGGTCAGGGTCTGAAGATTTCTCTTCAGAGGCAGGTTAACCTGCTTTTTCAAATACCTTTTGCTTTCATTTCTCTTTCGGTGTTTCTTTTATTTCACTAAAGTTACTTTCTTGGTCATCTTCTCCTGTTGGCACTTCTCCAAGACATGGATCTAGGTTTCGTCATCATTGTTCATAGCTTATTTTCAAATGAATAAAAAAGTTAGTAATTCTGCCACTCTTTGAATTTATAATTTATTTTGATGAAGTATATTAATGAAATTGCATGAAGAAAAGATATGGTAAATATACTCAGCTTGTCACACTTTTTGTGTTTCTGGCCCCTTTAATCCACACAATTTTATAACCATGAATTTTATCTTCTTGGAAATATGGCATATTTGATAGGAAAACTTTAGAATAAAATGGCTTAGGCACAAAATCCTAATACAACTACTTGGTCATCACTTATGATAAGTATATTTTATTGTTAAAAAATGAACTTAGTTAACTTAGTGTTAACTAGATAGTGGATAGGTTTTGTTGAAAAACTGATATAATTTTGCCAGATGTTCAAAAACCCAGGGTGAGTAATAAAGCCTAATGGATGGATCATTTTACAGTTGAAAAACCATTCCATAACAATCAGAGCAGAAAAATATTTGTTACTGCACTCTGTCATGTGTACATAAAATAGGCTCAGATTGAAATAGGTATAACAAGGATTCACTGAAAATTTAAGATATTCAGTCAGGTTTGTTATAAAACTGCAGGAAATCCCATTCTTTCCAAAACTATTTTTGGGCACTAGTTTTTAATACATTTTTGTGAATTTTTTCCCTACAAACTTTATTCTTAACTACTGCATTTTGAGTGATTTTTTTGAGGTTTATGTTTGGATAAATATTAAGCCGGTAGGTGTGTCTACTTTTTCAAGTTATGTTGACTTACTGCACTTTAGAGAGTTGTTATCCTGCAGTTTAGTGAAGCAGAAAGACAAGGAAATGGTCCCTATGGAGATTGTCTCAGTAGACTCTTGGAATTAACGGTTGTTCATTGACTGATTTTTCAACTAATGAAATGCAGTATGTTATTTAATGAAATATGGATTCTGTGTGTATTGTTTCAGAAGCTCAGACTTGGGAACCAGGTTGATCTGTGTTAAGAATAGGAGTCAAACCTGAAGTTGGCTTCCATTTGTTTTGCTTTAAATTAATACCCCAGATAATTTTCCTTGGCCTCAAAGAGATTGATTTAAAAAGAAGGTTCTGAATCCTTCTCTTCCTTCCAGAAATTATTTGTTCAGAATGAGCCCGGACCTTTTTCCTTTTCCATGGCAAAGTTGAAGTCAATCAATACAGTTTTTTAATGGCATTTGTTAAGTGTTCACTATGTGTTAAACACTGTTCTTTCTACTGGGATAGATACAAGTTAATCAAGTAGGATATAGTGCTGCCTCCTAAAGGACTCACAGTCTAAATAGGAGGGAGAACAGGTAATGAATCTCCATTTTACAGTTGAGGAAACTGAGACCCAAAGAAGTTAACCAGGATTGAATGTCTACTGTGTACAGAGCGCAGTACTAACTACTTGGGAGAATACAGTAGAAGTAGAAGTTACTATCCCTGCCCACAAGGAGCTTACAATCCAGTGGGAGAGATTGACACTAAAATCATTTACAAAAAGGTGTGCTCAAATAGAACATGTAAATCGATATGGTCACAAGTGGTATGAGAGGTTATGAATGTGGAATGCCTGAAATAGTGCAAAGAAGACAAGATAATAGTTGGGAAGATATGAACTGAGGAGAAGAAAAATTAATTGGGGAATATCTTTCAGGAGGAGATGTGATTTCAGAAGGGTTTTGAAGATAAGGAGAGCTGTGGTCTGATGAATGTGCAGTGGAAGGTTGTGAACTGTGGAAGAACAAGGCACAATGAGAAGGGAAGCTTGGGAGGAATGGAGGGTGTGAGCTGAAGGATAATAGGGAAAGAGTGGAATGTTGAGAGGGAGAGGGTCCTTTTGTAGTCATGGTCAGAGGTTAGGGTTTAATGAGGTTAGGGTTTAATGTTGAGAGCCTTTAGAGGTTCATATTTGAAAGAAGATCTGAGCAGAAAAGTGAATATTGACTGAAGAGGGACAAGGCTGGAGTCACGGAGTCCTGTGAGGAGGCTGACAAGTTGGTATATGATGAGTTACCAGACCAGCTGTTTGAGCAGAAGGTGTAGATCTGGGAAATTGTTATGCAGGAAAAGTCACACAGGATTTAGCAACAAACTAAATTTGAGAGTTAAGAGTCAAGGATAATGACAAGGTTGCAGACTTAACAACAAACTAAATTTGAGAGTTAGTAATCAAGGATAATGACAAGGTGGCAGAATCTGGAAACAGGGAAGATAGTGGTATGTCATCTGAGGTGGAAAAGTTAGTTGGAGGACAGGAACAGGATTTGGGAGGGAAGATGAGTAGTTCCATTTTTGATATGTTGAATTAGAGGGCTTGGTGGTCATCCTTCGGAGATGTGTTGCAGACAAGAAGAAATGTGAGACTGTAGATGGGAAGAGAGATTGCATCTGTCGAAGTAGATGTGGGAGATCTCCTGAGAGCTCCCTGAGGTTCCCTTTCTTCTCTCTTAGCTCTGGCCCATAATAGTTTTCACCAAAGTGTTCAACTGCAGCCCAGTCCTTACCCAATGTTCCTCACTTCCCTACTTCCCCATGAAGCTTCTCTGCTGCATCCAGAACTGAAATAACTGGAGGTGTAATAAGTCAATGTTATAGGAGTTCACTTTCCTCATAAAATTTTAAAAAATGGTTATCAATGGACCTGTTCAAAGCTTGGCTCTCTCTTCACTTGTAGGGAGACTGGGAAAGCAGGGGCACCGGAACACAAATGTAGCAGGAAAACACCAAAGAGCCATGCTTTGAGGGGAGAAGGAGGCTCAGTCTTTCAAAATTAAAGCAGGCTCTCATCCTCACAGTGGCTTTAAAGCAATAATTCCAATATCAATCTCAATAAGAGCCTTGTTTGCTAGAGTTATTTGCCTTCTGGTACTCCTTTGGAACTGCTGCTCTACCCCTGAAAAAATGAGGCATTTTTGATATTGAAGATGACTCTCCGAAGGCAGCCACAGAATGAGGGGCAGCAGGTGCCAGTGACCATGTGGCACCCCTCTTGAACATGCATTGTGTTTCATTTCCATAAATCAGTGTATCTATTGAGCACTTAGTGATTGCAAATCACTGTACTAAATGCTTGGGAGAGGGTTCAACTTAAGCAAAACACAGATTCTCTCCTTCAGGGATCTTATAAGCATGCTAATGTGCCCTGTTACAGTGATTGCCAGATTTTCCTTTCCCTGTAGAGAATTACGGGAGCCTCCTTTACTTTTGCCCAGAGAAACACACTGGGAAAACATGCCAGTAGGAGGAAGACTGGACAGAACACTTGATCACATCTCCTTCAGGAAGCCTTCCTTGTCTTCTCTCATCACTTCACCCTATTTCCCTTCCTACTGAAAGAACTATACCCTTGGGCCCTTAACCCCTAAGCTCCTAAGTACACAGCCTTCTCCGATCCCCACAGCAGTTATCATTTTTTTAAATTATTATCAAAATGATGTCAGGTGATATTATTTGGGGGATTTCCTCATTCCCTGCATGAGAATGAAAGATGGCTATTCTGTGTTTGGTATTTATACTGCTTTACTTTCTGGGCATTATTATTTAAATGCCTGCCTCCCCCTCTAGACTGTCAGCTCATTGTGGGCAGGGATTGTGTCTATCAAGTCTGTTGTATTATAATTTCCCAAGCATTCAGTACAGCAGTCTGCACAGAGTAAGCACTTTGTAAACACTATTGATGGATTGATTGGCATCTGAACCAGGTTTGAACCCTAATAGCTCTAATTTATCTTGTTTCTTTTTCTTCCACATGGTTTGTTTTCAGCCAGTGGCATACCAGCTAAGGGAAATCAGCGATGCCTCGCAGTCCGACTTCAAGCGAAGATGATATGGCCCAAAGCTTTTCAGATTATTCAGTGGAATCAGAATCGGACAGCTCCAAAGAAGAAACCATCTATGACACAATCCGGGCCACTGCTGGGAAACCAAACACGAAAACGGAAGAAAGTCAGAATAACACAATGGTTATACGAATAATCATTCATGATCTACAGCAGACGGTAAGGGTGGTTGGTACAGTGCTCTGCACATAGTAAGCGCTCAATAAATACTATTGAATGAATTAGGTTACTCCCCCTCTCCCAAGATTGGGTTTTGAAGTGTATCTACTTTTCCACTTTAAATTTGTTCCTTTAAATGTGACTTGTACCTGATGACTTTCATATAGTATGCAAAAAGAAGTCATTTAATCAACTCTGAGGTAAAGAGGCATCTACTTGGTGTATTTTGTGAACTTAAAGATACTTTAGGAAAGAAAACCCTGTTTCCTCTTTTAGGGGATCCAGGACACATTGGCTGCAAAAGTACACTTTTCCCCAAAACAAAAATGTATAAAATCAGTCAATCGATGAATGGTATTTACCGAGTGCATGCTGTGTCCAGGTTACTGCACTACTTGCCAGATTTTGAAATTATGAAGGTCCCTACATAACTGGGACATGTGTTGCAAGGCGAGAAGACACTTTACCTCTGGATACTTGCATTTCTGTGGGGCCACTGTCCTCCTGATTGAATAGTGGTAGAAATCTCATCATGTAGTTCTCCGGGACTAATTCAGTGATATTTATTGAGCATTTACTATGTGCAGAACATTGGATTAAGATCTTGGGAAATTACAATATAATAGAGTTGGTAGGCATAGTCTTTGCCCACAACAGTCTTACAGTCTAGAAGGGGAGACCGTCATTGAAATAAATTACAGATAGGGGAAGCGCCAGAGTCTAAGGATGTGTACGTTAAATGCTATGGGGGTAGAGCAGTATCGATTGCTTAAGGGATAAGGACCCAAGAGCACTGTCAGTCCAGAAGGTAGGGCAGATGGCGGCAGGGAGAATGAGGGATTTGTCTGGGAAAGCCTCTGGGAGGAGGCATGATTTTAGTAGGGTTTTGAAGATGGGCAGAGTAGTGTGGTCTGATGTTAAATCTGGCCTCCCAAACTCACTGCCTTCCTCCTGCCACTTCTGTTTCTGTGGAGAAATGACTAATGAATTATTTATTTGATTTTACAGGCAACACTATTCATTTCAGTGCATTGAAAAAAAATCGGCCTTTCTTTGCTCTAAGTACAGCATTAATCATAATAATAGTAATGACAGTAATTGTGGTACTTGTTAACTGCCCTGGGGTAGATAAATGACAATCGGGTTGGACACGATCCCTGTCCCATGTGGAGCTCATGGGTTAAATGGGAGGATTACAGGTTTTTAATCACTATTTTACAAATAAAGAAACTGAGGCACAGAGAAGTTAGGTGACTTGCTCAAGGTCAACCAGCAATCAGATAGAAGAACCATGATTAAAACCCAGTATCTCTGACTCCCAGCCCTGGACTCTTTCCACCAAGCCAAGTTGCTTTCCTAATGTTAGTATTACTAATATTATTCATTATTATGCCAAAATGGCATTAATAAGTAAGTCTCCTTTCCAGCATTCCCCATCTCTAACTCCTACTGTCCTATTGTCAGAGTTCAGTGCCGCAGGCAGCCTTACTCTTTGCTTCTCCACTTGGAATGTTTTGGAATGCAGTAAAGCATTTTGTTTTGGTCTTCTGTGGCCTAAGGCACCATTGACTTCTAAAAATAGAATTTTGGAAGACTGTACATTTAATTCCTTTATCTCCATTAACCTTCTGGCACAAGTCAAGGTCATTAGGGATAACTTGATGTCCCCCCAAATCCCACATTTTTTCACAACAGTTCATATTGGGAGAATTGCAGAGTTTGGCAAGAGTCACCTATTGTTGGACCCTAGAAAGAGCAGGAGCAGCTATGGAAGATGTAGTCAGTGCTCTATACCAGCCCCGCACCTTGGCTCACAGGTGAGGGCCCCTTTTGCCTAATGCCTCTTGGCGCAAGCCCAGAATGGTTTCTCCCTGGGAACTCTCCAGTCCCCCTTGCCTGGGTAATTTGCAGTTGAGGTTGGCTAGTTACTGGAAATTGATGAAGGGAGAAGGACTACTCTAAGCAAAAGCAGCCTCTGAGCCTCTCTAGCCTTTGCCCTCAGGATTTTTTAATAGTATTTGATGAGCACTTATTATGTGCCAGGCACTGTACTAAGCACTGGAGTAGTTGCTAGCCAATCAGATTTGGACACAATCCCTTTCCCACATGGGCCTCACAGTCTCAACCCCTGTTTTACAGATGAGGTAACTGAGGCACAGAGTAGTTAAGTGACTTGCCCATGGTCACACAGCAGGTAAGTTGGCAGAGCCAGAATTAGAACCCAGGTCTTTGTGACTCCCAGGCCCTTGCTCTATTCATTAGGCACATTGCTTCTCAGGTTTGGACTGGTCTGGCCTTACCTAGGGGTCGCAGGAAGAGATTGGGGTTGAGTGTGCCTGGAGGTGTGACCAAAATAAAACACCCTGGCTTGTGTATATACCGGTAGAAATCTTCCAAGATAAAGTCCCATTATTGATGCATACATAGTTCTTAAATGGTTTGGGAATGTTTCCAGTAATTAAGTAGTATGGTCTCATGGGAAAAGCCAGGGCCTGGGAGTCAGAGGACCTGGGTTCTAGACCTGTCTCTGCCGCCTGCCTGTTGTGTAACCTTGGGCAAGTCACTTCACTTCTCTGTGCCTCAGTTTCTTCATCTGTAAAATAGAAATTCATTACCTGTAATCCCTCCCACTTAGACTGTGAACCCCTTGTGGGGCGGATACTGTGTCCAACCTGATAATCTTTTAGACACCCTAGTCCTTGGCACATAGTAAATGCTTAACAAATATCACTGTTATTATTATTATTATTCTCTGCTGTTCTAGGCTTGTAGAGATGTCATGGTTTTGATCAGGGTAGGTTAGGTGTTTGTCTGGGGTGCCAGAAGGAGAGGGTTGTGGCTCAGAATGAATATATTACCTGCAGTCCTTAACTAAGGCTTTAAATGCAATTTATATATTTTGGTTAGGTTAGGCCAAATTAGATTGTTTGGCCTCAATCAAGTTGAAATGAGGAAATCTTTATTGGATAGACCCTCAAAAGCAGGTGTTGCCTAAAAGGATAGTTCTCATGCCTTTCTTCTACAACCCAAAAAGATCTTAATTCTGTCTTCAGTCATTTATTGATGGCACAGATCCAAATTTAAGGACATTTTATAGCCTAAAAAAATCCCAAGGAAATAAAGTTTAGGAAGTTAATTTCCAGAAAAGGCTTATAACAAAATCACCCAATTCTTTTCAATGGGTCTCCAGTTTTTAACAAAGCTCTTAGGATTAAGCATGCCTTTGTAAAATGATGTTATGGTTGGGAGGTGATCGATAATGGGAGAGAGATTATAAGTCTAAGGAGAGTTCTTGATGATGCCATTACAACTTAATTATAAGGGCAGCATCACTTCAAATCTTCAGAGGCCATATTACAATGCAGCAATAACAGCAGATTAGGATTTCAAGGGAAGTGGATGCTTTCTCTTCCATGGAGGAATATAATGGCCAAGCATGTGCATCAGATGGTAATGAAGAGCACATTAGGACGTGAGCTCATTGGTGGGACAATCAGAAAAGTTTGAGTGCATTGGACTAAGGGCTTCTCTGTGGCAGCACAGCATTTTTAAAGCCACAACCATTGTGATGTAAAATTTACGGAAATTATATTAAAGTGGCATTGGGGTAATAATAATAATGTTGGTATTTTTTAAGAGCTTACTATGTGCAGAGCACTGTTCTAAGCGCTGGGGTAGATACAGGGTAATCAGATTGTCCCACGTGAGGCTCACAGTCTTAATCCCCATTTTTCCAGATGGGGTAACTCAGGCACAGAGAAGTGACTTGTCCTCATGTGGAAGAATAGTGTAACAGCCAGTCTGGATAGACCGAATCATTTAGAAACCTAAAGATGCCCCTGCAGATGACTGAAATGGAAAGTTGAGCAATTATGTAATATGGACAATCAATCTATATATCCATGAATAAAGAGGTCCTTTTTTCTTAAAGTGGTCTCTTATGACGGAGTGGATAGAGCACAGGCCTGGGAGTCAGAAGGTCTTGGGTTCTAATCTCGGGTCTGCCACTTCTTTGCTCTCTGTCCCTGAGCAAGCTACTTCACTTCTCTGTACGTCAGTAACCTCAACTGTGTAATGGGGATGAAGACTGTGAGTTCTTTCTGGGACAGGGACTTTGTCCACCTCGATTTGCTTGCATCCACCCCAGTGCTTAGTACAGTGCCTGGCACATAGTAAGCACTTAACAAATACCCTCGTTATTATTATAACCTCAGTAGAGAGACTACTAAGAGTGATCCTTGGTTGCCCATGGCCAAATGCAAGAGTTTGTATCTCACCTTGTCCCATTTACTCTATTTACATCTTTGGTTTTGTATATGCAGTTCAAACAGTACAGTGTTAGAGATAGCTTTTTACAACACATTCATTCATTCGTATTTATTGTGCACTTACTGTGTGCAGAGCCCTGTACTAAGCACTTGGAAAGTACAATTCGGCAACAAAGACAACCCCTACCCAACAATGGGCTCAGGGTCTAGAACACAAAGTAGTGGACACTGAACTAGTAATATGTTTTGGGTATTTTTTTTGTGTGCAGAGCAGTAAACTAGGTGCTTGAGACAGTACAGAATAATTTGTAGATATGCCTGCTTTCAAGTAGCATTCAATCTAGGTGGGGTGTCAAATGCTAAAATAAATTACAGATAAGAGGAAGACAGAATGGAAGCTATGTCCTGAGTTGATGTTCAAGTAATATGGTAGGTAAAATATGTACGTAGGTGCTACAGGAGGTAGAGAATACTAAATTGCGTAGATGGTGGGGAAGTGCTCAAGTGGTGATTAGGAGGGGTAGGTATAAGATAGAGGAGTTGTGATCTCAAAACGAGGCTCAGCTAGTCTCTGGTAGAGAGGTAATGTAAGAAATATTTTTGAGTTAGTGTCGCGATGTCTTTTCCTCTATGTCAGAGGAATTTACTTCAAGGCTAAAGGAAACCATATTGAAAAGACATAAGGTATTCAGTCCCCAAGGGCTGTATGTCATATTCTCAAAACAATTCTCCTAGAAACCCCTAATTCTTAATTCATCTGAGAGGCATGAAATGGCAAGGGAGCTAGAACTTTGCAGCTGGGCTTATGAAGTTGATTGCAGTGCTGCTTGCATAGTGTGATTAAATCCTCTGGTGTTTGATTTCCCTTGACCTGCATTTAACAAAGATGTTTGAAGACACTCATTTCTCCTAATATTTTAGCATAAGCTTAAGGATGTTTTTGAGTAAAATTGCATAAACAAAGGAGTCAAATTGTGTAAATGGTTTTTGTTCATCTGATTAGCTCGTTAATTGCGGCGAAGAATAACCTTCAAAATATGGGTTTCTGGAGGCTCTAAGTTAACAGTTAAAAGTAGCTTTCACCTTGACCTTATTGCTCATCAGTAAACAGCATGAAAAACAGTGTTGCCTAATGGATAGAGCACAGGCTTTGAAGTCAGAAGGATCTGGGTTCTAATCCTGGCTATGCCACTTTTCTGCTGTGTGACCTGGGGAAGTTGCTTGACTTCTCTGTGCCTCAGTTACTTCGTCTGTAAAATAGGGATTGACTGTGAGTCCCATGTGGAACTTGAACTGTGTCCAACCGGATTAGCTTGCATCTACCCCAGCTCCTAGAAAGTGCCTGGCACATAGTAAACACTAAACGAATACCATTAAAAAAAATCAATTTCACTTGATTTCCCCAAGGAAGGCTGTGGTGTATCCCTTATAGGAAATTTTTGAGAATAGAATAGATCCTTATCTTGAATGGTTTGCTTTTGGTTATTCTAGTGCTCCAGTTCTGTCATTCGGGTCTGGGATTTAAAGTGTCTCTCAGGCTAATGCTCCCCCTAATTTTGAGGATGTAGACCAAAGACAGGGCGGTATTGCGTGCAGATTTGTAGACGTTACCATCTCTGAAAATTCTGTGTTTCTTTACTCTGCAGTCAGGAACTTACTGATAGTTGTAGGGGTTGTTTACAAAACCTGAGAACCTTTATTTTTACTTCATTAGCAAGAGGAAATTTGTGTTGCAAGCCTGGCTTCCCATGTCAAATGTGGGTGGGGAAATGACTCAAAAACATAAAGGAGAAAATAGCTAAAATAGCACAAAAACCATTTTATACATTTCAAAACTGTAATTGAAAAGGACATTTCACTGGTGATGGAAGGTGTTTGTGAATTTTTCACACATTAAAAATGATTTTTAAGAACTAATATTCTCTGAAAAAGTACTCCAAATCCTCAAATATGGTGCCTCTAAAGAAAAATGTCAGCAACTATTGGGAGCCACTGAGATTAAAATAAATAAAATGTCTCCTTATCTGTTATTTAAATGAGCACCTCTTTTGGTTTTTTTATGTTTTGGTGTTTTTATTTCACTCAGTCACTGGTATGAATTGACTACACACTGTGCTCAGAGCAGTAGGGTAATTGTTTGGAAGAGTTTGTTGGTGCAGCAAGACACAATCCCTGCCCAAGGAGCTTACAATTTTTCCTTATATGTCAATCACCTCCTTTTCCTTATTGTTAGTTTGTGAGTCTTTGTGAGGGCCAGGGACCCTAAATAATTTCTTTTCCACTGTACTGTCCCAGAAATGAATTCAGTGGTTTGCATATAGAAGGTGCTCAGTAGTGTCAGTCCACCCTAGATGTGAAAGTACATGGACTCTGCTCTTTCCAATGATCTCAGTTCTTGTTCTACTGCTTTATTGTTCCTGCACCATCCCCCGCCAGCCTTGAATCACTGCCGTGGTGCTCCTGTGCTCGTGCTCGCATGTGCCTGTGCTGAACTGGCAGAGATCCAGGCTGGCTGGCCGTTACAAATTAACTTTCTTGCTATAACATAGCTCTCTCTTCTACTTGCATCTCAATTCCTCCTTCATTGACTCCAATGCCTACATCACCCACCAACTTTTCCAAACCTTCAACTCCTTCCTAAAGGCTTCAGTACCCTCGTGGTCTTCCTCCCTATCCTCCATTGACCTCACTATTGTAAGAGTGAAACAATTGTAAAATGCCAAGCATTTAGTACACTGCTCTGCACACAGTAAATGCTCAATAAATATTCATTCAATAGTATTTATTGAGCACTTACTATGTGCAGAGCACTGTACTAAGTGCTTGGAATGTAGCAAAATATCATTGATCAGGCGTGAATGCCTCCAAGTTCCCTTTCACCTCTCACCACTCCTTTGCTCTCTCGTCTCTCTCCTGTTTTCTAAGAGATCTCCCACTCCTCTTCATTGTATTAATGTGTGTCTCCCCCTCTAGACTGTAAGCTTGTTGTGAGCAGGAACTTTGTCCATATATTGTTATATTGTACTCTTCTAAGGACTTATTACAGTGCTCTGCACACAGGAAGCACTTAATGAATATAACTGCTTTCTAATTGCCCCACTAGCTGTCTCTCAGCCCATACTCCCCTTTTTACCTCCTGAAATCACTCCTGCTCTTCTCCCAACCACATTACTACCTTAAACCTCTCATTCTTTTACCCTTTTACCCTCTGCTTTCATAGATGCTCTGTTTTCTCCACTCTGAAAAGGCTTTCTTTCAGTTCCACAGCCCCTTTCAGTTATCACCCCCTTTCCCTGCCCTCATTCCTATCCAAAGTCCTGGAATAGGTTGTATGACTCCACTACCTTCATGTCCTCTCCAAATACTCTCTTCTTGACCAAATATATGTAGAATTTCACCTTATTCACTCCACCAAGACTGTTCTTTTTAAGGTCATCAACAACCTACCTATGGCCAAATTCAAAAGGCTAAACACTGTCCTAAACTAAACTCTACTAAACTAAACTAAACTCTTCACAATTGACTTCAAGGCCATTCATCAATTTGTCTTATGTATCTTCTCTCTCACCTCCACTCCCCAGTTTGGTTCTTCATGTTCATTCTTTGTTACCCCTCTTTGTTACTTCTACTTATACCTCCATCCGCTTGCTTATGCTGTTTCCCATTCAGGAATTCCTTCTTATCCAAATCTGACACCCCACAGTTCTCTCCATGAGTCCTCCTGAATTCCCAAGAAGGCTTCCTTGATTTGTTTCCAGCACTCTAAATCTGTCAAAACTACCAGCCATCTCCTGTATTTGTGTATACACATATGGCTGTCCTTAGCCACAGATGTAGATATATACACAAAAATGCTGAGGATGGACATATACATGTACACCAATGTTGGAGTGTGACTGACATATAGAGCTGTAAATTCAGTTATTTGCTTTGATTACTCCAGCTGTAAATATTTTCCTATTTCTCTCCCCCATTAACATGCAAAGAGCTTGAAAAGTCTCTTCCTTGATTTGTACTTCCCAAGAGCTTATTATACTCCATGTCCCAGCGGGAACATGACTGACAGAGAAAAGAGAGAATGTGTCGCTAGGCAAGCTCTTGTTGCTACAGTCATTTTTTTCTGTTCAGGCACCTGGTCCTGAAGTCTCAGGATTGAAGCTTTTTTCCATCGTCATCATCATAATTATGGTATTTGTTAAGCGCTTACTGTGTGCCAGGCACTGTACTAAGTGCTGGGGTGGATACAAGTAAATGGGGTCAGGCACAGTCCTTGTCCCATATCTGGCTTACAGTCTCAATCACCATTTCCAGATGAGGTAACTGAGTGTCACCCATCGCGCGGGGACGGGATTGTTTGGAATCGGCATGGTGAGGGAGAGAGAGGCCGGGGATGGAAAGCCTGAGTTGTGCATAAAATTTTTTCTGCGAGGCAAATTTAATTATTGGATTATATACGAATTGAACTTCGCTTTTAGGAGGAATATGATTATTTGGTGGTATTAGAGCTTCCATAACTGGAGGAATACACTTGTATGGTACTCGCGCGTGGCAGAACACCCAGGTCCCACCCAGACGGAATTCATTTATGGTTTGCTCACACATGAAGGCAGCTAGCTCCCACCTTGTGCTCTTCCCACTCAGGAGGAAACCACTTATGCACTACACACCCGTGGTGAAGCCCCAGCCTCCCACCCACAAGCACTCCCACTCGGACAAAATCCACTTATTCATTTCATACGCATGGTGAAGCACCTGGATTCCAGCCCCATGAGTGTTCAGTGGGATGGGACACTCACCCATCCCACAGCACCTCACTTGGTGCAGGCAAAGTGGGCTTCTCATGCTCTGGACAGAAGTGACCTGCATCCGGCTGCTGCGGGTTTCGATCCTCTGCACAGAACGTTAGAGCCTGCAGGTAGTTATCACCTGTGCTCCTAGGCCATTCCAGCTTCCGGACTCAGCTTATCCAAACTCTGTCCTCCCCCCTCCTCCATACCTAATTTAATAGGCACGGTGGCAAGGGACACCTTCTGTATTCCCGGCTCGGACTGTCAATCTGGCAGTTTTGGTTGTGGGGGCGTTATCCCACCCTCACTTCCGAGATCCGCCTGCTGGCTCAGGAGGTCACCTGAGATAGCATTTGACCTTGAGTTGGCCAGTACTCCAGAGTCACCTTCGAACACTGAGTCACAGAGAAGTGAAGTGTCTTGCTCAAGGTCACACAGCATTCATTCAATCATATATATTGAGCGCTTACTATGTTCGACAAGTGACGGAGCCAGGATTAGAACCCAGGACCTTCTGACTCCCAGGTCCATTCTGTATTTGACAGGAGACCTGATCACAGTGCATTGTACCCTGTAGGTGCTCAATAACTATTACAACTGATATTACTAAATTAATGAATAAATGATCTCTTCAGTAAAAATGACTATTAATGCTTGGTTTACTTAGGCTCTCTATTTACGATTGCTCTTAACTGAAAGAGGATCAGAAAATTTTTGTGAATTGTGGTGCTTTGGGTTTGAATACCTTTTTTTTGGTGTCACTCCAGTCATATTGGGAGAGGCAGATTCCTTCAGCCATCTTAGTATGGTTATACTGCTGCCTCTAAGTATCCACCACCATCCTGTGGTCCCTCAGTTTCCCTTGGCCACCTGTGCTGGGGTGACAGAGACACTTGGATTCCATTCAGGGGGATAGTAACCCAAAAGAAATGGGAAATAGAATGGAGGCAGGACACTGAAATTCCACTGGAATGCAGGAAGTGTGAAGCCAGTTGCTTCTGGGTAAGCGGCACATGCTCTTTATTCATTTCTCATGCCTAGCACAATGTTCAAGTGTCTTTACCTTGAAGAGTTTAGGTATGCATCTCTTGGGATGCAGAGGGCAGGTCCAATGACCTCTATGAGCTTTTTTTTTTTTTTAATTCCTTGAGGGTCAGGGACCCTATCTCTTCCCACTAGTGTATTGTCTCCCAGCACTTAGTGCTCTGAAAGCAGTAAGTGCCTTATAAATTTTATGATTATTATTACTACGCTACTTTGAAGCTGTAAGATTCTGTTGTAGTTCGAGTTTCTAGATTGTTAGGCTGTTGTGAGCAGGGGACTTGTCTTCCAACCCTGTTATCTTGTACTCTCTCAAGTGCTAAGTACAGTGTTGTGCACACAGTAAGAACTTGATTAATAGAACTGATTGGAGTTAGGGAGCATATTTCTCTAATTTTGCAGCCTTTAAAAACGTTTCTTCTTTGGGCCATTTCCTATCTGTGAGGTACCCCCTTTCTTCCATCCACTAAATCACATGTAATTAATTAGAATGTTGTTTAAAAATGTGGAAAAACTATTAATCCAGTTGTTTCTTTTTCTTCTCCAAGTGCAGATACTTCAAGCAGTAAGGCACTATTTGACACGGGAATACTCCTCAGTCAGAATGATCTGAAATCCTCTGGGCGGCTTTAGCTGTTTGAGTGTTCTGTCAGCTGCAACAGTATTAGAAAATTCAAAACATATTTAACAAGACCCTTTAAAGCTTAGAGCAGATTTTTTTTCAGCTGCAGTAGCAACTGTTTACTCTGCTTTATCGTTCAGTTGAATTTGGCACTCATGGGAAATCTAGTCTTTCACTGTTGCGTCTGTGCTTCAGTTTGTATATAAATGTGGATTAACCCTCCTTGACTGCCTCCTCTGTATCACTTCCCTTCTCCCTCCCCACTCCCCCGGTCCAGGTTTTGCACCTTCTTTTCATAACACCCATTGGATGTTTGCTTCTTCTGCCAAAAGAATCTATTGGAAAGTTACAGAAGTTTCTACCAAAGACAGAAAAAGAAAGATTCTCTCACACTAGATGATGTGATGGCCTCAAAGCAGTAAAATTGTCTTGGCTTCCAAGCCTTTCTTGGCTAGGCAGAAAATGTTCTCCAACATACAGATTCCTATATAGCACCTGGGTGCAGAATCCAAGCTAGATTTAAAGTAGGCTCAAGAGGCAAACAGAAGCAGAGATATGGCCTTGGCATGACTCTGAAGTCACTTTCAGAGTTGACTGCCTGCACTAATGTCCCAGGGAAGAAGGATGATGGTCATTAGAAGTTGCCAGAGTTTCCAAGGTGATAGATTTTGAAATTCTGTCTCATAGATAATTATTTTCCTACATTTTTGTTTTAATGAACAAACACTTGCATACAGTATTCTAAAATCTACAATATCACTGATAGTATATTTGCCTTGTAAAACATAAGCTTCCAGAAATGGATTAGATTGCAACCAGTGGATGGTATTTCTTAATGTGGTGTTTCTAATTGCAACAACCATGTGAACTATTAGGACAACTAGTCCTAGCAATGTTTCAAGGAACAATGTTCGTAGCACAGAATACAGCCCATTCTTTCAAAAAACAACAACCCCAAACCCCTTTGATGTAGAAGCTATTTTAAAAGGCACTTGGTTAAAAGCCGTTCCTCTACAACTTTTACTATATTGTGTCAGTCTTAAGGAAAGGGTGGTGCTGTTACTAAAGCATGTGTCTTAGTTTTACAGCTATTAATGCTTTCTGAAGGCATGGTTTAAGAAAGTTAGTGTGATGCTAATATAGAGATGTGCCTTTATTTATTTTTAAAAATTCTACTAGAAGTATTTCCTGGAAGAAACTGTACCAGAAAGGGCTGATGCTATTCAGGCTGATTTAAAGAGCATATCTATAGCATTGATTCCCTTTAAGGCCCCCACTTACTGTTAAAGACTTATGAGCTTGGACCGATTCACACTGTTTATGGTGCCGTTTGTTGGGATGTCTGGAACAAGGGTTAATGCTTATTACTTTAAAGCATGCTTTAAAATAGATCTCTTTAGTATGCAGTTTTGAGACTAGAAGACCTGTTTTTAGTTCAGACATCATATTGTCATAGGTATAAAAGTGCACTCCATTGCGACAGTTTTTCCCATCCTTGTTCATTGTCTTCTAACAAACAACCTGTCATTGAAATTCACTTTTCTTTGCCACAAGAACAGGGTCTTCTCCTCTGTGACCTCCATCCTTGCTGCTTTATAGGTCATCTGGCAATAGTTGCTGCTTGCAGCCTCCTAATGTTTCAATTAATGTCAAGCAGGTTGCCAGCTGTACTTGACCTCAAGTTGATCTTGAAATTTCTAGTCATCATTTAGGATTAAGATTAAAGTTAATTAAGATCTTATTCAGATTCTCTTTTTTAAGCATCTTATTATAAAAACAACTGCACATCATATCAGACCATTATGGCTTTCTTCTTTGTTCTCTAACATTATGAGGTAGTCATTCCTCTTTGAATTATGTCTGCTGTCCTCTTCCTGCACTATATCATCAGTACTAGGAGCTGAAAAGTGCATTCTTTTAACTTGCTGCCCTAAAATAGATTTCATTTGTTTCAGAGAGGAAGCTGGACTAGTATTTTTTTTAATGGTATTTGTTAAGCGCGTTCTATGTGCCAGGCACTGTGCTAACTGCTGGGGTAGATACAAGACAATCAGGTTGGAATCTGTCCCCGTCTCGCATGGGGCTTATGATCTAAGTTCAAGGAAAGATAATTTAATCCCCATTTTACAGATGAAATAACTGAGGCACAGATAAGTTATGTGACTTTGCCAAGGTCACATAGAACACAAGTGGTGGAGTCAGGATTGGAACCCATGTCCTCTGACTCCCAGGCTCATGCTCTTATCACAAAGCCACACTGCTCGCTGACTGAACTGGCAGTCAGGAGACATGGGTTCTAATTCCAGCTCTACCACTTGCTCCCTGTGTGATGTTGGGCAAGTCACATAGCTTTTCTATGCCTCAGTAAAATGGCAATTATAGATCTATTTTTCCCTCTCCCTTAGACTGTGATCCCCCTGTGGGTCAGGGACTGTATATGGTCTGTTTATAACTACCTCAACACTTAGTAGAGTGCTTGAGTCAAAGTACACACTTAGCACAATTATTATTAAGAGTGAACTAGAATCCTGGTTCAATTCAGTAATTGATTTGAGGGTATGATTTTTGGAGACGAACTTCTGGAAGTGTTCTTTTTAAAGTCATGTCTTCAACTGCATCAGTGGGTAAAATAATTAGAGTGAATGGATAGGGAGTCTCCCATGGAGGACAGATGAGCTTCAGTCTCAACACAAAGACATTAGGACTGAGAACATGCTCCGAGGAATTTATTTTAGTGCTAGAAGTTTGCAAAGTGCTATTTTCCTGACACCTATGACCTACCGCACTGCACACCGTAAACCCTTAGTACCACTGATTGATTAGGGTATCAGATACAGTGAGTGAGAAGGCAGCCAGGGATACAGAACAAAGGGAAGTGCACAAAGTGTTTTACAAACAGAACCCATTTAGCATAGTGGCTAAACTGTGCCTTAGTGCCATGTCTAGCAGTCCCTGTTATAATAATGTTGGTATTTGTTAAGTGCTTACTATGTGCAGAGCACTGTTCTAAGCGCTGAGATAGATAACAGGTTAATCAGGTTGTCCCTTATGAGGCTCACAGTCTTAATCCCCATTTTACAGATGTGGCAACTGAGGCACAGAGAAGTTAAGTGACTTGCCCACAGTCACACAGTTGACAAGCGGCTGAGCTGGAATTTGAACCCATGACCTCTGACTCCCCAGCCTGGGCTCTTTCCACTGAGCCACGTGTTATCTGCAGGATTGGCATTTATGAGTTTCATTTTAAGAGTTCCTGAAAAGGTATAAATTATTTATTAATAGAACATTTTATCACGATAATATTCCATTAGGAAAAGCTGCCATTTGTGCAGAATACCACTTGAAGGGAATTTTAGTCCTGCTGTGGAGGAAGATATTTATTACACACACTTGTGTGCTGTAGACCAAACTTGGCTTCCGTGGCCATCCTGTGGTGGTTGATGGTTGTTGTTTGTTCTCTAACTGTGAGTTTCATTACTTAATCTTTATATCTGGGCTCTTAAAGGCTCATAAAGCTTGGGGTAAGGGAGCGTTACTTAATTGAGATTGCTTTTCTGTGAGAGTCACCCTTAATTTGTTGGATATTAATTAAGTCCTTTTTATGTGCCAAGCACTGTTCTAAGTGCTGGATAGTTAAAAGTTAATCATGTTGGACCCAGTTCCTGTCCCACATGGGGCAAGCTAAGTGACTTGCCCAGGGTCACACAGCAGACAGTGGCAGAGCCAGTATCAGAACCCAGGTCCTTCTGACTCCCAGGCATGTGCTGTATCCACTAAGCCACGCTGTTCCTCAAAGCTCTGGGTCAATCAACCAATCATTCAGTTGTATTTATTGAGCATTTACTGTGTGCAGAGCACTGTATTAAGCACATTAGAGAGTACAATATAACAGAGTTGGTAGACACATTTCCTGCCCACAACAATCTTAAAATCTAGAGGGTCATGGAACCAAATTCAGTTCTTCCACCATCATTATCTAAATTAAGGTTTCCCTCCCCCTGAAGATATTTCTCAAAGGTTTCTATTTTCAGAAGCTCCATGTTACTACCTTTTGGACAATTCTCAATCTGGACAGACTTCCCTGAACATTTCACATTTGATTTCAGTTTTCCCATATTCAGAAAACTCCCATAGAATTCAGTAGTTGATGTATAAAGCTCCCAGGACAAGGAACCACCTTTGCCAGCTCATAGAATAATAATTCATAATGAATCAGCTTTCAGTAATTTTACTTGCAGTTCTTTTTGACTGTTGGCCTTTTATGCTTTACCTACAAGATTTTTCTCCCTTTCATTCTGATCTGCTTAAAAGGAAATTCTCATTAGTTTGGGATTTTGTTAAAGTGGAAATTAATTATATGTGCCAAACTATTTTATTTGGTCCTTGATTTCTGGCAAAAACAAGAAATCCTTGAGCTATTTATTCCCTACAGCATTACTGATTTTGATGAAAGACAAGCATTCATTGTGTGAAGAATTGTTCTAGTGAAATATTATATGGTTATTGAGGTTGTAATAAGTCTGTATGTTATATGTCAATGTAGAGATCAATCATATATATTGAAGCAGCATGTCTTAGTAGAAAGAGCATAGGTCTCAGAGTCTCAATTCCTGGGTTCTAATTCAGGATCCATTACTTGCCTGCTGTGTGACCTTGGACAAGTCACCTTAACTTCTCTGTGTCTCAGTTTCCTCAACTATAAAATGCTTCTCCTTCCCACTTAGACTGTTTGCCCTGTGTGGGATAGGGATGGTTTCCAACCTGATTAGCGTATATATATCCCAGAGTTTAGAACAGTTTGACACAGAGTAAGCAATTAACAAATGCCATTAAAACAAAACTAATTACAGGCTCTGTTTCTACATGTATTTGATCTTTCCACACTTTTGTTACTACCAGTTCTGATTTTGTTCTTATTCCGGTTTCCACTATCTGCAAAAAAAAAAAAAAAGTGCCCACCTGTCAACCTGATTAGATGGTAAATGCCTTCAGAGCAGGGGAGAAGCAGCAGTGGCCTACTGGAAAGAACACAAGACTGGGAGTCAGAGGACCTGGTGCACTTGGGAAAGTCACTTAACTTCTCTGTGCCTCAGGTACTTCATCTGTAAAATGGAGATTAAAACTGTGAGTTCCATGTGGAAAATGGACTGTGTCCAACCTGATTATCTTGTACCTGCCCCAACACTTAGTACAGCACCTGGCACATAATAAATGCTTAACAAATACCAAAAATCAAAAGGGGGTGGGGAAAGAAGCAAGATGTCTTTTGGTTCTGTTGTACTCTCCTAAGACTTTAATATAATATTTCTACATTATAGGTGCTCAATAATCTAGTTTGAAATTATGGTACTGGGTTGCATCCATTTGTGCCTTTCCTGCATCTTGTTGGCAAGCAGCCTGACCTCATGGTTCAAGACCTGGATTTGAATCTGGAAGTTCCGGATTTTATTTCCAACTTCACCCCATGGTCACCATATCGTTTAGAGAATCTTCTTTCACTCCTTTGGACTTTTGCTTCATTTGTAGAATGGAAGCAATGACTGAATCTGTCCTATCTTTTAGGAATGTTGTCAACCCAGATTTTTTTTTCCACAAAAAAAAAATCAGGTAGGATTAGTTTTGATTAAACAATGCCTTAGTCCAAAACCTAGGGAAAGAATGTAAAGCTATTTCAGATTAAGTACTGAATGGTAGTTATTTCCTTAACCATTTTCAAACAGTTCTTTCCCTTCCATTAGCCAGAACCTGATCCTTCACACTCGAGTCTGATGTATATTGCTTGAAATTATAAAAAGTTGCAGATTTTTCCCACTCTAGACTGAAAGCTCCTTGAAGGTGATTATGATACTTAAGTGCTTACTACATTACAGGCGCTGGGGTAGATACGAGATAATCAGGTCCCATGTGGGATCACAGTCTAAATAGGAGGGAGAACGGGTACTGAAGTTCCCATTTTGCAGATAAAGAAACTAAGAGACAGAGAAGGTAAATGATTTGCAGGGATGTGTCAGAGCTGGAATTAGAACCCACGTCTCTGACTCCCAGGCCCTTTCAACTAGGCCATGCTACTTCCCTGTGGGTAGGGAATGTGAATAACAACTTTGTGGCATTGTACTCTCTCAAGAGTTTGTATGGTGCTCTGCACACAGTAAGCACTCAAATACCATTGATGGATTGATATTTACAATTTCACA
The DNA here is from genome assembly GCF_004115215.2 of Ornithorhynchus anatinus. Classification (NCBI taxonomy): domain Eukaryota; kingdom Metazoa; phylum Chordata; class Mammalia; order Monotremata; family Ornithorhynchidae; genus Ornithorhynchus; species Ornithorhynchus anatinus. Next base: position 31,397,822 of record NC_041730.1, read on the forward strand.
TTGTTCCCTCATTGACCAACATTATGAGGTGGGGGAGGATTGTTTATACATATATAATCCATAGTTCTGTTTATAGCCTCCCTGTACTGAATATTAGGTTAATACTATATGTCACAGACAGCTGGTGGTAAAATTTCCATTGTGGTGGTCTAGTCTTAAGTAAATAATTTATATTGATTTGTTCTTTTTCTTAAAGAAATGTAAGATTCCAGTGGGGGGACAAATAAGCAGTTAATACAGTGCTCTGCACACAGTAAGCACTCAATAAATACGATTGAATGAATGAATGAATCACAGTTGAAAGTCTACAAAATCTGAAAAAGGGAGTATGTAAAGAGTCAAGAGTATTGATCTGAAAGTTTGCAATTCTCACATGCTTTGGGAAAAACCATATGACTTTGAGAAGCGGCATGACCTAGTGAAAAAACATGAGCCTTGGAGGTCGGGGACCTGAGTTCTAATCCTGCCTCTGCCACTTGCATGGTGTGTATGGAAGGTACTTAACTTCTCTATGTCTCATTTTCCTGATTTGTAGAATGGGGATTGAATACCTATTCTCCCTCCCCGTACGTTATTCTGTGAGCCCCACGTTGGACAGAGACTGTGTCTGACCTGATTAACTTGAATCTATCCCAGCACTTAGTATAGTAGTTGGCCCAGAGTAAGGACTTAACAAACCCCACAATTTTTAATTATTACTTTAAAAGAACAAGGTCAAACAAACCAATTACCATGTCCTTCTCCCTTCCTACTCCTTGCCCCCATCTCTAGTTTCAAGAAAGATACTCAACAAGAAAGGTCTGCTTCCTCAAACCAATATATGATTTTTTTGAATAATCAACATTGTCAAAAGAATTTATTGAGCACTTCTTGTGAGTAGAGTGGGCTCTGGGTACTTCAAGGATATTTATAAAGCGTATAATTTGTAATCCCCTTTAGACAAGCCAACATGAATTTACAAAACAATAATTAAGAGAATGAGCTTTTATGTACATAGTTCAACCCAAGTGGGTAAATAAATCAGTAATAAATAAACAGATAAGTGCTCTGAAGCAAGTAAGCATAGACTGTATTACTAGAAAAGTGGAAAGATTAAAACCCCTTAGTCCTGCCACTGGAATTTACTGAGCACTTCCTGGGTGTACAGCACTGTATTAAGGGTTTAGGAGAGTACAATACAACAGAGTTGGTAGATGTGTTCTCTTATCACAAAAAGCTTACCCAGTCCAGAGGGAAAAGCCATAGGCCTTCAGTCTGGTTTGGTCCCTTGTTTTGCTATGTTATTAGCCCTGTTATTGAGGAGAGACTACCATTTACCTCCTTTCTCAAGGTCATTCATTCAGTCGTATTTATTGAGAGTTTACTGTGTGCAGAGCACTGTACTAAGCACTTGGAAAGTACAATTTGGCAACAGATAAAGACAGTCCCTTCCCAACAATGGGCTCACAGTCTAGAAGGGAGAGACAGACAACAAAACAAAACAAAACAGACAGGCATCACTACCATAAAAATAGGTAAATAGAACCACAAATGCACATCATTAATAAAATAAATAGAGCAATAAATACGTACAAATATATGCAAGTGCTGTGAGGAGCAGAAGGGGGTAGAGCAGAGGGAGGGAGTAGGGGCAATGGGGGAAGGGAGGAGGAGCAGAGAAAAAGGGAGGGCTCAGTCTGGGAAGGTCTCCTGGAGGAGGTGAGCTTTCAGTAGGGCTTTGAAGAGGGCAAGAGAGTTAGTTTGGCAGATGTGAAGAGGGAGGGCATTCCAGTTGAGATAGGATGTGGGCCAGGGGTCAACGGCGGGATAGGCGGGAATGAGGCCCAGTGAGGAGGTTAGCGGCAGAGGAGTGGAGTGTGCAGGCTGGGCTGTAGGAGGAGAGAAGGGAGGTGAAGGAGGAGGGGGCAAGGTGATGGAGACCTTTCAAGCCAGATCACACCTGGAGAGTTTCCAGTACTCTACCAGTCTCGACTCCTGGAAGGAGATTCAAGCAGAGGCATACCCATTCCATTCCTACCTTGGACAGTGACTAGCTAGTGGAAGACAATCTCTGCCTCAAGTCACTACTCACCTGTGCTGGGCATCAGCAGCATGGGAGAGAGTCGAGGGTGGAGACTCAAGTTTACTGTGCAAAAGGAGAGAGTGGTAAAGCAATTCCATGTTTTTACCAAGAAAACTGTATGGATACACTACTTGAACAATTGCGGATGGAGGTGGGGCATTCTGGGAGAGATATGTCCATGGCATCACTCTGGGTCAGGCATGACTGGACGGCATTAAGACAAGACTTTTTACCTATCAGTGTCCCAGGCACTTATACCATCTCCTTCGCCTAATAGTTATAAGTGCATAATATAATTGACCTGACTGGGTTGGGGAGAGTTTCTCCCTGGGTGTTAAATATATTTTGAGGTGAAATAACTTGGAATTAGATTACTGTTTAGCATGATAAATTAGTTAAATCACATTTCAAGCGTATGCTGAAGCCTATGCAGTTGAACCTCATTCAGAAGGAGATAAAGGAAATAATTATGAATCTTTTCACTAAATGAGCTTAGCCCTCCTGGCTGACATACCTGAAGAAAACTCATTTGTTCACTGAATTATATATATTAAGCACTCACTGTGTGCAGAGTACTGTACTAAGCACTTGGGAAAGAACAGTATAACAATAAACAGTGTCAATCTCTGCCCACAATGAGCTCACAGTTTAGAAGGGGGGAAACAGGCATCAGTACAAAAATAAAATTACAGGTATATACGTAAGTGTTGTGGGGTTAGGGCCAGGGGGTGGGGGGAGGTGGAGGAGAGCAAAGGGAGCAAATTAGGGAGACAGAAGGGAGTGGGAGATAGGAATAGTGGGGTTTATTCTGGGAAGGCTTTTTGTAGATTTTACCAGAGTAAGCCCCACTTCTCCAGGTTTTGTGTCAGCCTGCATCTGTGAAGCCTGACAAAAACTCTGACAAAATTCTGTTACTTAGCAGTACACTGCTGAACAAAGACGTACAGAACAGAGTTAAGAAAACCAGCATTGCTTTAGGGATCGAGGAAATTTGGTAACCATAGGGCATCAAGATACAAACTGAGGGCCCTAAAGCTGTGGGGGTGTCCAGCCTTCCATGTGACTCCGACAGCTGCCTTTACTGCAGAAGGCACAGACGGGTTCCCAAGTGGGTTCATTGGTATCCCCTCTAAACATACTCCATATCACATGACAGGGCCAGATTATCCACAATGAGGTTCTGGAATGCAGTCGGCTCACTAGCGCTGAGGTAATGTTCCTTGCAACACAGCTTTGCTGTGTAGGACATGTGAGAAGATGGAAAATAGCAGGACAGTCGAGGCAGCTGCTTTACAGTGAACAGAAGCATTCACAGCTAGGAAGGGAAGAATAAACATTTTAAAGAGGCAGTGAACGCCATCTCACACAATGCGGTAGAGCCATTGACTTTCCACCAGGCTGGTCTGTTTGTCTGATTGCTGTTCTCTCCTCTCAGAATAAGCATTGCTTTCCTTGAGCAGAGTCTCCCAGTGTGCCTTGAATCATCCTCATTTTGGTCTTCTGTAGCTTTTTGCTAGGGAAGTAGTGTAGTATAGTGGAAAGAACACAGGCCTGGGAGTCAGAGGACCTGGATTCTAATCCCGGCTCCTCCACTTCATTCATATTTATTGAGTCGCTTACTGTGTGCCAAGCACTGTACTAAGTGCTTGGAATATTCAATTTGGCAAAAGATAGAGACAATCCCTGCCCAACAGTGGGCTCACGGTCTATGAAGAGGAGATAGACAGCAAAACAAAACAAGTAGGCATCAATACCATCAAAATAGATAAATAGAATCATAGATATATACACATTAATAAAATAGAGAAATAATATATACAAATATACACAAGTGCTGTGAGGAGGGGAAGAGGGTAGAGCAGAGGGAGTGAGTAAGGGGAATGGGGAGGGGCAGAGGGGCAGAGGGAAATGGACTCAGTCAGGGAAGGACTCCTGGAGGAGGTGAGCTCTCAGTAGGGCTTTGAAGAGGGGAAGAAAGTTAATTTGGCGGATGTGAGGAGGGAGGGCATTCCCGGTCAGTGGTAGGACGTGGGCCAGGGTTCGACGGTGGGACAGGCGAGAACGAGGCACCATGAAGAGGTTAACAGTAGAGGAGCGGAATGTACGGGTTGGGCTGAAAAGGAGAGAAGGGAGGTGAGGTAGGAGGGGGCAAGGTGATGGAGAGCTTTGAAGCCAAGAGTGAAGAGTTTTTGTTTTATGTGAAGGTTGATAGGCAACCACTGGAGGTTTTTAAGGAGGGAAGTGACATGCCCATTCATTCAGTTTTATTTATTGAGCCCTTACATTATGCAGAGCACTGTACTAAACACTTGCGAGACTACAATACAATAATAGACACATCCCCTGCCCACAGCAAGTTTACAGTTTAGTGTTGTGGAGGCAGACATCAATACAAATAAGTAAATTACAGATATGTATATAAGTGCTGTGAGGCTGGGAGGGGGGAAGAACAAAGGGAGCAAGTCAGAGGGATGCAGAAGGATATGTTAGAAGAAGAAAAGGGGGGGCCTTAGTCTGGGAAGGCCTCTTGTGTGTATGACCTTTGATAAGTCACTTAACTTCTCTGTGCCTCCGTTCTTTTGTCTGCAAAATGAGGATTCAGTGCCTGTGCTCCCTCCTATGTAGACTGTGAGCCCCAAATGGGGCCAGATTATTTTGTATCTATACCGGGGCACATAAATACCATAATCATTATTATTATTATTTTTTTTCCACATCAAATTGCTGACAGAATGATGGCAGGGAAGGAGGGATCTTGCTGGCATGCACTTGTGGCACAAAAGCCAAGTAATTTAGGGCCCAAATATGGAGACTGGGGCCAGTATTGGCAGGCAAGGTTGAGCTTTGAGACATTAAGAGGCATTAGGAAGATGCTGACCAAGTCATGGCCTTGATTTTAAGGTGGCCCGAAATCTGGTCTCCATAGGTGTGATGGGATAGAGCTAGAATGGGCAGGTTGAAATGGGACTTGGCCAGAAGGATTGCAGAGCTGGGAAGGGGGACAGAGAATGGGGGAGAAAGAGAAAGAAAAATGAAGGGTGATACGAGATCATCAGATCCAACCTGGGTCTTAGAGTTTAAGTAGGAGGGAGAACAGTTATTGAATCCCTGTTTTGCAGATGAGAGAACTGAGCCCAGAAGTTAAATGACTTGCCCAAAGTCACTCAACTGGCAAGTGGCAGAGTCAAGATTAGAATTCAGGTCCTCTGACTTCCAAGCTCTTTGCACTGGCCATGCTGCTTTTCCTCCACTCATCCTGCTGCTACCTCCTTTAAGCAGCCTGCTTTCTCCCCCATTAGTTTGTTAGATCCTTGAAGACAGGGGCAGATGTCTTTTACTTCTGTGGTTTTTCACCTAAATGTACAGTACCATGCTCTGTACACAAGAGGGGCTCAGTTAATGCCACTTGATGAAATACTTTCATCTATGGAATGATTATCTTAATTCTGGGAATAGTATCACTCAAATAACCAGTTGTCACTGACTTAACCATTAAGGTGCTTGGAGCTCTATGAATGAAAGAGAACTATGGCCTTCACTTTTGGACTTACTGTTTAATGGACTATGAGGATCAGATCGGTCAAGGAGGAGGAGTTGCTGAGATTCTCAGGATTTCCCCCAGCTTGTGCTCATTTAATAGCTGAAATATAGATCCATAATGTAGGATTGTTAATTGCTTGTTTTTTTCTCTCCTCTCATCTCCCTAGATTGTGAGCTCCTTGATTTTAGGGACTGTCTTGAATCTGTTTTTTTCTCTACATCCTAAATATTTAATTCAGCAAGATGCACCCTGAGATTCTTAATTTTGATGATTCCCTCTTTTGTCTTTGAAGAGGGATGTGGGTGCCTTCATTCATGGTTCATCCTTTCAGATGTACCTGGCTACACATTCTGGCCTAGAAACTGAAAACTCATCAGGAAAATGTACTCAGATGGATGCTCTAAAGGAGAGATAAAAAATCTATCATTTTCTGATCCTAGACTTATTTGCCTCCCATAGAACCTATGTTTCCTATTCTTGATTTTTAGGGTTTTTTTTCCAGGGAAATTTTGCTAAAATAGGTTGGAAGAAACTAGATAATAGTGACCCTTTCACTATGATTATGACTCTTGAAGCTCTTTGTTCACATATCTTCAACCACCATTTCCCTACTTTCATGCTGTTTAAGCAGTCACAACCTCCTATGGCACTTATATATGTCCAAACTCTGTGTCTTTCTATTGCCTGCAGTTCATTTTAGTGTTAGTCTCCCCACTAGTTTGTAATGAGAAGCAGCATAGCTTAATGGCAAAAGCATGAGTTTGGGAGTCAGAGGTCATGGTTTCTAATCCTGGTTCTGCCACTTGTCAGCTTTGTGACTTTGGGGAAGACACAACTTCTCTGAGCCTCAGTTACCTCATCTGTAAAACGGGGATTAAGACTGTGAGCCCCACATGGGACAATCTGATAGCCTTCTATCTACTGCAGCATGTAGAACAGTGCTTGGCAGATAGTAAGCGCTTAACAAATACCATCATTATTATAAGCGTTTAGTACAGTGCTCTGCACACAGTAAGCGGTCAGTAATTGTGACAATGAATGAATAAAATTCCTGGAGGGAAAGGATCATCTCTCCTAATACTATTGAGCTTTCATGCATTTTTTAGAGTGCTTTGCACACTGTGGCCACTCAATCAGTTGTATTTGCTGTGCTATTACTGTGTGCAGAACACCGTACTAAGCACTTGGGAGATTTTCTAGACATGCGTTTCCTGCACACAAGGAGCTTTCTTGATGGATGGAAAACTAGGAACTTTGATTTAACAAAAATAATCCTTTCTTCTTCTTCACTCTCCCCCACTATCCTTTTCTCTTCTTCAGGCTCTATATCTCTTTATTGAATAGGTAGTAGTCCAAAGGGAGAAGCTGGGAGTGAGGAAGAACTGAGATCAATACTTATATATGTCAGTGGTTTCATGTTTGCGTAAGGAAGTATTCATTCAATAGTATTTATTGAGCGCTTACTATGTGCAGAGCACTGTACTAAGCGCTTGGAATGAACAAGTCGGCAACAGATAGAGACAGTCCCTGCTGTTTGACGGGCTTACAGTCTAACCGGGGGAGACAGACAGACAAGAACAATGGCAATAAATAGAGTCAAGGGGAAGAACATCTCGTAAAAACAATGGCAACTAAATAGAATCAAGGCGATGTACAATTCATTAAAATAAATAGGGTAAAGAAAATATATACAGTTGAGCAGACGAGTACAGTGCTGAGGGGACGGGAAGGGAGAGGGGGAGGAGCAGAGGGAAATGGGGGGAAAAGAGGGTTAAGCTGTGGAGTACCATAAGCTTCACTCCTAGTTCAGTTGACAAGTGGGGTTGAATTTCTGTACATGTGCCATTCATCTTGTGCTCTTTCTTTCCCTGAGCTATTGTTTCCAGAATTTACTGCAACTTACCTAACAGTATATATGAAATGGGCATTTAAGAAAACTTTTTCTAAGAAACAATTTTTTTTCCCCACAGAAATGCATAAGATTTAACCCAGATGCTTCAGTTTGGGTTGCAAAACAACGGATTCTCTGCACATTGAATCAGAGCTTAAAAGATGTTCTGAATTATGGCCTATTCCAGCCTGCAAGCAATGGGAGAGATGGGAAATTCTTGGATGAGGAACGACTTCTTAAAGAATATCCACAGCCAGAGAACAAGGGTGTTCCTTCTTTGGAGGTATTTTTTTTATTAGATATGGTTCAGGCCAAAGAGATTATTGCCTACCACATAAAATGTTAACAGATTTGGAAAAATCTTGCCAAATGAAATTGTTCTCCTTGGACCAAACCTTAGTAGCAGCTTTTCCAGTTAATTGTTCATTTCCCATTTGTAAAGTTGGATTGAAATCTTCATGGGCCTAATCAGTGATACCTTCATCTGTCGTGCCTTGAACTTGCAAAAAATGTCTCCTTGTTTGGCTTCAGCCATAAACTTGCTACAGATGCCTAGATATCTCTGTGAGTTGGGTCAGGAAAGGTGATTTGTATTGTAGATTTGAGTGCCAAGGGATGTCAGTGTAGTTTGAGGGTGCAGGGCTGGTATGGTGCTACATTCAGTACCTGTCTAGGTCATTAATCTCTATGACAGGGTGGCCACATATGTACCACTGGCAGAAGGCTCCCTAGGTGGCAATCCTGCATCATCATCATAATGATAATTGTGGTGTGTTAAGCACTTCCTATTAGCCAAGCACTGTCACTGCTGAGGTAGACTGTGAGCTCCTTGTGGACAAGGAATGTGTCCACAAACTTTCTGGTACTGTACTCTCCCAAGTGCTTAGTACAATGCTCAGCATACAGTAAGTGCTCAACAGCAGTGCCTGGCACATATTAAGCACTTAACAAATACCATAAACCAAATAATTACCATTGATTGATTGGAGTAGATACAAGGTAATTGAGATACAGTTCCTGTCCCTCATGGAGTTACAGTCTAAATAGGAGGAAGAACACCATTCAATCCCCATTTTATGGATGAGGATATTGAAGCAGAGAAAAGTTAAGTTACTTGACCTAGGTCACACTGCAGAGAAGTGACAGAGTTGGAATTAGAACCTAGGGCCTCTGATTCTCAGGCCTGCACTCTTTCCATTAGGCCACACTGCTTCTGCCTAACTAGCCACCTTCCCCACTGAAAAGAGGGGTACTGACCACAACTGAAGCTAAAGGGACTAGGCAAGGATTGGGGTAGGTATGGGAGTTTGAGGGAGAAGTAGAAAAACAGGGGCTGTAGAATTATATTCATAATGATATTTGTTAAGTGCTTACTATATGTCAAGCACTATTCTAAGTATTAGGGTAGATACAAGTTAATCAGGTTGGACGCAGTCCCTGTCCCACATGGGACTCCCAGTCTTAATCCCCATTTCACAGATGGGGACAGAGGAGTGAAGTGACTTTCCTAAGGTCACACAGCAGACAAGTGGTGGAGCCAGGATTGGAATCCAGGGAAGAGGTGGAACAGCCTTAGCCCTTCTACTACTCCCAGGCATTCTAATGGCAGAAGGAGCCTTAAACCATTCAACCCAGTACCACCTGACTCAAACCACCATCCTACTGCTAGTTATTTGACTAGCCCACAACTTTGCTGGGCTATCTTTTATTTACCCTAGGGCTCAGTACAGTCCTTGGTACATATGAAATATTTAACAAATTATTATTATTATTCCTGTGAATAAGTGTGGGTATGCCAAACCTTAAGTTGTTCACAGCTGAGTTCCCTGGAAAATTGCTGAACCATAAGAGAAGTATTTCTGAATGGCTGTGGGTATTCAGTATAGCATGTATCTTTTGCCCAGTTGAGGTGAAAAACTCTCATATTTTCTGATGCCTCTTTTTGTATATTTACATTAAATCTGATTTTGCATTGTGTGAACACAGTATACAATAAATACAAAAAAAGACCAAGGGAGGACACCCCAAAGAATCAGTGGACTCTATCCTACCCAGGCCTGGAATCGTTGTGATTTGCTAGGAAGATGTGCTGTGCTCGTGGTTATTGAGGAACATTTTATTGCATCACTGTTGAAGTGCACCAGATGAGTCATTGTTCCTATGAATCAGTGACAGGCCAGTCATATTGAACTCCAGAACCTTTTAAATTTTTTAGCCTTTTTATTTTCCCTCTGTGACTATGACTGTCCATTCAAATCTGTAGCAGCTGCACTATTAGGCAAAGAGGGCTGAGCAATTTAAGTCCTTTAAAAAAAGAAATCAGTACGTAGAATAGCTGGTTGAACTAATAGGAAAGAGGCCTCCCATCAGTGAAGACTCGAGATTCCTCCTAAGATTTGGAGCCAGGAAGATGCAGCTCGCCACTTCAGCAAAGGGGGAATATTCTTTCCAGGAGAGTGCTACGATTGACTACTCCATAATCAACCCTGAACCTCCTGCTGTGGCCTCACCATTTGCCAGTTTGTTCTGGGCTTCGTGCTGCCTGTTCCTCTCTGGCTTCACAATTGTGTTTATTTTGGCAGAATGTCCTGTTTGGTTTGACATACCAGAACAGGATCTCTAGGGGGAGATAATAATTTGCAGGAGTTCTGCAGCCATACATTTGTGAAATGTCTGTACAAGTGGAGGGAGAGTAGAATTATTTAGGTGGGTTCCTCTTAGTTGGTCACTTTCTATTATTTAATTGCAAGACGTTCTCGCTGGGTACATTACACCTTCAAACTGAAAAATTTGAGGGTGTCAACAGGAACCTCTGTCTTCTCCAGTACATAATACCATTTAAGCAGGAGAGCTCTTGGAGCCCAGAGAAGGCAAAGTGGAGCCTGGGTTGAGCTGAAAAGCAGAATTTGCCTTATCCCACAAATACCTAGCACTCCTTGAATACCTCTCAATAAATGGATGTATTTTTGTCTTAATGCACATCGTGTAATTACTGGTTCAAAGAAAACCATAGCATTTTGAGAGATTTAACTGTAACCGCAGAGCTACAAAACTGAAGACTGCATAAATAGGGGAGGATTAATAAAATAGACTGTGGTACAGAATTTTTACATATTTATGAATTTTGTAGTTAATCAACGAAGATGCAGGAAAAGATTGTTTGAATTACCCTTTGCATCAGCAAAGAACCATTTAATTTAGCATTCTAATTTGTGTTAAATTGTTACATTAATGGCAAATATATCCTTGTTAGATCAGTTTGTAAACTGCAATAGGAACTAGATTTCCAATACTGTAGAGTAACTTCAAAGGGAAGATATTGAGTGACTGTAAAGTGATTTGTTTTAAATTTTCTTTCTGCTTCTAGCTATGGCTGTGAGTCAGATTATTGAATTATTATCAGAAACAAGAATTTTCACATGTTACTTTCATTAAAAATTTGTAAAATCAAGAATTTCAGAATGGTTTATTTAAAATAATACAAAGCTTTTTAACTCTTGTGAATTTATGTAGGTGAAACAGTGTTTTTATTGTAGGATCACAAGTCCGATTCAAACAATATTAATGTAAAGATCAGTAGACAAAATATTTTTTCGTGTAATACCAATGTGAAATATTAACTCCCTTGATCTGTTTCTGCATCAGTTTCGGTACAAGAAGAGGGTATATAAACAACCCAATCTTGATGAGAAACAATTGGCCAAACTTCACACAAAGGTATGTGCTGCCATAATGAAAAGCCTAGTGATAAATAATGATGATGGTACTTTGTGTTCATATGGCTCTGAGCATCCTGTATTATCTCAAAAGAATGCTCTAAATACTGTGTTATCCATGTGCTGAGTTTTTGATTCAAGATGGTAGTGTCCTCTAGGATGATAGAGCTCATATTGGTTTTTCATCCTTCCAAGATCATTTGCTCTAAATGGAAATTCTTATCATTCCTGTTTCAAAAAGGGGTAAGGGGAGATTCTGAATAGCTCCATCCATACATGTCCGAAGCCAACATTAATCCTAATGCCTTTCCTCCCAGTCATGTCTTCAAGTATTGGGTCAATGGAAAATCATATTTTTAGATAGTCCAAGAGACTGAACTTTCCAAATTATAATTGAAGTTATAATTGAGGATCGGAGTACCCAATCCATAATCTGTTTCAGCAGCCGATCTAAGAAATGGATTAAGTATTATTTGGACAATGTTTAACAAGAAAAATTATTTTAGTCAATTTCCTGTAAGCACTTCATTCTTAAGGAACTTCACATTAAAGAAGGTTTGCATTAGTGTACTTAAATGTTGACCATTGCTGTGCATAATCACACTGTTTTCTTCTGCACCACATTGTGTTCTATGTATATGGATGCATATTGTCAGAAGAACTTTCCTTAATTCTACCACTTCATTCTATACAATTCACATAGTTTGGGCACTTGTAGTGGAGAACTGACTATATAACGTCAAGGTAATCATTTGCCTTTTGGCTGAAATTGTATGATCTGTTGTCTCCCTGGGCAACCCCTCTTTGTATGGGACATTGGTTCAGTAATTGATTGCTCAGACCTGTTTTGAGAATAGAGGGAAGCAAAGGGACTTTCTCATCACGTGAGTGGTGCTCAGTCCAGCCTGGGAGGCTGTGTGTACATTGAGTCCTTAAACCAACCATGCTCTGCTTTTTATGAGAACTGTTTGCCAATGATGCTCAAGAGCAGGATGGAATAAAGAATTAGAGGCCTGATGATCTCGGCATGAGCAAGGTAGAAATGTGACTCTAATATGGAAATCATCTATGGGATGCATATTCCTGCAGAAGTTGTCTTCTATGGATAATTCTGAAGTAGATAATTCTGGGGTGTAGGAGTCAGTGGTGTCCAGCCAGCTCTCTCTCCTGCCTTCAACACCTCCCACTGCCATTTCTTACTCACTGGCATTTTATGTTTGCCTTTTGCTTCAGTGAAGTCAGGTGCCACAGCAGTGAAGCCAATCCTCCTCTAATTTTCATACCAGACCCTGTTTTAGTGTTCTGGGTTTCCTCCACCCCTCTGGTTGTCATTCTCTGGACTTTTTCCATCTCTATTTTATCCTCTCCAAAATATAGTTACTAGAACAATCAATAAGTCATATTTATTGAGTGCTTACTGTGTATAGGACATGTAATACATACTTGGGAGAGTACAAACAACAATATAACAGATACATTCCCTGCCCACAACAAACTTACAGTCTTGAGGGACAAGCTTACAGTCTAGAAGGACACATGGTAGTCTAGGTGCAGGCTAGTATATATTTTTTAATAGGGCATAACTAGGCTTTTAGTTTCGTTTTCTAGCCCCTTCCTGAGGAGAGCCATTCAAAGGGTGGCCCTTTTGGCTGCTGTCAAGCATTGAACAAAATGATTCCAAAATCTTAGTCCTGAGTTGGGAATATGAGCTCTGAGCTCATCGTCATGTAGGAAAGTTAGTCAAAGCATCAGTCTTTCTGGTCACATGGACAATTAGGGGCTCATCACAGGGAGCGTCATATTTGAAAATGAAAGATCTATCCATCTATATTTATATAATGTGTATATGTGTATATATATATATATATATATATAAATATTTGAGGTTATTTTGTTTTAAATAGACTACTTATTATACTGCTATTGAAAGTTATTTGCCATTTTTGCTTCTCCTCAGCTTTATGAAATCTGTCTTTAGTTTATCACCATGAGGTTTGAACAATCAAAAAGTGTAGCACACTAGTCAATTTAAAAATTTCACTTAGCTTCTGCATTTCCAGATCATTTTTGAAGAAGATGTTAAATAAAATTGGTCCTACCAGTTATTCATGCAGATCTGCACTGTTTTATTTAGTGTGACAATCAATCAATGATATTTATGGAGCAATTACCGTGTGCAGAGCACTGTACTAAGTGCTTGGGAAAGTACAGTACAACAGAATTAGCAGACTTATTCCCGGTCCATAACAACTTACAGTCTAGAGGGATAAGTGCCTGTTTATCCCAACCTTTAGTTTTCTATCATTCCAGCTTTATCATTCTATCAAACCAGCTTTATATCCATGTCAGACAATTCCCTCCAATCCCATGCGTACTCACTTTGTTTCAAAGACCATCTTTTGGTATGAAACATCAAAAATCCCTTTTGCAAAATCTTAATATATATCTGCCAGTTCACCTTTCCCCACCCTGTTCACTTATTTTAAGGATTCTAGTAGATGAATGAAGCATGTTATTCCCTTATGTAAATTCTATTAATTTTTGTTTGGCAAGTTGTGCTTTTCTTGGGACTTACGTAGTCTAAGCGTAATCTTAGATTCTCTTAATTAATGGTTAATTCTGTATTTGCCACATTTGCTGGGAATTGAAGTGAGGCTTAAACCAATATTAGAAAGGAAAGATTCCATAATAATGATACCCAAATACTTTCTGCTACATCCATTTGAAATCACTTCTGATCAAAATGTTCAGATACTTAGGGTCAAGAATATTTCACTCCTGCTTTAGCAGCTGGGGTTTTTGTTTCTCCAGACAAACCTGAAAAAATGTATGGATTACATTCAACATCATTCTGTGGAGAAAATCATAAAGATGTTGGAACGAGGTTTGGACCCCAACTTCCATGATCTGGACACTGGAGGTATGGTCATAATAGAAGAGATTTTTTTAGAAGTTATTTCCATTCTACAAAGTAGAAAAGAGTTTGTGCGTGTGTGTGTGTGCATGTGTTTATGTTTATATTTACTGACAACGAACCAGCAAAAAATATTGTTTGTGTGAAAAATAAGAATCTCTGATGATTTTACTGAGGAGGTCAAAAAGCCAGATTCTCATCATTTATAATTCTGAAAGAGAGTCCAAAGTTTTGTCAGCAGTTCTGATCATAGCAATGTTATTATATACTATTGCAAAAATAGATTGATGCTTCTCATTTTCTTTAGTTAGTAAAACGTGTGAATTGTTTGTCTTTTGACTTCCTACTTCTGAATGTTTATATATAACTACATTTCTCCACAATGCTAGGAGAAGAAATCTTGTGTAGAGACCTAGTTGACTGTAATATCACCACCACTCTAGATTTGCACATTAGGGAATTTTTCTGGCATCATTTCCCACATGATTGCTTCAAGGTAGAAGCCATAAGTTTGTGATATATCTGATAAAAGTGACAGTAACCTCTGTTTTGTACTAACTACCTAGCAAACCTTTGAAAAACATGAAGTATTTAAAAATCTCAAATGTTCCAGTTGTAAGAATAATTGTAGCAAGAGAAAACAGGAGATACAAGCTGGATTTGTTGAAGTTGTCAGAAAACTTTGGTTTTAGTACCAGCTCTGGCACTGTACTTCAGTGCCAGTCAATTCACTTCACTGTGTGCTTCCTTATCTGTAAAATGGAGAGATTACTGCTCTCCCTACCTCTTAGATTGTGATCTTGCATCTACCCCAGTACCTAGCACATAGTAAGTACTTAACATAACTAAAACAAAGGCCAACTATTTTATATATTTTATTTAAAATGTGAAGTATCTGGAAGCCAACATATAGGAAAAAGAGAGAATTTTCCAAATATTCCTGTTTTTAACTATACCCCTCACAGCTTTGTTATGGATCCAATCAATTAATGGTATTTACTGAGCACTTACTGTTTGCAGAGCACTGTACTAAGCTCTTGGGAAGGTACAATATAGCAGAATTAGACAAGTTCCCTGCCTATAACAAGTTTACAGTCTAGAGGGGGAAAACAGTTCCCTCCTCTTCTCAATTTGCCCTCATTCCTTTGGGGAGTTCACCCACTTCTATGGTTTCAGCTCTGATCTCTCTGAATGAGTCTCAAATCTACTTTCTTAACTCTGACCTCTCTTCTCTTCTTCAATCTCACATTTCCTCTGATCTCCATGACATCTCTCCTTGGATGTCTCACCAGCACCTCAAGCTCAATAGCCCATCTTCCTTCCCAAATTCTCTCCTCCACTTAACTTTCCCATCAAGTTGACAGCACCAATCTTTCCCAAACATGCAACTTTGGCTTTATCCTTGACACTGCTCTCCATCTGAACTTCCATATTTAGTCACTAAATCATTTTATTTTTTCTTTGATAACATTTCCAGAAACTACACCTTCTTCTCCATTCAAATGGCCCCCACACTCATCCAGGCAATTGTCATATCCCAGGTAGACTTCTGTATCAGTTTCCTTGCTGATCTTCCAGCCTGTAGTCTCTCAGCTCTTCACTCTGCTGCCTGGATTGCTTTTCTAAAACTTCATTCTTCACATGTCTTCCCATTTTTCTAAATCTTCCAGTGGTTGCCCATTCCTCTCCTCATTAACTAGAAACTGCTGAATATTTTCTGTAAGGCACTCAATTAGCACTTATCGACCATATTGTCCCATTGCAACCTAGTTCACACTTTTTGTTCCTGTCAAGCTAAGTTACTCACTGAGCCTCATTCTCATCTCTATCACTACCAACCTCTGGCTCATGCTCTTCCTCCTCCCCTATATTTGACAGACCTCGGTCTCCTCATCTTCCAGGCCTTCTGAAATTATATTTCCTTCAGAACACTTTCCTCGATTTCATTTCAAGTCTTCCCACCTCATATCCTCCAACTGCTATTTCAGCCCATTTGCAGTACCGAAGCTCTTATAGTGATAATAATTCTGATATTTGTTAAGTGTTTACTGTGTCCCAGGCATTGTGCTAAGTGCTAGGGTGCATGCAAGCAAATTGGTTTAGGACAGTTGGGTAGGGATCGTCTCTATCTGTTGCCAAATTATACTTTCCAAGCGCTTAGCACAGTGCTCTGCAGTAAGCGTTCAATAAATATGATTGATTGAATGAATGAATGACGGTCTCTTTCCCATGTGGGGCTCACAGTCTCAACCCTCATTTTAAAGATGAGATAACTGAGACACAGAGAAGTGAAGTGACTTGTCCAAGGTCACACGGCAGACAAGTGGCAAAGCCGGGGTAAGACTGTGAGCCTGTTGTTGGGCAGGGATTGTCTCTATCCGTTGCCAAATTGTACATTCCAAGTGCTTAGTACAGTGCTCTGCACACAGTAAACGCTCAATAAATACGATTGAATGAATGATTAGAAACTGTGACCTTCTGTCTCTCAGGCCCGCGCTCTATCCACTATGCCATGCTGCTTCTCCAGTGTACACTTATGTGCACTCACAACTGCCTCGCCTAGCACCTACGTGCAAAAAGTTATTTTCTCTCACTTCCTACTTGTCTGTATCCTCTGCTGAATTGTAAACCCCTTGAGGACAGGGATCAGGTCAACTAGTTCTATTGAACTCTCTCAAACATTTGGTACAGTGCTCTGCACACAGTAAGTGATCAATAAATGCCATAACTTCACTGATAACAGTAAACCAGACCAAATGAAACAGTGACATTGCATTCACAGTGCCCTAACTTTCTAAAGCATTAAGAATAATCCTCTCCGGGAAAAGATGGTCTGGATCTTCTGAATCACTGCTATTTCTATGATACTTCATATGTGAACAGAAATTATAAGCCAAATATGAATTTTCCTAGAACATAAGCATTTTTTTAAATTTGCGGACCTGCCATTTCAAAGTCATCCCAAACTCTCCAAATGGATGACTAAAGAATTTGCAGTCCGATATTCCTTTATCTTCAGCTTCACTCTTGATGAGTGCAAATAGTGTTGCATTGGATGGAGAAGCAAAAAGGCTTAAACTCTATTACCCACTATACCAGGCATCATTTAACAATTTTTATTTCTGCTCAACAGTGTCCTCATTCTTAAAACAAAGAGAAGATTATTCTGTTTAGAAGTTGTGGGCCCTTTCTTTCCCTTGGGAATAGAAGGAAGTCCTTAAGTACAACTTATTTTTATGGTGGTTTCTTTACTGTTGTATTTTGTAAGCTTCAGTTCATGGGGACTAAATTTGTGAGACCGGGGACTAAAATTATTAGCCCCAAGTGGGACAACCTGATAACCTTGTACCTACCCGAGGACTTAGAACAGTGCTTGGCACATAGTAAGCACTTAACAAATACCATCATTATAGAGAAGCAGTGTGGCTCAGTGGAAAGAGCCCGGGCTTGGGAGTCAGAGTTCATGGGGTTCGAATCCTGGCTCTGCCACTCGTCAGCTGTGTGACTGTGGGCAAGTCACTTAACTTCTCTGTGCTTCAGTTCCCTCATCTGTAAAATGGGGATTAAGACTGTGAGCCTCACGTGGGACAACCTGATTACCCTGTATCTACCCCAGCACTTAGAACAGTGCTCTGCACATAGTAAGTGCTTAACAAATACCAACGTTATTATTATTGTTATGGTGGATATCTATTATCAAATCAGTCCATTGCTGAAAAGAGTGATTCTTGGTTTAAATATTGCCCATTGACCATGGCATCTAGTTTTAAATACCTAAGCTGAAATTCATTTTGTTTTAGAGTCTAACAAACTAGGGGTCTGTTTACTACAGGAGCAAAAAGCTAGGGCCCATGACTTGTGTCCTGTTGAAGAAGGAACAGTTTTAGGCACTGAGAAAATTGAATTCATTGAAACAGGCTGAAGTAATTTAACATGCTCTCTGTTTATTAAACAACATAACTGATTCAGTCTTTTTATTACTTGGTTGACTGAGTACTATACACTGATAGATGCTTCTTAGCAATATTTGTATGCCTTCTTATCTTCAGTGCCAGTACCCTCGTATTTAGACTTTGAGTCCCATGTGGGGCAGGGACTGTCTCCAACCTGATTAACTTGTATCTACCCCATTGCTTAGAATAGTGCTTGACACATAGTAAACACTTAACAAATACCATGGTAATAATAATAACGATGAGGAATTCTGCTATCAAATGTTGCTTACTTAGTTCAGGTTGGTATGTAAGCCTAAGTTTGATGTAAAAGAAAGAAGTAGGACACAGTTATTCATTTAAAGTAGCCAACTTTCTGTTTAACTTTTGAGATTTTTAAGGTGATTCCCAGATAGCTTGGCATCAAACTCCATGGTAAAATTCAAGTAAACCAAAATGTGGTGCTAGCTATTCTTCCCCATGGACATTAAGATTTGGTCCAGGGACCATCAGTGTACTTGTGCTTCTGGGACCTGGCCAGAATAACCTACAGATCTTTGTTTTTGTCTTTAAGTTGTCTTAGTGTTTTTGTTTCATCTCTCCCTATGTTCCCATTGCCAATCTCAATTCCCCCTTCCTACTTTTAGATTGTTAGTTCCTCAAGGAACAGAGACTGTTTCTAATTCTCACCTCCACATTCTTTCCCAGAACTTAGTAAATACTGTGCCCACAGTAAGCATTCAATAAATGCTATTATGTTCTAGACAAACATGACGACTATTGATTCAAACAGTGTCATGAAACATAAACTCATGGCCCTGCTGCAGCAGTCAATCCTCTGATTGAAAACTGGTCTAATAATGATAATAATGATAATTGTGGTGTTTATTAAATGCTTACAGTGTGCCAGGCCCTGTACAAAGTGCTGGGGTAGATATAAGGTAATCACAATTCCTGTCCCACATTGGGCTCACAGTCTTAATCCTCATTTTCCAGATGAGGTAACTGAGGCACAGACAAGTTAAATGATTTGCCCAAGGTCACTCATCAGACAAGTGATGGAGCTGGGACTAGAACCCAGGTCTTTCTGACTCCCAGGTCTGTGCTCTATCCCCTAGGCAACTGCTTCCTGCTGTTTTCTATATGCCTTGAATGAGTCACAATCATTTTATTAAAATAAAGATTAGAAGGAATGATTTATCCCAGCTGTAGGAGCTTGTCTATTTGAAAGAAGCTATGAGCCAACTTAGTGTAACGAAAGTCAGTTTTTGTTTCCATAGATTACAATCAAAATAAAGGACCGATATTCTACTTTGCATTCCCCCATCTCTTCCTCCCCCCACCCTGGCCGCCCAAAAAACTGTATGCAGTATTTGAAGTGGGCTTACAGTTTCATTACCAGTTCTAGCATAGTGAGTATATTAAAGAAGCTAGGAGCCAAAAACCTTGACTAAATTTTAATGGGAAACTTAAAAATATTCCTTAGATCCTGGGGCCAGGAAGGATTTCACCTCATAGGTAGAACTTAATTTATCCTGGGAGAGATATTGACTCACCCAATGTTGGTACCCTTCCTAGTGCCACTGTGCTCAGTCATGGGATAGTTAAATCTTTTACCTTCCTTTTTAGTTGTAGCTTTTTGAAGACAGGGAATTTGCCTAATTTATTTCTTTGTTTCCTCAAAGACTTAAGGCAGTGTTCTGCAGAAACTAGGTACCGTATTCAATAATAATTGATTGCATTTAATAATGAATTCTACAGAAATGCACCAGGATGGAAAAAATAGCTGGCGAATGCATTCTTTTGGGATATTCATTGCACTTTTGAGTTTAACTTGGTCGCTACTTTTAAGATTCATATTCCACATAAAGTAATAGCTAGTAAATTTTTCCATCCTTTCACATGATTTTGAAGAGAAATGTATTCTACTTAAATCAATGAATAGTCAAGGGTTATAGAAATTTTAGTTTAATTTTCATTATTACTTTTGAGATGGCACCAAAGGTTTGGGCATCATTATTTTAGTGTTTGCCAATATATATTTCACTGGATTTAATAATAGTAATAATAATGTTGGTATTTGTTAAGCGCTTACCATGTACAAAGCACTGTTCTAAGCACTGGGGTAGTAGATACAGGGTAATCAGGTTGTCCCACGTGGGGCTCCCAGTCTTAATCCCCATTTTACAGATGAGGTAACTGAGGCACAGAGAAGTTAAGTGACTTGCCCACGGTCACACAGCTGACATATGGCAGAGCCAGGATTTGAACCCGTGATCTCCAACTTCCCAGCCCATGCTTAACATAACCACTATCCTATGGAGAGGAAAAAAACCCTCCTCTTTTTAAAAAACTTTAAAATAGCATACCACCAGTGATATCTACACCGTAACAAAATTGGTAACTTCTGAGATGATGACTAAAATGTAGACTTTAAATCCATATTGGGAAGCAGCATGGTCACGGGATTATACATGGTGCTTTGACTCATAAATTCCAGCCTCTGTCACTAACTTGATCTTTGTGGAAATTCTGTGTCTGCATGTCCTAATTCCTTTGTTTTTGAAGGGAGGTGAGCAATCCAGATCTACTTTGCAGAGAACACTGAAGAATAAACAGCCGGTTCAGAATGAACTACAAAGTTCAACCACCGGCAGATTTGTTAGGCATTAGCAGATATTTCAAAATGATGTTTTCTCCTCTAGAAACTCCGCTGACTTTGGCTGCTCAGATGGAAGACACTGTGGAGGTGATTAAAGCTCTAAAAAACGGGGGTGCCCATTTGGATTTCAGAGCTAAAGATGGAATGACAGCTCTCCACAAAGCAGCTAGAGCAAAGAACCAAATCACTCTCAAGGTAAAAGTTTGGAGGGACAAGTTAGAAACTCTTAGGTGAAACAGCTTACTGAGACACCTTAGCTTAAAGCTAATTTTGCAGTATTTTTCTCCTTTATCCAGCTCCTATTTTGTGTTTGCTCAAGTGTTTCCCCCTTGGCTTATGACTTTTAGGATTTACTCTCCACAAAGAGTCCTTTCATTTCAAAGGCTTATGCTTTCAGCCAATAAAAAACGATAGCGAAACTTAACCCTATTTACTGATGGATGTGACAGGATCTGCCTGTGGGGAATAGAGCTGGCATTATTGCTGGGTATCGGTCTTTGGAAAGAGTATAGATTACATTCCTTATCTTTTTTTAACACTGGTCTTTCTGTTTTGATTTACCGGCTCTAACCGGTATTACGAGGGTTTCTTAACATCTTAGATTAAATATTGTGTTAATTAAATCCTTTATTTTCTTTGTAACAGCACTTGAGAGCACACACTGTTTCAGATAAACCACAAAGACACAGATATTCTTCTAAAGTGACAAAGATCCATAACTTCATTAAATCACACCCTTTCCAGCTCCTTACCTGGGAATGGGAGAAAACCAGGAAACTAGTCAATCCTATGGATTTTTTTTAAAAACTATTAACTTTGCATTGATCATTTATTGTGCAGCATTATCACTTGTCAGATGACTGTGAAATTGAGCAACCCCAAGTCTCAAATCCTTCACCTCCAAATGTTAATTTTCACATGATTTGTCCTGCACCTGTACCATCAGGCACCCATACTCTCCGTACTAGCTAACTAAGCTAAATAAGATGAAGCCCTATTTACTTCTACATTGTACTTGGGCTGGGATCTTTCTGTATTTACCACTGAATGCTAGTCACGTGTAACCTGAAAGCTTTTTCAATTTCTGATCATTGGGTATCTTCATTTTGACATCTCAGTTTCCATGGTTTTTGTCAGGATTCCAGTCAACGTATGTTAGTTCCCAATAGATTGACTCTAATAAACCTGATTTCTTTATCTCATTTATGCATTCTTTATAGACTCTTTTGGAGCTTGGAGCTTCTCCTGACTATAAAGACAGCTATGGTCTTACCCCCCTGTATCACACTGCGGTCGTTGGAGGGGATCCTTACTGTTGTGAATTACTCCTCCATGAACATGCCTCAGTCAGCTGTAAAGATGAAAATGGCTGGCAAGAGATCCATCAGGTAGGGTTGGCTGGGGTTTTTTTCTTTCAATTTATTATCATGTAACATTCTAATAATATGGTTTCTTACTGTGCATGTGAAAATAACATTTTTGAGCCTGCTGTCAAAGTCACTGTTGGTGTCATGATTGGCCTGACCAGGCATTGACTGTCATCCATCCTAAGGATTAGATGCCTGGGATGCCCCTGTTTTTTAGGCCATCAGAAAGGACCTGTAGCTGATTCCATCTTTGAAATCTGGAGTATTGAAATGGTTTGTATTTTTGAATAGGAGAAGGCCCCTGAAGATTGGCCCCAGGAAAAGAGGAATTGACAGAAAAGACAGACTTCCTGTTGGAGTAAAGCCCCACAAATAATACCCCCAATTCTTGCTGTCTCCACAGCATCCGAGTGCCTTGGGAAAGAGGAATGCCCAGGGCTCAAGTGGGAGATACGGGGAAACATTCCTGGAAAGGAAAGATGTGGCTGAAGGGATTCAAGAGGGAGGGAGGAAAGAGTGATTCCTGGTGGACCCCAGGGTGCTAACTCCTCCCAGTCATTCCCTTCCTTTCCCATAGACTCCCATCTCCTTTCAGGTCCCTCCCTGGATCCCCAAAATCAGAGATAGGCTGGGGGGAAAAAAGGAGAAAAGAAAGAGCCAAGTGAAATCGGCAGGGGAGAACAACAAAATGAGGAACTACAGAGAATCTTGAAAGACTGCAAGGACAGAGAGAGAGAAGTTAAATGGAGGTGGAGGGAGAGAGGGGTTTGATGAAAGGCAGAAAATTAAAGGAAAGGAAAATGTCCAGAGAAAGAAAAGGAAGAAAACTAAATGCCAATTTCACTGGATGACAGGATTATTATCAGCAATCTACTATGATTATCTGCATCCTTATTTTAGCACCTGACCATTTATTACATTTCTGTTGGCTTTCTCTCCCTTTGGCCCCCTTTGGAGAGTTACTTTTTTTTCTCTCATGTCAGGGAGTTTACATTTTGGGCATCCTTTCTTTGTCTGATATGTAGCTGTCATTCTATTAGTTATGGCTATTTAGTTATTTGAAATTTTATAGAGTGTAATTTTTTCTTGTTTTAGCTTTTCTGTGTAGTAAATCCATTTTTACGGAAAAATTTTGATTCAATTTTACTTTTTAAATGTTCTCCGTAAAGTATACTTAATGTCTCACCGTCTCCCCAAGTATAAATCATTTCAATCAGTCATATTTATTGAGTGCCTATTCTGTGCAGAGCTCTGTATTAAATGCTTGGGAGAGTACAGTAGATTTAGTAGATATGATCACTGCCCTCAAGGACCTTTCAATTTAACAGGGAGAGATGGACACTAATATAAATTTCAGGTATGGAAAAATGACAGTTCAAAGATACATTCAAGGAGTAGAGGGGGTAGACTAGGGTGAGTATCCAAAGATTTTGGGGGTGAGGAATTAGGTGCACTGGTGTTGTGGAAATGATGAAGTGACATTAGGCAGTAGAGAGGGTAGGTGATTAATTATGAGAAGCAGCATGGCTTAGTGGAAAGAGCACGGACTTGGGAGTCAGAGGTCATGGGTCCTAATCCCAACTCCACCACTTGTCAGCTGTGTGATTTAGGGCAAGTCACTTAACTTCTCTGTGCCTTTAGTTACCTTATCTGCAAAATGGGAATTAAGACTGAGTCCCACGTGGGGCAATCTGATATCCTTGTATCCATCCCAGTGCTTAGACTTGGCACATAGTAAGCGCTTAACAAATACCATAATTATTATTATCAGGAACCAGGAAAGGCCTCCTAGAGATGTGATTTTTAGAAGGGCTTTGAAGAAGAGGGGAGTAGTGAAGCAGCGTGGCTCAGTGGAAAGAGCACGGGCTTTGGAGTCAGAGGTCATGAGTTTGAATCCCGGCTCTGCCTCTTGTCAGCTGTGTGACTGTGGGCAAGTCACTTCACTTCTCTGTGCCTCAGTTAACTCATCTCTAAAATGGGGATTAAGACTGTGAGCCCCACGTGGGACATCCTGATTCCCCTGTGTCTACCCCAGCACTTAGAACAGTGCTCAGCACATAGCGCTTAACAAATACCAACATTATTATTATTATTAGTGGTCTGCCATATATGGAAGGGGAGGGAGTTACCAGCAGTAGGAAAGATGTGAGCAGGATGTCAACGATGAGAGATGAAAATGAGGTACAAATCAAGTAAAGTTGGCTTTAAGAATGAATGCATTTAGTTGCATTCCATTTTTATTACTATTTATAAGTTGCTCTGTGCTCAACTTGACAGTGGTTTATCAACCATGTTGAATCAGTGTTAGAGACTAACAGTTTCTTCGATGCACAATTAGCTCTGGTCACTGAATGAGTAGTTCTCTTATTCAGGTCACCTCCAGGAATATTGTTTTGAGAATAGCTGGATCTATGATACAGCCTAGTTCTGAGGCCAGTTTCATATATCGTTTCCATAGCATCCTGTAGGATTTGTTTGTTTAGGCATTCCCTTCTTTAAAGGTCTCTGTAAGTACTCCTGTTCTCCTGAGTTAGGATCTTCCTTAACATTTTAAGTGAGAGGTCAAAGCCCTGTGCTCCCAGATGCCAATGTTTTCACAAATATTGCATAAAATCTAGGCATCCTGGAAAGAAGACTACAGAACAACAGCATATATTTCTACTACTATTGGAATCCTTAGCCTCTTCTCTACAGAAATGTGGGTGCCTGTGCTTTCCTGATTTCACAAAAATTTCCTTCACTCCAGGCATAATTCCTAATACAAGGAAAGTGCTTGTTCTGAAAGGTTGTCTGGTAACTACTGGGCCAAAAGATCTAGTTTGAAACCAGGTGATTAACTTTTAGCTTGCTTAGTAGTAATGGAAAAATAGACCAAAGCATCTGGATATAGGCTCCAAAGGGCATATGCACTCAAATTCAAGGGTTCCCAGGTTATTATAGCCTTCTTGTCATCAAGACATTTATTTGGATAGTGTCACATTTAAAATGAAGGATTTATTTTTGCTTTGTTGAAAAATGAGTTACATCCATGTGACTAAGGCTTTGGAGTCAGATTTAGAAATGTTTTGCACTGATTATATTGTCTGTATCAAATATGTGAATTGTATATGCATTTCCAAAAATAGTGTTATATGAACCAACCATAACTTAATGATTAGAAAATGGAAAATTTTACTGTAACTGAATTGGCAGATTTAGTTCTAACACAAGTAATAATTAAAATTGTGATATTTGTTAAATACTATGTGCCAAGCACTCTCTAAGCACTGGGAATGTGCAGATCAAACACAACCCCTGTCCTGTATTAGCCTTATAGTCTAAGTAGGAAGGGAACAGCTACTTAATTCCCGTTTTACAGATGAGGAAACTGAAGCATAGAGAAGCTAAGTGACTTGCCAAGTTCACACATCAGGCAAATGACAAAACCAGGATTAGAACGCAGGTGATCTGATTCTCAGTCCCATGCTCTTTTTCACTAACCCATGTTGCTTCCCGTGTATTTTCCATTATTTAATGTACCTCTGAAAAAACTATTAAATTATTAATGTATATTTACTTTCCGTAAATTGGGATTTAAAAATCCATCTTGCTGGTTTTCATCAGTTATTTTGGTGTGTATTTGCTAAATGTCAATCGTGTGGCAGAGAACGCCTTGGAAAAAATCAGTATCTAGATAACCTGTATAATTTCAGCAAACTAAAGGTTTTCTAAAACTTCTGCATGTGTAAGATTGACTTTATTTCCAACTGAATTGGCCACAAAGGTTTCCGTACAGGGCAGCCAGATGAAATCAGTTTTAAGTGTTAAAGAGGTCTGGTGACCTCTACTGGTATGTTCTTGAACAAGAAATAGAAATAAAAAACAGTGTGTTTGTGCTTGTATACGCAACATTTATATGCATTCTATATCTTTAAATGTCTACATGTCCATGATATAATCCTCATCTTTTGTTTCAACAGATGAGGCCACTGAGATTCAGGTGCAGGTGTAGGTGAAAATGGATAAACAGCACAGAGTCCCTCACTGTAGGAACTTAAAGATACAATTAGTTCTCCCACAAAGTGTGTTTTCACTATTTGCTTTGGATACAACACTATTAGGGAATTAGGTAAAGTTCTTCTGACAATGCATATAGGAGTGCATTGCTAATTTTGTTGGATTGTACTCTCCCAAGTGCTTAGAAGAGTGCTCTGCACATAGTAAGGGCTAAATACCATTGATTCCAATGCCAGTTTTCCTGAACGTGGGGTACTTACTTCAAGCACAAGTAAAAAGAAGAGAATGCACAAAATTTACATGAATACATATTTAATGAGACTCTGGTCCAGTTTATGAGTATTCTTTGTGGATGTAGGAGTGGAAAGAACAGTGAAAAGTAATCATTTTCTCAGGCCGGGTATATCTTCTGGGCTTTATTTCATTAATTGTAAAGGTGTTGAGCATAGGATAATTAATTGAATACATTAAAGGAAAGTTCTGGCTTTTCCTCTAGAAGAAAGCCAGAATCCTTGTCCATGAAGCAATGATTTATTATTTATTTATATTAATGTCTGTCTTCCCCTCTAGACTATAAGCTCATTGTGGGCAGGGAATGTGTCTGTCATATGTCACGGGGGGAGGGCCGTGGCTCAGTAGAAAGAGCACGGGCTTTGGAGTCAGAGATCATGGGTTCGAATCCCGGCTTTCCCACTTGTCAGCTGTGTGACTTTGGGCAAGTCACTTAACTTCTCTGTGCCTCAGTGACCTCATCTGTAAAATGGGGATTAAGACTGTGAGCCCCACGTGGGACAACCTGATTCCCTTGTGTCTATCCCAGTGTTTAGAACAGTGCTCGGTGCATAGTAAGCGCTTAACAAATACCAACGTTATTATTATTATTATATTGTGTTGTACTCTCCCAAGTGCATTATACAGTGCTGTGTACATAGTATTGTTGTAATTATTTCTGTGCTGTTTGGCCTCCGTACCCAAATTACCTTCCCTTAATGACCAAAATGATGCTTCAACAACACCCTCTCTATGGAACTCAATTCACTCACTCTTCTATCTCCTCATATCACTAACGTACAGCCCTGGATCACCTCCGGTCGGCTTCCTTCACTCTTGTGCACGAGCCGCAGAGCACTGCTGGCGGGAATCTAGATATCAGTTGCCAACCTCATCTGCTTCAAGTTTATCCTTACTTGCTTTAACTCTGCCTAGCAAAATTATTTTTCCATCCTTATTGACACCCATGCCCTTTCCCCTTGCCAGCTGTTCCAGATGTTTAACTCCCTCCTCCCACTTCCTCCATCTCTTGACCCTAATGACCTGGCCTCTTATTTTCTTGAGAAACTGGCTATTATTCATATGAGACAGACAGTTACTCTCCTCCACTTCACAGCTTTATTGAAGACACATCTCCTTCAAGAGACCTTCCCCCACTAAACCCTCTTTTCCTTTTCTTCCAGTCCCTCCTGCATCTCCCTGACTTGCTCCCTGTATTCATCACCGCTCCCAGCCCCTCAGGACCTATGCTCCTATCCATACTTTGTTTATATTAATGTCTGTCTCCCCTTCTACACTGTAAGCTTGTGGATTGGGAATGTGTCTTTTATATTGTTCTATTGTACGCTACCAAGCACTTTAGTACAGTGCTCTGCACACAAGGGCTCAGTAAATACAATTGATTGAGAGACAAATGGTCAATAAATACAATTGATTGATTGAGCCCTTGTCTTTTCCAGACTTGAGATCTCTCCCCCTCCCTCCTTTGTCAGACTTGCCCAGGGCCTTACAAGTGACTAGTGCTGAAAGGTAATGGACCCCTGGTTAATATAGAACCCAAAGTATGCTTCATGTGATGATAAATCCCAGCAGGACACCTGGAAAACTGCATGTAAGAGTCAGCTTACCTGAGTGATTGCTTCCTCACACACCTGGGTATAGGCAAGTGAGACTTTACTTATGGGATTTATCTTGGACCAGGCCGGTCTCTGGAATTTTGGCCCATGCAGCACTCTAATGTAGGCTCCAGGTTAAGAAATGAGTAGTCAGATTGGGATTTGAATCCCTCTACTGCCAGTGAAAAAGCCAGTTTTACTAAATGACAGGAGAAAAGAAATATTAGGTTGATGGGCTTGGAAAGTGTCATGATTGAAAAGGAATTCTTATAAGGTAATTTGAGAATTAAATGAAGAATTGGATTGAAAATGGATCATTTTTATACAAATTGCTTCATTTCTTTTAAAGTTTTGGTTGTTAAGACCATTTAACATCTGGATCACAAATTAATACGTAAGCTTGTCCGGTTAATAGTGATTTCAACAGTCTCCACTGAAGTGTGAAGGATGGCAGAGCATAACATTACCATCTGCTGCTCTCATTGAAGAGAGGTGTGAAATGACTGAGAATAGGGAAAGAAGCCATTTTTCTCAGCTTGGGATCTATCAGTTGTGCTATGAGGGTAATGGAGCCTTTCTTGCAACAGAAAAGGTGTGGCCAACTCGGGCCCTTTTCCTGGAAATCCAGATGCTTTCCATTCATAGACATTACTAAGATCTCAGTTGAGTTTTCAGATCCTACTTCTCGTTCTGTTCAGTGAGTGTTTCTGACATTTAAATAAACATCTTGACATAACAATACACCTGTTTACATGTAAATCTTCTAGAAAAGGAACCATAAAAATTAGTGCAGTGGCAGATTGTATAACTCTAAGGAGTGCATTCATAAATTTATAGTTCCTTGTCAGAGTGCTGAAAAGTAGCAAGACTTGGTTAATGCAGTGGAGGTACTTCAATTAAGGGGAGCACTGCCCTGATCTGGTTATGAGAACAACAGATCTGATTTCTGCTCCTTTTATTTTACTGGATTATGCATATAGAATGGCAATACTTTTGCTACAGCAGGCTTCAGGATGAAGTGGAGCATACCGCTCAGTCCAGAGTTGGGAGAACGATGGAAAGTCCTCAGACTTCTGACTCCTGGAATGGCAGAGCTTCCAGTTTGGGGATCCTGTCACCTCACAGACTGCCCCATGCCACAGACCAACACTGCCTTGGTCTAGCTATATTTCCAAGGTTTGGAGAGGATACGTCTGGCATGGAATTTGGGAGGGAAAGCATCAGAGAATGAGTAATAATGACAATTGTGGAATTTATTATTTTTGTTATCAAGTGCTGTCCAGTTGTTTTTGATTCATAGTGATTCTGTGGACCTATTTTTTCTAGAGCGTCCTGTCTTCTGCCATAATCTGTAACCTTGTTAACAGATCTGTTTTCGTTGTTATGGCTCTATCCATCTAGCTGCTGGTCTACCCCTTTGTTGGGTACTTACTATGTGCCAAGAACCATACTAAGTGCTGGGGTAGATGCAAGATGATCAGGTCCCACATGGGGCTCATTGTCTAAGCAGGAGGGAGAACTAATATTGAATCACTGTTTCACAAATGAAGGAACTGAGGGACAGAGAAATTAAGTGACTTGGCCAAGGTCACACAGTAGACAAGTTGTGGAGCCGAGATTAGAACCTAGGTCCTTTGACTACCCCCTCCCAAGCCAGTGCTCGTTCCACTAGGCTGTGCTGATCCTCCCAGTGCATGGCCTAGATGTTAATAATAATAATAATAATGTTGGTATTTGTTAAGTGCTTACTATGTGCCGAGCACTGTTCTAAGCGCTAGGGTAGACACGGGAATCAGGATGTCCCACGTGGGCTCACAGTCTTAATCCCCATTTTACAGATGAGGTAACTGAGGCACAGAGAAGTTAAGTGACTTGCCCACGGTCACACAGCTGACAAGTGGCAGAGCTGGGATTCGAACTCATGACCTCTGACTCCAAAGCCCGTGCTCTTTCCACTGAACCACGCTGCTTCTCCGTTCTGCTCAGAGGCTTCCCTCTGGAACTAGCTTGGGCTCGGGCTTCTATCTCCAGCCTCCCTGGCCTCTTTAGCATCCCCACTTCTGCCAAATTGTACTCTGGCAGTACAGTAAGTGCTCAATAAATATGGTTGAATGAATGAATGTTAGGGATCAATGGGAAGCATAACCAGGAGTCTGCAGTGTCTGAGAAGGTTGCTGGCCTCCAGAGTCAAATTTCTTCTGCACGGTCTGAGCCACGGAGCCGTTTGCCACAAGACCCAAGGCAGTAGTTCCACTCACCCTCATTTCCACTGGCTGGGACTTTTGCAGGTGTTGGGAAATCCATCTATGTTCACATGGAGAAAAGACACGGGAACATGCCACACATCCTTATACCTACAAGAAAGATGGAGGCAAGCATCTGTCCCTTATGTGTCTTTCCCAGGATGGTGTAGCTATTTTACCTTCCCAACTAAAAGGAAAATTTGATTAGTCTTCAGAGCTATCTATCACTTTGCCCACTCCTACCTCACCTCCCTTTTCTCCTTCTTCAGCTCAGCCCACACACTCTGCTCCTCTGGTGCTAACCTTCTCACTGTGCCTCGTTCTTACTTGTTCCGCTATAGACCCTTGGCCCACGTCCTACCTGTGGCCTGAAATGCCCTCCCTCTTCACATCTGCCAAACTAGCACACTTCCCCCCTTCAAAGCCCTACTGAAAGATCACCTTCTCCAGGAGGTCTTCCCAGACTGAGCCCCCTTTTCTTCTGCTCCTCCTCCCCTCCCCATCGCCTTGACTCCCTCTCTCTGCTCTACCCACCTCCCTGCCCCATAACACTTGTGTATTTGTGTATATATTTATTATTCCATGTATTTTATTAATAGTGTGTATATATCGATAATTCTATTTATATTGATGCTATTGATGCCTATCTAGTTGTTTTGTTGTCTGTCTCCCCCCTTTAGACTGTGAACCTGTTGTTGGGTAGGGATTGTCTCTGTTGCTGAATTGTACTTTCCAAGCGCTTAGTACACTTGCTCTGAACACAGTAAGCTCTCAATAAATACAATAGAGTGAATGCATGAATATATATATTTTCCTCCTTTGCAGAAGGATATTTAAATTGACTTTTACCAAAAAGAGGTGTGCTTAAAAAAGCTGTGGAGACTCAGGGTTAAGGATCAGGTGACTTGTGCAAGGCTATTTTATTTGATGAGTTTGTGGAAGTTGTCAAGAAGCAAGAGAAGGGTGTTTTTCCATCAGAAATAAGTTATTTCTAACATCTGCTTTTAAAGAGCAACAGTAAAGGAAGGGGAAGTGTGCTTATGAATGTTGAGTAAGATTGTTTGGGACAGGGAACATGTCTGTCAATTCTATTGTATAGTAGTTTTCTCTAATGCTTAATAGAGTGCTTCTTTGTTAGGTGCTTACTATGTACCAAGAACCATACCAACTGCTGGGATAGATACAAGATAATCAGGTCCCACGTGGGGCTCATTGTCATTGTCAAGTAGGAGGGAGAACTGGTATTGAATCACTATTATGCAAATGAGGGAACTGAGGGACAGTTAAGTGACTTGACCAAGGTCACATATTCATTGTTAAGACCATAAGAATTTTCAGTATTTCTCCTAATTTGTCAAGGGTAATGACTGCAATTCATTTTAAGGAAATTTTTTTGTGGTATTTGTTAAGCACTTATTATCTACCAGGCACTGGGGTAGGTACAAAGTAATCAGGTTGGACACAGTCCATGTCCCGAGTGGAGCTCACAGTCTTAATCTCCATTTTACAGATGAGATAACTGAGATACAGAGAAGTAAAGTGACTTGCCCAGGGTCACACAGCAGACAAGTGGTTGAGCCAGGCTTAGAACCCAGGTCCTTCTGACTCCCAGAGCCATGTTCTATGCACAGGCAACACTGCTTCTCACTTTTAAAACTCAAAAAACAGTAAGGAATCAATGAGAACCAGAATAGTACTATCTGAAAATACAAATCTAGACTGTGGTTACATGTGAATTTTCAAATTACTTTAAGTGCTTAACACCATTATTCGAACCTATTTTCAGTTGACAGGTGATTGATAGACTCTCCTTTTCAGCAGAGGTACATTGGTAAGTTCTTGACGATTGTGGAATTTAGGACTTTGTGTCACTCAGAGTAGTTCAATTTGGAAGATAAAATTTTGTTTGTAGATCATAAGAACCTAAAAAGAAAAGAAAAACAGAAAGACTGTGATGATCTTTGCTACTCCCCCACAGAGACCTCCGCTCTCTTGATCCCATCCATCTTTCCAAAAGCATCTCTCCCCACCTTGCCCCCCTGTCCTCTCTTCCCACTCTCGATGATCAGATATCTGCTCTCAACTCCACCCTCTCTACTCATCTCAACTTTCTCGCCCCACTTTCCCTTCGCCGCACTCACTTCACTAACCCACAGCCCTGGGTCACTGCCTCTGTCCGCCTCCTACGCTCCTATGCTCGAGCTGCCGAGTGCTGCTGGCGAAAGTCCAGGCACCAAGCCGACCTCATACATTTCAAATTTATCCTTTCCTGCCTTAACTCTGCACTCTCCTCCGCCAGGCGAAACTTCTTCCTCCCTCATCGACACCCATGCCCGTCACCCCCGCCAATTGTTCCGGACCTTTAACTCTCTCCTTAGGCCCATTGTTCCTCCCCCCCGATCCCTCATCCCCAATGATCTGGCCACCTACTTCATCACAAAAATTAACACAATCAGGTCTGAGCTACCCAAAGTCACCCCTCCCCCTCTTGCCTCCCCACCCCAACCCTCTCCCCTATTTTCCCATCCTTCCCTGCAGTATCCTCAGAGGAGATCTCCTCCCTCCTCGCAAGTGCCACCCCCTCCACCTGTGCCTCGGACCCCATTCCCACTCACCCTATAAAAACCATCGCCCCTGCCCTCCTCCCCTCCTTAACTTCTATCTTTAACTGCTCACTCTCCAATGGCTTCTTCCCCTCTGCCTTCATACATGCCCATGTCTCCCCCATCCTAAAAAAGCCCTCTCTCGACCCCACTTCCCCTTCCAGTTATCTCCCCATCTCCCTACTACCCTTCCTTTCCAAGATCATAGAACGAGTCATCTACATTCGCTGTTTAGAATTCCTTAACTCCCATTCTCTCCTGGACCCCCTCCAATCTGGCTTCCGTCCCCTCCACTCTACCGAGACTGCTTTCTCTAAGGTCACCCATGACGTCCTTCTTGCCAAATCCAATGGCTCCTACTCTATTCTAATCTTCCTTGACCTCTCAGCTGCCTTTGACACTGTCGATCATCCCCTTCTCCTCCACATCTTATCTCACCTTGGCTTCACCGACTCCTTCCTCTCCTGGTTCTCCTCTTACCTTTCTGGCCGGTCATTCTCGTTCTCCTTTGCAGGCTCCTCCTCCCCCTCCCATCCTCTATCTGTAGGAGTTCCTCAAGGGTCAGTTCTTGTCCCTCTTCTGTTCTCCATCTACACTCACTCCCTTGGTGAACTCATTTGCTCTCACAGCTTCAATTATCATCTCTATGCAGATGACACACAGATCTACATCTCTGCCCCTGTCCTTTCCCCCTCCCTTCAGGCTCGCATCTCCTCCTGCCTCCAGGACATCTCTAGCTGGGTGTCTGCCTGCCACTTAAAACTCAACATGACCAAAACTGAGCTCCTCATCTTCCCTCCCAAGCCCGGTCCTCTCCTTGACTTCCCTATCACCATGGATGGTACGATCATCCTTCCCGTCTCTCAGGCCCGCAACCTCGGTGTCATCTTTGACTTGGCTCTCTCGTTCACCCCACACATCCAATCCGTCACCAAAACCTGCCAGTTCACCTTTATAATATCGTCAAGATCTGCCCTTTCCTCTCCACCCAAATGGCTACCTTACTGCTACAGGCCCTAGTAATATCCCTGCTAGATTACTGTGTCAGCCTTCTCTCTGATCTCCCTTCCTCATCTCTCTCCCCGCTCCAGTCTATTCTTCACTCCGCTGCCCGGCTCATCTTCCTGCAGAAACTCTCTGGGCATGTCCCTCCCCTTCTTAAAAACCTCCAGTGGTTGCCTATCAACCTCCACACAAAACAAAAACTTCTCACTCTAGGCTTCAAGGCTCTCCATCACCTTGCCTCTTCCTACCTCTCCTCCCTTCTCTCTTTCTACTGCCCACCCCGCATGCTCCGCTTCTCTGTCGCCCACCTCCTCACCGTCCCCCATTCTCGCCTACCCCACCATCGTCCCCTGGGCCACATCCTCCCACGGTCCTGGAACGCCCTCCCTCCTCACCTCCACCAAACTAATTCTCTTCCCCTCTTCAAAACCCTACTTAAAGCTCACCTCCAGGAGGCCTTCCCAGACTGAGCTCCCCTTTTCCCTCTGCTCCCTCTGCCCCCCCTTCATCTTTCCACAGCTAAACCCTCTTTTCCCCCCTTTCCCTCTGCTCCTCCCCACTCCCGTCCCATCCCCTCAGCACTGTACCCATCCACTCAACTGTATATTTCTTCATTACCCTATTTATTTTGTTAATGAGATGTACATCACCCTGATTCTATTTATTTGCTACTGTTTTAATGAGATGTTCTTCCCCTTGATTTTATTTATTGCCATTGTTCTTGTCTGTCTGTCTCCCCCGATTAGACTGTATGCCCGTCAAAGGGCAGGGACTGTCTCTATCTGTTACCAATTTGTATATACCAAGCGCTTAGTACAGTGCTCTGCACATAGTAAGCGCTCAATAAATACTATTGAATGAATGAATGAATGATCTATTCCATCAGCCCAGCCTTTTATTTCTGACAGTGGCACCAAAGGAAGCTTGGAGAAACACAGTGACAGTAACTCTCTATGGCCTCCACCCTGATGGTAATGGATATAAAAATGGCCATGATATTTTGCTCTGTTAGCTGACTACTCAGTCACAAACCTATCCAAGTTCTGGAATCCCTTGGGATTTCCAATCTCCTACAATAGCCAAGATGTATACTTTCCATTCTGAGTCAAAAAAAAAAGATCCTTTTATTTGTTTTGAATCTTCAAGCTTCAATGTATAGCTCCCTTCATCGCAATGTTGTGAAATTTAGTGAATAACAATTCTGTATTTTGCCCATTAGCACCCTTCATGATTTTGTAAACTTCAGTAATGTTCCCTCACTTCATTAGTTTTTCATTTTATCATATATTCCTCTAGACTGTAGGCTTGTCCCTCTAGACAGGGAATATGTCTGTTTATTTAGTTTACTTTCCCAAGCACATAGTACAGTGCTCAGCACTCAGTAAGCACTCAATAAATACAGTTGAATGAATGAATTTGCTCTTCCTGAGCCTTTTGTGCCCATTTTAGCCTTCTAAATGATGACCAGAAATGAATGCAGTAAACTGCTATGCTGATATAGTTTCAGGAAATTATATTAACTGCTATACTGAAGTAGTTTCAGGAAAGTTTCAGGAAGAAGCAGCATAGCAGAGTGGATAGAGCATAGACTTGGTAGAAGGTCATGGGTTCTAATTCCGGCTCTGCCACTTGTCTGCTGTGTGACCTTGGGCAAGTCGCTTCACTTCTCTGTGCTTCTGTTACCTCACCTGTAAAATGGGGATTGAGATGGTGAGCCCCATGTGGGACAGGGACTGTATCCAACTCAATTTGCTTGTATCCCAGCACTAAGTACAGTGCCTGGTACATAGTAAGCACTTAACAAACACCATCATTATTATTAGTATAGTGCTGTGTTGCTTTCCTTTGCTATCTGCTAACCAAAACTGAAATATCATCTTTATTACCATCTAGTGGTGACTTCTTTTTCCATGTTAGTTTGGCATAGAAACAGTTTCTTTCTGGAGAAGGATGTCTTTCCTCCAAGATTATGGAATTAATCAGCCATGATTTGGCAAAAGAAAAGAGAGGGAGAGGTCTTTTATAAGTTCTAAATTTGGGATTTAAGACCTATTTAATGTGGCAGCATTTTTATTACAATAGACTCTATTTCAGTTCCTATCATTCACTTTAATTTTTCTATTTAAAGAAAATAAATGAGGTGTTTTCTAGTATTCAGTGAGTTCTCTGGGCCCATTTTGTCCTGGATGTTTCAGTCTGATTACATCTTGTTGTGTTTCAGCATCTTATTTGATTCAAAAAGGAGACTTCAATGCTATTAGATCAGGCTAGTAATAAAGCAAAGGTCAGTAGCTGAAATTGAGGCTAATCCTATTGTTTTATCAGTAGGTTTGCCTTGAGCCAGGTCTGGGACAAAGCTGTAAAACCCAAAATTGATACTGTGTCAATGACGATAGACCAATTCTCTATTAACACAGTTGAAAGAGAGAGTTGGATAACATATATGGGTGATTTAGGGAAGATTCCCCTTTTCATCTGGAGGATCTTGAGGTTGAATTGTTCAGATAGTGTGCTCAGTTCCCCTATTTTTACCTTGTTGGTGGAGTCCTAGGCTTATGGTTATCTGATGGATCTCAAGCTTCAAGTGATGGAAATTTTCAGGTGAATCTAACCTCTTAAAACAGTGTAAGTATACAGGATGGTTACCTAGCCCAAAGCCAACTAGAAATGTTTCCACCCACTTCTGTATGTGAGGGCTATGCTCTCACATATGCTATGCTCTTGTCCCGAGGAAGACTTTCACCATAGTGCCTGTGAGTTCTGGCACCAAATGCAAGCACCCAAGCAGGTCTTTGATGATGTGGCATTCTGAAGCCAAGCAGGCTCACATTGTCAGATAAAGTTCCCTGATACCCCTACTCACATTCTAGATAAAACATACTGAAAACATGCATTGTGGTGCAGTTGACTGTAGATTTATCAGGTTTATTGTTTTCCGAAGTTTGAGTTGGGTTGGCCACAAAACCAAGAGAAGGTAGCAGCGTAATACAATAACTCCCATTAATTAAGAAAAAAAACTACTGGCCCTTTAAAAGAGTTAAGGCAATGAGTACTGTAAATGGAGCTTCCTCCTCTTCTTGCCCTGAATTCCAGAGTGATGAGAGAATTCAACAGGTTATCAGTCCCTGGCTTGAGCTGTGAGAGTTATTAATCCAGTTCAGTTCACTCCCTGAGAACCTTCTCCAAATACCCCCACACCCACAGGGAAGGTCAAGTGTTCAGAAATGCCCCAGTGAGCTGGAGAGGAAGAATCTCGGGTGGGAGTAGGGCTCATGGTTCTTTTATTCGGACCTGAACAGCAAAGAGTCCCCGTGTTTTTTCCCAGGAATTCTGCTCCAGGGCTTTATCAGTCTGGTGCTATTTCCTCAGGTGACCAGGTGGGGGCGCCAAACACAACCCATCAATATGTCTGAATAACGAAACCTCGTAACCTGAGGAGAGATGGGCAAAGTGGAGAAGTTAGGGGAGATGCACTGCGAACACACATATTTTACTTATAAATCTTGCCCAGGTGGGGAACTGAGATCCCTAGTGATTTCCCAGGTGTGACTTGTGGGTATTCCACAAATGGAAGTTGGGTGTATTTCCAGAGACTCTCATGGTGATTTTGAGGATTCTTTACCAATTTTTTTTTCCAATACTCCTTATGGTTAATGAGGGGCTAAGGAGATAGTTTTTAAATCAGTAGAGTGCCAGATATGCAAAACTGTGGTGTCAACTGGCCTGTTTGCAGAACCAGTCTTCGTTGTCAAATCTATAGCAAGATAAATGTAAGAATTTGTGTCTTTCAGGCTTGTCGATATGGACACGTACAACATTTGGAACACTTGCTTTTCTATGGAGCAGATATGGGAGCACAGAATGCCTCTGGGAATACAGCCCTGCACATCTGCGCCCTTTATAATCAGGTTAGTGATACTGTTTTGAATGGGGCATATTTGCTAATCCAACGTACTAGGATTTTCTAGAAAGACAGTTCAAGACAGTGGCCCACTGTGCGTGGTGCAGGAATCGTTTTTATCTAAAGAAAATTTTCATAGAAGATTCTATTTTTTGCTGGTGTTTATTAAACACTTACTAGTGTCAAGCACTGTTCTAAATACTAGGATAAAAGTTTATCAGGTTGGACACAGTCCCTTCCACATATGGGGCTCACAGTCCAAGTAGGAGGAAGATTACTGTCTAAATCCTCATAATGCAAACTCATCATTAGGCCAGGGCTAATGTAGCAGAGATTGTGCGGTGCCAGAAGGAAAAATGGTTTGTATTGTACATGCCACATGCCATTCCTACCTTTGAATGTGGTCACGCATCTCTGACGTCAACATTCTGTCTGATTTGCAGGCTGCAATTTGGGTTTTTCCAGCCCTCTATCCTATACCTCAACAATGCTGCTAGAATATGGGGCTAAAGTGGTGCTCTAGGCCTCCCAGCTGTGGTGTTGTCAGCATCCCTGCAGCTGCCCTTCCCAAAAGCTCTTCAATCATTTGAGGGGTTTTCTGCTGGACACAATCTAATGGGAAAATGATAGTTTTTCCATCAGGCTAATTTTCATACTGGAAATTCTTATTGTACTGAAATGTGACAGAACACTGGTATCCAAATTCTACCAACATTAACTGACCAATGAGCAACATTTTGATAGCGTTTTCCTTGAAAATTTACAATGAGGTTTAGGTTTTCCCCGTCATGAAAATTGTCCTTTGGATCGAAGATGACACCATCAGTCAGTGATGTTTATTGAGCACCTAATGTGTGCAGAGTGCTGTCCTAAAGACTTGGAGTTATGAGGACTCCCCTGCCCACAGCGATGATCCCCCAACACTCAGACTCAGTAGGCAAGGAGATACAGATAGCTTATAATAAGGTCTATTTGCCATTTAGTGCATTTCCTGTATAAATAAAAGAAGCAGGATTCCCCGAAGGAGTTTCATCATTTTAAACTGTGAACCTGTTTCCCAGGTGAAGTCCTTCAAGTTGAGCGAGTCAGCAGCTGCAGTATTGTGCCACCTCGTCTACTGTTAAAATGATTTAAACTGTTAGTTGCCGGCCTAGAGATAAGGGGGTGGAACCAGTGGAGAGAGAAGTGGAACATCTCTATGAGTCTGGCTTCTGCCCCTCCTGCAGTAGCTTGCTGTTCCTCTCTGTCCACTGGGGAGAGAAGGGCCTGAGGTTATGGAGGGGGATGGAGTGACACATGGGACACTGCCCCAAGGAGCCAAGAAACAACGTTGTGAGCCTGCTAGGGACCACCCCCATCCTATGAAGCCAGCTTGCAGCATTGCGAGGCTTGTGAGGAGTGGGGGTAAAGTTTGCAAGGCGTCCCCCCCATTCCCACTCCTTGAGGAGTTGGGATATGGCATTGAAAGGTTTCAGAGAGTGTTCTACAGCAAATAAAAATCACTGACCTTAAATTTCTTCCCACAAGCTGTAAATGACAAGCAGCAATGACAGAGAAAAATTTTGTGTGAGTAGTAGGTGTTCCAATCAATCAGATCCCATCTGCAGGAAATAATCAAAGGGATGTGGCTCATTACCACATCATAAATTCACACTTTCACTTGGTAGAGGACCGTCAGATATTGGTGCCCAGGCACAACCATGATCCAATCAAAAGTACCTGAGGTAATTTGCATCCTTATAGCGTCCTTTTACCACGTGGGTTGCTCCCTTATATGGACCACCAGCAGCAGGTGGGTGGCAGGAGACAGCAGGCTACAGGAAAAAGGAGAGGCTGGCTTAGCCTCCCGCCTTTATACATCCACTGCCTTTGTGTTGTTCTCACTCTCCACACTCAACACTCCACACTTGGAAATCCTCCAGTCACCTCAGACTTAACAGGTCCAAAACAGAACTCCTTATCTTCCCACTCTGTCCTCCCCCTGACTTTCTCATCACTGTAGTCAGCACCACCATCCTTCCTGTCTCACAAGCCCCTAACCCTGGCATTATCCTTGACTCCTCTCTGTCACTAAACCCCACATATTCAATCCACAACCAAATCCTGTCAGTCCAACCTTCACAAGATCGCTACAATCCACCCTTTCCTCTCCATCCAAGCCGCTACCAACATCACTCATCCTATGCCGCCTGGATTCCTGCTTCTGCCTCCTTGCTGACCTCCCAGCATGCTGTCTCTCCCCACTCCAATCCATACTTCACTCTGCTTCCTGGATCATTTTACTACAAAAAATTCCAGGAATGTCACCGTGCTCCTCAAAAAACTCCAGTCGTTGTCCATCCACATCTGTATCAAACAAAAACTCCTCACTATTGGCTTAAAGCACTCTATCACTTTCCCCCCTTGTACCTCACTGCACTTCTTTCTTTCTACAACCCAGCTAACACACTTCACTCCTCTAATGTTAAGCTGCTCACTGTGCCTCGATCTTGACTGTCTTGACACTGACCCGTAGTCCACGTCCTGCCTCTGGCCTGGATTGCCCTCCCTCCTCAAATCCAACAATTACTCTCTCCCTACTTCAAAGCCTTTCCGAAGGCACATCTCCAAGAGGCCGTCCCAGCCTAAACCCCACTTTTCCTCATCTCCCGCTCCCTTCTGCTTCACCCTGACTTGCTCCCTTTGCTCTTCTTTCGCCAATCCCAGCCCCAGAGCACTTATGTACATATCTGTAATTTTATTTATTTGTATTGATATCTGTTGTCCCCCCGTCCCAAACTGTAAGCTCATTGTAGGCAGGAAATGTCACTATTTATTGTAGTGTAGAACTTTCCCAAGAGCCTAGTTCAGTAGTCTAGTAAGCATTCAATAATGTGTCTGAATGAATGAATGGAATCAGCACCTTCTAAATCTGCCCATCCAGTGGTCTCAGGTCTCCCTTATACTGGTGGCTTCAGGTGCTTTCACCTCATTCTTTCCTGTTGACTCTTTAGAGACTCCAAGCTCACACCTTTCACACCTTGTAATCTCCTCTCCTGGATATGAATACAGTTCCTGGATCATGGTGGGGAGGAGGGGCTCTGAGCCCCACAGAAGAGATGATTGGGTCACAAGCTCTAGCTCTCAGCCTGATGGGGCTCCTCCCAACATTCTGGACTGCATGTGATGATCCCCCCCAGATGTTAGCAGAGTCCAGTTTCAAGATCTTGTTGGGGGTCCATCTTTCCATGGATAGCACACATACACACAAAGTCATTCACACACCCAACCTTCATGGGGGTAGTTTACAGGTGACTACCGCCCTCAAGGAATTTACAAAGGAGTGGAGGAGCTTCCTTTAGACTCCATTCATGAGCACGAGTGGTCACTGAGAAAGAATCACATGCACATTAAGCCCATGAAAATGCCACAGTGGAAAAGATCGATTGTGAACCCCATATGAGACAGGGACTGGGTCCAATCTCATAACCCTGCATTTCTCCCAGCACATAGTAAGCACTTCACCAGTGCCAAAATTATTATTATTATTATGATTTTCTTCCCTTCGCCATTTAGGAAGAGCATTGCTCAGATCCCTGTTGAGATTGGAAAGATATGTGCTACAGTCAGCAGAATTCATCATATTTATTGAGCGCTTTCCGTGTCCAGCTTTCTATACTAAGCACTAGGGAGAATACAACATACCAGAATTGGTAAACATGTTCCCTGGTCACAAGATGTTTACAGCCTAGAAGGGAAGACAAATGGTAAAATAAATTATAGATAGGAACAACAGTGGTAAGGGTGGGGTGAATAAAGAGTACAAATCCAAGTGCAAGGGCAGTGCAGAAGGGAAAGGGAGTAGGGGAAATGAGGCTTAGTTGGGGAAGATCTCTTGGAGGAGATGGGATTTTAATGAGGCTTTGAAGGTGGACACAGGGATTGCCTATATGATATGAAGAGGGAGAACATACTCTAGAGTTTTTGCAGTAATCATAATGGTTTGCATCCACATTCACACGTCCAGTCCCCTTGTGCTCAATGTGGTATTGCAAGACAGCTGACGGAGTAAAGCAGCCTGTGGTCACAGAAGAGACCTTATCAGCAGGCACCACTCTACCTTCATCCATTCTTAAGCTATCGTTGAATATGACTCTGAATGAATTAGGATTTGCTGGAATCTTTCTATTTTCTTGCAGAATTCCAGTGAAAGCAAGAAAAAAGAAATGAAAAACAAAACCAGGAGAAATAAAGTTGTGATTTGCACAATCACACAAGATATGGAACAAATAGGGAAATCAGGGCAGAACAGATGCAGGCAAGGGCTAATGTGGTATTTGTGCCTAGCACTCTATTAAGTGTTTGGGTGGAGACAAGCAAATTGGGTTGGACAAAGTCCCCATCCCAATCCCCATTTTACCGATGAGGTAACTGAGGCCCAGAGAAGTAAAGTGATTTGCTCAAGGTCACACAGCAGACAAGTGGCAGAGCCGGGATTAGAACCCATGACCTTCTGACTCCCAGGTCCATGCCTTTTCCATTATGCCATGCTGCTCCTCTAATAATAATAATAATTATGGCATTTGTTAAGCACTTACGATGTGCCAAGCACTGTTCTAAGCACTGGGGGGATACAAGGTAATCACATTGTCCCACGTGGGGCTCACAGTCTTCATCCCCATTTTACAGATGAGGTAACTGAGGCCCAGAGAAGTGAAGTGACTTGCCCAAAGTCAAACAGCTGACAAGCGGCAGAGTCAGGATTAGAACCCATGACCGTCTGACTCCCAAGCCTGTGCTCTATCCACTATGCCATGCTACTGCTTCTAATATGTCAAGGATAGGGAAATATTCATTCAGTCGTATTTATTGAGCACTTACTGTGTGCAGAGCACTGTACTAAGTGCTTGATCACTAAATCTGATGCCAGCAATTGTCTTACCTGTGGATCCACTCCAGTAACCGCTACTTGGATGAGGTGCACCCAGCACCTTTCTCTGTGAGCCATTATTCATCAATTGATCGATCCTATTAAATTCATTCAGTTGTATTTATTGAGCACTTACTGTGTGCAGAGCACTGTACTAAGCTCTTGGAAAGTACAATTCGGCATCAGATAGAGACAGTCCCTATCCAACATTGGGCTATTTAGTGAGTGCTTATTATGTGCAGAGCACTGTGTTAAGCACTTGGGAGAGTACAGTATAACAGAGTTGGTAGAGACATTCCCTGCCCACAGTGAGCTCACAGTCTAGAGGGGGAGACAGACATTAATATAAATAAATACGTTATACAGGTATGTGCACAAGTGCTGCGGGGCTGAAGAGGGATGACTAAAGGGAACAAATCAGAGCAATGTAGGAGGGAGTGGGAAAAGAAGAAATGAGGGCTTAAGCAGGGACGGCCTTCTGGAGGAGATGTTCCTTCAATAAAGCTTTGAATGAGGTAGATCTCATCAGGCCAACAGCTTCCCCCAGTGCTGTTGACTTTGCGTCTGGCCATGCTTCAAGTGACACCATCCTTTCTGGGTCATGGTTGCTCTCACTGCCATGCTGCTTCCCAATCATATAGGGAATAATGAGGTAGAAAAGTTAGAAATACAAAAATTAAAAAAAACAAAACCCAAACCCTAAAACACTGCACTGCACCACTCCAGCCAGGAACCAATAATAATGGAAGCATGCTTGGCCCGGGACAAGGTAAAGGCAGTGGAAGAACACATAAAGACTCAATGGCTTACCCTGCTTATGGATTTCTTGGGGCCCACCTCCCCA
The DNA here is from genome assembly GCF_004115215.2 of Ornithorhynchus anatinus. Lineage (NCBI taxonomy): Eukaryota > Metazoa > Chordata > Mammalia > Monotremata > Ornithorhynchidae > Ornithorhynchus > Ornithorhynchus anatinus. The sequence goes on from NC_041730.1 coordinate 31,441,294, forward strand.
AGCAGACCTGGCATAGATTGGCAGCTTCTGGGCAAGTTGGGAATTGTATTTGTGTTGTGAAGTGTGACATTGATTTTGTTTTGGAGGGGGGTACTTTTTAGAAAGGTGATTTACGCATTTTTGTTCATGGTTCTCTTACGTTTTTTATTTCAGGAGTTTTTCAGTTTTATTGCATTAGGAAAACACAAATCATGAGGAGTGGTTGAGCTAGTAAAACATCTGTTTCAGCATCTGTCTCGTAATTACTGCCTTGGTTGGGGGAATGACGTGTCAAAAAAGATTTCATAATTTTTCATAGTTAAATCTCAACTAGCCTTTGTCGTTAAAGTGTTATTTTTCTGCTCTTGGAATAATTTGAGCTGTTAGCTTCTGAGAACCAGAAGAAGCATGGTCTGATTGAAAGAGCATGGGCCTGGGAGTCAGAGGAACTGGATATTAATCCTGGCTCAGCAAGTTGCCTGCTGTGTGACTTTGGACAAGTCATTTAACTTTTCCTTCTTCAGTTTCCTCATCTGTTAAATGGGGATGAAATACCTGTTCTCTCTCTTACTTAAGCAGCATGGCTCAGTGGAAAGAGCACGGGTTTGGGAGACAGAGATCATGGGTTCAAATCCTGGCTCAGCCACTTGTCAGCTGTGTGACTTTGGGCAAGTCACTTAACTTCTCTGTGCCTCAGTTACCTCATCTGTAAAATGGGGATGAAGATTGTAAGCCCCATGTGAGACAACCTGATCACCTTGTATCCTCTCCAGAGCTTAGAACAGTGCTTTGCACATAGTAAGGGCTTAACAAATACCATTATTATTATTATTATTAACAAATGCCATCTTTATTACTTAGACTTTGAGCCCCAGGTGGGACAGGGACTGTGTCCAACTTGATTTATTTATATCTACCCCAGATCTTAGAACAGTGCTTGAAACAAAGTAAGTACAAAGCAAATACAATAATAACAATAATGATAAAAATTTCATCAGAGAAGAATCTGTGAGTTAATGATTTGGGATTCATTTTTAGAATTATTTATTAAGCAAATTTCCCTGTGTTTGACTACACCTGACCCTCATTTCCCCTCAGCCTTATCGGAAGCATGACTGAAGGAACTATGCTTAGGCCTGGGAGTCAGAAGCAAACAGATTCCTATCTTGGGATCTGAGGCATGATGTGTCACCTTCTGGGCTGATAATAACATGGAGTTAAAGCAATGGAGCTGAAGACCTGGGGTTAACTACAGTCTGTGGTGAATCTGAGGCTCTGAACTGGACAGAATCTCTGGAGATTAGAGCAGATTATACATTATGTGAAAGGTTCTGTTCTCTAAGGCAGTTTTGAAAGGTGGCCTAGTGGAAAGAGCACGATCCCAGGAGCCCGAGGACCTGGGTTCTAACCCCAGCTCTGCCACATGCCTGCTGTGTGACTTTGGGCGAGTCATTTAACTTCTCTCTGCCTCAGTCACCTAGTCTGTAAAATGGGGATTCATAATCTGTTCTCCTTCCTACTTAGATTGTGAGCCCTGTGTGGGACCCAAACTGTGTCTGACCTGTTATCTTGTATTTTCCCCAGTGGTTAGAACAGTGCTTGACATATAGTCAGTACTTAAATACCAGAATTATCATTATTATTAACTATCAAGTCAGGGCTAAAAGTGACCTGCACTTGATATGAACCTAGAGTTGGTTCATACCCCCTTGTGTTCCTCATCCCCCATTGGTCTTTTTTGTCCCACAGTTTTGGGGCTCATTAGGCCTGTAATAACCAGATTCTCGAGGTATGGCATTTTCTATCATATATACTTACATCAGTGGAAGGAACTGTTCTGCAGCTTTACAGTGACATTCATTACCACAGGAAAAACGCATAGTCCTTATTAAATTGCTGCAGCCCCATATGATTTCCAATGAAGAAAAACCCAGCTGGCACTGCAATCTGGGGCACATTTTTCTTTGGCTCTGGGACAGACAATTTTCTGTCCTCTCTGCTCCATCAGAATGAGCCCCCAAACTGACGGAACAGTGGAGTGAGACGCTCCGGTTAAAACTGAGCCCTTCTGGAAATATAAGATTGAAGCTCTCATTCACTGAGCCAACCGGCATTAGGCAGGCAACGTAAGAAATCCCATTACATGGTCAGGCTGATATTCCTTCCATGGCAACATGCTATATCAGAAAGTGGCAACAAGATGCTTGGAGAATCTACATGATGGTTGTCCTCCTTGACATGGATCCCAGTGCTGAAAGATGGGCCCATCTGTCCTCACTACCTTAGTCTTGTCGTATGCTGTTGAGTCGTCTCCGATCCACAGCGACACCACGGACACATCCCTCTCAGAACACCCCACCTCCACCTGCAATCATAATGGTAGTGTATCCGTGGAGTTTTCTTGATAAAAATTTGGAAGTGATTTACCATCGTCTCCTTCCGTGTAGTAAACTTGAGTCTCCACCCTCAAGTCTCTCCCAGACTGCTGTTGCCCAGCACAGGTGAGTTTTGACTTGGAGCAGATTGCCTTACACTTGCTAGCCACTGCCCAAGCTAGGAATGGAATGGTTGTGCCTCGGCTTTACTCTCTCTCCTGTAGTTGAGACTGGTAGAGTATCGGAAACTCTCCAGGTATGACCCTGAGAGGGGCCTCACTACTTAGTCCCTTTCAATCCCTAACTTTCTCACTGGCAACCATTGAGGACCATTTGTCTTTGAATTCATCCAAATTTCTCTGGAACCTATTGATATTTCCAGCATGCGTAACTTAAAATGATGACTAATTCCAGAAAACCCTAACTCGGTGATAGTGAGTTTTTTGTATGTTTCATTCAATCCAACCATTTTCAACTTCAGTAGGAGTCATCTAATTCTCATGTTGTAGAATCTGGTAAACAATAATATAGTCAGTCAATCAATAGTATTTATTGAGCACTTACTATGTTCGGAGCACCATAATAAACACTTGAAAGAGTACATTTCAGCAGTGTTAGCAGACATGTTCCCTGCCCACAGTGAGTTTAGAGTCTAGTGGGGAGACCAACTTTAATATAAATAAATAGCCAATAACACAGTATATCAGTGAATGATGTAGCATTAACATCAATTGATCAATATATTAATATATTAACATGTAATATTGATATAATGTAATCCACATTCCACCCCATTTATAATTGTCCAAACTCCATTATGTCTCTTCTCAACCTCTGCCTTTTTAGGCGATCATCATGAGAAATTTCTGCATTCCATTCTCCATCATCACCATCAGTATTTACTGAGAGCCTACTGTGGGTAGAACATTGCGAGAAGCAGCATACCCTAGTGAATAGAGCACAGATCTGGGAATCAAAAGGACCTAGGTTCTAATCCCAGCTCCTCCACTTGTCTGCTGTGTTACCTTGGGCAACTTTCTACCTCAGATGTCTCATCTGTAAAATAGAGATTAAAACTCTGTGCTCCATGTGGGATAGGAACTGTATCCAATCTGATTAACTTCTTTCTACCCCAGCAGTTAGAACAATGTTTGGCACATAGTATGCACTTAATAAATATTATTGTTATTATTATTATCACTGGCCCTGGCACATGTCCCCTTAATGTTGCTGCTTATTTCAGACTTTTATGTTCTACCTTTTAGTCAATGGGTAGCTATTCTCTCTAATCCCATGATTATTCAATTTATTTTATATAGCTGTGGGGTGGGGATTTTTCAAAAGCTTTTAGAAAATTGAAATATATCATTACCTATTTTTTTCTCACTAGCAACTAGGAAGATACTAATTATGGTATTAAGCACTTACTATCTATCAAGCACTGAGCTCAAGAGTGGTGTAAATATAAAATAATGAGATTGGTCACAATCCCTGACCCCAGCAAGACTCATAATCTAAGAAGTAGGGAAAATAGGTGAATATTTTATCCCCTTTTTGTAGATGACAGAAGTGAGGTACAGAGAGATTAAGTGACTTGCTGAAGGTCACACAACATGCAAATGATGGAGTTGGAAATAGAACCTAAGTCTTCTAACTCCCAGTTCCATGACCTTTTTTTTTTGGCAACTGCATGGGTTTCATAGGATTGTTCAGATGATAAGACAGGAAAATTCCAGACTTGAGTAAATCATAATCAGAAAACTGTGTCCTGACAGGCAAACTGAACTACTGTCCTGGACTTTAAGATTTTTTTGTCAGTTTTCTCCCGCTTACTTATAATCATTCTTCTTCTACTGTATCCCAGCTCGGGTGGTTCTCTCTTTAAAATGCCATCTCACTCCCTTTGCCTCGCTGTCATCTCTCTTGCTGTTCACCTCTTCGTCATGTTCTTCCTCATGTTCTTCATGTTACCTCCTCTTCCTCTTCTGCCTGGAATTCCTTCCCCGTCATACCCCACAGACCACTCCTCCCAGTCTTCAAATCCATCAATCAGTGGTATTTGTTGAATGCTTACTGTGTGCAGGGCACTGTACTCAGCACTTGGGAGAGTACAATTTAACAGAGTTGGTAGAACTGTTACTTGCCCACAATGAGTTTAGAGTCTAGAGGACAAGTTTCAAAGCCCTACTAAAATCAGGTAGCTTTCCTGACTAATCTCTCATCTCCAAACCCTATTCCCCCCTCTACCTAATAACTTGTGTAGACATTTGCCCCACCCTGCTTCCACTCTGTTGCTTCTCCCTTCCTGTCATGTATGTAGTGTTTACCTCCTTAAACTTCTTGAGGACAGGGATTATTTCTACTGTTGTACTCTCTCAAGAGTTTAGTGCGCACAGAGTAAGAACTCAATAAATACTATTGACAGATTTGTAAAAATCTTCAGAATCTCAATGGGATTCCTGGCTTGGAGAATTTTGACTGTGTGGAAAAGGAACTGTTATTTATTGGCAACCAAAGAGATGCACACAATCTCTGCAGTTCCCTTGTCTTTCCCTTGTCTTCTAACTCCTAAACTGTAAGATCATCTTGGGCTGGGGTAGTGTTAGTCAGTCAGTCATATCTATTGAGCACTTACTGTGTGCCTGAGCACTGTACTAAACTCTTGGGAGAGTACACTATAACAATGACAGGCACATTCCCTGCCCACAAAGAGCTTACAATCTAAAGAGAGAGAACTACCAACTACACACTCAGTAAGCACTCAGTAAATACCACTGATTGATTCTCTGTCTTTTTCTTGATAATTGATTCTATGTTTCCTGAGCAATCCCCATATATAGTGAAGAATTAAGGAAATCCTCTCACTGTATTGTTGTGAATATTTTACTCATTGAGAGGTATATAAATATACCATATTAAGATTTTTCTCTTGCTCTTATATTATGGAATCATCTAATTAGGGATTTGATTGTGAACAAGAAATTGGATCTAATCTGCTGACTACCTACACTCCTTTTATGGCATTCAATAAACCACTGAAGGTTAAAATATTGCTGCATATTTATTTTATAGACTGTAAAATGAATTAAATATAAAAGTTCAGTAGACTGCTACATTTTGTTAAAATAAAAGTTTACTGTTGTTTTAAAGAAGGCATTGAAGTTAGTTTTCCTATTTAATTGTCATAGTATGCTTTTTGGAATCCAATCTCATTTTCCTAAATTAACACTTGCTTACCTAATAACTTGATCTGTAGATTTATTGAGTACCTGTCTCCCTCTCTAGACTGTAAGCTTCTTGTGGGCAGGCAACCTATCAACTCTATCATATTCTGCTCACCCAAGCACTTAGTACAGTGCTCTGTAAGTAGTAAGTGCTCAATAAATATAATTGACTACCAACTACATGCAAAACATTGTACTAAGCACTTGGGAGAATGCAAGAGCCTTGCAACTACCTGGGGAGAGAGACATAAAATGAATTATACATTTGTGGAAAAAGAGAATTCAGAGATGGTTATGTGCTTGAACTCTCATCTCTCTGGCAAAATTATTTCTCCATCCTTATTGACACCCATGTCCGTTGCCCTTGCCAGTTGTCCCAGATGTTCAGCTCCTCCCTCAAACCCTCCGGTGGTTGCCCATCCACATCTGAATCAAGTGGAAACTCCTTTCCATTGGCTTTAAAGCACTCATTCACCTTTCCCCCTCCTACCGCACCTCACTGCTCTCCTACTACAACCCAGCCAACTTGCTTCACTCCTCTAATGCCAACCTGCTCAATGTACCTCGATCTCATGTATCTCACCCATGTCCTGCCTCTGACCTGGAACACTCTCCCTCTTATCTGACAATCACTATCCTGACCTTCAAAGCCTTACTGAAGGTACAGATGTACCAAGAGGCTTTCCCTGACTAAGACCTCATTTCCTCTTTTCCCACTGCCTTCTGCATCACCCTGACTTGCTCCCTTTATTCACCTCTCATTCTTCCACCCACAGCCCTTCCCCACAGCACTTATATACACGTCTGTAATTTCTGTTTTCCTCTCCATCTAGACTATAAGTTTGTTGTGGGCAGAGAATATGTTTGTTATATTATTGTGTTGTTCTCTCCCAAGTACTTCATACAGTGCCCTGCACACAGTGAGCACTCAATAAATATAATTGATTGAGTGGATGAATAAGGACTATATAATAATAGGGTATATAAGGAATGCATAGAAATGCCATAGGTGGATGGGAGGGCATTCAGGCATGGTTTGCGCAAAAGTCCTGAGCAGTTAGTAGAGGGCATATGGCTTGGAGTGAAGAACAATTTATTCAGTTGTATTTATTGAGCATTCACTGTGTGCAGAACAGTGTACGAAGCACCTGGGAGAGTACAATGCAACAATATACAGACACATTCCCTTCCCACAGTGAACTTACAGTCTAGAGTTGCAGAGGCCTGGAGGAGTTGTGGTCAGGCAGAAGGACTCTGAAAATGTGGGGTGTTGGAGTCAGGCAGCTTTGAAGAAGGAAGGAAAGACTTCCAAGTGGGAGAAAGGGCATGAGAAAGGTTTCAGAGGTAGGAGAAGTAAGAATAAGATGCAGTGAAGAGGTGAGCTTGAGAGGAATGAAGATAGCTGAAGTATCATGGGAGACGGAGATGGACAAATCTGAGAGAGCTGATGGAGTCCCCCTTAAAGCCACTGGTCAGGAGTTTCTGCAGAAAATGGTGAGAATGGGTTCCTTTTGAAGGTTTTTGAGGATTGGGGATGTGTATAGAATGTTTTAGAAAAATAATCTTGGTAATACAGAATGAAGTAAAGACTGGAGAAGGGAGAAATTGGAGACAGGACGATCAGTGAGACTTGTTTAGTGAGGTCACAGTCAAACCATCAGTGATATTTACTGAGTATTTAATATCAATCAAGGATATTTACTGAGTATTTACTGTGTGTAGAGCACTGTACTAGTCTAGTCATGAGGTGATGAGTGCATTCATCAGGGTGATACTGGGAAATGTTATGAATGAAAAAATAACAGGATTTAGTGGCAGACTGAACATAAGGTGTCTAAGATATTACCAAAGTTGTGGCCTTTGGAGACAGGGAAGGTGATTGTATTTTAAACTGAGATGGAAAAGTTAGGGGAGGAGTGAACTCTCCAACTGGGTGTAGAGGGAGAAGAGGACCCATGACTGAGCCTTGAGGATCACCCACAGTTAAGGGGTGAGAGAAGAAAGAGGAGCCAATAAATCAGATGGAGGAGGAGTATCGGGGGGTAAAACGAGAACTAAAAGAAACCTTTGTTGGTAAATGAAAACTAGTGTTTCAAGGAGGATTAGGATAGAGACTGTAGGGTTTGGTGGTGGAAGTGATATTATAGTTAGTATTAGAGAAGGACCTGTGGGTATTTGCCCTTACTAAGGGTTTTTTTATTCTTTTAATCTTGCTGCCGACCCCTTACCCATTTCCTCCCTCTGGCCTGGAACACCTTTCCTCTGCAAATCCAACAGACAATTACTCTCCCCTTGCTTCAAGACATATTGAAGGCACATTTGTTCCAAGAGGCCTTCCTTGACTAGGCCCCCCTTTCCTCTTCTCTCACTCCCTTCTGTATGGCCCTAACTAGCTCCCTTTATTTATTCCCCCTCCCAGTCCCACAGCACTTATATGCATATCTGTAATTTATTTATTGATATTACATCTGTCCCCCCTCTAGACAGTAAGCTTGTTGTGGGCAGGGAATTGTGTCTGTTATATTGTTGTATTTTACTATCCCAAGTGCTTAGTACAGTGCTCTGCACACAGAAGTCACTAAATGTGATTGAATGAATGAAACCATTGGAGACTCCACCGAGTGCAAGTGAAGCGAAGAGGGTTAAGGAGGAAGTCGGAGAAAAAGAAGTGGATGTAGTGGCTTTGACCCTCTGTTGGAGAAGTTTGGACAGAAAGGGAGGTGATAGCTAAGTGGTAGTGCAGTGGAATTCAGAGACGAAGGCTTTTATAAATATAGGGGAGCCTTGAGGGTGTATTTGTATCTCAACTTCCTGTTTGTGGAAATAAATGAATAGACAGTGAGGTTACCTGCCAAATAACTGTCAGGGATCACTTTTAATGAGAAATGGTTAAGGCTTATTTAAACAGTTTTCACTGCTTTTACTGTAGGCTTAAGTAAATAACTTAGCACAGAAAAGTGAGCCTAGTGACAGACATTGTCCATTTCTCATTTTATGGACTGGTTATCTATGATAAAAGTACTCTAGAGACTTTTATTGGGAAAGTCCATAATTTGAGAATAGATACCTCACAGATAATTCTAAAAGAAAAATTCTTAAGATTATAAGTAGTAGCAGCAGATATGGTAATGGTCTTTGAGAGTTTACTATGTGCAGAGGAATGCACCAAGTATTTGGGAGAGGACAGAGTTAGCAGACACTTTCCCTGCCCACAGTGATCTTATAGTCTTTAGTAGAATAAGACATTTATCAATCAATCTTATTTATTGAACACTTACTGTATGCAGAGCATTGTACTAAGCACTTGGGAGAATAGAACACAGTAATAATAGACACATTCCTGGCCCACAAAGAGCTTACAGTCGAGATTCCTACATAAGGCATGTTTAAATTGTTAAGTAATATGCTAACTTGTCTAGAAAACCATCCTAATAAAAACTGTTGAGGAGACTAGCCCCAAATGTTTTGTGTTTGAAAGCACCATGGAAAATTCAAAGGTTAAAAAGTGTTAGAATGATCTGTTGAATCCTACACGGTAATATTGGTGATTTCCAAACAGACTGGACGTACTGTGGGCCCCACGTGGGACAAGGGACTATTTCTGTCATGATTAATTGTATCCAGCCCAGTGATTAGAACAGTGCTTGACACAGAGGAAGTGCTTAACAAATGCCAGAGTTAAATTGAACAGACTTTATAAATATCTATATTTCTATATATGTATATATGAACTGGCTGTGGGGAATTTTGTGCCTCTTTGAAGTATGGTAAATAGTACAGAGGTTAATGAATTTTGTTAATGCTGATCCAGGAAAAACAATCCCATTATAGACCAAGTGGAACATTATTAGTCTTGGAGTGTGGTCATGTAGGTGAACAGGCATGGCATGAAAATATTTGTTCCTTATCATTTTTACCTAACGAGACACCTTCCTTTTTTGGGGTGAGAGAGGAGAGGAAAAGGTTGGAAAGTGGTTAAGGCTGTTTCATGTTCCTGGAGCTGCTGAGAATGCCAAAGGAACCTCTAAACCTTTTGTACTTTCTACATGTATCCATCAATTAGTGATGGATTGAGTCATTACTGTGTGCTGAGCATTGTACTGAGCGCTAGGGAGAGTACAGTACAATAGAGTTGCTAGACAAGTTCCCTGCCCACAAGGAGATGGAGGCGTGTGCTCTAACTGGAATAACCCTCCCTCCCTGCTTAGAAACAACATGATGTAGTGGCTAAGGCACAGGCCTTGGAGTCAGAAGGAGTTCAAGTCAGTTTGAATCCCACCACTTGTCTTGCTGTGTGGTCTTGGGCAAGTCATGTACCTTCTCTGTGAGCTGTGAAGGACTGTAAACACTATGAGGAACCGAAACTGCATCTGACCCGTTTTGTTTGTATCCACCCCAGCGCTTAGTACAGTGCCTGGTACATAGTAATTAACAAATGCCACAATTATTATTATTATTATTAGGAGACAAGCATCAGTACTACAGCCTTTCCTACTCCTCCCCATCAGACCTTTCTCGGGCATATTAAAAAGATGTTAGGAGAGTAAACCAGCAGTGGCCATCAAGGCAGGTTGTTGGCCAAATTTGCCAAGAGCTGTTGCTTGCCTATCCTGCTATTAATCATGCCCCCAGTCAGTGCTATGAGCTGACTCTGCTGGGTCCTCGCAAGGAGTGTGTATAGTTAGATCTTACACTAATGGTTGGACTGGTGTGGTGATAGGAGTTTTCTTCCCTCCCCCTTCCAAGTTAAGACAAAGCCGGCTGAGGGAGTTTGTGGGGGAGAAGGAGCAGGAAAGGCTGCCCAATCCTGTTTCTGACCTGGATGCTCTGTTGACCTGGATCTCATTTCCAAACTAGGGTCAGGTCTATCTGGATATAGTTGAAAGGTGCAGTGGGATTCAGAGGGATGTATGTACCTCTCATCTAGTCTAAAGCGTGGCTCAGTGGAAAGAGCCCGGGCTTTGGAGTCAGAGGTCATGAGTTCAAATCCCGGCTCTGACACTTGCCAGCTGTGTGACTGTGGGCAAGTCGCTTCACTTCTCTGTGCCTCAGTTACCTCATCTGTAAAATGGGGATGAAGTCAGTGAGCCCCACGTGGGACAACCTGATTCCCCTGTGTCTGAGAAGCAGCGTGGCTCAGTGGAAAGAGCACGGGCTTTGGAGTCAGAGGTCATGGGTTCGAATCCCGGATCGGCCACTTGTCAGCTGTGTGACTTTGGGCAAGTCACTTAACTTCTCGGTCCCTCAGTTACCTCATCTGTAAAATGGGGATTAAGACTGTGAGCCCCACTTGGGACAACCTGATTCCCCTGTGTCTACCCCAGCGCTTAGAACAGTGCTCAGCACATAGTAAGCGCTTAACAAATACCAGCATTATTATTATTATTGTTACCCCAGCGCTTAGAACAGTGCTCTGCACATAGTAAGCGCTTAACAAATACCATCATTATTACAAAACCATTGGTAAGATTCTGTTAGTTTTAGATGTCAGAGAGTTTGCTGTATAATGAAAATGTGATAAAAAATTTTCGGAATGCTGTAATTTTGGGCTAGTTATAAGATGTATACTTTAAAAATATTCGGGGATATTGTATACATGTAGAGATCATGAAAGTGCCAAAATGTTTATTAAACTATGATATACTTACAGGATGATTCATAATGAATTTTCTCAAGGCATTTTTCCTAAAAGTGATTTTCTTCAGTATATAATGCTGAAGCAAAATAATTATATATTAAGCATTGGAAATTTTCATTCAATGATAAATGTTTTCTTCTGTAGCTCAGCATATTTAATTTTTTATTTTCCAGATGCAATTTCTGGCTTGTTCTTTTACCAATGCCATAAAAAGTTATAAAGATTTCTTTTTTATATCCCAGCTGCTGTAGCAATACATCTAAGTCCTTTTCTGCATGAAAATCATAAATTGGATAGTGCTTTGTTTAACAGATTTGTATTTAAGAATGATAAAGCTTTTTTATTTTTTTTTAAACTAATTCATAGAGGTGCATAAAAATTGCATTCAGATCTTAAAATACAAACACTGTTTTACTTTATTTCTGTCAATTTCTCTGCCATGAACCCATTTTGCTTTTCATAATTCACATATATTGTCTGATCTCCCCTTAAATAATCATGCATATCCAGTTTCCCCAAAGACATTAATGCGGATAACACATTTTAACTGCAGTTCATGATTCTTGATTTTAAAAGTATCACCTCACTTTCTTCACATGTTAAAAACTCATCGTCCAATCATGCAACTCGTTGGTTTTTAGTATCCCCAACTCTATGGCCATTTGGCAGTTTGATATATGATATTGTACTTCAATAGAAGATATAAGATCTCCTCACAACCAACAAGAGGCAAGGCTAATCAGTGTTGCTCTGACTTTCATATTTACCTTTTATACCCAAAACTTTTCCTGCATGGCCAACCATAATTACACCTGGCCAGGTAGGACATCTGCCTAATGGGTCCCATTCTCTTAGCAGGAATTCTAGAGTAAAATGAATCTAAACTTGTATTGGAAAGCCAGCTCATGCTCTTCATTCCAGGCAATTCTCCACATTACTCTTTCTCCTCACATGTTCCTTATATATACAGTTATGTCCTTTTGCAGTTTTGCTAAGCCATGGCTAATAATAAATAATAAATTTGGTATTTTTAATGGTATTTTTTAAGTGCTTAATGTGCCATGCACGGTTCTATGCACTGGGCTAGAAACAAGCTAATCACTTTGGACAGAGTCTATGTCCCACATGGGGTTCACAGTCTTAATCTGCATTTTACAGATTAGGTAACTGAGGCACGGAGAAGTTATGTGACTTGCCCAAGGTCACACAGCAGACAAGTGGCACCACTGAGATTAGAATACAGGTCCTTCTGACTCCCAGTCCATTCCTCATTCACTAGGCCACACTGCTTCTTCTATTTAGGAGTTTACTCTATGCCACACACTGTACTAACTGCTGGAGTAGATACAAAATAATCAGGTCAGACACAGTAATTGCCCCCATGTGGGGATCGCAGTCTAAGTAGGAGGGAGAACAGGAATTGATTTCCCCAAATTACAGATGAGGAAACAGGTGTAGAAAAATTCAGTGATTTGCCCAAGGTCACAACAGACAAGTGCCAGATCTGAATTAGAGTCCAGGTTCTTTGATTCCCAGGCCTGTGCTCTTTCCTCAAAAGACATTCCTAGTATTGCCATCTGAAATAAAGGCTTAGTGGGGAAAACCTTTTGGAGAAGGTGTGATTTTAAAAAGGCTTTAAAGGCAGGGAGATAGGTGGTCTTTTGTATATAAAGGAGGAGGGAGTTCCAGGCTGCAGGAGTTAGTAGCAAGTTAAACGAGATCGAGGTATAGTGCGCAGGGTGGTGTTAGAGAAGGAGCATCTGCAGGCTAGAAATAGGAAATCAGCGAAATAAGGTAGAAGAGTGAGAGTTGATTGAGTGCTTTAAAACCGATGACAAGAAGTTTCTGTCTGATGCAGAGATGGATGGTGAAACACTTGAGGTTCTTTATATGTGAGGAGACATGGACAGAATGTTTTTTAGAAAAATGACCCTACAGCAGGGTGAAGAAAGGACTAGATTGGGGAGAGCCAGAGGCAGGGAAATGTGATGCATTAGTCAAGGTGGGATATGATGATTGCTTGGATTAGCAAGGTAATTGAGTGGGAGTGGTTGGATTGAATTTTTTATGGACATGGATCGTGTCCGTGAACTCTACTGTATTGTACTCTCCCAAGTGCTTAGTACAGTGCTCTGACTGGGTGGCCCTCAGGGATAGTTCAACACTGCTACATCATATTTATTTGATTTTGCTATTTATTTATCCACTGAGTTATTTATTTTTACTTTGATGTTCTTTTAACTCATTTATATTCACCGATTTTCCTGCTTGTCTTTCCTATTCAATTTTAGGCTCTTTGATCACAGGGATGGTGTCCTTTCACTTCTTTTGTATGTTCCTCCGGGACCTAGTGTTTCTGTAGTTAGTAAATATTGTTGATGATATTGCTCAAAAAGAGTTTGGGACAGATTAAATCAAAATACAATATTTATAGATTAACTAACATTACAAATGTTACAAGTGGAAAAGTATCATGGCTTCGTAGAAGAAGCATGGGGCAGGAAGTCATAAGCCCCATGTTCTAATCCCAACTCTGCCAATTAACTGTGTGGCCTTGGACAGGAGATTTAATTTCTCTGTCCCTCAGTTTTATCTGCCAAATGAGGATTAAGTCCTTGTTTTCACTCCTGTTTTAACCATGGGCCCCATGTGGGACAGGGATGTGTCCAATCTGATTAATCTTCATCTACCCTGTCATTTAGAACAGTGCTTGACAAACAGTAAGTGCTTAACAAACACTGTAATTATTATAATTAAGTGTTAATACAACATATAGTGTTTACATTTTTACCATTCAGTAGAGTGTTCCTCTCTAATTCAGCTGTTTGTCACCATCATGAACTGTTCTTCATTATGTAGTTTTCTAGTGCTTACTTCACCAGGCACTAGATCTTGCTGACTGAACATGCAGCCAAATCATCATCTACATTTTCATCAGTATATTTTGAATGCTTATAGGGTGTTCTTCTCTAATTCAGCTGTTTGTCACCATCGTGAACTGTTCTTCATTATGTAGTTCTCCAGTGCTTACTTCACCAGGCACTATATCTTGCTGACTGAACACGCAGCCAAATCATCATCAACATTTATTTTGATGCTTATTGTGTACAAATTGCTGCTGTGGGTGTTCAGGAACATGTAGTAGAAGTAAGACAACTCTTTCCCCTGAGAAGCTAATAATCTAAAGAAGGAAAAAGTAGTTATAAACTGCAAACAGATAATATGGAAAGAGTAAAACCATAAAAACAGATGATACAAAGCAAAGTAGGTTATTAAATGTTGGTCAATCAATGATATTTACTGAGTGCTTACTGTGTGCAGGGCATGGTACTATGCCCTTGTGAAAGTACAAAACAATAACGTTGGTAGAGGCAGTCCCCTGCCCACAAGGAGTTTACATCTTGTTGATGTAGTGTCGTAACCAGAGAGGTAGACATTAATTTCGGGCTGCCTTTTGGAATAGGTGGTTTTAAGGAAGGTTCTGAAAAAGAGAAGGGGTGTAGGTTGGCTGGCTAGAGTGAGGACGAAGTTTCATGCAGGAAGAAAGGCGTGAGCAATGGTTTGGAGACAGGAGAGTCGAGAACAAGGTACACCTGTTAATTTGGGATGTGTAGCATGTCATCTGGTTAGTAGCAGGAGCAGATTAGTAGCAGAATAAATAGGATAGATAAGTAAGAAGGGGCAGCAGGTGGAGAGCATTGAGACAGTACTCACTGTAACACAGATCCAATAGATGGCATACATAGGGAGGGCTAGCAGCCCCTGAAAATGAAATGAGATTAAGTTCAGTGGAAATAGTCTCATAAAGAATGGTCTAACAGTGGGCTGGTGAAGACAACCACAGCAGAGTGAGCGGCCTAGAAGAACTGTTCTCCTGGAGCAGAGGTTTTGGAAGGTCAGCACAGCACCAGACCTACAAGAGGCAAACATAGCATTATAGCAAGGAACTCTGTGATTTCAGTGTGGGGTGGATTGTCAGTTGTTATTGTCAGTTGTTTCAACCACATATCCTGAACTGTAAGTTCCCTGTGGGCAGGGTTCATGTCTACCAAGTCTGCGGTACTGTACTTTTCCCAAGCACCAAAGAAAGCGCTCTGCACACAGTAAGTGCCCAATAAATACCATTGATTGATCGATCCACGCACACACAAACACATATTCACACACACACATACACCAAATAGGTGTTTTCCATCAGTAGTATCGACTACAGAAATAAAGGGCATGTGTGTGTGTTGTGTATGTACGTAGGCCAAATGTTATGTTTATTAGAGTTACCGTACTTTTTCTTTTTAGGGTATTGAAACCACAACCTTTTCTGCAACATATATTTTAACATTTTTTTTCCTTATTTTCAATCCCCAGGACAACTGTGCAAGAGTTATACTGTTTCGAGGGGGCAATAAGGAATTAAAGAATTACAACAGCCAAACTCCATTTCAGGTAATACAGTTCGAACAGCTTTCTGTAAATTATTGCTAGAAACAATTATGAGTTTCTCCAGCTCATATTTTCATGCACAATATTGGATGAATCATAACATCTTAGACATTTATATGGTGAGTGATTATGCCAGAGGAACCTTAATCTTTAATTCCAAAAGCTACTAATATATTGTAGTTTGCCTGATCAGCACATCCTCACTTCCTATTAAGCTAGACGACATGAATAATGCAGAGATTCATCTTGGCAGAGCATTTAAGAAAGCGGCTTTGGACACGGAATAAAGAATCGGGTGCTTTTAATTGTGCAGCTGTTAGAAAATGCTGGCAACACCTCGGGTCTTTTGAATGGAAAAGAAACTTCGTTGAAATGGTTTGAGTAGGTAGTTTTTAGGACACGCAGAGCTTCTCTGGGCTCTACTATAATCTGAAGGTACATCCGGGGTCTTTCAAAGAGGTTTCACATTGTTAATAGTTGCAAGAAACAGGCAGAAAAGTAGATAAGGGGGATAATTTAGAAGAGTCATGACATTAAAATCAGATAAAATGAAACCCTGAACTAGCGTAAGTACTGTGGGTAAGAAGAAATATCTTTGAAGTAAGATTTCATGGGGCTGAGATTGGTCCTGTGCCACAGTTCTGGGACTCTAATTTTATGTCTCTAACAGTTTCACAGCCAAGTGTATTTCCACACTGCATACACGAGCCGCCCAAGCAGCACAGCCCAGGGAAATAATTTGGGCTAGGAGTCAGGACCTCACTCCTAATCTCAGCTCTGCCACTTGCCAGATGTGTGACCTCGGGCAAGTCACATACCTTCTTTGTGCCTCAGTTTCCTCATCTGTAAAGTGGGTATTAAATACCTGTTCTCCCTCCTACGTAAACTTTGAGTCCCACATGCCCCATGCCTGATCTGATTATCTTGTTTTCACTCTAGCATATGTTATTTTGCTTGACACATAGTAAGTAAGCACTTACAAAGCACCTCAATTGTTTTTATTGTTATTATTTTGCATCATTTGCATGGAAAAACATAAAAATAGGGGAAATTAGAAACCAAAAGAAGGGATGAGAAAGAAGTAGCCATGTGGGAAATGTAAAAAAGTTAAATTCTGAGGTTAGAACTAGAGAAACGAATGTAAGACTTTCTGTTGGTAAATTCTGGAGTGGAAAGAACAAGAAATGAGCCTGAAAAACACAGGGACAACCTCTTGCCTCCTCCCCAACAAAAATAACAACCCAAAACAGAGCACCATTGTTGAAGAGGAATACAAGGCAGAAACTGCATGAAGAGTGTAACTAAAAATTCCATAGACTAAGTGTAGTAAGGGTGCTCTAAGTACTTCACTTAATACTGAGATACATGGTCTCAATTCTCACAAATTATAAATTGAGTATAGTGGAGCTTATGGGGAAGCTGATCCTTAAAAATGTTTGATATGACACGCCTCCAGTTGATTGTGCAGCTTTAGTGAGGTCACCTTTGCTTCTTTATATTGCTGTTAAAGAAGAGTAACAATACCAACCTGCTGAGATAGCTGACTTATTACTAGTAAAGCTGCAAGAAAAGCTAACTGAATGTGCATGCCGCTCAACCAAATTTCTTCATCAGTAATCCTCCCCTTGCTTGAGTTCACATGCTTTTTATTGGATTCATCCATTTTGCAGGCTCTTTCAGTGATAGCATCAAATATGAATCCTTGTCTTAAGTCATTATTCCCCCCCCCCATCCATTCCCCTCACCCCTGGGCTGGGTCTCTTTGCATTCACAGTTATGTAAGGTGAGATGATAATTCCCCGGGTATGTGCAGTAGCAGTGGCTCAAGTGGAGTTATCCTTGGGGTTGAAGTGCATCAGAATCATGTGCTGGGACTTTTGCTGGAATTTGTTAGGAATTCTGGCTTCTGTCATACAAGGATTGATTACTATTTTCAATTACTGGAACAAGTGGAAATGTGACTTGTTGAGATTAGTTACATAGCAATATAGCATTTACGTCTTTTATTTGATTGTTAAGCTTTTAGGAAAAATAATGTTGATGAAAATCCATCATCCATATTGAGTCCATGTCAGGATAGACAAATTCTTGTTCACTGTGAAATCCAAAATCCATGCATGAGAGTAGTCTTCATAACTTTCATCACATTTATTCTCCCATAAATTTCCTCAGTAATATTCCCAACTTTAATTTAAAAGTTTTTAAATACTTGAAGAGTGGAAATGTTCTGGGTGATTAAAATGTTCTGAAACTTCTCTGTGATTTTTTGAAGCCAATATGAATATGCATCTTATTTTGGACTTTCACTGTTACATAGTTATTGAAAGTGGTTGTGAGTGGGGAAAAAAAAGAATGGCACCCATAGATTATCCTGGTGAATGGGAGAAAAATTTAGCAATGAGTTTAAGATCACATACAATTCCTGGGTTAATGAGCATATATCCTTCCACTTAAAACACAATTCTTAAGAAACATGATCTTTAGGATGTAAAGGACTCTTTAAATCCAGGCACAAAATTTCTGAAGAATCAATACCTTAAAATGAAATTCCTCAATATACCAATGATAGTGTATTATTTTAAGACTCATCTAGTCATGATGCTCCATAGAGTACTTATAATTATTTGTATTTTCAAAGTTATTTGGGATTATTAGCAACATTAATTTTTCCTGTCTACAGAGAAAGTCTGGCTTATTTTGTCTCCTTCATAACCATACTTTTGCCCTTGGGACTTCTTAAATTAAACCAATGTGAGACTGAGCATGGAATTTCAATGGATTGTCTTTAGCACATAAGGGGAAAAGACTTTTGTCCTAAGGTAACATTATGTAAGACCAATTATTTTGGCCCCAGCAGTTATTGCATGATTTTGATTTTGGGGACAGGGCAGGGGGACGGAGGGGTTGGGAAGAAGGAGAAGAATGATAAAGATTGCTTTTCAGAAGCACTAAATAAACCTGAAGAGAACAAAGAAACCCCTCTTCGTGACTCCTTAAGTGGCATGTGACTGAACTGAAACTACAAAACTGAGAAATTAAAGGAGCTAGTGGGTCAATGTTCATTCTATTCTCAACTCAAGTACTATAACAAGTTTAATTTTAATGTAAAAGCTGCACAAATATTAGTGCTACCCCTCTGGCAAGGAAAATTGTATGTATGTGTAGACGTCGTGTATTTGTAATTAGTTCTTGATCTCTATTGAGGATTATGAGCTTTCTCCTTGGTTAGAGGTTCATTCTTTCTTATAGTGTAATGCTTAAGGGTATTGTTGGGAAAGAACTGGATATTTCTCACCTCTCATTCTACCTCAGTTGCTAAACTACTTGGGATATCTTCACTTCCCTACAACTCAATTTTATTGGCAGAATGAAAGCTTTGTGCTATTGACGTTGAATGAATTTGAGTCTTTGTTTCCAATGGCAGCTGTGGTGAATCTGCCTCATTTTAAAAATATCTCTAAAAGGAAGAAACAGCTTTTGAGGTGGTAGGCAAAATATGTGCTCTATTTCTAAACATAGATTTATTGGCTAGTGTACTTGTGGCCTTGGAAAGAATATAAAACCCAAGCTCTCAGATAAGATAAGGAGTCCAGAAACTTTATTTTTCTGACATCTGATAAAGTTGGCTTTAGGTAAAATCTTCTATAAAAAATCAATGGGCCAATTTAGTTAGTTCTTTGAGTATAACTTTGGATATGCGTTTTTCCTTTCAGATGTTAACTCAAATTTTCACTAGTTGAAGAGACTCGTAATGGGGGCTCTGAAAGAGTAACCACAGAGCATTGGTTTAATCTGGGGGCATTGCTTTTGTGGCACAGTATTGTTATCCAGGATGGAGTGGTACAAATCATGCACTGGAGGGAATAGCTGTGCTAGTGCCAATCCCCAGTTTATGTCTCACCATCTCCATTTGTCCCCAGCAACATGATGCAGGTCCTCAGCTGTTACTGGTTACCTACTTCCAGAGTTCCTTTCCCTGAAGTACCATTTCCTTCCCAAACCTTTGGCTGGGGCTGAACTTTATAGGAATTTGCAGAGGGTCCTGAACATTGACAAACTGATCTGGACTGATAACACAATTATCAGAGAGAAAGGACCGTAGAAAAATGGAGAAAAGGATAGAAAACAGAAACATGGGAAGTACTCAAATATTTGGGCTCCTGCTTACCTATGAAAATAGGTCACTTTCCGTGGCCAAGATATAGGCACCAAATGAGTTACTAAACACCCCAATAATTTGTACTGGGCATTTGAATGGAAGATGAAAGGGCAGAGAGGAGGGTCCCCAGGGGGATGCTATTCCCAGGTAACAGTATGAACCAAGGCCGGTCGGCCCTTAATGGGTGCTAATATCAAGATGAGAAAGTGTCAACAATTCATGGCCACCCATAACCATCACTAACAAATTGAACTCATCTCCTGCTTTTGACTGAGAAAGATACAAAAGAACCAAAATTGTAATTTCTCAGTTTCAGGAGAGGCAGAAATAGCACTTGGCAGCACACTATCAAGCATCATTATTTGGGAACCCACTATCCACCTGAATAGAGAAGAGCTAGAAAATGTGACTCAGAAATTGCTTATTTCACTCAAACCAGGTCAACTACAGGGTTGGGTCTGG
Source organism: Ornithorhynchus anatinus (assembly GCF_004115215.2). Classification (NCBI taxonomy): domain Eukaryota; kingdom Metazoa; phylum Chordata; class Mammalia; order Monotremata; family Ornithorhynchidae; genus Ornithorhynchus; species Ornithorhynchus anatinus. Next base: position 31,461,571 of record NC_041730.1, read on the forward strand.
ACTTTAACTTGGAAGGAAAAGTCCAGTAGTAGGATATAGCCAAATTCTAAAAAAAAATATAAAATAAAAATAAACTTCCTCCCTGGAGTATAATAATAATAATAATTGTGGTATTTGTAAAGTGCTTACTGTGTGCCAGGCACTGAACTAAGCACTGGGTTGGATACAAGAAAATGTATCCAGTCTCTGTCCCACATGGGGTTCACACTCTCGTTCTAATTCTATATGACAGAAGGAATGGCAGTGATCCAGAAAGATCAGGGCTACCTGTAAAGAGTTGGCCATATATTGAGATTACATTATCACCCTGTGTTATAAAGTTTCTTGATTGACAGCACCTGGGTAGGGGTGCTGGAAACATTTTTGATCTTTCAGCTACTACCATTTACCTCTAAAGCAGGAGCTCTGTGCTATTCTCTTCAGCACATATGCCCGTATCATGGTGATACCAGTAGCTATGTTAAGCAGCGGAAGCAATGCCTTGTCAACATTTTTTAGCTCTTAATTATCCTAGCAAAAGGTACATCTACTTTGTAATATTCAGATTGCTAAAAAGTATGAATAACAAGGTCAGGATGCTAAAGCTGAAAAGATCCTAGATTTTGCAGACTCTCAGACCAAAGATTTCTGTGTGTACCTGAAGGGTGTGTATGTACGTACACACACACTCACACACACACACACACACACATTTGTCCTTTATCTCAAATAAATTGCTGCCTCTACTCCATCCTTATCCTACTCAACTACTCAGCTGTCTTTGACACTGTCGACCACCCCCCGGAGTGGCCTAGTAGCAAGAGTATGGGCTTGGGAGTCAGAGGTCGTGGGTTCTAATCCAGGCTCTGCTAGTTGTCAGCCATGTGACTTTGGGCAAGTTACTTAACTTTTCTGTGCCTCAGTAACCTCATCTGTAAAATGGGGATTTTACATGTGAGCCTCATGTGAGACAGGAACTGTGTCCAACCTGATTACCTTGTATCTACCCTAGTGCTTAGAACAGTGCTTGGCACATAGTAAGTGCTTAACAAATACCATAATTATTATTATTAAACATTATCCAACCTCGGTTTCACTGACATTGTCCTCTGTGGGTTCACCTCTTATCTCTCTGGCTACTCATTCTCCATTTCTTTTGAGGGTTCCTCCTCTGCCTCCCACCCTCCTAACTGTGGGTGTTAAACAAGGTTCAGTTCTGGGTCCCCTTCTATGCCGACTTGTTAATAATAATGTTGGTATTTGTTAAGCACTTACTATGTGCAGAGCACTGTTCTAAGCGCTGGGGTAGACACAGGGGAATCAGGTTGTCCCACTTAGGGCTCACAGTCTTCATCCCCATTTTACAGATGAGGTAACTGAGGCACAGAGAAGTGAAGTGACTTGCCCAAGGTCACACAGCAGACAAGTGGCAGAGCTGGGATTCGAACTCATGACCTCTGACTCCAAAGCCCGTGCTCTTTCCACTGAGCCACGCTGCTGCTTGTTCATCCCAAGCGCTTAGTACAGTGCTCTGCACATAGTAAGCGCTCAATAAATACTATTGAATTCTATGCTCCATCTAAGTGCACTCCCTTGGAGAACTCAATCCCATAGCTTCAACTATTATGTCTATGCAGATGATCCCCAAATCTATCTAGTGCTGTTCGTATTCTCTCTTTCTCTCGTCTCACATTTCCTCCTGACTTCAAGACCTCTCTACTTGTATTTCCTTCTGTCATCACAAACTTAACATGTCCAAAACAGAACTCCTCATCTTCCCACCCAAACCCCGTCCTCCTCCTGACTTTCCCCATCACTGCAGACAGCACCACCATCCTTCCTGTCTCAAAGGCCTGTAACCTTGACTCCTCTATCTCATTCAACCCACATATTCAATCTATCACTAAATCCTGTTGGGTCAGTGTTCAGAACATCTCCCCAATCTGCCCTTTCCACTCCATCCAAACTGCTACTGCATTAATCCAAGCATTTATCCTATCCCATCTTGATTGCTGTGTCAGCCTTCTTGCTGACCTCCCTGCCTCCTGCCTCTCCCCACTCCAGTCCATACTTCACTCTATAGCCCAGATCCTTTTTCTACCAAAATGTTCAGTCAATGTTTCCCCGCTCCTCAAGAACCTCCAGTGGTTGCCCATCCACCTCTGCATCAAACAGAAACTCCTTACCATCAGCTTCGAAGCACTCAATCACCTTGCCCCTTCCTACCTCTCCTCACCGCTTTCCTGTTAAAACCCAGCCCTCACAATTCACTCCTCAAATGCCAGCTTACCCACTACCTCGATCTCATTGCCGATCACTCACCCATGTCCTGCCTCTAGCCTGGAACGCCCTCCCTTTCCATATCAGACAGACAATTATTTTCCCCACCTTCAAAGCCTTATTAAAGGCACATCTCCTCCAAGAAGCCTTCCCTGATTATGCCCTCGTTTCCTCTTTTCCCACTCCCTTCTAGGCCACCCGAACTTGCTTCCTCTTTTCACTCCCCCACCCCCACCGCCAACCCCACAACATTTATGCACATATCAATAATTTATTTAGGTTAATGTCTGTCTCTCCCTCTAGACAGTATGCTTGTTGTGGGCAGGGAATATGTCTGTTGTTGTGTTGTATTCTCCCAAGTGCTTAATACAGAGCTCTGCACTCAGTAAGCACTGAATAATTACTGTTATTGACTGCTGATGGTGAAATTTATCTTTTGGTACTTACGTGGTCGAAAGGGACAATTCAGCACCCACTGTCCCAATAACATTATGTACCCACAAAGACTGTCCCTTGCTCAAGTGTCATGCTTATTGTTTGTCACCTCACCTCCACTTGAGCAGCTGCCGAATGAGTCGAAACACTGCATAGATAGTGGGCAGAAGTGTTTTTTAAAATAAAATTATGCACTCTTCTAAAGGGTGCAGTATTAATAATAATAATAATAACTGTGGATTTGTTAAGCGTTTACTATGTGCCAAGCATATGGACTGTTGAAGCCCAACAATGGCAGAGAGATTACCCTGGCATGTGGTAATTAGGAATAGAGTGTCTGTTTAGAGCAGTTGACTCCATCCAAATGACATCTACAGTGGTCCAGTCACTAGTCCTATCTCAACATGGCCTCTTCACTGGTCTCTCTGCTTCCAGCCCCTTCTCCAATTCATACTTCACTCTACTGCCCAGACCATTTTTTATGAAATAGCATTTTGTATACCTCTCTCCACTCCTCAAAAAACCCCAGTGGATACCTATACCTATCAGTCAATTTAATTAAGCACTTACTGTGTGTAGAGCACTAAGTGCTTTAGAAAGTACAATGCACCAGAGTTAGTTGGCACATTTCCTGCCTACCAGGAGTTTACAGTTGAGAAAGGAAGACAGATATTTAAAATATATTACAGATATGTACATAAGTGCCGTGGGGCTGAAGGTGGGGTGACTGTCAATGCTTAAGAAGTAGGGATCCAAGGGCAGAGGCGACACAGAATGGAGGAGTAGTGGACAAGAAGGATTAGTCGGGGTAGGTCTTTTGGAGGAGATGTGATTTTAACAGGGCTTTTAAAGGAGGGAAAGTGGTGGTCTGCCATATTTGAAAGGGTTAGGGGGAACTGGGGCAAGGGGTTGGCAGCAAGGTAAGTGAGATGGAGGTACAGTGGAAGCAGAAACTCCTGATCATTGACTGTGAGGCACTCAGTAAGCTCTTTCCCTCCTACTTGTCTGCAATCTTTTGCCACTGCCACCCAGCTCATCTCTTTGTACCACTCAAGCTAAACCTGATCCCTGGGCCTTGTCCTCTTCACTCCCACAATCTGCCTCTTGCACAAATTCTCCCTCATGCTTTATATCCAGTAGATCTCTTCTCACTCTCCCTATCTTTAAAGCCCTTCTGAAATCACATCTCTTCCAGGAGGTCTTTGCCATTTGATTTTTAATCTTCCATTTGTCCCCAACTGCCACTTCATCAGTTTTGCATCTCCCAAATACTCACAACCCCACGTAACAGCACATTTCTTTATACCCTACTACCTCCTCTTATCTGCAAATTATAGTGTCTGTAAACTCCTTATTGGCAGGGATCATGCCTATTAATTCTGTTGTACTTTCCTAAGTGCTTAATGCAGTGTTCTGCACACAGATCGTCAAAAACACTACTGGTTGATTGACAAAGGTTTTGGGAAGGTAGTAATAGCAGATGGAGAATGGTAAACAGTGACCTGCCCTGCAAATAGCAAAAGCGCCAGCTTGCAACAAGAATAATTCCTTGCAGCTTCATATATTCCTAAAAAATAAAAGAGACTATCAATTGCACAGCCATTTTCTTAGTCCTTTCTGAATACATGTCGACTACATCACCTTCTAACCACAGAAAGCCATTATGTGTGGACATATATGTAAACATACAGTCAATATTCACTAAATGTCACAAAATGTTTTTAGCATAAAATATTGGTAAAATACATTCAGATTTAAAAAATTAATTTGGTATTGCCATTAAAAAATATTTATTCAATCTCAGTAGTCTGCCATTCTTGCTACTGTGATGAAAGTGGTACTAACTTGCACTTCTTAAACTGCCATTTATGTGGGAAACTATTTCCAAGCTGTTTCTTCTTTTGCTATCATGATAGATCTCTATAAATACCCTCTTTATTTTGAACATTTTATAAAACAGATAACAGCACAGTTTAATAATCCCACTTAACATTAAAAGGAAAGTTTAAAAAAAGTATCTGAGTGTAATAAAATAGAATATAATTTTTACATAAAAGGATGAGGGAATTTGCAAAAATCACAATGGGACTTATCCTTTGAGATGTCCTTCTGGTTAAATTTAGAAAATCATATCCAAGAAGAATCCTATGATGCTCTCCCTACCCCTTATATTGTTTGCCCCCAGTGGGAGAGGGTTTGTGTCTGGTTTGATTATCTGAGTGCTAAGCACAGTCCCTGCCCATAGTAAGCAGTTAAAAAAAATACTATAATTATGATGCAACTTCAAGTAGTAGAAATGAGGGAAGCTGGGTTTTTTAATTTGATAAATCATATACTGCATATTATTGCCTTGAAAAACAGATAATTACTGTCCCTGTCAGATCAATTGTATTTATCTTATTGCTCTATCAAATAACCTTGTCTTGGAAGTATAGGACTGCTATTCCACTGCATATAATTAAGTGGGTCTGAATTCTGTGAAAACAATTCAGTTGTATAATAATTGGAATATTTCATGTCATGAACTAATTTGTTCTATCTATGTAGGAATACTGAATAGGAAATTTGAGAGAGGTAGTCAGATGTTTCATTATGTTATGTTCCTGGAAGCTGTCACAACTTCTCTTTGCTTCAATTTCCCCATCTGTAAAATGAGTATAAGAAACCTGCTTTCTCCCTGTTAGGTTGTGATTATCTTGTATCCACCCAAACACTTATCTTAACGCTGAATAATTACCATCATTTTGATTATTGTGAGATGCCATTAACTGAAACACAACTGCATTTTCCATTTCTAAATCAATTTCTAAACTAATAGCATTTTTGGTTCTCTGCTTGGGGTTTACATCAATATCTTGAAAATTTGAAATGAAGTATGGGGAGAGTTTTGCCCCCAAACCAGTCATTGTTCCATATTCCAGGCCTGGGAAGGGAGAAGGTGGGTTTGGGTGATGGGGGATTGGGGAGCAGTGGGTGGAGGGAAGGGGAGTGAAGGGGGGAAAGGAATAGTATATACTTACCTTGCAGGCTCAGGAGCATTGGGGGCAGTTGTATTCCCAGGATTATTAACCAGGAATATGCCTGTGCCTAGTATTGAGGGATGTGAGAGTTTGGAGGCCTGTGTGATCTTTAATTGCTCAAATTATGTCGATAATTCCCTAGTTCTCCTCTTCTCCTTGCCTGTCAAGACTCCAAGCATCTGTTCCTGGTATTGTCCAAGACTGTTTTAAATCTGTGAAGTTCCTTTATTCAACCCCTATTTTCATTTCTATCAGATGGTATAAGGCCCATTTTCCAAGTGTTTTCTTCATCAGACAGTTGTGTCAGGAAACAAACATTAAATTTGGCACTGCCCAAAAATGCAAGACATTTGTTTCCAAGAGAAAACGTCCATTTTGGAAGTAATGTTTTCAAAAGGAAGCAATTATTTCTACCGTTCAGGCTGAAATAAACACTTTCTTTTGGACTGTTGGGACTACCGCGGGTTTTGTACAGTGTCGTTAAAAGATATCTAGGAATGATTTTCATAACTTTTTTTATTTTGGACTATGTCCAGATAGTAGGAATAGTCAATCAGTCCTATTTATTGAGCCCTTATTGTGTGCAGAGCCCTGTAGTAAGTGCTTGGCACATTCCTCATTTTTCTTCCCTCTTAGTCTCCCTTGTTACCTGTTTCTCTTTCCTCTTTTCTAGGTTGGCTTCCTTGAGTTGTTCTGAGATTAATCCCTCTCTGTCTTCTTCATTTTGGTCATGCCATTCTCTCATCATCTTACTGAACACTCATATGTAGTCATAGCTGCAATCAGCTGCTTGTTATTAATTCACTTCTGTTTGGTATTTTCCCTATGTTTACATTCTTTTAACTATTTCAAATACATTGTCCTGTATGTTTTTGACTACTCCATTAGATTTTGAACCTCTGGATGGAAGGAACCATTATTATACACCTACGGTATAGATTATTATACACCTATGGTATAGTCCCAAAGCAACTAGAATGATGATTTGCACATCTCTTGATGTTGATAAGACATTCTCAGACTTTAAAAGCAACAGATAGTAAACAAAAAAAAAGAATCCCTAATAAACACAGAATCTTATGCAAGTTCAGCTTTTGGTTAGGAGTAGTCTACTCTTTATCTTAATGAAGCTCAGAAGTATCATCCTAGGATCATTTGCTGTTAACTGGTCCTCTTGAAATGCTCTTTGAACTAGGACACCCTTCTCCGGCCCTCTGTCCGAGTTCCTGGGATGAATTGATAAAGGAAGTACATCATAAAACAACTGAGGGGACCCCAGAAAATAGCGACACCATCCAACTGAAGGCTTCAAATGCAGGATTAACTACCAGTCCCACCACCCTTTCTGTCCTACCTTCTCCATTCCCTCTGGAACATTTCTTTACTGCATGGAGCACTATTTGGCCAATGGGCAATTCTGATGATGATGGTGTTTCAGCGCTTACTATGTGCCAAGCCTGTTCTAAGTGCTGGGGTAGACACAAAGTAATCAGGTTGTCCTATATGGGGCTCACAATCTTAGTCCCCATTTTACAGAGAAGTAAAGTGACTTGTTTAAAGTCAGACATCTGATAAAGTGGCAGAGCCAGGATTAGAACCCAGGACCTCTGACTCCCAAACCCATGCTCTTTCCACTAAGCCATGGCATCATGTCACTACTACTACTCCTAATGCATAAGAAAACTTTGGGACAGGAACCAGAAATATAATTTGTGGATATAGTCTCCCTTTAATGGGTCATGGTCAGTAGCAAGAAGGGCTCTTCTTTGTATTTTCAGGATTTTCTCATTTTAGAGTTAGGTTTAGTTACCATAGATGGCTGTACCCTATTCAGTCAACTATATCACTCTACTGGTGAAATATTGATTAATCTATTAAATTTTTTTAAATCAAGTAATATATTAAAACATCCCTCGATACTTAAGCATGTAATAATAACCTAAGAAGTCTTCTGACTCACTTTGGTATAAATAGTGAACAACTGTGACAGTTTCTCTCAACACCTACACCTACATTTTTCAGACAATAATGTGAACATTGTAACTGGTTTGACATCAAAGAGGACACATTTTGTTATTGCAATTCTGGAAATAAGATTAGAAAAACAGCCTGTAACCATCAAATATTTTAGTGGGTAGAGCATGGGCCTGGAAGTCAGAAGGACCTAGTTTCTAATTTGGATTCTGCGTCTTGTCTGCAATATGACCTTGGGCAAGTCACTTCACTTCTCTGTGCCTTAGTTGCCTCATCTGTAAAATGGGGAATAAGACTGTGAACCCCATGTAGGACAGGAACGGTGTCCAACCTGATACCTCATCTCTACTCCAGTGCTTAGTACAGTGCCTGGAACATAGCCTTAATAAATACCATAAAAAATATTTGCAGCCAATACTGGGGGCTAAATGGAAAGGTCACAGAGGAAGAGGTAATTTACAGAAGTGACTGAATTGGAAAGAAGCTAGGACCAAGCGAAAGGCAAAGAAAGCTGTAGAAACTACCTGGAATGCACTTGTCCTTGGTTTTCCATTCTTTCAGGCACCATCCCTGTAGTGCTTTTTCTACAAGTCTATATAGCTCAGGTCCTTTCCCTCACCTTCATTGTACTCACTGTTCCTATCCAATTTCAGAATATCCTTGTCTTTGACTTTATTGCTGTTGACCTGTAACTCAGGACTGCTTGAGCACTCTTGCTACAAACTCAAGACCAGATTCCATAAACCATCAGAAAATGTGTTTTCATGAAGACCAAGTAAACAGTCTATACAGAGTGGAAATCAATCAATCAGTGATATTTGAGTGCTCACTATTTGCAAAGCAGTGTACTAAGAACTTGGGAGAGTACAATATAACAGAATTAGCAGGCACAATCCCTGCCCATAGTGAGCATACAGTCTAGAGGAAGACCAGAGGACCAGACTCAGAAGACTAGCGTGAGAGGTTTAGTAATCTCAGTTTTGCAACTGTGATTTTCCATTCCATGATAGCTTTGTGAAATACACTATCTTAGCTTGACTTCTTAATATGACAGAGAAGTAGCATGGCACAGTGGAAAGAGCACGGGCTTTGGAGTCAGGGCTCATGAGTTCGAATCCCAGCTCTGCCACTTGTCAGCTGTGTGACTGTGGGCAAGTCACTTAACTTCTCTGTGCCTCAGTTCCCTCATCTGTAAAATGGGGATTAAGACTGTGAGCCCCACGTGGGACAACCTGATTCCCCTGTGTTTACCCCAGCGCTTAGAACAGTGCTCTGCACATAGTAAGCGCTTAACAAATACCAACATTATTATTAATATGTCAAAATAATAATTGTGATATTTTTAAAGCACTTAGCATGTAGTAATAAAAATAATAACCGTTATGGTATTTATTAAGTGCTTACTATGTTCCAAACACTGCTTTAAGCGCTGGGGTAGATACAACGGTAGTCAGGTGGTCCATGTGGGGCTCACAGTCTTAATCCCCATTTTACAGATGAGGTAATGAGGCACAGAGAAGTTAAGTGACTTGTCCAAGGTCACACAGCAGACATGTGGTGGAGCTGGGATTAGAACCCACGTCCTCTGACTCCCAAGCCTGTACTCTTTCCACTAAGCCACGCTGCTGTGGTATTTGTTAAGAGCTTACTATGTGCCAGGCACTGTTCTAAGCACTGGGGTAGATACAGGGCAATCAGGTTGGACACATTCCCTGTCCCACCTAATAATTATGGTATTTGTTAAGCACATACTATGTGCCAGGTGACATGGGGCTCACGTCTTGATCCCCATTTTACAGATGAAGTAACTGAGGCAAAGAGAAGTTAAGTGACTTGTCCAAGGTCACGTAGCAGACATGTGACAGAGCCAGTATTAGAATCCATGTCCTCTGACTCCCAGGCCTGTGCTCTTTCCATTAGGCCATGCTGCTTCTGATGTGGCACACTATTATTTATGTTTGGTTTCAGATTAACAAAATAAAGAAGGAAAAGATATTTCAAGAGGCGATCTGGATATTTTTGCTCTTGGGTTTTGTTCCCTGTGAACATGAACTTAATGTGTTACTTTCTGGGAAGATGAAAAATAGTTTATTTTTTAAGGAGAGAGTAGGTAATCCTGTGGGGTGCCATGGTTCTTCAAACCCACAGAACTCAATAAGAAACTTGAAATGGAGATGGAAGGTGATCATTGGTAAAAATTATAGCTAGGGACTCACAACTGAGGACCTGAATTTTTCTGGCACCTGAATTTTATAGATCACCTATTTACAGTGATCAAAATGACTGCTTGACTTGCCTCTTCCTTTTGTTTTTGTAGGTACAATGTTGTTAAGACAGATCAGCTATCTCCTAAAATCAAAATGTATCTTATTCCAGTTCATACACTTGGGTGTACCCAGCAAGACTTAAAAAAATATGACAATTATCAGAGCCAGCATGCCTTTTTAAGAGTTAAGTATAAATGAGTAGATCTAAAAATGACAACCTCACACGAGTGGGTGTATTGCTATGTGAGGAGGGAGGAGGGAGGAGGGAGGGAAGCTGTTCCCTCAGCACATAGGGCATGCGATTAACACTAAAGAGCATGTCATTTACCAGCGAGAGGGGAATGAAAATCTAGCAGCAGTCTGTACCGACAAAACTGGAAATACTCAGGCTGCTGCCTTACAGCCTCTACCTTTAGAAAATACTAGTAAAAATGCCCATATTTTGCCCATTTCGGCCACTTGTCTGCTGTGTGATCTTGGGCAAGTCATTTCTCTTCCCTGGGTTCTAACCCCGGCTTCGTCACTTGCCTGCTATGTGACCTTGGGGAAGCCACTTCACTTCTCTTTGCCTCAGTTCCCTCATCTGTAAAATGGGGATGAAGACTGTGAGCCCTTTGTGGGAGAGGGACTGTGTCCCACCTGATTTTCGTGTATCCACCCCAGCTCTTAGTACAGTGTGAGGCACATAGTAAGTACTTAACAAATACCATAATTATTATAATTATTATTCTCTGGGCCTCAGGTCCCTCTAGTTAGTAAAATGGGGATTGATTGACTGTGAGCCCCATGTGGGACAAGGACTGTGTCCACACTATTTGCTTGTATCCACCCCAGTGCTTAGTACAGAGCCTGACACATAGTAAGCGCTTAAATGCCATATTCATTGCATTATTATTTATAATCATTTTCATTCTCTTTCTAGTTATCTTTTCTCTGTTTCTTACCTAGTATTGTCTCCCTCATGTTATTGTTCTCTGATACTCTGTCTCCTGTGTGTGTATGTGTGTATGTCTGTCCGTCTGGGCATCTCTTCAGAGGAGCTCATCTGTTGGTGGGGAAGGCCTAGCTCCAACCCATAATCTGGGGATCTGTTAGCTATCACCTACTTCTGATTTTGTAGGGGAAGGATTCTGTGCTTCCCAATCCCCACCAGAAGCTCAAAGTTTTACCTCTTTCTCCTGCATTCTTCAAACTCAGCGATTTCTCTGTCTCCAGCCTGTGGCTCTGGCTGGTTTCTCAGAGCTATTACTTTTATGGTACTTGTTAAGCACGTACTGTTCTAAGTGCTGGGGTAGATACAAGTTTATCAGGTTGGACATAGTCCCTGTCCCACACGGGGCTCACTGTCTAAATTGGAGGGAGAAGAATTTAATCCCCAGTTTACAGATGAGGTAACTGAGGCACAGAGAAGTTAAATGAATTGCCCAAGGTCGCAGAGCTGGGTTTGGAACCTGGTCCCAGGTTCCATAGTCTTCTCACTAGGCCAAACCACTTTTGTGGAGAATAGTACTGTAAACGGGAGTGGAAATAACTTTGCAGTCCTGTGTTTTCGGTCCACGGTTTAGTTCCTGAGCCAGAGGCTTTATTCATTCATTCTATCATATTTATTGAGCACTTAGTGTGTGCAAAGCACTGTACTAAGCTCTTCAGAGAGTACAATGGAACAACAAACAGACACATTCCCTGCTCACATTCAAGCTCACTAGAGATACCTACCTTTAGATGCCTGAAGTCTAACTGCTGAAAACCCAGGGATTGTAGGTTCTAATGCCACCCTCTGCTCCTAGTGCTCCCAGGATGCAGTCAAGCACCATTAGGAGAGTAAAATCTATTTGAATACCCTCCACTTATACTGAGACATCCTTGGGAAGTTTGCCAATCTGTCTCATTCTGCATTTTTGACAATTGAGGAGAAATGTGTTGATTTTCAAAATGGAGATTAGAACTTGTCAACAATCGACACTGATAAAGGGTTTAATTTCATATGATTTATACATCCCTTGGATTAGTGAGAGAGGGATTATTTAAGCAAAAAAGAGATTTCTAATAGATCCGATGGTAACTGAGCAATAAATTCAAAGCCTGATTTCCACATCCAGGTGAAGGGGAGAGCTGACAATTATCAGGGTAATTCAGGTTCCCAAGTGACTACTGATTTTTAAGAATTGGATTTCTGGAATGTAAAACTTTTGACTAAAAGCATCAGCATACATAGAATGGAAAGTATCTAGTTCACCATCTAATGAAGATTGGGTTTTGTTCCCAAAATATATTTTCTTTCTGCATATGTCCCTGCTTCTTGGGCTGAAAAATTCTGGGAAAACTTGGGAATATTGAATCAAAGTCAATTATTTTTGCCAATTTTTGCTTTAGGGCAATGGTTCCCAAAGTAGGTACCAGGCACACTGATTTTATTTTCTGTAGGCACCACAATCACAGTCTTTCAGACCTCATCGGGAAAGATAACCTACAGTCTCCATTTCCCTTTGCCATTGGGCCCCATTCTGCTTTCTCTGTCGTGGCAAGGTGAGAACAAAGCGATAAAGTGCTTTCCAGACTTTCAGACCATTGGCGCAGCTGTTGTGACTGCTGGACACTGAATAAACCTGCCTGGGTAATGAGGAGCAAGAAATTGGTCCTTCAGTCACAATGTTCTGTAGCTCAAATGATATCTATTCTAGTTCTGGTCTTTTTATGTCTTTCTGATTTGCATTGTTCCACCATTACTTAGGTGTCAGCCTCTTCCACTTAGATTGTGAGGCTCTGTGGGTCAGGGACTATAACTACTTCTCACCCATGTACTATTTGTGGTACAGTATTTTACACACAGTAAGTATTTAATAAGCTTGGCTTAGTGGAAAGAGCATGGGCTTGGGAGTCAGAGGGTGTGGGTTCTAAATCCAGGTCTGCCACTTGTCTGTTGTGTGACCTTGGATAAGCCATTTAACTTCTCTGTGCCTCAGTTCCCTCATCTTTAAAATGGGGATTAAGACTGTGAGCCCCACAAGGGACAACCTGGTTACCTTGTATCTACCCCAGTGCTTAGAACAGTGTTTGGCACATAGTAAGAGCTTAACAAATATCATAACTATTATTATTATTAATAACAACTACATGTCTACTACTACTCCAGTTCAGGATTTGGGGAACTGCCTTTTTATTAGCTTTTATAATTGATACAGAAAGATTACTAGGAAAAGAACCAACTGCTAGTTAAAAAGTAAATATAAGTGATCTGCTAAGAATAAGTCTTCATCTCTTCAAGAAGAACATAACAATATAAGTAATGCCATACTGAGTCAGGCAAGTAGTCCATCCAGTCCAGTACGCTCTCTAGGGCAATGGCAAAGGAAGGGAAATATATTAGTCTTTCTGACCTTGATCCTCATGATAAAGATTTTGACCCTTTAGGGCAGGAACCATATCTTGAATATTGTTCATGCCCTTACAACAGAGATTTCCCCAGATGACTTGCTGAGTAAATACCATCAATTAATTTGGTGGCAACACTTTCCATTTCCAACATTTCTCTCTCTACCTACTTCTGGACCCATTGTCAAAAATGTTATCCAATCTTTTCTGAAGCAATTAATTAGTATAAAGCACTGTACTGAACGCTGGGAAAAAATACAAAAGTGAACTAGTCCTTAGCCCTTTTCGTGTGGGGTTTGGTGATCAACATTGTGTTGCTCAGATTAAATTTGTGTTGTCCAGATCATGCCCTTTCTGATTTTGTAGCCCCCAGTTATAAATATTTTATTCTCCATGATTTAATGTTTTGATCTTTTCAGGCTTTCTTCAAGCAGAAACTGCTCCACTCCAATGATAATTATGGGTACTCTTTTCGGGATGAAGATTAGGGCAGTTTTAATTTATTTTGACATCTGGATTTTTTTTCAAAATGACTTTGATCGTTAGTTTTTGGTTCAAGCATTTACAATTTGGCATAGTGGAAAGAGCATGGGCCTAGGAGTCAGAAGATCGTGGGTTCTAATTCTGGCTCTGCCACTTGTCTGCAGGGTGACCTTAGGCAAATCACTTCAGTTCTCTGAATCTCAGTTACCTCATCTGTAAAATGGGGATTGAGACTGTGAGCTCCATGTGGGACAGGGACTGTTTTCCAACCCAATTTACATGTACCCACCCAAGTTCTTAGTACAGTGCCTGGCATATAGAAAGTGCTTAACAAATACCATAATAATTATCATTACAATTTGTTCTTAACTAAATCATTAGAAATCAACATGTTTAGTTAGAAGGACCCATCAAACCAAAATTATGATATGCCAAAGACTATTTTTTGTTTTGAGAGGGGAGAATAAAATGGGAACTCGAATCTAGTGTAGTATTTATTTTATGAATCACCTCTCTTTATCAGCAATTCTAAAATATGACTTACAGTTTTTCTGTGTGGCTTTAGATGAAGACTACCAATTGTCAGTTGATTTTGGTTGTGTAGCAGTGTAGTTCCCAAATATACATTTATTAGTTTTCACTACATTAAACACTCTAGAGAAGCAGTGTTGCCTATTGGAAAGAGGACAGATTTAGGAATCAAAGGACCTTTGTTCTAATCCTAGCTCTGCCCCTTGCTTGCTGTGTGGCCTTAGGAAGCCACTTAATTTTCTCACCTGTAAATTATGGATTCAATATTTTTTTCCCTCCTCCTTAGACTGTGAGTCCATGAAGGACAGGAATTGTATCCAACCAGTTGATCATAAATCTACACCAGCACTTAGTATTAATAATAATTATGGTATTTGTTCAGCTCTTACTATGTGCCTGTTGCTGTACTAAGCACTGGTGTTTGTTTCATTGTAAGCACTTAATAAATGCCACCATTATTATTTTGTTAAAATTATTAATTATAATTACTGTTTGAGTAATAGACATGTGTTACCAAAATTCCCTTGTCTCTCCAGGTGTGGATGTGAAATGATATTTCATGAAAAGTAAGCTCCATTAGAAAAGAATGACATAATGAAAAAATTTTGCCAAAAAAGCTGATATTTAATGATTTCCCAATTAAGAAAAACAATGAAGAGATTAAAAATATTTTATAAGCTGGGTGTATTTCATGTGTTGTGACACAAACCATCATGTTGTGGTAATGATATATACTATAGGCAACTTGTTTCTTATACCTTTTTCAGTTTGAACTAGGTTTAGTAGTGGAATAAAATGGGAGAACATGCATTACAGTATTTGCATTTCTTTTCTCATGTTAAAGCAAATAAGAAATTTCAAATCAGATTGCTTGAGAATTTTGCACTATGTGGCATTTTTATATTGGCACAGATGAGGCAAACAATTATTTTTAAAACCCAAGGTAGAAGTCCCTCACTGGGGAGATTTGTAGGTAACCGTAAAAACAAATCCTATCTTGTCTAGGCAAAACATCATTCTTAGGTGAAATCATTTGATCCATTGATTTGTGTCATAGTGATTTTCATTAATTGTTCCTCATTTATGGTTAATATTTTTAAGCAAGCAAAATGCAACACTATTATTTCCTATCGTATAAGGCAAGAAACGACAAAGGGTTTTCCCCTTATATTTAAACTGTAACAAATAGAATGATTTAGATATAATGTGTATGCTGGCTCTGGGCAAAAGTTTTACGCATACTTATCCTTGGATCCACTGAGGCTTAATTGGTTTCTAGTTGGTATTTAGACATAGCTTATTTATGAGACTAGGTATGCATTTTGATTGCAGTGTCCCAAGCATTCATTCAGAAGCAATTTCAAACTAAATGGAAATCCATCAGTAAGCTTCCTAAATTTGCGTTGAAGGTGAGATTGTTAGCTCTCTGGAAGTTGGAAATGAAATTCAGAAACCTAAATTAGAAAAATAGCCCCACAAGGCAAAAATAAGGATAAGTGGAAAATAGTACATTTAGCACCAAAAAGCAAAACAAATTCAGGCTTGAAAAGACTGGTGAGACATGAAAGCAGCCGAAAATGCACTGAGTGGTAACGGGGATGTGGGGAGAGAGAAAAGTCAGCGGAGTAGTGTTATTACTTAAAAAGCCAACATAGCATTGGGTTGTAGTAAACAGGCATATGGCATACAAGAGCCCTTATTAGATGTGAAAGACCTCTATGTGGAGGAATTAGAGGCTCTCCAGGAAAGAGCAACAAAAAAGATTAAAGGGGTGGGATAAAGATTCTGTCTCCCTTGGGTAAAGCTGAATTGACCTTTTTTCAGATCTAAAGGTTGCAGGAGGCCTAACTGGGTGTCTGGAGGTGCTCACAGCCTCTTCTGCCTATTTCTGTTGGCTCTGCTCTTGATGGGCCAATGTCATGGATATCAATCCATGACTAATCAGTGGTATTTATTTAGCGCATCCTGTGTGCAGCACACTATACAAGTGCTTGAGAAAGAACAATACAACAATACAAAATTGGTAGATATGATCCCTTTCCATTAGCACTTCCCCACAAGGAATTTATAGTCCGCAGGAGAAGACAAACAAGGCTAATGTTTGCAGTGTTGATAAGGAAGAAGAGTGCCACCCACCTGCTTTCAGCTTCTTATTGGAACAGTTCTGCCTCCTGGGGACCAGGACTAGTTGATAGGGGTTGTGCAGAATCTCCTGGGCAGAGCTGGGAGTCAAGACTCGATCACCTTCCCCTCACCACCCCCAATCCCAGTCATATAATAGTCCCTGCAGCAGATAATAATAATTGTGGTATTTGTTAAGCGCTTACTAAGTGCCAGGCTTTGTACTAAGCACTGGGGTGGATATGGGCAAATCTGGTTGGACACAGTCCCTGTTCCATTTGGAGCTCACAGTCTCAATCCCCATTTTACAGATGAGGTAACTGAGGCCCAGAGAAGCAAAATGACTTGCTCAAGGCCACACAGCAGACAGGTGGTAGAGCCAGGAATAGAACCCATGACCTTTTGACTCCAGGCCCTTGCTCTATCTAATGCACCTTGCTGCTTCCCCAGATAGAACCAGAATAGAACAACTGAGTGCCAGATTAATAACTCTTCAGATTTCTGGAGAGAAGGAGAATGATAGATGGTCTCCAACGTAGATCATAAACTCCCCCACTGGACTGTTAATTCCTAGTCTATAGTGTATCATCCCTGAGGGCAGGGATCTACTTTATTGTACTCACCTGAACACTTAATGCAGCATTCTGTACACAGTAAGTACTCAAATACCAACAATGGATTGGTTGAAATGAAGCAAGAAAGATTTAAGTTGTAAGTAAAGACAGTTTTGTTACTAAGACCCTGAAACAACTTAATAAGTAAAGTTGAGAGGCTCCGTCTCCATGGAAATCTTAAAGGGAAGAATAAATAATTCAGACAAGACGACCTCTCGGAGATCCTGCTGTAGTTCTATGTGCTAACATCTAAGGTGAAGACACATTTGAGAGAGAGAAAAAGAAAGAGAGAGAGTGAATTATGTCATCTTCCTCATTTTCAGTGAATTATGCACTACTGGTATTTTGAAAACGATTACGCATCTTGAAGTGCTCTGCAACTTGGAAAAAGTGGAGTGGGTAAATGGGGAAGAAATGCCAGTCTTATATTTGAGATTACTTCCTGACATCCAGCCCTTTCCATCCTTGGATGCCAACGAGATTTTCAAGTCTCCATTTAACACCATGACATTACTGTTACACAGATAAGAGATAATAATAATTGTCACATCCAATTTTGTAGGGTTTGTGTTTTCGTAGAATCCCATGAGAAGGAAACCTTTTACTGTAGTTTTTCCACTCTGTCACTGAGTGTGTATTCACTATTGCTTCTTCTGACGTTGTATTTCATTCTAGACAGGTGAACGTTATTGGAAAACATTCCTTAATTCGGCCATCACTGTCTAGCTGAAACATGGGCAGGCTAGAACTGATTATATCTTGAATTTGTTTAGTGCTGTTCTTTTTCCATTCTGTTTTCCCATTATTTGTCTCCGTTTGTACTCCTAACATCCCTGTGAGGTTAGAAAAGAGACATAATTATCCTCATTTTTCAGATGAAGAAACGGCTGTACAGGGAAGGTCCCTCCTCACATCTGCCAAACCAACTCTCTTCCTCTCTTCAAAGCCCTACTGAGAGCTCACCTCCTCCAAGACCCCTTCCCAGACTGAGCTTCCCCTTTTCCCTCTGCTCCATCTCTGCTCCCCCTTCACCTCCCCTCAGCTAAGTCCCCTTTCCCCTCCTTCCCTCTGCTCCTCCCCCTCTCCCTACCCCTCCCCTCAGCACTATACTCATTTGTATATATTTCTATTACCTTGTTTATTTTGTTAATGAGGTGTACATCCCCTTGATTCTGTTTATTGTAATTAAGTTGTCTTGTTTTTGTCCGTTTGTCTCCCCCCCATTAGACTGTAAGCCCGCCAATGGGCAGGGATTGTCTCTATCTGTTGCCGAATTGCACATTCCAAGCACTTAGTACAGTGCTCTGCATATAGTAAGTGCTTAATAAATACTATTGAATGAATGAATGATTTGCTCAAGGTCACAGAGTAGTACAGTGGCAGGCCTCGGACTAAAATTCAAGTCTTCTGACTTCCAACTTCATAACCTTCCCAGAGTATGACCTCACTGAAATTAAATTCCATCAAAGTTCCCTCTGCTCCATTCTTACAGTGCAGACATAGTACTCTACTGTTTAAATTACAACCCCTCAAGGACACCGTATGGAAAGTCCTGTGAGCTACTGAATAAGGCAAAGAACTGTATGTGTGAGGAGACCTGTGTTGTATTGTAGTACTCCAACCACTTAGTACAGTGCCCTGCATACAGTAAGCATTCAGTAAATACTGTTGAATGATTGACTGAATGGAGGGTGCAGAGCCTGTTCACCTGAAGGATTGTATCTTTGTACATAGAGGCAGCAAGGAGTCAAAACATCAGGCCCAGAGTCCAGTTTGCTCCCACGCTTAACTAACAGTTTGGCCTAGGGAATATTAGCATGTATTTTGCTCAAAATAGCCTTTAAGTATCTACTAGAACACTGCTCTGAATTATGAAGAAATATTTAGCAAGGATATATCATCATCTTTTACATCATTTCATATGATTTAATTTGCAAGAAAATTTTAGTTAAAAAGAAAGCAAAGAATGAATAGAAAGAAAAAACATTCTATAAAAGTCCTTTTAATAATAATAATAATAATAGCAATAATAATTGTATTTGTTAAATGCTTACTATGTGCTAAGTGCTGGGATAGATATAGAATAATCAGATTCATAGTCTCTGTTCTACAGAAGGCTCGCTCGCTACCTAAGGAGGAGCAAGAGCAGGTATTTAATTTGCTTTTTACATATGAGGGAATTAGAGGCTCAGAGAAGTTAAGTAACTTTTCCAAACTACAAAGCAGGCAAGAGGTGAAGTGGGAAATAGAACCCAAATCTCATAACTCCCATCCTGTGCTCTATCGAATAGACTATGCTGCTGCTTCTTATTTCTTAGTGGTCTTTCTCTTTACCATTTTTATACCCCTGGTGATCAGTTTTATTCTTCAGTCTGCAGAAAAAGTAGAATAGATTCTCTCCACACACACACACACACGCATACGCACACACACCACACAGTAAGCGCTTAACAAATATCATCATCATTTACCATGATTGACAGTGCTTCCACTGGACAATACAATATTTTGGTTATTTTCAATTTATATATTGCCTGGCATCTTGTTGATTTGGTGACTATGACTGATGTGGTAAGGCTTCCTTTGTTAGTGTCTGGACCTCATGGACTGCATAATTGCTTTTATTTTGACCCAACTTATCATCAATGGCATTTATTGAACATTTACCATGTGCAGAGCACTGTACTAAGTTCTTGGGAGAGTACAGTGTTTGCTGACAAAGACTCAAGTTTGAGAATAACTGTTTTGCTATTCATGTTTTATCCTTAACTCTCTCCATGTGTCATTTTCCAGGATGAAATGCTGGTCTAATGTATTGCATTGCCCAACTGTTCAATAGGGAGGTTATTGTAAAGGAGATTGATCCTTTACAGTTTGGTGTGTTTTGCTTATGCATTGCTAAGGCATTATTGAAGAGGAACCGAGAAGACCTCGGCTTGAGCAATTTCTCTGTATCTCTGGCTGACTGTTCTGCAAGCCAGTGAATAATTGGCATACTTCAGAATGGAAATTGCCATGAACATTGGATTCTTATTTCCTCTAGCCAGTTATTTAGTCTCTCCCAGCCCTGCCCCAGCAAGGCAGTTTGGAACCCCTGGCTGTTTCCTTTTTCAGAAGAATCTCCTTAGACTATGTATTTCTTCTTGCAAAGCACACATATTCCTAACCCACCAAATGATCATTTTTAACTTCTTGCTCTTTTTCCTTTCTGTACACCAGCTTGTACACTTCATCTAAGTGAGCCCTCCCCTATATCTATAGAAACAGAATGGCATAGTGGATAGAGCACGGACCTGGGAGTCAGAAGATAATGGGTTCTAATCCCAGCCCTGCCACTTGTCTGCTGTGTGTCCTTCGCAAGTCGCTTCACTTCTCTGGGCCTCAGTTGCCTCATTTGGAAAATGGGGCTTGAGACTGTGAGCCCCATGTGGGACAAGGACTGTGTCCAATCCAATATGCTTGAATCTACCCCAGTGCTTAATACAGTGCCTGACATATAACAAATGCTATTATTATTATTATCCTGTTCTAGATTCTCTCCATTTTGAGCCCATTGCCTGAGCCTTTCCTTCCCCCTGCAAGGAACCCTTCCAACTCTCAGCTTTGCCAAGCCACATTCCTACTCTTTTCACAAATAAACTCCTCCAAGACCTAATCCCTGATTGATTGCCGCCCTTTCCTTGGTCATGCCACCTGTGACAGCATGGTGACACCCCTCCAAGCCTTCTCCACATCAAAATTACTCCCCAAGCCACCTCTCAAAGGGCTTGAGATTCCAGAGGTGCTTCCTGGCTCTTAAAACCATTTGGTTTATCCCTTCCCAGAGCAGGATGCTTTTTAGAAGTCCCTGCAGAATGCCCCTAAAGATTCACCCCTCAATTCACTGCTACCAACTGTCGAATCTAATTAGGCCCCGACAGTTGGAAAAGGGATCATCTAGGATCCAGCCAGCCAGTTCTACTTCAAGAGGACTTATTGCAGAGAGGTTTTTTCATCCTCCCTCTTCATTTGGTTTCCAGGCATATGTTCTCCAGCAAGCCCAAGTCTTGTTGCCTCTCAGCTTGACTCAAACATCAGGGTTAGTATTCATAACTATTTAGACCGTGAGCCCGTTCGTTGTTGGTCAGGGATTTTCTCTATCTGTTGTCGAATTGTACATTCCAAGGGCTTAGTACAGTGCTCTGCACATACTAAGCACTCAATAAATACGACTGAATGAATGAATAACTGGTTTTTAATAATACACATAACAAGCGTGGCAGAGCCGATATTAGAACCCAGATCCTTTGACTCCCAAGCCTGTGCCCTTTCCACTAGGCCATGCTTGCTGTGTGATCTTGGGCAAGTCACTTAACTTCTCTGTGCCTCAGTTCCCCTGTTTTCCCTCCTACTTAGACTGTGAGTCCCATATGGGACAGGGACACTGTCCAACCTAATTCAGCCCAGCACTTAGATCAGTGTTTGACACATAACAAGTACTTAACAAATACCATCTTTTTTAAAAAAAAAAAACAGCAAAAAAAAACCTGCTTTAAAAAGAGCATTTTCTTAAGCAGGTAACAGGTGTTAATTTCTCAATATCAAACCCACCTTTCCCTTAAACTACCACATTCATATCTAGTATAACTTTCCATACACCTGAAAACTCTTAGACTTCTCGGTTAAAATCACTTCTGGGGTCTACCAAGTCTTGAGGCGCCCCGGTACAGTTCACTTCTGCTGAGCCTAACCTCCTCTGTGAACTCCAGCTGCTTAGGCCTGCCCTCTGGGTCTTTTCCCCAGGATTCCCAGAAGATCAAACTCTCCATGTGTCAGGTCCCCTGAAACTCTTGGTCTCTCCTTCCAGTAAACATAATTCACTTCCTACAAATTTGCTTACTTTGCCATTTTCTTAATCTCCTCTCTGACTGGTTTTTCTTCATAGCCCTACTGAAATCATGCCTCCTCTTAGAAACATTTCCCGATTAATTTCTACCCTCCCTAAGTTATATTCCCTCCAACAGTAGTTCATCATTTCTGTGCCATATGAGTCTCGTTTACTCGTAACCTCCTGAAGCACGTCTGTACACAACTTGCATAGCATGTTAAGCATTCATTACCCTTTTTCTGTGTGCCATTAGAATATAAACTCTCTGAAGGCAGGAACCAGGGTTGCTAATTCTATTGTACCCCACCAAGTGCTTAGTATTGAGCTCTGCATACAGCAAGTGCTTAATTAATGCTGTTGCTGTATTGATGATCTTTCCTGATGATCAAGTAAGGCATGGAGACAGAATAGCTTTCCCTTAGGGAGAGGTCCTCCTAGGAAGTGGCTTACCTGGTTAATGAGATTTCCTTTAGTAGAGGAAGCTATGGAAGGTAAGTAAGTAATGGTAGAGTTGGTGGATATGATTCCTGCCCACAGGGAATGTGCAGTCTAGTGAGGGAGATGAACGTTAAAATAAATTTTAGGTAGGGAAAATCAATTAACAGTATTCATTGAGTGTTGACTGTATGCAGAGAACTGCACTAACTTCTTGGGGGAGCACAATACAATATAAATGGCAGAATGGGGCTGTCTGTTGGGTGTTTGATGGGTGCAGGCCATATGCATGGGAGATATAGAAGCTTCTCTCATGTATTCTTGGACCTCTCTATTCCCGCTGAGAAAAGAACTGTGGTAACCTCCATCTTCCATCCCATCACTGTGGGTCCCGGTTCCCAGTAGGCTCCATACATGCTGGGCCAGGGATAAAAGCTGCTCTTATGTACTTTCATATTCCTGAATCCCAACTGAGACTTTAAGCCTGTTTTGTGTGTGTGTTTGGGTTTTTGTTCTAATTTTTCAGCATTCCTGAAGTGTGCCTGTCTCCAATCCTTACTCCTTACCAAAACTCTTAGATTGTGAGCCCCCAAAGGGGCAGGAGCTGTGTCTAATTCCCTCCTGTGTTTATACTCTCCCAGCTCTTAGTATAGTGCTTTGCACACTGTAAGTGCTTAAACACTATTACTACTACTGTTATTATTAAGTGACATTTTATCTACTGCATTTCTTCTATAAGGCTAGCTTAAAATAGTCACCCTAATAACTCTTTCTTCCTTTCCCAGGATCCTCTGGGTTTATTTTCTTATCTCTAAATGGGGATTAGCTAGCTGGAATGACCAACACACTATCAAACCACATCAGCAGCTACTTTAGCAGCATATCTATATTTATGTAGTTAGGTGCCTAGTACAGTGCTCTGCACACAATAGGCACTCAATAAATGATTTTCTAATGATGATGGAAGATAGAGAGCTCTCCTGACACTGGACCAGAATTGAGTTAATGTGCAATTTAAGTATTAGCTGCCTTTTATCTGGGAAGCTTGATAAAAAGAAATCCATACTTGGCGAGTAACCCGGGATTAGAGCAGCCTCTGATTCAAATCTGTTGCAACCCAGAGAACTAAAGCTGTTACTACTAAAATTAAAATGTATGACTTCAGATAAGCGACACATAATGGAAACAGCCAGATGGAATCAGCAAGAATAAAGAGAAGACCAATTAACTAAAAGACAGGTTAACCGGATTTAGAACAGAAATAGTTATTGCGGTGGAAGAAGTTTGGGTCATCCTTAGTTAAGTTCACCCTGTTCAAAACAAAGATCTCTTCTGCGGAAAATAGTCATATCACTTGAGGAATTGTTTCTTTTTCAAGGAGGACAAAGAAGTAGTGCTACGAAGGCGAGAACAAAGAACACATAGTGATTAATAAAAGAAAGCTAATACCTCATCCATACATTTCTTTTCTAGTCCTCAGTATACAGTACTTTGTACCTAAGTGCTTAATAAATACTGTTACTAATACTACCATCATATAAGTGAAAATCAGAATAGCCCAGAAGACCTTGAATCATGAGTTTTTGAAATTTGGCATCTAAAGGGAAAATACATTATCTTTAATAAACTCCTGATAAACCTTACTGATTGTATCTATCCAATCATTTGGGAGGCT
The DNA here is from genome assembly GCF_004115215.2 of Ornithorhynchus anatinus. Classification (NCBI taxonomy): domain Eukaryota; kingdom Metazoa; phylum Chordata; class Mammalia; order Monotremata; family Ornithorhynchidae; genus Ornithorhynchus; species Ornithorhynchus anatinus. The sequence continues at coordinate 31,485,624 of NC_041730.1, forward strand.
AGGAGGCGTAATTGGCAGTTGTAGCTATTATAATTGCTTTAACAATGATTTAGGAGGAATGGAGTTTTTCTCAGTTCAGTGCTCTTTCATTAGATATTCAGAAATGTGAATTGATGTTGTGTTAATGATATATTTCTGCCTTAAATATAGCACAGAACATTTTTCCAAGCTAAGGACATCTTGCCATCAGGTGAACTGATGTTCATGGAAAGGCAGAGAATGGAGGGCAAACCTTGGTTTAAGTTAATGTCCAAAAGCGATGAAATGTTTCATAAAAAGATATTGGCCCTTACCCATACTTTGTGTGTGCAGATGCTAAAACTAGTTGTTGAACAAATGTCTAATAGCTATTCTAGGATTATTGCCTGTCATTATCTGGCCACAGATGGCATCATGAATCATATTTGGAAGAAGGAATATGTTACACCAAGATGTAGTTGCTAAGAGACTTTTTTTTGAATACAGTGTGTTAACATGTGCTGGCAAATTTTGGAATAACAGCAGCGGTATGCATTTGAAATGAGATTTCCTATGGCAGTGAAGTGCTTTGAAAGGATCGAGTCCAGTATTTAAAGGAAGATACCATTATTTTGATCTATAATATCAAGACCTGAAGATGAATTTGTCACGCAAGCCAAAAATACACAGAAAGCATCCAAAAGGTAATGGCAAGTCTGCTAGCTAGTGGAAGGGAAGGGTCAGCTGTTCTAGCAGAGTGAAATGAGATTAAAGAACTAGAAGCAAAATGTGGTTTGGGGTGAAAAAGGCTGTTCCAAGAGGCGATTAAAAAGAACATTGTGACTACTCTCCAGAGGGCAATAGGATAGTTCACTGCTTTGAACATTTGCTATAATGCATTTCTTTTATTAAAATATATTGTTTAGTAGGACATTTTCTCCAGTACATAAATAACGCTAGCTCTGATTGACCCTGGAAGCATAGAGCTGTAGTATTTTCCAGTGCTTGTCAGCTAGGATGAGCAGGAGACTTTGGGGTTTGCAGAAATGGAAAGGCTGTGGGTACCCTTTAGCTTAACATAGGAAAGAGCATTACCTCTAAGAGGTTGGAATTTTCAAGCAATTTCTAGGTAAAAGAGAAAGGTGAACAGTAAAATGTGAGAAGTTGTAAATTGACATTTTTAAGAGAGAAAATGCAACCCTTGTTATTTGGATTTTCTCTATCAAAATCTACAAGGCAAAATTGATAACTAGTTTATTCATGCTTTCTAGTGGTACCTTAGTATGGTTTTAAGTAAAAAAGTAAGTTGCCTAACTAATCTGAGAATAATTCATTTCCTAAAAATAATTTAAAACAAACTTTGTAAAATAAGGCTTTCTGCTTTGTCTTTATTAAAAAAGAGAATAAAGTAAAAGGCCATTTAATTCAAAATGTACAAGCTTAAAGTTGTTCTTAGTGTAATTTCTGCTTCCTAAGCTTTGATTAACTATGTAAAACCTTACCTGAACAGTTGAATATCTTTCTAGTAAGTGTTCAGGATATTTGTGTTTTTAAAATTAAAAGATAGTTTAACTGAGCCACAAATATTTTTTAGCAATATTAACTTAGTTCAGAAAGCATCCAGGAAATATCAGAGCTAGCTAAATATGCATCATCCCAAATTTGCTTTCCTTCTCTCTAAAAGATAAAAAGTGTTCCAGTAAGATTATGAGCAAATTCAGGAGCTGATATTAAAAGAGATAAAGGACTAAATATCTCAACTAAAGAAGACTCAACAGGCTTCCTTGTGCTTGATTACTATTTTTATGAGGCTGAGAATTACTTTAGATAATTAAGAAATTTTAGTCTTTCTCCAGCTCTTTAATTGCAAGAAAAAGATATGCTCATCCCTGTAAAGTTTAAACAAAACAAGACCAAACTTTCTTAAGGAAGTTGATATCAAATTCTTTCACTTTTGTTGAATTCATCTTAATATATTTCCATTAAGACTTCTCAAGTTGTATCGAAGTCCAGCAGTATTATCTTGGCAGAAGAGAATCTGACCTATTTTCATTTGCTATGTGGGCTTTCAGTCTTCAGACTTTTCCAAGAAAGGAGGGATAGGCAGTGTGGTTTTTTTAGTGCAGTTCAACATTTTTAGAATAGTTTTTTGGGGGGAACTGGAGACAGTGGATGTTCTTCCCATTTTCCACATGGATAAGTGGAGCATAGAGATATCAAGTAATAATAATAATAATGTTGGTATTTGTTAAGCGCTTATTATGTGCAGAGCACTGTTCTAAGCGCTGGGGTGGATACAGGGTAATCAGGTTGTCCCACGTGAGGCTCACAGTCTCCATCTCCATTTTACAGATGAGGTAACTGAGGCCCAGAGAAGTGAAGTGACTTGCCCACAGTCACACAGCTGACAAGTGGCAGAGCCAGGATTCAAGTGATCTCTAAGTGATTCTCTAAATCAAGTGACTTAGAGAAGCAGCAAGACATAGTGGGTAGAGCATGGGCCTGGGAGTTGGAAGGTCATGGGTTCTAATCCTGGCCCTGTCACTTGTCTGCTGTGTGACCCAGGGCAAGTCACTCCACTCCTCTGTGACACAGTTACCTCCTCTGTAAAATGGGGATTGAGACCGTGAGCCCCACGTGGGACAGGGGCCCTATCCACAGTGCTTGGTACGTGGTAAATGCTTACTGAATACCATAATTATTATTTACCTGACCTAAATGTAGGTTGGGTTAGAACTCAAGTTTCTGCTCAGTGAGATCCAATATCTCTCCTACTGTGTGGTCTGTAGACTACATGTCTTATAGCTAATATTGTTTAGAGGATTAGGGTAGTATGTGATTGTATAACAGATAAAACCAATGTAAATATCATAAATGGAATCTTAATTTCAGTGAGATCAGAGGTTAGACACATTTCATTATGCACTCTATCAAGATAGGCTCACATTTCTATGTATTAAAACTGTGATTTCAATAAAATGTCTTCAAAATCTCTTGCATTGTTGACACACAAAAATGCTGGGATATTAAACTCTGCTGGTATTTTACATACTTATTTTACTTGATATCAGTAGCTGTTTAATCTCTTTTCTTCAGGCATTTGAATAAATAAATATCTTCTCATATTAAAAATAACAAACATTAATGATTGACATGTTTCTCATATACCATTTCATTAAAAAGATAATATCCTTAGTCTCTTTGCAATAATAAATACCTTTGAGGGATTTAATTTCCAGTACATTTTTCAGGAAAACAGGTGGATTTTCATTTTCATTATACCATATATTTCTGAAATTTATGAGCCACCATTTTATACATTAAATGAAAGCCTATCCTAACAATCAAGATTTTAGCTTACTTATAAAGTTGGTATTTGTTAAGCGCTTACTATGTGCAGAGCACTGTTCTAAGCACTGGGGTAGATACAGAGTAATCAGGTTGTCCCACGTGAGGCTCACAGTTAATCCCCATTTTACAGATGAGGGAACTGAGGCACAGAGAAGTTAAGTAACTTGCCCACAGTCACACAGCTGACACGTGACAGAGCCGGGATTCGAACCCTTGACTAATTAGTGCTTTCATCTCACATAGTGATAAAAAAAAAAGGGTTATATTTCTGTATTAATGTCAGTCTCTCCCTCCAAACTGTAAGCTTGTTTTGGGCAGGGAGTGCGTCTACCAACACTATTGTATTGTACTCTCTCAGACTCTTAGTACACAGTGCTCTGCAGATGGAAAGTGCTCAATGAATGCCATTGATAATGATGCTAAAGCTTCCACTGTTCATGCAAGTGAGAAAAATAATGGTATGGAACACTGCCTAGTCTTTATCCTCAAGAAGCAGTTCTATTCAATCAGAAATTCATAGTAAATGCAGCATTGTCTCGATGAGCTTGCAGTTTTTTATAGACATGAAGACACACAGTTTTCTTTGGCCACTCGCGGGGAAGAGTTGAAATCTTTCCACATATCCTGAACTAGATGACTTGTCACAGTCAGCCAGTTTTAAGAGAGAGTAAATATAGATAGACCTTAACATTCTGAACTTTCAAGAAGGGGGTTATTTTCATAATTATCTGGTCCTTTCAAATTTGGTATATAGAACTAAACCAAAAACTCTTAAAAAGTGCTCTTGTATTTCTTACATGTGTGCAAGTGAGAAAATAGGGAATGATATTTCAAGACTGGATTGAGGAAATGTCATTTGATCGAGGCTTTGAAAGAGTTTGTTTTATGCTTGGTGGTACATTATGTTTTATTGTAACCGATGCCACAGAGTCTTCTAAAAATACTTTTATGAACACCAGGAGAAAATAATGGTATCCAGGATTTCTAATTATTTTTTTAAAAAGGATTATTACTTGTTACATCACTATAAATTCCACAAGTAATTTATTTTCAGCTGCTTCAACTTTCTCCTTTTCTCTGCTCTGCAACACTGCTTCTCCTTCCTTATTGTTCTAATGACCATCCTCTGCACCAACAGTTACAGACTTTTAAAACCCCAGTTCCCCCCTCCTCATCTCACCTCTGATAATTTTGCCAACTACTTTGTTGATAAAATCAAAACCATCAGGTGTGAACTCCCCAAACCTATCTCATTTCCCCCTAACCCTCCAATCATGCTCTCAATCTTGCCCATATTCTCTCTAGAATTGTCCCACTTTTTCTCAAAATCTATTGTGCACGTCTTATCTCATCCCTTTTCACTGTATTTATGAATTTGTGCCCATTCTCTCCTACCTGACTTCCATCTTCAATTGCTCACTCTCCAAAGGAGTTTTTCTCCCTGCTTTCAAAGATTCCCACATATACCTTAGCCTAGAAAAACCCATCCCTCCTCTGCCCCACTTATACCATCCAGTTATCACCCCGTCGACTTCCTTCCATTCCTCTCCAAACTCATCATGCAGGATGCTTACATGGCTGCCTCCAATTCCTGTCCTCTAACTCCCACCTCGACCCTCTACAGTTCACTGAACGTTTTCCCCATATTAAGAAGAAACTCCATTCCATTGGTTTTAAGGTACTCAATCAATTCTCCTCACTACTTATCCTCATTTTTCCCCTACAAAACCCAGCTCTCATGCCTCTCATCTCTCTAGCCAAACTACTTACTGTGCCTTTTTCATCTCTTTTGCCTTTGACCTCTTGTTCACACCTTTCCTTCTGTCAGGGATTTCCACGCCCTTCATATCTGGCAGATTACTGTTCTCCTAATCTTCAAGGCCCTCCTCCCAGAAGTCTTCCCTGATTAATCTTTCATTGCCCTGTCTTATTTTTTTGCTACTGTCATTTCAACAACTCTGTATTGCCAAGCACTTGTGTACTCATACCTCCTTCTCTGTACTAAGTACATATCTTAATTTACTCTGTTGCTTCCCCTAGTCTTAATTTACTTCAGTGTCTGTCTCTTCCTCTAGATTGTAAGCTCATTGTGAGCAGGGAATCTGTTTATTATTATATTGTACTCTCTCAAGCACTTAGTACAGTGCTTTGTACACAGTAAGTGCTCAGTAATTACGACTGAATGAATTGTAAATTCTTGGGGGCAGGGATCATGTCTACTAACACGCCTATGTGCTTAGAAAACTGTTCAAACACTGTGGGTAGGGAAAGTGCCTACAACTTCTGGTATTCTGTACTCTCCAAGTGCTCAGTATAGTGTTCTGCACACAGCACTCAATAAATTTGATTTGCCGATTACTTGAGTAAGCACCAAATAAATATTATTGATTGATTGATGATTCCTGTTCTCAAGAAGCTTACCTTCTAGTGAGAAAGATAAATGTTGACCAATATACAGAAAGGAGGAAAGAGAAAAACCTGTTTATGAACATAAGTTAACAAAAATATTAGGGCATGTAGAATATATGCAAAAAAATTGTGAGAGGTTGGAAGCTCAAAAGTGCCTAGGTAGTACAGAAGTGCTGAGCTGGCAGTTGAAAGGGCTAAAACCCTAGGAGAATAAGAAGAATCAGGGAAGGCCTCATGGAGGAGATGTTATTTCAGAGGGCTTTAAAGATGGAGAGTTCCATTTTCTTTTGGATTTGAAGGGAAAGGGAGTTCCAGGCAGGGGGAAAGTCATAGGCATGGTTTGTAAGCTCGTTGTGGGTAGGGAATGTGTCTGTTATAGTGTACTTTCCCAAGTGCTTAGTACAGTGCTCTGTACTAAGCCCATTAAGTGCTCAATAAATGTGATTGACTAACTTTTGATGGCAGAAGGAACTAGAATTGAGGCACAGATAACATGCTAGTTTGATAGGAGTGAAGAGTGCAAGCTGGGGTCTGTGAGGAAAAGGGAGTGAATAAGAATCAGACATTCCATGGACTGACTGGACGTCTAGAGAGCAACATCATTACCTCTTTCCTTAGCACTTTGGACAGGAATAACTTGTCCACCTAACAACAACAATCATAATAATAATAGTATTTCTTAAGTGCTTACAGTATACCACAGACTGTTCTAAGCACTGGGGTAGATACAAATAAGGCCGTCTGATATAGTCCCTGTCCCACATGGGCCTCAGAGACTAAAGGGGAGGGAGAAACAGATGGGAAACTAGGCACCAAGAAGTTCACTGACTTACCCAACGTCACAGAGCAGGTAAATGGCAGAGCCAGGATTAGACTCCAGGTCCACTGACTCCCAGGCCCATGTCTTTTCCACTAGGCCAGTGGTTGCCCATCAACCTCCGCATCAAGAAAAAACTCCTCACAATTGGCTTTAAAGCACTTAATCATCTTGTACGTTCCTACCTCAACTTGCTGCTCTCCTACTACAAAGTAGGCTGTACATCTTCTCCAGGAAGCCTTCCCTGACTGAGCCCTCCTCTCCTCTTCTCTCACTCCTTTCTGCAGCACTCATTCTTGCTCCTTCATTCATCCTCCCTCCCTTCCCCACAGCACATCTGTATATATCTGTATATATCTGTAATTTATTTATATTAATGTCTTTCTCCCCCTCTAGACTATGAGCTCATTGTGTCTGAAGTTATACTGTACTCTCCCAAGTGCTTAGTACAGTGCATTGCGCACAGCAGATGGTCAATAAATAAGATTGATTAAATGAATGAATGACTGCAACAGCCAGTATGGTGCTTTGCCACTATGGAGCGTGCCCTTTCCCATATGAACCATCAATAAATTTTTGTTCATTCTCTCTCTGTCTTTCTCTGTCTCCCTCTTTTTCTCTCTTTCTCACACTTTTTCTTGCACACGTACACCATTGTCTTTCCTCCTCTCCCCGTCCCTTCTTATTAAATAGTAGGATTAGCTCTTTGCACACCAACTGCTCAAAGCCTTCATTTTCCTTGACAATTCAGCATAAGAGTTTCCACCATGAAAAATTATGAAAACTGCCTCTCAACTCAATAATCGAATGGCAGTAAAATGATTATGAACATAATCTCCCTCCCTTCCTCCCTCCTTTTCTGCATTTCCAATAAGACTCAACTCTATTTGTGAAAGAGGACAGTTTGGTGTCTTTCCATCTGCCTTAAACCTCACCCTCCTTTGTCTATATTTATCCATGCTACTGGGTGATTTGGAAAGGAAACGTTGCTGCCAAAATTGTGGGTTTCTCTTTGAATCCAGAGATTCTTTTGAAGGGGATATAGTCGCTAATAGTATCTCTGTCTATGGAGTCACTTCTGACCTCATTGTGCACTAGTAAACTTCCCACGAAGACACTTGGCAGGAATTAGATCCTCCAAAACTTTCACTGTTCCAGATAATGACTTCAGGGGAGAAACCTTTTCCAAAGCAATAGTAATCAGTCCGTGTCAAATAAGCTGTTTTGCCATTTGCTACATAAAATTTCCATGTTAAATTTGTATTTGCATGTGGATTTTTCCTTTTTGCTTAGTAGAAATATGACCATCACATCGGTCCAGGCGCTTCTCATATCCTGACGTGACTACTATAGTCAGCCCTTTCTCTGATATCCCTACCTCTAGTGTCTCTCCTCTTCAGTCCATATTTCACTTTAGTTCTTGGATCCCTTATCAAGACCACTGTTCTGCACCCATTGTCCCACACCTCAAAAAACCTCCAAAAATTTCCCATTCTCTGCTGCACCAAGCAGAAACTCTCAAGTGTCTAGTACAGTGTTCTGCACATAGTAAGCCCTCAATAAATGCCACTGATAATGACATATACCTGCAGAGGCTTTCTGTGGACAAGATTGTGAAACAGCAGCTTTTATCTGGGTGTTCCATCTACATTTCCCCAATCAGGCGAAAGGCCATTTGGGGTACAACTGCGATGGACACTATACTGTGATGATAATCCTGCTGCCAGAGTATCAGTTTCCTCAGTTCACCTTTAGCAGTGTTTCTTGGGCTCATTGCAAAGCTGGAGTATTAAAAGCAATAGCATTTATTAAGCCCCTACTGTGAACAGAGGCAAGGTGATTTGGTATCAATCGAGCGATCATTTTCATTGAAGGCTTACTGTGTGCAATGCTCTGTACTGAGTGCTTGGGAGAGTACACTATAGTACATTTAGTAAACATGTACCCTGTCCACAGTGAGTTTACCCCAAATAAACCAGGAGCTTTTTTATCTAAGGCGGGTGGTTCACTACTTCCTTGATGAACTTCAGTTTTTCTTGGTTACACTCTGGTCCCTCAGTGCAAGGTTTCCCTGGAGGAGGTCAGATTAGCTATCCAAATCCTAAAATTCCATTTTCCTGCTTTTATTTTTACACCTTTTATCTGTTATTCCCCTGCTGGCTCACTCCTTCCCCTTTTACCAGATCCTTTTCTGATTGGATCTCCTTTGTTACTCCCTCACTTATAGCTATTGCAAACTACCTTTTGTGGATTTGATTTTCTTCCTTTTCTTTGGCTTGAAGCTGCCTGATAACGTGAATGTTTACCTCTGTAGAAGGTGTCTCAGGACATTCTATGGCATCTTAAATAACAGCCCTTGAAATAAGGTCGAGTCCATCGACATGCCAATTCCTGGTTGTGGGAACCAACTTTTAAACTGTTTGTTGTCCTTCAAATTGATAGTAGTAGTAATTATATTTATTAAATGTTTATTGTATGCAGAGCACTGTACTAAACACTAGGAAAGAATGCATATGGGAGACAGAGGACCTGGATTTTAATCCCAGATCTGGCATTTGACTGCTGTGTGACTTTAGGGAAGTCATTTCACTTCTCTGTGGCTCGGTTACCTCATCTCTAAATGGGGATTAAGACAGTGAGTCCCATATAGGACAGGAACTGTGTCCAACTTAATTAACTTGCATTTACCCCAGTGATTAAGTCAGTGCATGGAACATAGTAAATGCTTAACAAATACCATAACAAAAAATTGGGTACAGCCCCTGTCCTGTAGGGGACTTACACTCTAAAAACTGGTGTCTTCCTTTGCCTGCAAAGCTTCTGTCTTTCTGTTCCCATGATCAATATCTTTTCTCTTCATATACTCCAATTATGGGTCAACCTGAGGTGACCATCATAAGTATCAATAAAATCAGTGTATACCTCAATTTCTGTAGTCACTGTTAAATGGCATATTGGAAACCCAAATAATGGTGATTTTTTTAAAAACCTCTAGTGATGAATAAAAAGTTAAAAAAAAAAAGGGTAAGGAAAAAAAATCCCCAAATATTTACATCTTGAAAAATATTCCTCAACAGATTGACAATGCCCTACAGCTGATACATATGTTTAGTTATCCACAAGAGATAAAAGGCAAAGGATGAGATGACTAAATTTCCAAGAAGTGGAATTCCGTGGAGCTGGATTCAGCTTAGCTTAGTAGATAGAGCTTGGATCTAGGAGTCAGAAAGACCTGGGTTCTAATCCTAGCTCAGTCACATGTCTGCTGTGTGACCTTGAGCGAAGTGACTTCTCTGTACCTCAGTTACCTCATCTGTAAAACAGGGATTAAGAGTATGTACCCCATGTAAGACAATAGGGTCTGTGTCCAACTTAATTAACTTGTATCTACCCCAGCACTTAGAATAGTGCTTGGATCATAGCAAATGTTTAACAAGTACCATAATTATAGTTATTAATAATAATAATGGATTTAATTTGGCTTCTTATAGTTATAATGCTATTGAGTTAAAGTCTTATCCTGGTGTAATTTTTTTTAAGATGAGGGCCTCTCTTTTATAACTAATACCATGGACATCCTAAATTGAGCTCTTTTTGTCTTGGAAGACTTTTCATTGTTAAAATTTTCTTCAATCAATCATGTTGATTCAGCGCTTGTATGCAGAGCACTATACTAAGTGCTCAGGAGAGTACAATATAAAAAAGTTCTTTAACCATTTTTGGAATTCTCAATGGAATGGTAGTGGTCTGTGGCTTTATGGATGTGTGCCTCATTTTAACAGTGGACATCTGTTTGGGGTTTGTGGCACATCACTGTGAAAAGGCTTCACCTGGGAAACCAAATACACAACCAAGTATTTTCATTGCTAACTCATTACTTAAAGCAGTCAAAGAATTCTACCTAGGTAGTACACTGCCCACCTTGGAGCAGAGAGAGCTAAAGAGATAGGAAATGGAATAAAAAAAGGACAGCATGGTCTTTCAAAGACTGAAAGGCAAAGTGTAGCATATGGAAGGTCAATAAGTCTGTTATCGCGTCCAACCTCTAAATTACTGTGAATTCCTGTTGTCACGGACGTCTAGATTCTGCTGCTGCTATGGAAGTCTTCGTCGGTGCCTTCAACCTGCAGTGCCTGGGAGATCGGGATCAGTGGTTCTATGATGGATTTTGGCACATTTTGCATTATTACAAGTTAATCAGGCAGAATCCTTCAGGATGATCTGATAAATGAGTGTTTCATGGTAGCTGCCAAGTGATTAGATTCATAGTTTAAATTACAAGATCACCCGACCTTCTGCCCAGTGGACAACACTGGGGAAGAAGAAGGTGAGATTTTCTGTGATCCTCCGTAGGAGGAAGGGACAGACTCAAGCTGATGGTGGGTACGTAGATGAGGGGGGAGGGCTGGGCACGCGGGGAGTGGACCATCCACTAGAGGCCTGCAAGTATGGTTTCCTCTGAAACTGAAGTGGCTCCATCCTGGCTTTCCTTCGGAATCCCCTGGCACCCGGCGTTGCCACTCTCCAGGGGACAGGGTGGAGGCGGAGGGGCTGTTTGGAAGAGGGGGGATGTGTGAGTGAGCGGTGCCCACCACTGGACCTGTGGACAGAGAGGCCACTCCAGCAGGGGAAGGGGCAAGGTCTATCACGCCACTCGTCAGCCCAGGCTCTGGAGTGGCAGTCGAAGTGGGGTTGCCCTTTTCCGTACCCTCACAGCAGGAAAGGGGAGCAGCATGGCCTAGTAGAAAGAGCACAGGCCTGGGAGTCAGAAGACCTGGGTTCTATTCCTGGCTCTGCTACTTGTCTACTGAGTCACTTAACTTATCTGGGCCTCAGTTTTCTCATCTGTAAAATGGAGATTCTCTGCATGCTCTCCCTTCTACTTAGACTGTGAGCCCAGTGTGGGACAAGGACTTGATTAACTTGCATCTACCCCAGTGCTTAGAACAGTGCTTGATGCATAGTCACCGCATAACAGCAATGATAATAATGTACTGTGATGAAGTCATTTGGAAAACTGTCCTAAGAAACATCCTGCAATGAGGAGGTATTGTGCATAAAGTCCTCCATGTACAAGGAACAATATTCCAAATACAGATTCATCAGATAACTGTGTGGTTATAAATAGCTTTAACTGTTGTGAAGCAAATTAGATTGCAGCAGCATTAGATAGATGCTTCCACTCTGAGAGAGGGAGAAGGGTATTTCTTCTTTTACTCTGGCTGCAGTTTTTGAGAGAAACATTTAAAGAATAGAAGTAATGGAGGAATTTTCCTCAATTTTTCAGCTCTAAACTAATAGCTCCACCTGAGCACTATGGAACTATGGTGATAAGTACAATGGAAGCACATGGCTAGGTTTATTTTTGGACATGTATTAATATGGATAAAATTGAAAATCGATAGATACTAAGAGGGAGGCCAAGCAGAAAAGCAGAAGGGTATTACCTTTTATTCTTCTAAAAGTCAAGTTAGGACATGTCTTGATTTGTATTCCTTGCCAAAGTCCTTTTGGGCAAGGAAAGCATCACTGGGCCAAATATGCTGATCTGTGTGTGCATTCTTCTGCATTTTTTGGTTTTACTTTATTTGATTACTCCCTTCCATTCTCCCTAGTGCTTTCCCTTCTTTTTACCCTTTTGGACATTGGGCAGAAACCTGAAGGGCACAGAGATTTTTAGCAGGATGTGGTGTTTAAATGTGAATAGTGTTACAGTTTTTGGGTTCACAGCCTAAATCTCCGGCATGTAGGGCTAGAGGCGAAAGGTGGGGTATGGAAAGAAAATGCAGGCAGTGCTTGTTGGATTTATGATATAATTGATTCTTGATCTGAATCAATAGGTGAAGCATTTTAAGTAAAAATTGTTTTTCTCATGGTGGAAGAATTATGAACCAATGTCAGATACTCTGTTACCAAGATTAACCAGAATTTGCATACTCAATTATAGATGAGTGATATGACTACAGTAATGAGTTTGTATTGACTCTCCTGTCTCCTAACATCTCACTCATGCTGTTCCCTCATCCTTGAACTGCCTTACTTCCAAATCTGCCAGATCTCAACTTTCCCCCCTTCAAAATGCTCCAAAAACTTCAGTTCTTCCAAGATTATTAGATAATTAGATAAGCAGCATGGCCTAGTGGAAAGACCACAGGCCTAGGATTTAGATGGCTTGGGTTCCAATTCCGGCTCAACCACTTGCTGGGGAACTTGAGCAAGTCGCTTAACTTCCCTGACCCTCAGTTTCCTCATCTGCAAAATGGGGATCAAATATCTGTTTTCCACTTACTTTACAATGCGAGCCCATTGAGGGATGGCGTTTGAGTCCCACCTGATTATCCTTTATCATCCCCAGCACTTAGTACATTGCTTTGTATATAGTAAGCACTTAAATACCATAATAATGAAAAGTTATTATTAATTCACAACTCAGTCACATCAACCATACAACAATTACTCTATTTTACAGATAGGAAATAGAGGCATAGAGCAGACATGTGACAGAGCCAGAATTAGAAGTCAAGTCCTCTGTCGCCTAGCCCCTGCTCTCTCTCCACTAGGGAATGTTGCTTCCCTAACATCCACCCTTAGTTCTTATGTATTTCATTTTAATCTTCAGCACTTATGTACATATTCATATTTCTATGTATTTGTCAATTTATACATTCAATTATTTGTCAACCATCTCATACTTCACTCTGCTGCCAAAATCATTTTTCTAAAAAAAATGTTCAGTCTGTTTCCCCACTACCCAAAAACCTCAAGTGGTTTTTCATCCACCTGCATATCAAACAGAAACTCATACCACTGGCTTTAAAACACTCAATCACTTGCTCTGTCCTCCCCCAAGTGCTGAGTACAGTTCTTTGTATTCAGTAAGCAGTCAATAAATATGATTGAATGAATGAATCTCCTCTCTCATTTTGTGATTTCCTACTGGAACTCAGCACTCTCATTTTACTCCTCTAACACCAACCGACTGTACCTGGATCTTATCTATCTTCTCACCAACTCCTTGATCAGTCTTCTGCTGGTCTGCAGCTCTCTTCCTCTTCATATCTGACAGACTATCACTTTCCCCACCTTCAAAGCCTTATTCATATCTCCTCCAAGAGGACTTCCCCGACCAAGCCCTCATTTGTCTTACCCCTCTCCCTTCTGTGTCACCCATTTACTTGGATTTTTACCCTTTAAGCACTAGTATTCACCCCACGCTCATGTACGTATCTGGAATTTATTTTAACGTCTGTCTCCCACTCTAGACTGTAAGCCCTATGTGAGCAGGGAACATGTCTACCAACTCTGTTAATATATACTCTCTCAAACACTTAGTACAAAGCTCTGCATACAGTAAATGCTCACTAAGTATAATTGGTCACTGCATCCCAAAATAATAATAATAATAACAATAATGTTGATGGCATTTGTTAAACACTTTTTGCAAAACACTATACTTAGGGCATGGATACAGTATTATCAGGTCAAAAACAGTCCCTGTCCCACATGGGTTTCACACTCTAAGTAAGAGGGAGAACAGGTATCGATTCTCCATTTTACAGATGAAGAAACTGAAGCATAGCTAAATTAAGTGATTTGCTCAGGATCACATAGCAGACAAATGGTGGAGCCAGAATTAGAACCCAGGTCTTCTGACTCCCAGGGTTGTGCTCTTTCTCTAGGCCATGTTGCTTCCTGCACTACTTCCTGCTATATATCTATTCTTTCTCTTGGTTCCACTATTTGTAAATAAATTTAGTCTGTGTACTTCCCCCATTGGCTCATAAGCTTCTTGTGGGCAGAGAATGTGTGTTTTGCTTCAGTTATACAAGTGCTTAGAACACAGTATAGTCCTTTTGTAGGTGCTCAATAAATACTTTTGGTTAAGTCAAAGAGATTTTACAGTGTACCTGAATTTTCCTTCATGAAATGTAAAATGGGCATGTGGACCATCCCTGGTGAGACCACATGGCAATCGGACAATCCAGCAACTCCCCCCGTCCTCTTTAAGCTTTCTCTCACTTTCTCCTCCAACACAGCTTTTCAAATAGTTTTTCTTTTTCCTCTTTGGATCCCAAAATGTCCCCCTCACCCTGCCTCCCCTGCCCCTCCACCCCCGCTGCCAACTGCAACTACCACTCTGGAGCTAGTGCCAGAAAGCTAGTGTTGTAAAGTCAAAACTGATGTGTTGCAAATCTTAAACCCATTTTAAATGAAGAAACATTATAAGTATCTTTCTTCATAACTTAAAACATCTGAAGTCAAAGAAAGCCTGTATAGTATTGCAATTTGCTTCTTAAGTTAGCAACTGTCAGATTTGTTTGTAGCCTATTTTATCCATACCCAATCCTTCAGAAAAATGAGGAAAGTAAATATATTTCCCCTCTTAAAGTGAAGCAATTTAATTGTTGTAAGAAACCCAATGGTCGATTACTCCACTGGTATTCACTTAGTAAAATTGCACCTTTCTCCCAGAGGCAGTTTTTCTGTTTATCCAGAACCATATTGAGAATTATTTTATTATTTATCTTGCAAATGGATGGAGATAAAAGTATGGTATTTGTTAAGCGCTTACTATTTGCCAGGCACTTTATTAAGCACTGGGGTGGATACAAGCAAATCGGGTTGGACACAATCCCTGTCATACGTGGGGCTTAAGTCTCAATCCCCATTTTACATTTGCGGTAACTGAAGCCCATAAAAGTGAAGTGATTTGCCCATGGTCACACAGCAGACAAGTGGTGGAGCTGCGACTAGAAACAAGGTCCTTTGACTCTCAGGCCCCTGCTCTATCCCCTAATCCATGCTGCTTTTAATTCTTTTGGTCTCACTTATAAATGAAATAATATGCACCCTTCCTCCTTTGAAAGGAAGATAGCCAAAGTTTCCCTGGAGGAAGCACTCTATCTAAAAATAGGGGAATAGGTGGCAGAGTTTTCTGTCCCAGTGATTCATTGCGTGGCTATGGGTGAGTCACTTAACCTCTCAGTTTAGCCATCCTCTAAATGGAAATACAGTAAAACCTCAACTAATCACCTCTAATGCATGGACCCAAAGCTTCTAAACTGGCATTTATCCAGTCTCAATTTGACTTGCCTGCTTTTTTCAAATTCATGGCTTCAGAGACCATGGGGTGGGAAGAATGAAGGGGAAACCCCAAAGAGAGTCCCTTGAAAAATCCCCTCTAATCATCGGAGCACTGATGCCAGGGAACCTTCTGCCTCTCCTTTACACTTGGGTGTGACCCTTTATAGTACTTGATATTCATACCATCCTCAGCTCTGCAGTACTTATGCACATACCTGCAATTTTTTTACATTAATGACTGCTTCCCCCTCTGTGTACACAAAAGCTTAGTACACTGAGTTTCCCACATTAGACACTCACTTATACCCTTGATTGACTGACCTCAGAGTCTTTGGGGCATTCATCCAGAACCTGCTGAATTCTGAGCACTGGTCTAGGGGCACAGACACAAGAGAAGATGTGAATGATTTGGAACATTGAGGGAAGCTGACAGAGACTGAGACCAAAACATCCGAGAATCTCCATAAATCTCCAGGATTTACAAGAGTCTGTTCAAAGCTGGGATGGTCTTGTCCCTACCACACTGCTGGGGTGAAGCACTATTCCTACAGGAGAGGCAAGCAGGCAGAACTTGAGGCTTAAATTTCCGAACAACTCAAGAGAGCATGATTTCTGGGTTTACCCCATGTCCAGGGAGCTTCTTTCCTATTGTTCAATACCACGAAATTGAAACCTGCCTCTCCTTTGGGAAAGGTATGGCCACTCTTACCCGAGGACTGTTTACCTAGAGTGCGAAGATCTTGAGAGGACCACCCTTGCCCCATTGCCGTCTTAGCTACTTATTTTAATCTTCTCAAATTGGACTGTTTTATCGATTAATAATTGAGTTTATTCAGCATCAACTATGTGCAAAGCATTGGACTTTTCCAAACTTTTGGTAAAGTACCACAAAAGTAAAAGGAATTCCCTGTTCTCAAGAAGTTTACTTTGTTCTTATTATTATTTGTAATACATTGAATCTGTTCATGCCTGCTCTTTTAGTTAACAGAGAATCATTTGATTTCCTTGGCTTTTCACTTGAAAATACAATTAGTACTCCTGGTGTAACCAGTGCCATTTTCCCAAGTCATTTCCTTAAAGGCCGTTTCATTATATAACTACAGAATCTGGTATTGCTATCCACGACCAACAAGGTCCGTGTTGGAAGAAAGAAAGGAGGTTTTCCTTGCAGTTTCTCTGCAGAGCTTCTTGTCAGTATAGTAGTGAGTATCCCTGCCTGTCACATGTGAGATCGGAGTTCAATTCCCCAGTGGGGAGGCATCTTCTTGTAGAGAAGCAGAGTGGTCTAGTGGATAGAGCAAACAAAAACAAAAACTCCTCATTATTGGCTTCAGAGCTCTCCATCACTTGCCCCTTCCTACCTCACCTCCCTTCTCGCCTTCTACATCCCAGCCCACACACTCCACTCCTCTAGTGCTAACCTTCTCACTGTGCCTCCTTCTCGCCTGACCCGCCGTTGACCCTGGCCTATGTCCTACCTCTGGCCTGGAATGCCCTCCCTCCTCAAATTTGCCCAACAATTACACTTCTTCCTTTCAAAGCCCTACTGAAGTCTCACCTTCTCCAAGAGACCTTTTCAGACTAAGCCCCCCTTTTCCTCAGCTTCCCCTCCCTTCTGCATCGCCCTGACTCACTCCCTTTGCTCTATGCCCTCTCCCTGCCCCACAGTACTTGTGTATATCTATACATGTCTATAATTCAATGTATTTATATTTATGCCTGTTTACTTGTTCTGATGTGCGTATACCTCTAATTCTATTTATATATATATTGTTGCCTGATTACTTGTTTTGATGCCTGTCTCGCCCTTCTACACTGTAAACCCAGTGTGGGCAGGGATTTTCTCTCTTTACTGCTGAATTGTACTTTCCAATCACTTAGTACAGTCCTCTGCACACAGTAACTGCTCAATAAATACGATGGAATGAATGAATGAATGAATGAATAAATAGAGCATGGGCCTGGGAGCCAGAAGGACCTGGACTTTAATCCTGGCTTTGCCCCTTGTCCACTGTGTGACCTTGGACAAGTCACTTAACTTCTGTGGGCCTCAGTTACCTCATCTGTAAAATGGAGATTAAGGCAGTGAACCCCTTGTGGGCAGCGTGGCTCAGTGGAAAGAGCCCGGGCTTGGGAGTCAGTGGTCATGTGTTCGAATCCTGGCTCTGCCACTTAGCAGTTGTATGACTGTGGGCCAGTCACTTAACTTCTCTGTGCCTCAGTTCCCTCATCTGTAAAATGGGGATTAACTGTGAGCCTCATGTGGGACAACCTGATTACCCTGTATCTACCCCTGTGCTCTGCACATAGTAAGCGCTTAACAAATACCAACATTATTATGTGGGACAAGGACTGTGTCCAACCTGATTTGCTTGTAACCATCCTAGTGTGCTTAGTACACTGCTTGGCACATAAGTGCTTAATAAATGCCACAATTATTAATTATTATTAATTAGTGGTTACTTCTTAGGATAGATATTTATTCGTCATTGCCCCTGGCCTGTGAGTGTAAAGAAAATGAATGAATGCCAAAAAAGTACATGATAGGAGTATGTGTCATTATGCTACAACCACAACAGTAATCTGGGCAACACACGTAAAGGCCAGTATATCTGGCCTGGGGCAGATCAATGGGAATTGCATTTTCACAGTTTCATGGGCCTTCGAATTTCTAGCTACAGTCATGGGGCTGGAGGCAGGAGTTTCTGACTAATTCTACCTGCCTGGACTTTGTGTATTTTTCTGGGTGTTTGTTTATACCAGCAAAGTAAATGTATGTTTTTGCTTTCCGTCTTTGTACTGCTCTCTAGATTCTGTAAACAGTATTTTTATAGTAAGTACTCCTGAAACCATTTAAGACAATTGAGAATTGTCAGATAAGTGAAAAGAAATATTGTTGCTATCATAATGTTCACTCGGAATATTAATTCACAGTATTTGAAACTCAAACATTTAATATTATAAGGCTCAGAAATATTTCACATTCTTGAAATGAGAAGGCTCTTTTACAACAGTATCATGCTTTTTCCAGGTAATTTTGGTAGTTAATCCAAGCTGAAAGAGGCCTTAAAAAGTTACCACATCCAGGCAGATGCTAAAATTACCTAAGACAGATGATTAGCTATTCTTTTTCTGAAGGCCTTTGGGAATAGACACTCCACAATAAATTGTACTGGAAGAGATCCATGCATTAATAAGACAAAGTCCCTTTAATATCTGAAAAGAATGTAATTGACTTGATGCAATCTTAAACTCATTCCTGAATGCTCATTTACAAGCGTACAATTGCCGAGAACAAAATCATTCAAGGAACATCCTGTGTCTGGAGTTAAAATTATCAAATGAAAAGCAATCCTGCAATTATTTCAAATAAAAGAAGTGCTTTTTATTACTCTGTTTTATATATGCATTGAGCTATTTTGAAAAAAAAATTGCTGAATATGAAATAAAGCTTAGAATTTTTCTTTTTAATTACCAGCTCTTGATAATTTATCATTTTGTTAGCTAACCTAATCATTGTCCAAATTATGTCCAAAACAAAACTCCTCACTTTCCCACCCAAATCCTGGCATCCCCCTTGGTTTTTGCATCAATGTAAACATCATCACCATCCTCCCTGTCCTGCAAGTCCCATAACCTTGGCCTTATCATCACCTTATCTCTCTCATTCAATCCACATATTTATTGTCATCACATCCTGTCAGTTCAGCCTTCACAACCTGACCAAAATATGCCCTTTTCTCTCCATCCAAACAGCAACCTTGTTAATCTAAGCACTTATCTCATCCCGCCTTGATTACTGCATCAGCCTCCTTGTTGACATACATACCTCCCGTCTCTTCCCACTTCAGTCCAAACTTAACTATGTTGCCCGGATCATTTTTCTACAGAACCATTCAATCCACGTTTTCCCACTCCTCAAATCCTTCCAGGGGTTGCCCATCCACCTCTGCATCAAATGGAAACTCCTTACCACCGGCTTTAAAGCACTCCATCACCTTGCCCACGCCTACCTTACTTTGCTGATTTCCTACTTACAACTCAGCACCCCCCCCCAACACTTTGCTCCTTTAATGTCCTGTTAAATGTTCTAGTATCAAGCTATAATTCTATTCTAGATCGTAGTGTATTAACGCTTGTATATAGTACAGAGCCCCGCCCACAGGTGTTCAATAAATAACATAATTTGATTTGGTTCAGGAGAGGCTGCAGAATTTTGTTTTCTGAAATGGCTCTGGCACTGGGATAACTTTTTGCATTAGGAACAGCTTTGTTTACAGTAGAGGTGCTAATCAACACTCTCCCATTCCAAACAGCCTGAGCATGCCTCACCATCCAGCCTACAGAGTTAAATGACCTGACTTCAAGCATAATACAAAATGCTTGCTTGTTAGTAAGCAGTGGATCATGAACTTGTTTCAGCTTGTACTTGAGGCAGAGGTCTTTGCTGATATTATTTCCTTCCTTTTTTGAATTTTACTAATCTTTTGAAGAGCCTGGCATCCACTAGTCGTCAAAATGTTCTTTGCAGCCTTACTGTTGGTGGGTCCCGGGGAAAGACCTTGGCCCTAAGAATCTCTGCAAGTAGGGGAACGCCTCTGGAGCCATATTGTCAGGAGGGAACATTTCTGACTGGAGAACTGCCCCTCAAGCTGTAAGGTGGGAACGTGCCTGCCAACTCTGAGAAGCAGCGTGGCCTAGCAGATAGAGCATGATCCTGGAAGTCAAAAGGACCTGGGTTCAGATCCTGCCTCTGCCACTTGTCTGTTGTGTGACCTTGGGAAAGTCACTTCATTGCTCTGTGCCTCAGTTTTCTCATCTGTACAATGGGGATTAAGACTGTAAGCCCTATATGGGACATGGACTATGCCCAACCCGATTAATTTATGTCTTACCCCAACACTTAGAACAGTGCCTGGCACATAGTAAGAGCTTAACAAATACCTTAAAAAAAAAGCTCTGCTCTCTTTTCCCCAGCACATAATATAGTGCTCTGCACACAGTAGGCATTCAATAAATACCATTAATTGATTAATAATAGTAATAATTATATTAGTAGCAATATTTGTAAAGTGCTTATTATGGACCAAGCACTGCCAAACACTGAGGTGATTTCAAGATAATCAGAATGGACCCAATCTTCACTTGTGTATCCTGTGATGACATACTAAGTAAAGTACCTTTGTGATTGACTTTTTGATGTTGTATGGGCTCTGGATGGGGAGGGGTGAGAGACTTGACTTGGCCCCACGGCCAGGCCCTCCCCTGGTTGTCTCTTGTTTGTCCCTGTGGCTCACTGCCAACAGGACCTAATGGGAAAGGGCACAAACCTGGGAGTCAGAGGATCTGGGTTCTAATCCAGTCTCTGCCACGTGTCTAATGTGTGGCCTTGAGCAAGTCACTTCACTTCTTTGTGCCTCAGTTATCTCATCTGTAAAATGGAGATTCAGTACCTGTTCTCTCTCCCCTTTAGACTGTGCGCCCCATGTGGGATAGGGACCCTTCCCAACTTGTTTGTCTTGTACCTATCCCAGTGCTTAGTAGAGTGCTTAGTGCTAGCATCGTAGTTCCCTTCTCTGAGAATGTCTGCTTCCCACCACTCATTACCACTTCTTTCTACCATCATTATCAATGTAGTATTTAAGTACTTACTATGTGCTAAGCACTGGGATAGATACAAGACAGGTCAGAAGCAATCCCTGATCACATAGGACAAGGCGGTGAAGAACATATTTTGAATCCTCATTTTACAGGTGAGAAAGAGAAGATAAGTGATTTGCCCAAGGTCACATAACTGGCAGGGGGCAGAGCTGAGATTAGAACCCAGGTCCCCTGACTCCCAGTCCCAATCTCTATTCACTAGGCCACACTGCTTCTTGAAAAGCCTACTCTTCAAGAAGCCTGCCTCAGTAAGCCTACTCGCCATTCCTGTTAAATGAATTTTTTTTATCTGCAGTTCTGAACCCTATTATCTTTTTGGTTTGTGGCTCTTGATATCCCTGACCTAGTGAGTTCCACGG
Source organism: Ornithorhynchus anatinus (assembly GCF_004115215.2). Taxonomy (NCBI): domain Eukaryota; kingdom Metazoa; phylum Chordata; class Mammalia; order Monotremata; family Ornithorhynchidae; genus Ornithorhynchus; species Ornithorhynchus anatinus. The sequence continues at coordinate 31,507,263 of NC_041730.1, forward strand.
GGGGATCAGGCCCATCTGGATTCCTGAACAAAGAGTGCTGCATCCACCATAGCAGCTGCCCGCTGAGTACGTTGCTGAAGCATAGTGCTGGTGGTCAGGGCGGTCATTGGTCATAAGTTATCCCACACATTAAAAAGACATTGACTTGAATTTCACAATGTGGCTCAGCTGCACCTGCTTACTGACTCATAAAGCCAGGATCTCAAAGGAAACACCCCTGACAAGGGAGTAGAGACTATGACTGATGCTGCATAAAGCTCTAACAGTGTAATCAATTACTTCATGCAGTTTCTCAATCCTGAAGTCTCAGGGCTATCTAGCAATATATCAGTGATATTTATTGAGTACTTGCGGTGTGCCAAGCACTGGCTTGGGAGGATTCAATGCAACAGAGTTGGTAGACACTTCCCTGCCCACAAGGAGTTTCTGGTCTAGAGGGACTGAGCGTCATCTGTCATAATAATAATGATGGTATTTGTTAAGCGCTTACTATTTGCCAAGCACTGTTCTAAGTGCTGGGGTAGATACAAGGTAACAAAGTTGTCCCATGTGGGGCTCACAGTCTCTATCACCCTTTAACAGATGAGGTAACTAAGGCAGAGAGAAGTCAAGTGGCTTGCCCAGGGTCAAACAGCAGAAAAGTGGTGGAAGAGAGATTAGAACCCACGACCTCTGTCTCCCAAGCCCGGGCTCTTTCTGTATCTTGTTAGCATTGATTTTTGTCAACTTCCTCACCAGTGGTCGGATCAAAACTCATCTCTGATTTTTTTTTAAATTCCTAAAGAATGCATGAGTTGGAGATTATCTCCTATCCCACTTTAAAACACTGAATCATTTTCGTTCTAAGTTCTGAAGATTTGCAATAATTTCTGGAAACGTTTCAATACTCTGCTATGCATACATCACTATACAGCATTTTTCACAAGTCTGCTGATGAATTGAATATAGTTTCTCATGATAACATCCAGCTTTTCATCTCCTTATTATCCATACTGAAATTTTGAGACTACGTGGATTTAATCAGTTCTATGCTGAAGTACAAACACTGGAAACAGATGAAATATATTAAGAGTAATTATGGAGATATCAAGATTTGAACTTTGAATATCCAGATGTAATAAAGCTAGTGATGCTTAAATACTATGGGTAGCTAAGGGTAAGTGTCTGTGAATTCATCCATCACAGGCTGTTAGTGGTGCTTAATAAATACCAAATATTTATTCAGTGACTGCTGAATAAATACTGAATATCTTGTGGTAAAAAAAATCAAAGACTTAAAACAAACTTTTTACAAAAGAGTGTAAAGTTGGATATCAGAGAGATCCTCTGTGGAATGTCAACTTCCCTTTTCAGGAGTCTTTTGGCTTTATCCTTTGATTTTCTGTTAATTTTCTATTTTGTACCCTATTTTAGGTGGCGATTATAGCAGGAAATTTTGAGCTGGCTGAGTATATCAAGAATCACAAGGAAACAGATATTGGTAAGTTCAATATTTTAAAAACCATGGTGGCTTTGAATCAGAATTCAGAACAGTAAGGTTTGCCTGTAGGAAATAAACTGTATAGTAGCCTATTTAAAATAGAACAATGCTGCCGTATTTTCGGTCCCTGCCCCTATTTTTCCTGTCATATGATGAGCAGAGACTATCAGGACATTTGGCCTCTGGAGTCAGGTGGATGATTGATGAGGGGGTAAACCAGGCAGCAGGCCTAGGGAATAGGTTGGGATTGTATAGCTCATGTTTATAAACCTATTTTAGAAGCCTGTTGAACAGAGCCCCATTCTCCTATTCTCCCCCTGGCTCTTCTGCTGCTGAGACCAGTATCTCACTGATCCTCTGCCACTCCTCCCCCAAATTCTCCCTGGCCAATTTTCTCCATGTCCCTTCTGCTTCTCTTCAGAGGGCATGGCAGGATGATTGATGATTGGTAAGAAACCCATCATTTATGCACAGGCTTTTTAAATTAAACAACCATCTTTTTACCTTAATGTAGTAGATTTCAGGAGAGGAAAAATTTTCATAGATACACACATTTGTTTTACTATCACTTAAACATTTTGAAAAGCATAACTTGATCGATTTAACATTTTAGATGTAGTACACAGGACAGGGAATCTTAAATTTGTTACGGGTTTTTTCTCAAAGGCATCATTTCTCTAATGAATGTGAACCAACGTTGCCATGAGACTTCTCTCCGCACCTCCCTGTGATTATGTACACTAAATGTTTGGCCAGAAATCTAGTAATATGGCATGGCATGTGTGGGTCTGGGAAAGTCACGTGATTGTTGTTCTGTGCTCTAGGCTGTTCATTCATAAGATGGCGACAGTAATGCTCACTCTGCATGTTATGGCTATGGATGACTTGAAGTTTGTAAAGTGATTTAGAAAATGAAACACCAGTGACTTACTGATTCTCTTCCTGTCGTGAGAATATAATAAAATGGGATAGATTGGAATTCAGATGTGAAAACGGTTTTCGTTTAAAATGACTAAGGGATTTATTAGCTGTGAGGTACTTAAAGCACAGATTTCATTATTCTATTTACAGGTGTAATTGATTCATCCACAGCTAAAGAGATAGCCCTGGTTCAGGCCCAGGTTAAAGCTCTGCTGGTTTAGATTGGTGGTAGCTTAGGGAAAGAGCAGTGCCAGGGCTAGAGAAGCAGCATGGCTTAGTAGAAAGAGCATGTGCTTGGGATTGAGAGGTCATGGGTTCTAATCCCACCTCTGCCACTTGTCAGCTGTGTGAACTTGGGCCAGGCACTTAACTCCTCTGTGCCACAGTTACCTCATCTGTAAAATGGGGATGAAGACTGTGAGCCCCACATGGGACAACATGTTTACCTTGTATCTACCCCAGTGCTTAGAACAGTGCTTGGCACAGTAAACGCTTAACAAATACCAACATTATTATTATTGTTACTCCTGAGCTGGCATGAGTGTTGTCCTCCATTCAAAAGTGTTCCTGGCCTCTGCCTCTAGATTATACACTCATCTTAGGCAGGGAGTGTGTTTACCAACTCTGTTGCGTCGTATTCTCCGAAGCGCTTAGTACAGTGCTCTGCACACAGTATGTATTCAATAAATACCACTGATTGATTGATTGCTAGTGTGCTTTGTTCCATAGGATTTAAAGTCCATTCTAACTCACTCTAGTTTACTCAAGATGATGTTTTTCCTACCACAATAGAACCTTCTGAAGTAAATGGCTCTCTGTGGCTCGCTGGATTCACAAAATTGATTAGATGTTCCTGATTTTCTTACCCAGAAGTGCTCAATAAATAATACTGACTGAGTCTGCAACTTGTAATTCAGAAGCCATATCTGGCTCTTCTTGGAAGCAAATTGGGCTGTCTGGATGGGGTGAAATTTGGGGGTGGAGGTGAAGCATTTAAAAACCCTGCCCAGGACCTTGGGCAGAGGGGAGCCCTGGACAAAGACCTCACAAAATATTGAACTGCTACTGGGCACAGCATCACCACTGCCAATCTACTCAAAAGCCAAGGGAGAATGCTTGCCCACCCTGGAGGCTTAGCTTGGCTTGGCTGCTTTTTAGAGCTGACAGGGAAGGAGGGAGGTTGGGAGAGCTGTGACAAGGGGCAGCAGTATTCAGTCATTCATATTTATTGAGTGCTTAATGTATGCTGAGTATTGTACTAAGTACAATATATAATATATGATAAGTACCTTACTGTTATATGAGTACAATATAACAGTATTCATTCAATTGTATTTATTGAGCGCTTACTGTGTGCAGAGCGCCATACTAAGTGTTTAATAGCAGACACATTCTCTGCCCAGGTATTAGACACCCAACAGGCAGCCCCTGTAAGCTCTCCCCTTACTGCTGCACCCAGGCAGCACAGCTAAAACCTGTCACTGACCATAAATTGGGAAGCAGTGTGGCCTAATGGTTAGAGCTTGGGCCTGGGAGTTGGAAGGACATGAGTTCGAATCCCTGGCCCTGCCACTTGCTTGGTGTGTGACATTGTGTAAGTCATTTCAGTTCTCTAGGCCTCAGTTTCCTCATCTGAAAAATGGGGATTAAATCTGTGTCCCAAGTGGGACATGGACTGTGTCCAACCTAATTGGTTTGTATCTACCCCAGCGCTTTGTACAGTGAGTGACACATAGTAAGTGCTTAACAAATACCATTGAAAAAAACAAAGCTAACCAAAAAAACAGTGCTTCAGAGCTGAAGAGAATGGGATCCATCTATTCCCAGAGATCTCCCTGCAGCCCTTGTCCAGGAGGTTGAGGGGCTCCTCTGCTCCACTGGTCGATCAGATGTTAAAGGAGGGACTGTGCTACTAGTGCCTGAGTCCAGCTGTGTGGATACTGCCTTCTTGCACCGGGAGAGGGAGGGTGCTAAGAGTAACCAATTCTAGTGCCAGTCCATTGTGCCCCTTCTTCCTTCCCCTTCTCTTCCTTCTTTCCCTTCCTTTTATCTCACTTTCTTTCCCCTCCCTTCCTGTCCTATTCCTTCCTTTTCCCTCCTCTTCTCTCCTTTTTCCTTACCTTTTCTTACCTTCTCTCCTTTCTACTGGCATCAACTGCTGCTGCTATGAAGCACTTGTATGATGCAGTAGTGTTATCACATTATGCCATGTGCAGCTTGATGTAATGTCATCACATATTACGTGGGGGACTTATAAAACCGAGTAGCCCTGGGCCCTAGAAAAATAGGTTCATTCCCGCTCGGTTGCTTCCAAGTGTGCATAGGGAGGGAGAAAGGGAGGGAGGAAACCGTGGGAAAGCATCGGGTACTTCTGTTAGTCAGTAATCTAAGGAACTCAGTTAATGATTTTAGTCTTCTAGACTGAATGCAGGATATGATTATAACCTGCCTAGCCAGTTTATGCTCTATTAGTCAAAGAATTTAAAGGTAGAAACAAAGCCACTAGGTCTCCCTCCTTGCTTTCTTCTCAGTTGATTGTTATTCTATCTCTCTTCCGACTCTCTGAAACAAAAAGGCAGTCAGATCTGAGTGTTCTTTTTAGTTTAGCTCTCCTGCCTAAATATATATGACCTTTTCCCCTTCCATATGTAGAATCATCTTTGTTTTCAAAACCATGGATTATCAATCAGTACTATTTATTGAGTGTCACCCGTGTGCTGGGCATTTTGCTAAGCATTTGTGAGTATGCAGTAGAGGAATATATGATTTTTATGCTTGTTTTTAAATATAAACAAAAGGAATAATACATTTTGACTGCCAGGTATTCTTTGTAGTAATAGTCACCAATCCTATAAATATGATTGTTTCAAGAGTGAGGCCAAGCTATGGAAGTAATGCAAATATTCAGGCCATTCAATTAATTGATCGATACATATATTTACTGAGCACCACATGTGTGCTGAGGACGTCATCAAGCACTTAGGAGAGTCCAATGGAATTACTTTCCAAGCGCCAGTACAGTGCTCTGCACACAGTAAGTGCTCAGTAAATATGATTGAATGTGTGAATGAATGAATGATTCTTCGAGGGGTTTTCAACCTAGAGGGGTGAGCAGTTAAAAAAGAATATTATAGATAGGTGTCAGTAGAGTATATAAGATATGTACATAAGTTCTGGGAATTTGTGATCATGAGAATGTTTGTGCTTAGGTTTCATGATAGTTCTGATGTAGGAACTAGGGGATATCAAGTTGGGAGGTTAGGTATTGAATGAGAAAGACCACGTGGAAAAGATGTAATTCTAAAAGTGCTTTAAAGATGGAAACTGTTCTATGGTCTGTCATATATAAAATGGGAGGGAATTTCAGAAAGGAAAGAGGGCTTGATCAAGAGTTTGGCAGCTGAAGAGATGAGAATGGAGTTTAGCTTGAGTGGAATGAAGATTCTGAACTAGGGTGTATTAGGAGAAGAGAATGGGCAAGTAAGAGAGAGAAACCTTATTGAGTGCCTTAAAATCCATTATCAGAAGGATGATATAGAGAGGAATGGGCAATCACTGGAGATTTGTGTGTAATGGGGAGCATTTTTGAAAAGCAGTCTAGGCAACAGATTGAGGTATGCATTGGAGATGGGAGAAGCTGAGGACAGTAATCAAGCTGGGCTATATCAAGTGCCAGGACCAGCATGGTGACTACTTGGATGGGGAAGGGATAGATTCTGGAAGTGAAGAACCAATATTTGGTGATGGACTGAATGTAGGTGTTCAAATAAATGGAGGAGACAAGGATAATGCCATGTTTGAGTTAGGGGAAGAATGGTGGTGATGTTGATCATGATGGGAACTTTAAGAGGAGAAGAGGGGGTCTATGGGGGTACTGAAGAGTTCATTTTTAGGCATATTGAGCTGAGGTGGTGGTGGGACATGCAGGTAGAGATTCTTTACTTAGCTCATACTTAAAATCAAATTAAAACACAGAAGCTTGTGAAATACTACACTAACTGAAAAATTATCTAAATTACATTTTCAAAAAGTTTGTAGAATGTTAAAATATATATATATATATATATATATATATATCAATACTAAGTCAGGGAAATCCAAGAAAAGGTGTCTCAAGTCTGGAAAAATCCAGAAAAAGGGCTTAATTGAAATAAAATGAGTACCTAGATATTGTTAAAAGGGAGAATTCAAACTTGATACTTAGAACATTTTGCCCAAAGTAATGTAAGAGGAGAAATTACCTTTCTGAATAATCTGAAACCTTTGGCTAAATGATTCCTTTTTCTAGTAGTGGAGAAGGCAAACATAAAAGATATTTGGAACTTTTTCCTGTATTTATGAATCCTCAAGTCTCCAATACTTAGTAACAACAAACACATGGATGAAGCTAGATAGAATGGAAGCCAATTGAATTACTGCATGCTATACTCATTGACATAGTTGGAGGGGGTTACAAAGTTGCAAAGTTGCTCTATGAAGCAAAGAGTTTTCTAGTGAAATATGACCATTTGCTATTAAAAATCATTTGAACAATGTGGGCAACCAAGACATTCAGCATTAGATCAAGAGATGAATCCTCCTCAGCTTTCTCCCTCATTTTCACTTAATGAACGAGTTTGTCTTTGGTGCTGTGTTCCTACTTCATCCAAGTAGGGATTTCCTTAGTGAGGAGACTCAGATGGAGGCAGCCAAGTGCCTCTCATCCCTGCCACTTGCCCATCCGTGGGCACCATGGGCAGCATTGGGACAGGCCCACTTTACTTGAGTTAAGGAGAGGGGAATGCTTGGATTTCCTACCACAACATCTCTCCCATGAGTACAGTGAATGACCGTACCAACCTGTGTTTACACCAGTTTATATCCCCTCCTTTTCCACCTCTCCAGAAAAGGGAGTTTTGGAATTGCCAATATATTCCTAAAGCAAAGAGCCAAAGTTCGGCAGTGGAAACCCTGGGCAGAGTGCAGCAGCTGGGTTCTGTTTCTGACCGTGACGGGGAGGTTTAAGGAATGGAACTGATGTCTTACTTCCTGGAGTTTTACATGGGTGCAAGACACAAAATGGTGGCCCCGACTATACCTTGGTCCTGTCTGATTCTTCCCCACAAGTGCTAATTCTGTTTAGAGAAACAAAGAAATTAAGTGTTGAAATCAGTTTTGCAGGTAGAAGTTTTGCTGCCTCATGGTTTTTTAGAACAATTCACCTCTCTAAAATTTGCATAGACCCCACCCACACACCACTGCCTTGGTCTTGCCTTCTTCCACTTCTGAACAGATAGCTATCTAAGGAAAAACTGGTAGTTGGCATAATGGAAATCAGGCACAAGGTAGGAAAGATACTTAGCATACTTGTCCTTTGGATTTCCTGTTGGTTTGGATTTCATGGAAATCTAGGTCTGGGGTAGTGAAAGGCTAAAGGGTGATGTTGGCTTAGTCTTATATGGGATCAAACCAAGAGAACAGGTTGGTAATGGGTACCATTTTGAAGCACTGAATCCTGTTAATAGATTAAAGATTTTGAGGAATTAAAAGGATAATACTGTGGGATTAAAGGTAAGAATTATAATAGCTATTGATTTATTTTTAAAACTGATATAAATCTCAGAGGTTTTTAAATTTGAATGCTTAAAAAAATGAATAAACATAAATAGAAATACATTGTTCTTGTTTTCCCACCTGCATTATTACATATGCAAGTAAAATAATTGATCATTAATATATCAAAGATTATTCTAAATGTGTTTTTTCACCTGAGACAATAGATTCATAAAAATATAGTGAAGTGATAGAAGCAGTATTGTGATATTTTGGGAGTCCAGGAATTGATTTGTAGCGTGGTGTTTATGCAGTTCTGTCTCCTCTGTCTTAAAAGAGATATTACATCTTGTGCAACATTCTGTTAAAGAACTGCCCGACTGACGAATTGCTATGAATTACTCTGATTTTTTTTTCTAATGTTGGACCATTATATTATTTCCCTTGTAAACTAAGAGAAAGTAATGGATTAAAGAGCTGCAATGAATTCAAAAGTTAATCCCTGATTGTTTTCATCCAGCCTACAGCTGTCTGCAAGTAAATGAGCACAGGAGATTTTAAAAGCATTTGCTATACAGCATTTACTATGGCTTCTATAGGATGGTGGTGCAAAAAAGCAATAATATATGGGAGCCCAGAAGCTCCCATTAGAAACAGTAATGTAAATATTAAATATATTACAAGCTGATAATCTTTTGACTGGGATACCCTATTTTTTAAATCCCTATCTTTTTTTTTGCCTGGCTTCATGGTGAGATGAATTGTCAGATGGATTAAATGACATGGGTTGTTCTTCTTCAACAGAACAAGGTTTGTTTTATGCCTCTTCTTCTGCAGCTATGGAAATAGAATCGAGGGTCTTTTTGTTTTGTCTTTAAAAATGAAACACTGGGATGTGAGTTAGGGTAGCTGATTAGCAGACTAACTAATACTTGGATACTGTTGCTAGGTTTCAAATCAGAGTTCCTGTATTCCTGTATAATTATGCTTCGATGTGTCTCTGTGACGGTTTGTGGGTGTTTTCAAACAGATTTCTTAATTTAATATTTTTGTGAATGCAGAATTTGTACTGATGTAGAGAGATGGTTACTTAAAATACTGACTGATAGATTTCACATGCCTTGGAACTAGAGGTTCCAATTACAAGAATCTTCAGTATTTCAGAAATTATGGCAGTTAAACATGCTACTTATAGTGAAACATTCAAGTTGTTTTTAAGTAAATCTGCCCTCCTCTTGATCAGGGACGAAATGTAGGGTTTCACTGAACTTGAATTTCTAACCTATTTTCTGAAATTAGATAAGACTGATTGAGGTCAACAATGTTGATTGTTGATTGAACCTGCACACACTGACAAAATATCATCAGAAGTGTCATCTTTGATCCTGAACAAAAATTACATTCTGAAATGAAACATTAGAAATATCAGATATCTTTTCTTTAGAATGGCAGAGCAGTTGGAGAGTTAGAAAGAAGATTCTTGCAGAATATTTTGAAAGCAAGTTTTAAAGAGAGGTTTTAAAAAAATCACAAACACAAGTGCAGCAGTAAATCAATTGAATTACAAATTTGCAAACGGAACTGGTATTTTACAGCTAGTGCTATTTTTATCACTTTTTACATCCAAGGACTACATGAGTCAAAAGTATGTGCCGTAGCCATGTTCGTTTGTACTGTCAGTACTATTTTTTGCATCATTTATTTCATGTCCCAAGAAGCAGGGTTTCGTCACATGAAAAATGATGTTTATAAAATCCGGAGTGATCTTGGATCATACATTACTGAAAGTCTGAGTTTTTTGTTGTGATTTTTCATTTATTTATTCTGCCACACTGCCCATGATGCGAACTGTGAAAGAGCACAGAATATATTTAGATTGAGACATCCTTCCTCTTTTTAATAGAAAAGGCTTAAATGAGTTAAATAATAACAAATGTGTTACATGTGTTTGACCAACGATCATTATTGAGCTAGAAAATATTCATGAAATTTAAATTCAGACATATGTAGGCTTCCACCTTAGGAAATAGGTATTTGTCATCAGTAATCCTTCTACTAGAGCTAGAGTCTTTCTTTGCTTATGTATGAGGACATTCTTGAGAATCGCTTGCTCCTATTTTCTGATGCTTCCTTGCCCCCTCTATACATCTTTCCACACCATGTTGTCCTTGCCCACCCATCCAGAACATTCCCAAAGGTATCATTCCATGACAGATGTGAAAATATCTTTTGGGCCCTGAAGATATGCTCAGTAAGACTGATGTTGCATTAGCCTCTCTCTCTGTATAAAAAAAAGAGAACTTATCCCCAGTCTGAGGCACCACCTCTGAGCACTGTAGTTGGTGGGAAATGGCTCCCAGCAGGTGACAGCAGAGGGAGGTGGAGTATAGATTCATTCATTCATTCAATCATATTTATTGAGTGCTTACTGTGTGCAGAGCACTGTAGTAAATGCTTGGAAAGTACAATTTGGCAACAAATAGAGACAATCCCTACCCAACAATGGGCTCACATTGCAGAAAAATTGGAGAAGGGAGAGGCTGGAAGCAAAAAATTAAGTGCGGAAGCTGATTCAGTAGTTGAGGCAGGATCTCATAAGTCCTGGGACCTATAGAGTAGTAATTTGGATGGAGAGGAAGGGGCAGATTCTAGAGCAGTTGTGGAAGTAGGACATACAGGATCTGGTTACTGACCAAACAAGTGGGTTGAAAGAGAGAGGTAAGGTAAAGATAATGCCAAAATTGTAGGATCATGAGACAGGGTGGATGGTGTTGGTGTCTACAATGGCGGGAAAGACAGGGAGAAGAGAGTTTGGATGGGAAGTTGAGTTCTGTGTTGGACATGCTTAGTTGCAGGTGTCAGCAGGACATCCAAGTAAAGATATCCTGAAGGTAGGAGGAAATGCACGGTTGCAGAGAAGGCAAGAGGTTGGGGCTGGAGATGGAGATTAGGAGTCATCTTCATAGGGATGGTGGTTGAAGCTATGGGAACTAATGAGTTTTCCAAGGTAGTGGGAATAGTGGAAAACATAAGGGGGTGAGAGGTAGAGGAAGAGCTGACAGTAGAGACTGTGCAGATGAGGCCCAAGCGATAGACTGTTAACCAGTAGAGAAGAGTGTCAGTGAAGTCAAGGGTAGAGGGCCTGGCCCCAGTGTCAAAAGGAGTTGAGAAGTCTAGGTGGATTAGGGAGGAGTAAAGTCAGCATGGTGTAGTGGATAGAGCACAGGCCCGAGAGTCAGAAAGTCATGGGTTATATCCCTGGCTCCCCCACTAGTCTGCGGCGTGACTTTGGACGTCACTTCACTTCTCTCTGCCCAAGTTACCTCATCTGGAAAATGGGGATGGGGGAGGGACTGTGTCCAAGATTTGCTTTTATCCATCCCAATGCTTAGTACAGTGTCTAGTACATAATAAGCACTTAACAATGCCATCTTGTTATTATTGGAGTCCATTGGATTTGGCAAGAAGGAGGTCTTCGGTGATCCTGGAGAGGGTGGTTTCAGTGCAACGGAGGGGAACGGAAGCCATATGGTCTCTAGACTGTAAGCTCATTATGGGGAGGGAACATGTCTGCTAATTTTGTTGTACTCTCCCAAGCACTTAGTATAGTGCTGTGCACATAGTAGGTGCGGAATAAATACCATTGATTGATTGATATTGCAGGGGATCGAGGAGAGAAAATGGAGGCAGCAGGTGTAAACAACTTGCTTGATTAGTTTGAAAAGGAAAGGTAAGAGAGAGATAGGGTGATAACTGGAGGGTGCCATGGGGTCAAGGGAGGATTTTTGTAGGCTACGGGCAGTATGAGTGCTTGGTCAGTAATTAGTGAGCTGCAGGACAGCAGCTGGATTTGCAGTGACAGGTGCCTGCTGCTATTCATGCTAAATGCTGCACTGGGCACCCTCCCACTGCTGCCTTGGCCATGTCCTGTAGCATCAGCCCCGCAATGTCAATCCAGCCGGGTGGAACCACAGCAACTTCAGCCATTGACATTTATTTACTGGCTCCTAAAATTGGAGCTAGTTGAGCTTTCTTTTTGTTGAAGTGATCTTTGTTGAAACTCTTACAGCATGTGCATGTGTGCGCGCACACTCATGCACGTTGGGGTGAGAGAGAAGATGTGTCCAGCATTAATGTAGTTTAAGTGCCAGGCAAGAGAAGTGGGGAGAGGAGATCCAGGGTGAGAAGGGAAAGGGGAGGAGAATCCAAAAGAGGCTAGGATTGTCCTAAGAGGAGGGTTGTTTAAGTGGGCACAGAAGGAGAGGCTTTGGAGAATCCGAGGAGGAGAGGGAGGAGGAGAAGGAAAGTAGAGTGATCAGAGGGGAAGGATCAAGTGAAGGAGGGCAGGGAAGGAGGCAAGAGGCAGAGGAAGAAGAGATGAGGGCACAGAACTATATGAACAGGGCAAAGATTAATTATGTCCGCTAGTGTATGTGTCCTCCACCCACTGATTGGAGATGCAGCGTGGCTCAGTGGCTAGATCCCAACCTAGGATCCAGAAAGACCTGGAGTCTAATCCTGACTCTGCCACCTGACTGCTGTGTGACCTTGGATAAATCACTTAACTTCTCTGTGCCTCAGTTAACTTATTTGTAAAATGGGAACTAAGACTGTGAGCCTCATGTGGGACATGGACTGTGTCCAACCTAATTAGCTTGTATCTTCCCTAGTGCTTAGTAAAATGCCTGGCACACAGTAAGCGCTTAGAAAATGCCATTATAATTAATAAAAAAGGTAATATGCCTGCATATCATAACTGCTAAATCGTAAACTACATGAGGGCAAGGCCTATTTCTTTTCCTTCTGTTGTATTCATCCCAATTCTCAGCACACAGTAGTTCAATAAATCTTATTGATTGGAATGATATTTGATTTACTAGAGTGATAAAACATTGGGGTTGGCTATCAAAGTAAGTTGTGGGATCTCCATCACCAGAGAGCTTTATAAAAAATATTATCAGGGTATGTGGTTAGGAATAACCTGCCTACTGACAGTAGGCTGGCCCTGATAATATTTCTAATTTCCTCCAGCTCTAATAATAGTAATAATGATGGTGTTTATTAACCTATCACCAAATGCCTAGATGCAATACAAGCCTGTCTATTATTTGGATTTTCTCTATTCATATTGTTTTATGGTATTTCTTAAGAGCTTACTATGTGCCTGTCACTATGTTAAACAATGGGGTAGGTTACAAACTAATCAGGTTGAACACAGTGTATGATCCACACAGGTTTCAATCTTCATCCTCATTTTACAGAAGAGGTAACTGAGGCCCAAGTCCTTCTGACTCCCAGGCTCATGCTCTTTCAACCAAACATTCTGAACAAGTTCTGCTCTTCACAAGTTCAGCTGAAGTGGTTGTATTAAAAGTGTTTCCACTCTTGTTCCTGAAAGTTTACAAATGCTAACAAAATTAGCTATAAGGTGTAAAAAATATTCATAATTAGGAAAACACAAAATTATATTACCAAAATGAAGAGGTCTACATAGTCATTAAGGCTGTAATTTTTTATTTAATTACCAGTGGAACTGTGAGAAGTTACCACATAAATACTGAGTTTGGGAGGTGCATATATTATTTTCCAGCCCAACGGAAACATAGATCTGTATCTGTCTGTCAAGTTCAGGGACAGTGGTGAAATTTTTATCAATGGACAATAATGGGCTTGATAAGATCCATACATATTCAACATCCCCTTCTGCATTTCATACGTTTGTATGTTCTTCTCTGTGTTTATAGAGAAGCAGCTTGGCGTAGTAGAAAGAGCACAGGCCTGGGGGTCTAAGGATCTGGGTTCTAATCCTGGCTCCACCACTTGTCAGTTGTGTGACCTTGGATAAGTTACTTAACTTTTCTAGATCTCAGTCACCTCATCTGTGAAATGGGGTTAAAGACTGTGAGCTCCATGTGGGGCAGGTACTGTGTCCAACCTAATTAGCTTGATTGGTAATTAATCTACCCAGCGCTTAGAACAGTGCTTGACACATAGTAAGCGCTTAACAAATACCATTCTTCTTCTTCTTCTTATTATTATTAGATTCACCCACCCAGGTTTGATGCTTTATTCTACATTTGAATTCCTTTTCTTTGCTTAATTGGAAGTCTTTGGCCTTTGCTTTTCTGATATCCCAGGTGGCTATTGTCCAAGTGAGCTCTGTATAGTTCACTTATTAAAACTAATGGTGTTTATTGAGTGCTTACTGTGTGCTAAGCACTGGACTAAATAGAGACACGATAATCACACTGGACACAGTCCCTGCCCCCCACCGGGATCCCAGTCTCAGAAGTGTGGAGAGCAAGAAGCTTGTCCTCATTTTACAGATGAGGAAACAGGAGGCAAAGAGAAGTTAAGTGACTTGCTCAAGGTCATATAGCAGGCCAGAGACAGAACTAGCACTAGAACCTGGAACAAGAATCAATTTGAACTTTATTTGTGAACAAATTAGACTCATTTAACAGTTATTATCCTTTGGCTGTGTGTGTCTTAGGTTGTCTCTGAGTTCTGTGGTGCAATGGTTGCTATAGTAATTGTTCTTTGTTTTGAAATCCATAGAGCTGCAAAGAACACATTTAAAGCTTCCTTATAGATGGATGGATATTCATGGAGATGGACAACTATAAGAATTTCTTCTGAGAAAAGTGTTGATTTTTCTCCTATTGTATCTTTGAATCCAGTCTTCATTATATTGAGGGGTCAGATGGGCTTGCATTTGTTGAATGTCAGGAGAGGTGTAGAAGAAAATTTGGCTGCCCATAACTAATGAAATTGGATCTCCAGAGATGTGCCACCTTGAAGATTCCCTATACCGAGATGCAGTGTTATTTGCATTTCCGCATACCTGTGCCAAACTGGGAAGGCAATTATTCATCCCAAATCAGTTTAACCCTCTTTTAAAAAAATAATCTATCCCTAGATAAGTTAAAGAATAGGCAATAAATGTCATGTCAAACTTGAAAATAGGTTTTAATTGCCAGAAAACCCACTTAATTAACTTTTGGGCCCACTTGAAATGGATCAATAATGACATTAAAAATGAAAGTCTTGCTTAGAATTTGAATTAAAAATTTCTCCTTGGGAATTTGGCCAAATTTGAAAGCACAATTAACTCCAAATAATCTCTTGCTGATATTACTTTGGGGATCCCCCCTCCTTCCCCATACATTTTCCTTTAGACAAGACATTCACAGTCGCAGAGCTGGATCAAATGCTACGAGGACTTGGGAGTGTTGCTGAATTGTACATTGCAAGCGCTTAGTACAGTGCTCTGCACATAGTAAGCACTCAATAAATACTACTGAATGAATGAATGAGTGGAATTGTCTTGTGGGTCTCATGTAATGTGCAACACAGATGACATTATATGAAATGTTGTACAGTCTGTAAAGTTAGTGTGGGCAGGGAATGTGTCTGCCAACTCTGTTGTTCTGTACTTTCCCGACCACTTAGTACAGGGCTCTTTACACAGTAAACAGTCGATAAGTACCACTGATGATGACGTAATGACATCATCCCAGGACCATGCTTCTCCAGTCCTTTGGCTTCTCCCTCTTCCTAACTGTAGCCCCAAATCCTCTCTCCCTGTTCCTCTTAGCTCAGACTCATTCATTCATTCAATAGTATTTACTGAGCGCTTACTATGTGCAGAGCACTGTACTAAGCACTTGGAATGTACAAATCGGTAACAGATAGAGACAGTCCCTGCCCTTTGACGAGGTTACAGTCTAATCGACTCCCAAAGGTCGGTTCTCAGAAATAACCAGAACTGTGGCATCTGCTCACATGAACTGGGCATGTAAAGGAGATGTGTGAATGAGTATTAATGATCATCCATTAGAATTCATTGCTATCCCACTGACCAGTCTGAGGGTAGATTAACAATAGGTGGGGAGGAAGAGGTGGGTAGAAGGTTGAAAAGACCTGTGCAGGATTGACACACTTCTTTGCCTGCTTTGTGACCTTGGGCAAGTCACTTTACCTCTCTGAGCTTCATCTGCAAAGTGGGGTTTAAATACCTGTTCTTCTTCTGTTAAAAAGTGTGAGCCCCATGTGGGACAGAGTACCTGCCCTGATTATCTTGCTTGGCTCATAGTTATTTTCTAGTAGAGAGAGATCCCTGTTGTACTGGTGAGTGTGTCCCACAATGGAAGCTGTCTCTTTCTTTGACACTGCATAATTAAATGCTAGCTCCACAGTAGCAGCTCTTCTCTTATTTCTACCCACCAGGCTTATGTGTCTGCTAGGGCCATTTCTCTTATCCATTCCTTTATGATATTTGTCGTGTGCTCACTATGTTCCAAGCACTGTATTAGGCACTGAGGTAAATACAAGCTAATCAGATTGGATGCAATCTTAAACCCCATTTTATAGATGAGGTAACTGAAGCACAGAGAAGTTAAGTGACTTGCTCATGGTCAAACAGCAGTCACATGGCAGAGCTGGCATTAGAACCCAGGTCCTCTGACTCCCGGGACTGTTCTTTATCCATTAGATCATGCTGCTGCTTATTCCCATTGCTTTAGATTGTCCTTGGCCACATTTTAAAAGTGTTTCTTCTACCTTCCTGAGGTTGGATGTTACTTACCCCTTCCGTTTCCTGTATGGTGACTGATAGACTGTCTCACTCTTGTTGATCTTGCTCCATCAAATGCTTTTGTACAACCCAAACTAGGAAATAAAGATTTTGGTGGTGTTCTCTGCCCAAGAGAACTCTGGTTAGTATTTTGCCAGCAATGGACTGCAGTGTTATCCCATGGTAGTTTCCACAGTCAGCCCTCTCTCCTTTCATTTTGAAGATGGTGACAGTGGTAACTTCTTGGAAATCCTATACTGTTTCCTCAGTCTTCCATAAGTTGCAGAGGTTTACTTGTGAAGGTGGCTTAGCAGTACATCCCCAGCTTGCTTATAGAGTTCACCTGGTTCACCATCAGATCCCGGAGCGATGCCATTCTCCACGGCTCCAACTGTAATACTGATTTCATCAAGACCTGATTGGCAAGCCATGCTTTCACATCTTGGCAGGCGAATTATTCTTTGCAGTGTGTCAGTCAGCCAGTCACATTTATTGAGTGCTTACTGTGTGCACACCACTGTTCTAGGCACTTGGGAGAATACAATACAACAAGAAATAGACACATTCTCTGCCCACAATGAGCTTAGAGTCTAGAGTGTGTTCTTGCTCAGTCATGCAAGAAAGGCTAAGGAGGCCATTGAAGTGTCTCTGTCATTGCCTTTAGATTTCTTCTTTACTTGGAACGTGGGTGGATTTATTTTTGTTCTCTGGTAGTGCTGTGGCCATGTGTGTCGTCCCAGATCCTAAGAAATGCTTATAGCTGGTCTGTGTTCCTTTTTGATTTATAGTATTAAATTGTAGGAAAAGCTTATGTTCATTTTGTTTTAAACCTTCTGGAATTGTGTTGCTGACAGAAAAACTACTGCAGCTATTTGACAAGTAGAGATTTAATCAGTTTCTGACCCATCATTATCAGTCAATGAATCAGTTAATCATTGGTATTTATTGATTACATAAAGAGTTCCAAATTCTGTACTAAACACTTTGGAGACTCTAACAGAAGCAAAACATATAGTTCCCTCCATCCAGAGGCTTAGAGTCTAATTGGAGAGATTGATAAAAAGCCACTTAATATTTTTGCCCCACAGTTTGCTCATTTGCTCATATAGTGAGCAAAAAGAAGAAACAAGGATATGAAAGGAAACAGTACAGTTCCATCAGGATGAAATCAATGAATAAAGATTTGTAAGTTCAAGTAAAAATATAGATCTTTTCCTAAGAGTTGAAGAAGAGGAATAAAATATATAAATGCTAAGGGTAGCTGTCGTGTTGAGGCAATTTATCAATGATGTGATAGGAATTTATCTAGCTTCTTGAAGGAGGTGGAATTTTACATGGATTGTAAGATGAAAGGAGATATAGTGTGGTATATTGACGGTTGGCAGGGAGTTCCAGGCTTGCGAAAAAGCACAGGCCAGGCATCAGAGACAGGAGTAACGAGATTGAGGTACAGTGAGATGGGGTTCATTCATTCATTTGATCGTATTTGTTTAGTGCTTACTGGTGCTTGAGAAGAATGAAAGAGGAAGCTGTGGAGCAGCAGGTGAACAGGGACAATAATATAGGATGTGGAGATTAACTGCAGGACTTGAAACCAATTAGGATGAGTTTTTCCTTACTGCAGAGGGAGATAAGTAGCCATAGGAAGTTTTCAAGGTGTGGAGAGAGAGGTGTCAAGTGACACTTCAAGCTGACTTGATCCATGTAGCAGCCTGTAGTACAGATGAAAGCAGAGAGAGGCTGGAGTCCAGAAAAACAGGGAGGAGAGTAATACAGTAGTCTGATCGTGATATGATAAGAACTTGGACAGGGAAGGTGGCTGTTTGGTTGGAGAAGAAGGGGTGGATCTGGGTAGGAAGAACCAATGGGATTTAGCAGTGCTCAGATATGAAAGCTGAGAGCTGAAAAACAGTTGGAGGTCAAGAATAATAGCCAGCTGATAGTCTCTTGAGACAAGGAGGATGATGGTGCTCTCAACAGAGGTGGGAAAGTTAGGAGGTAAGGATTTAGAAGGAAAGATGAGAACATCCTTCCCCTTCAAATCCACCAGTCCAAAGGCTCTCCCTGTCACTAAAGTCCTCTTGAAATTCCATCTCCTTCTGGAGCCATTTTCCAACTAATTTCTTCTCTCCTGGCCATATCCTCACAACTGCTGCCTCTTCCTTATGTACTCACCACCACCTGTAGAACTTATGGTCATATTGATTTGTCTATTCTATTATTTAAACCTATATTTACTTATCTATCTTTCCATTCTCTTTTTATAACCCATTTTATCTCTATCCTTTTCCTTCTAATTGCAAAGAATTCCAGTATTCTATTATAAACTCTTTGAGGGCCAGAATCCTTGTACTCTCCTAAGCACCAAGTACAGTGATCTGCACTGGGTAGGCTTTAAATACTACTGATTGCTTAATTGATTTAAAAGATAAAATTTATACTATTTGGATAATTATGCATCATAAAGATTCAAATGAATATTCAGTAGTTTGCACTGTCTTTGAAACATTGAAGGGTACGTTATTCTAGATGAAAGACAGTGTTTTTTTGATGAACTCTATTGTATCTACTTAACTTGTTTGTTTTGCAAAATTTAAAGGTTGAGCAGCAATTTGTTCTTTTTTAATGTTTGTGTTAAACATATGGCTAGCTAGTTAATTATTTGAAAAGCTGGGTTATCAGTTCTCATTAGGCTTTTCTGTCACATTATATTTATTTCTGAAATGTAGTATTTGCACAGATTGCTTCAGAGTGCTAAACTTTGTAAAACTTTTAAATATAGTGCCCAAAATTGACATTCATCAAAAAAGACTACTAGACACGTAGTAAGAAGTGAAACTATTAAGTGGCGAGAAACAAACCATGGTTACTTAAATCAAGATAGAAAAGAAGTGCATAGAAACCAAGACTGATTAATGAGCATTGAAGTGAGTAAAGGAATATTCATAAATTGGTAAAAATGAAGTTTGTGTGCCAATCAGATATCCTGAAGACATGGGACATTTGTTTTAAGTGCCATTTTTTTCCTTTAAAATATTAGAGACAGTCACATATAATGTAAAGGTCAAAACAATAGAACATTGCCATAGAATAATGGTTACC
This sequence comes from Ornithorhynchus anatinus, assembly GCF_004115215.2. Taxonomy (NCBI): domain Eukaryota; kingdom Metazoa; phylum Chordata; class Mammalia; order Monotremata; family Ornithorhynchidae; genus Ornithorhynchus; species Ornithorhynchus anatinus. The sequence continues at coordinate 31,526,873 of NC_041730.1, forward strand.
TATAGCTGGATAAATGTAAAAGTATAACTTTTTTGAGATAGAAAATGGGGATCAGTTGGCTTTGAATTCTTGGGGTAATAAAGCCCCAATATGGTTTTTCAAATGTCCACCTGGAAAGGATCATTTCCATTCTGCTCATTTACACTCCTTAAATTGAAGCCCGTGACTGTCACGTGCTCTGAGCATAATAAAAGATCCCATTTGGGATCACATAGTGGCTGTCCATACTGGATTGGAAAAGGGGCCTTCGCATCCCAAGGGCTTAGCCTCTTCCTTCAGTAATATGGGATCTCCTACTGTGTTGTGTTTCTCACCTCTTCGGCTGAAGTCTTCCAATGTACAACTTAAGCTTCCATTTGAATCCCAGATCACTTGGCATGCTGAAAGCCTCAAAAAATTAAAGTGATTTCTATGAAGGGTAAGGAGAGGACAACTGGGTCTATAAAAAATGGCATTTTAAGCTTTCCCTGAATCAATTTTGAATTTCCATAACATTTTTAAAACTGTAAGTTATTTCATGGTTCTCTTGTCATTTAACCCTTGATTTGTCAATTTGTGCTTGATCCATCATTTGTACTTGTTCTTGTTTAGCTGTACCTGGAAAGTTTCACATTTGTATGTTCTCAGAAATAGACAGAGCCCTCTCGCATGTAATGCCAAGTTTAATGCCCTTAACATATCAACTTTTTCAATAGAATTTTAATGATACATTGAAATTGATTTGAATTCACTCTGCTGCCTGTATCATTTCTCTAAAACATCATTCTGCCCACATCTCACTCCTCACAAACCTTCACTGGTTGCCCATTCCTCTTCTCATCAGCCAGAAATTACTCTCCACTGATTTTAAGGCACTGCATCAGCAATTTTCCCTCAAACCTGTCTTTACTCTTCTCCTACACCCCACCTCAGACGCTTCATCACTCTAAAGCCAACCTTCTCCCTGTGCCTCACTATATCTCTCTGACCGCCAACCTCTTGGTCAAATCCTCCTTTCAATATGGAATTGCCTTCCCCTTCACATCCAGTGGACCACTTCTTTCCCCACATTCAGTGCCCTACTGAAATCAGGCCTTCCCAGATTAAATTCTCATCTCCCCCTTGTATATTTCCTGCAACTTCCACTTCAGGATTTCTGCATCACCTGAACCCTTCCCGCCCAGCATAGCACTTATGCAAATGCATTTTTATATTACTTTTAGCATCCATACCTCCGGTAGATTGTAGGCTTCTTGATAGTGAGAATCTTGTCAATCAGTCATATTTACTGAGCAGCTACTGTGTGCAGAGCACTGTACTCAGTGCTTGGGAGAGTACAGTATAAAAGAGTTGGTAGACACATTCCCAGTCTACAAAGTGCTTAGTGACTAGAGGGGGAGTGTACATACTCCTAATTTTATTGCATTTTGCCAAGTACTTAGTACAGTGCTTGGCACACAGTAGGCAATCAGTTAATTCTCTTGATTGATTGGTCAGTTTATGATGTTTAAGATAATATGTAAATTCTGTTCAGCTGTGAACCTTAGGCTCTCAAAGTGAATAAATTGGTGATTTTTCACTTTCAAGTTTAATGCATAAAACATAGGTCCTCCAACTCCAGGTCCATACTTTATCCACTAGGCTACCCTGCTTCCCACTGCTACTTTCCATGCAATTTCCATTCCACTTTGAGGACTGACTATTGAACTTGGTAATTTGGGGAGGGGGTGGCAGGGCTTCTCTCTCTCTCCCCACTTCTTCCTCTTTCTGTTGACTTTACCAGGAATGTCAGCCCTCCCCATAATTGAAAAAGGCGGAAGTTTTCCAGCCAGAGAGTCCGATCACCCCACTTCTTCCAGGCCAGCTTCTTTTCTTATATCTCTCTGTCTCTCTCTTTAGCTCTCTCTTCTCTCTCTTTCTCTCTCATCCATTCATTGATACTACTGAGCACCTACTGTTGCAAAACAATATATTAAATGCAGAGAAGAAATACCTAGGTGAGTTATATATGATTCCTCACCCTCAAGGAGCGCACAATCTAAGAATAAGTAGGGCAGGATTGATGATGGACACATAAAGAAAGATGAAACAGTGAAAACATAAAACCAAAATAAAAGTACAAGGATAGAGTGAAAACAGAAGGGCACTATGGCTAGTGGAGCAGAGGGATTCAATCTCCTTATATCTCATTCAGAAGCCAACTGCCTCAGCCTACATGTTGAGAAGGACTCACAAAGCTGCTGCTTCCTCACTGTGCCTGGCTGGAGCAGGGTCTGATCAGAATTGTGGATGGCTTGGGGCTAGGGCAGGCCTCTTTTCTTGGCGATAGACTGTCGGATATTAAAGGGACTAGCTTGGGGTTTCCTGCTACTACTGCTTCCTCACCCTCTTTGACAGAGTATGCAGATTTTTGTTTTTTCAAGACTAGACTGGTCTTTTCTAATAGCTGAAGGTTCCAGCCCAGTTGCAATACAGTAGGATACAATAGTTGGCCTATTAATGGTCTGATCGGAAAAGCAGTGAATACAGAATGTTTTTCCTCCAAGTAAGGTATACACGTGATCATTCGATCAGTCATATTAACTGAGCACTTACTGGGTGCAGAACACTATACTAAGCACTTGGAAGAGTACAGTATTACAAAACTGGTAGACATGTTGCATACCCCCAGAGAGCAAGAGTCTAGAGGGGGACATTCGGAGAAGCACAAAGAAAACCCTGGATTTTTCCAATTAGGCAAATATACTGTCTTGTTCCCTAGGATGGCTACTGAGACTCTTTCTTAATGTTTGCTTAGACAATTGCTGATTGTTGTTTGTGAAGCAGCTTAGAAACAGTCCCTTAAACATGAGTATAGAACAAGTTCAGGCCTATCCAATAATAAAAACAGGAAGCTTTGCTATTGTTGATATCTGGTTACTCACAAATGAGGAGTCCTTGGAAAGTGTCCCATAACTTGTGACAATTGATGCTACACTTGAAGTGAATGGAGCGAGGCTGGATTTGAAAGCTGCTTTTATCTGGGTGGTTTCACTTCTATTCATCTTAAATAACTGGGCTCAGCTGCTATTCTGTCAGGTCAGTTGTCAGAAAGCTCGCCAAGAATTTCTCTCTTGCCACTGATGTCTCAGTGCACGTGTGACTGCTCACTGTCCTAGATCCTGAGAGGCAGAAACAGCAGGCTCTTGCCGCGGGTAGCGTTCTTTGCTCCCTGTCCCCATTTCTGTGTCAGATACCAAGAGGACGTTCAAAAAATGAAATCCCAAGTCAAAGACCTGAGTTTCGACTGATAGCTGTTCCTTGGTATGGAACACGGTGGGAGGTTTCCATGGCACTTTTTCTTTGACCCATAAGACATTAGAACTCTGTGAGAGGCACTATTGCCTTCTGAACCTCATCCACCTTACCCAAATTACCTCATCCATCCTCACCCCGGTTTGTTACTTTCCAGGATGGGACTTCGGTTTTTAATTCCAGGTTAGACCTGTTACTTTGGACTGGGGATGGCCCATCTCAGTTAAGAGAATTCTGGGTAGTAGTAGTACTATTAGAAGGCAGGAGGAAACCGACAATAGAAAGGGAAGTAAACCTGTCCTTGGACACTCACCAGTACCAGCAAGCTGCTGGTAGGCTCCAACACCTATGGTGACTGAAAGCTCCGAGACTGTAAACTCCACATTGGCAGGAAACCTCTCTAACAACTCTGTTCTACTGTACTCTCCCAAGTGCTTAGTACAATGCTCTGCATGCAGTAAGTGCTCAATAAATACAGTGATTGATTGATTTATAGTAATAGTCGTGGTGATGTTTATTAAGTCCTTACTATGTATGAAGCATGGCGCTAAGCACGAGGGTAATTACAAGTAAATATTGTGGTGAGTTGATAATGACATATCAAAGATATTAGTGGTCTGCAGCTTCTTCAAAGTATTCCCTTATTCATCCAATCAGGCGTATTCATTGAGCGCTTATTATGTGCAGAGGGCTGTACTAAGTGCTTGGGAGAGCACAATGCAAGAGCTCCCCAAAGTCACCCCTCTGCCTCTCCCCTCCCCCGCACCAACCCTCTCCCCTACTTTGCCATCCTTCCCTGCAGTATCCTCAGAAGAGATCTCCTCTCTCCTTGCAAGTGCCACCCCCTCCACCTGCGCCTCGGACCCCATTCCCTCTCACCTTATTAAAACCATCGCCCCTGCCCTCCTCCCTTCCTTAACTTCTATTTTTAACCACTCAATCTCCAATGGCTCCTTCCCCTCTGCCTTCAAACATGCCCACGTCTCCCCCATCCTAAAAAAACCCGCTCTTGACCCCACTTCCCCCTCCAGTTATCGCCCTATCTCCCTACTTCCCTTCCTTTCCAAAATCCTAGAATGAGTCGTCTACAATTGCTGCTTAGAATTCCTTAACTCCCATTCTCTCCTGGACCCCCTCCAATCTGGCTTCCGTCCCCTCCACTCTACCGAGACTGCTCTCTCTAAGGTCACCATGGCCTCCTTCTTGCCAAATCCAATGGCTCCTACTCCATTCTAATCCTCCTTGACCTCTCTGCTGCCTTTGATACTGTCGACCATCCCCTCCTCCTCCATACCTTATCTCACCTTGGCTTCACGGACTCCGTCCTCTCCTGGTTCTCCTTGTATCTCTCTGGCCGGTCATTCTCGGTCTCCTTCGCTGGCGCCTCCTCCCCCTCCCATCCTTTAACTGTTGGAGTTCCTCAAGGGTCAGTTCTTGGCCCTCTTCTGTTCTCCATTTACACTCACTCCCTTGGTGAACTCATTCGCTCTCACGGCTTTGACTACCATCTCTACGCAGATGACACGCAGATCTACATCTCCGCCCCTGTCCTCTCCCCCCCCTTCAGGCTCGCATCTCCTCCTGCCTCCAGGATGTCCCCACTTGGATGTCGGCCTGCCACCTAAAACTCAACATGAGCAAGACTGAGCTCCTCATCTTCCCTCCCAAACCCGGTCCTCTCCCGGACTTCCCTATCACCGTGGGATGGCACGACCATCCTTCCCGTCTCTCGGGCCCGCAATCTCGGTGTCATCCTTGACTCGTCTCTCTCGTTCACCCCACACATCCTATCCGTTACCAAGACCTGCCGGTTTCACCTTTACAACATCGCCAAGATCCGCCCTTTCCTCTCCACCCAAACGGCTACCTTACTGCTATGGGCTCTCGTTGTATCCCGGCTAGACTACTGTGTCAGCCTTCTCTCTGATCTCCCTTCCTCCTCTCTTGCCCCGCTCCGGTCTATTCTTCACTCCGCTGCCCGGCTCATCTTCCTGCAGAAACTATCTGGGCATGTCACTCCCCTTCTTAAACAACTCCAGTGGTTGCCTATCAACCTCCGCTCCAAACAAAAACTCCTCACTCTAGGCTTCAAGGCTCTCCATCACCTTGCCCCTTCCTACCTCTCCTCCCTTCTCTCTTTCTACCGCCCACCCTGCACGCTCCGCTCCTCTGCCACCCACCTCCTCACCGTCCCTCGGTCTCGCCTATCCCGCCGTCGACCCCTGGACCACGTCCTCCCGCGGTCCTGGAACGCCCTCCCTCCTCACCTCCGCCAAACTGATTCTCTTCCCCTCTTCAAAACCCTACTTAAAAGTCACCTCCTCCAAGAGGCCTTCCCAGACTGAGCTCCTCTTTTCCCTCTACTCCCTCTACCACCCCCCCGTCACCTCTCCACAGCTTAACCCTCTTTTTCCCCCATTTCCCTCTGCTCCTCCCCCTCTCCCTTCCCATCCCCTCAGCACTGTACTTGTCCGCTCAACTGTATATATTTTCATTACCCTATTTATTTTGTTAATGAAATGTACATCACCTTGATTCTATTTAGTTGCCATTGTTTTTACGAGATGTTCTTCCCCTTGACTCTATTTATTGCCATTGTTCTTGTCTGTCTGTCTCCCCCGATTAGACTGTAAGCCCGTCACACGGCAGGGACTGTCTCTATCTGTTGCCGACTTGTTCATTCCAAGCGCTTAGTACAGTGCTCTGCACATAGTAAGTGCTCAATAAATACTATTGAATGAATGAATAGAATTAGCAGACATGTTCCCGGCCCATAACAAGCTTACAGTCTCCAGTCCACAGGAATGAGTTTGGTATTTTTGGTTTGCATAAATTCAAGGAAAACAAATCTGTGTGATATGTGGTTAAAGAGAACCACTGAGGACGTTAGGATGTCTTACTATATCATCACAGTGCCTGTCCAAGATGGCAACCATAGCTGTATTTCTCCAGACATCCCTTGTTGCTGCTGTTAGAAACAGGGTAGTAGATGGACTTACTGTAGCTTTCAAACATTTCCTCTGTCTTCCTACCAAATGCCATTCATCAGGTAGTCAGTGGTATTCATTGAGTGTTTACAGTGTGCAGAGCATTGTGCTAAGTACTTCGGAAAACACCATACAGTATAGTTGGTGGACATGATCTCTGTCCACAAGAAGCTTACAGTGTAGAGAGGGAGATGGACATTAAAAAAAGTAATAATAATAATTATAATGATTGTGGTATTTGATAAGTACTTTGTATGTGCCAAACACTATACTAAACACTGGGGTAGATACAGGCTAATCAGGTTGGCCACAGTCCATGTCCCATATGAGGTTCCCATTTTACAGATGAGGTAACTGAGGCACTGAGAAGTGAAGTGGTTTGCCCAAGGTCACACAGCAAAGTGGCAGAGCTGGGATTAGAATCCAGTTCCTTCTGACTCCCAGACCCATGCTCTATCCACTAAAACAATGCTGTTTCTCAGTGAAAGATAGTTAAAGGAAATAGTAGAGTATAAGGATAGGTATTTAAGTTCTGTGGGACCAGGGTGAGTATCAGAGTGCTTAAGGGGTTCACAGTCAGGTTCACAGTCAATGCAGAAGGGAGGTGGATTGGGGAAATGAGGGTTTAATTAGGGAAGGCTTCTTGGGGAAGATAGGATTTTAACAGGGTTTTGAAGGTGGGAAGAGTGATGGACTGTCAGAAGTTCCAGGCCCAAGGGAGAATCTGAGCAAGGGTTTGGTAGCAAAATAGACAAGAAAGCAGGGTGGCATTAGAGGAGCAGAGTGTCCTAGCTGAAATATAATAGGAAATCAAGACGCTGCAAGTGGGGAGTGGCTGGCATGCAAACCATGTGAGGCCAGAAGAGATGAAATGCCTAAACACAGCAGGATCAGTTTGACACTATATTAATGTTGGGAATTCTTGTTTGAGGGATGCTGCTAGTGAGGTGCTAGCACAGCATTCCTTAAACTTCCATATGCACAGATTTCTAAAAGGAATTTGGTGATGGATTCAGCATGGATTGGAAAACAGCCTTTTTTAAAGGATGTGTTTGGTTCATCCCTGCACAGTCTAGAATCTTGGGGTGCTGTTCAGCCTTCTTTCTGTCTGTGAAACCTGAATGCCACAAAAAAGACTGACTGCATTTAACTCTTTGAGCAGTTCCATCAGTGCAGTACTGGAATGAGGTCAGTCTTCCAGCACTGAAGTTCTGTTTACCTGAATTCAGCAGCCCTGGCTGGGATAAGTGAGGAGAACGGAGGACAGCGGGATACCTGCTCTTTGGTAAATTGAAATTGGGAGACCAAAAGCCGGGAGCACAGAAGAAATGTTTTGAGAGCACAGTAAAATAAAGCCTCTGACAAATGTATTTATTGAGCACTTACTGTATACAGAGCACTGTACTAAGAGTTTGGAAGAGTACAGTATAACAGAGTCAGTAGACACATTCCATAATAATAATAATGGCATTTATTAAGCGCTTACTATATGCAAAGCACTGTTCTAAGTGCTGCAGGGGATACAAAGCAATCAGGTTGTCCCACATGGGATTCCCAGTCTTAATCCCCATTTTACAGATGAGGTAACTGAGGCACAGAGAAGTTAAGTGACTTGCCCAAAGTCACACAACTGACAAGCGGCGGAGCTGGGATTAGAACCCATGACCTCTGTCTCCCAAGTCCATGCTCTTTCCACTAAGCCACGCTGCTTCTCGTTCCATGCCCAGAGGGACCTCAATGCTCATTCCCTTCTGAAAACTGGGAGTCAGTTGCCGAGTTTAGACCAGTGAGGTGTAACACCATGAAGAAAGGAGAGGGTCCTTTTGAGTAGAAGCTTTGAAAGCAATAAGATACAAGGAGGCAAAAGTGGAAGCCGCTTTTGTTGCTGCACATGGCAAGCACAAACGAACGGCAAACAGCCTTGGTGTATTCATCATGCTTCCAGTCTCACTTGGGCCTGTTGATTCACACGTATGTGACTTTCACCAACAGAAGCGTCGTCTTTAAGTAAGCAAGACGACTGTGTATATAATATATGGGGTCATAATTTAATCAGTGGAAAGTTCACAGGGGAAGTTGTGTTTTTCCTCCACTCCCCTGGAATAGTTAACATGAGAAAGAAACTGAAAACAAATGCAGTTAAACCTGAGGAACATTGGCTTTTACATGCTGATGTAAAAAATCTGTTTTCATTTACAAAGCTCATTTTATACTAGATACGAGAATGAGTTTTGATGGAAGTTTTGTTACAAATTATGTTGTTTGCAGATTAAGAATAGCATTGTTTCGGGAATTGCTTCTCTATTAAGTCTAAGCACATGTATTTTCAATTTACCATCAGGAAGCCTCTAGTTAAACACTGAACAATGCAGCAATTCATACAAAATTCCACCCTACTACACTTTAATGCATAAACTATCCAAACCACATTTTATGATATTTTAAAAATAGTCCCTTATTGCCCAATTTAAAATGGGTAAATTGAATGGAAAAAAGTATTAACACATTTTTAGTCAATTTATTGTAAGATTGAAACATTAAATTTACTAACACTATATATTCAGCTGGCTGTGACTTAGAATTTCAATTTTTGTATTCAGGGTTCAAAGAGGATTTAATAATTTTGGGGCCCAAAAAAAAACAATGGTACTGATATTTTATACACCTAAGTGACTTTCAGAGGGCATTTTAGAATACTTTGTACAAATATGAAGTTAATTAATCTCTCAACCCCATTTTGTAGATAGAAGACAAAAACCAAGAGCAGTAGTTATGGGACCACATCTAGAATTGTATCAGAATTCATGGAAGAATTAAAGTGACCAAGTTTTTTGAACTCAAAGTGTGGCTGCCGGGTGAATTCTAAGGGGTTGTGGTTAATGGTCTGAGAACTCATTTGTTCAGTTGTTGTAATAATAATAATTATGGTATATGTTATACTCCGTACCAGGCCCTGTTCTGAGCCCTGCAGTGAATGCAAGCAAATTGGGCTGGACGAAGTCCCTGTCCCACGTGGGGCTCACAGTCTTAATCCTCATTTTATAGATGAGGTAACTGAGGCCCAGAGAAGTGAAGCGACTTGCCCAAGCCCACACAGCAGAGAAATTCATTCATTCATTCAATAGTATTTATTGAGCGCTTATTATTTGCAGAGCACTGTAGTAAGCACTTAGAATGTACAGTTTGGCAACAGAGACAATCCCTGCCCATTGACGGGCTTACAGTCTAATCAGAGGAGACAGACAAAAACAATAGCAATAAATAGAATCAAGGGGATGTACATCTCATTAAAACAGTAGCAATAAATAGAATCAAGGGGATGAACATCTTATTAGCAAAATAAATAGGGTAATAAAAATATATACAAATGAGTGGACAAGCACAAGGGAAAGGAAGGGAGAGGGGGAGGAGCAGAGGGAAAGGAGGGGTGGGGGGAAGGGGGCTTAGCTGAGGGGAGGTGAAGGGGGGTTAAGGGAGGCAGCAGAGGGAGCAGAGGGAAAAGGGGAAGCTCAATCTGGGAAGGCCTCTTGGAGGAGGTGAGTTCTCAGTAGGGCTTTGAAGAGGGAAAGAGAATTAGTTTGGCGGAGGTGAGGAGCGAGGGCATTCCAGGACCGCGGGAGGACATGGCCCGGGGTCGACGGTGGGATAGGCGAGAATGGGGGACGGTGAGGAGGTGGGCGGCAGAGGAGCGGAGCCTACGGAGTGGGCAGTAGAAAGAGAGAAGGGAGGAGAGGTAGGAGGGGGCAAGGTGATGGAGAGCCTTGAAGGCTAGAGTGAGAAGTTTTTGTTTCTTGTGAAGGTTGATAGGCAACCACTGGAAGTTTTTAAGAAGGGGAGTGACATGCCCAGAGCAACTCTGCAGGAAGATGAGCTGGGCAGCGGAATGAAGAATAGACTGGAGCGGGGAGAGACAGGAGGAAGGGAGGTCAGAGAGAAGGCTGACACAGTAATCCAGCTGGGATATTATGAGAGCCTGTACCAGTAATATAGCCATTCGGGTGGAGGGGAAAGGGCAGATCTTGGCGATATTATAAAGGTGAGACTGGCAGGTCTTGGTGACGGATTGGATGTGTGGGGTGAATGAGAGAGCCGAGTCAAAGATGACACCAAGGTTGTGGGCTTGAGAGATGGGAAGGATGGTTGTACCGTCCCCAGTGATAGGGAAGTCAAGAAGAGGACAGGGCTTGGGAGGGAAGATAAGGAGCTCAGTTTAGGACATGTTGAGTTTTAGGTGGAGGGCAGACATCCAGGTAGAGACGTCCTGGAGGCAGGAGGAGATACAAGCCTGAAGGGATGGGGAAAGAACAGGGGAGGAGATATAGATTTGGGTGTCATCTCCATAGAGATGATAGTTGAAGCCGTGGGAACAAATGAGTTCCCCAAGGGAGTGAGTGTAGATGGAGAACAGAAGAGGGCCAAGAACTGACCCCTGAGGAACTCCTACAGTTAGAGGATGGGAGGGGGAGGAGGAGCCTGTGAAGGAGACCGAGAATGAACTGCCAGAAAGATAAGAGGAGAGCCAGGAGAGGACGGAGTCCGTGAAGCCAGGGTGAGATAAGGTGTGGAGGAGAAGGAGATGGTCTACAGTGTCAAAGGCAGCTGAGAGGTCAAGGAGGATTAGGATAGAGTAGGAGCCATTGGATTTGACAAGAAGGACGTCATGGGTGACCTTTGAGAGAGCAGTCTCGGTAGAGTGGAGGGGACGGAAGCCAGATTGGAGGGGGTCCAGGAGAGAATTGGAGTTAAGGAATTCTAGGTAGCGAGTGTAGATGACTCGTTCTAGGAGCTTGGAAAGGAAGGGTAGTAGGGAGATGGGGCGATAACTGAAGGGGAAATGGGGTGGAGAGAAGGGTTTTTTAGGATGGGGGCACATGGGCATGTTTGAAGGCAGAGGGGAAGAAGCCATTGAAGAGTGAGTGGTTAAAGATAGAAGTTAAGGAGGGAAGGAGGGAAGGGGCGATGGTTTTTATAAGGTGAGCAGGAATGGGGTCTGAAGCACAGGTGAACAAAGCAAATTGGGCTGGACGAAGTCCCTGTCCCACGTGGGGCTCACAGTCTTAATCCTCATTTTATAGATGAGATAACTGAGGCCCAGAGAAGTGAAGCGACTTGCCCAAGCCCACACAGCAGAGAAATTCATTCATTCATTCAATAGTGTTTATTGAGCGCTTATTATTTGCGAGGCACTTGCGAGGAGGGAGGAGATCTCCACTGAGGATACTGCAGGGAAGGATGGGAAAGTTGGGGAGAGGGTTGGGGAGGAGGCAGAATGGGGAGGGGTGACTTTGGGGAGCTCAGACCTGATTGTGTTAATCTTCACGATGAAGTAGGTGGCCAGATCACTGGGGGTGAGGGATGGGGGAGGGGGAGGAACAGGGAGTCTGAGGAGAGAATTTAAAGGTCTGGAACAGAAATTAATTTAATTTAATTTTGGTATTTGTTAAGCGCTTACTATGTGCAGAGCACTGTTCTAAGCGCTGGGGTAGATACAAGGTAATCAGGTTGTTCCATGTGAGGCTCACAGTTAATTCCCATTTGACAGATGAGGTAACTGAGGCACAGAGAAGTTACGTGACTTGCCCACAGTCACACAGCTGACAAGTGGCAGAGCTGGGATTCGAACTCATGACCTCTGACTCCCACTTTCCACTGAGCCACGCTACTTCTCAATGACATCACAGAAGTGGTTTGAGAACCCATAGCCTTTTGACTCCCAGGCCCATACTCTATCCACTATGCTATGCTGCTTCTTTATTGAACTCTTTCTGTGTGCAAAACACTGTCCTAAACTCTTGGGAGAGTACAATATAACAATAAACAGACTCATTCCTTGCCCACAAAAGTCTAAGAATGGGAATGGTTTGGAGAAAAGTAAGAAATTAAGGTGGGGGGCAGGCTATAGAAGAAAGAGACAAATATGCAAAACTATCTAATCTAGATGCGTATATATATATATATATATATATATATGTTTGGTATATATAGAACAAAGAGAGAGATAAATGCACTAAGAGAAATACATATGCATCCATAAAGGAGCAGAGACACACAGGATTTCATAAAGGAGGATAGAATCATATAGGTGTAGGCATCCATAAAGGAAGAGAAACACATAAACACCAGCATCCATAAGGGAGGAGTGACCCACATAGATGAGCATCCATAAAGAAAGTGAGACAAACAGGCACACTCAGAGGAAAGATGTACAATCAGCCAATCACTGAGCACTTACTATGCCCAGAGCACTGTACAGTATAATAGAGTTGGAAAACACAATCCCTGCTCACAAGGAGCTCACAAGGAGTCTAGAAGGGGAGACATACACTGAAATAAATTATGGATATGTTCATAAGTGCTATGGGGCTGAGGTTGGGGTGAATAACAAGAGTACAGAACCAAGTGCATAGTCGATGCAAAAGGAAGAGGAAGTAGGGAAGGTGAGGGCTGAGTCTGGGATGACATTTTGGAGAAGATGTGATTTAATAAGGCTTTGAAGGTGGGGAGGGTGATGCTCAGTTGGATATGAGGGGAAGGGAGTTTCAGTCCAGGGACAGGATGCAGATGAGAGATCAGCAGTGAAATATTTGAGATCAGGGTCCAGTGAGTATGTTGTTGTTAGAGGACTGAAGTAGGCATGCTGTAGGAAATCTGTGAGGTAAGATATGAAGGTGAAAAATGATTGAGTGCTTTAAAGCTAATGATAAGGAGCTTCTATTTGGTGTGCAGGTGATGGGCAACCTCCTGGAGGTTCTTGAGGAGTGGGAAACGCGGACTGAATTTTTTTTAGAAAAGTGATCAGGCCAGCACAGTGTAGTGTGGATAGGAGTGGGGGAAGACAGGAGGCAAGGAAGTCAGCGAAGAGGCTGATGCAGAAATCAAGGCATGTAGGATAAGTGCTTGGATTGACTTGGTATCAATTTGCATGGAGAAGAAAGGCTGGATTTTAGCAATGTCATGAAGGTAGAACCGGGAGGATTTGGTTACAGATTGAATATGTGGATTGAATGAAAGAAAGGGATGAGTCAAGGATAATGCCAAGGTTATGGGCTTGTGAGACAGGGAGGATGGTGATATTGTCTGTAGTGATGGAAAAGTCATGGGTAAAACCGGGTTTGGGTGGGAAGAGGAGGAGTTCTGTTTGGGACATGTTAAGATGTAGGTGTTGGTGGGACATCTAAGTAGAGATGTTCTGAAGGAAGGAGGGAATCTGAGACTGTAGAGAAAGAGAGAGATCAGGGATGGAGATGTAGATTTTGGAGTCATCTGGCATAGAGATGGTAGTTGAAGCCATGGGAGCAAATTAATCCTCCCAAGGAGTGAGTGAAATTGGAGAATAGACAGGGACCCAGAACTGAACTTTGAGGGACCCCTACAGTTAGGGAGGAGGATCCTACCATAGAAACTGGGAGGTAGAGGGGGATCCTGCCATAGAAACTGAGAATGAGCTGCCAGAAATTGAAGGAGAACCAGGAGAGGACAGGGTCATTGAAGCCAAGGTTAGGTAATGTCTCAAGGAGCAGAAAGTGGTGGTTTTCAGTGTTGAA